>NC_041806.1:32926790-33569098 GCF_900964775.1 Scleropages formosus
GCAAGTTTGTCTGCTACCATAATTTTTTGTCACCACACATTACAGGACTAGTACAGTGTACAGAGGTGATTGTGTCCGATAATGTGATGCACATTTTCAGACCTCAGACGAGAAGTGCAAACGCTTTTTCAGATGTTTCTTAAATGTTGAATATAAGTCAGCACTTCTGAAGGAGAGAAGGAGCTCATTTCATAGTCATGTTTGAGATTCTGCTCTCCCAGCTCCACAGGATTAAGCAGATGGACTCACCCTTGTGTCTTATTTTCAGGGACATCAAGCCGGACAACATCCTCATGGACATGAATGGACACATCAGACTCGCTGACTTTGGCTCCTGCCTAAGACTCATGGAGGACGGAACGGTGGGTTTAAAATGAAGACAGATGTGTCCAAACAGCATGTTTGCACCTGACATTCATAGGGACTCACAGCTTGATACACAAAGGCCAGCACAGTTCTCTTTTGCAGGTCAAAACTTGCCTGTAAAATGCCAGTGCACTGCACCTTTCTGAGGTATTTGTTTTCCATTTTAGGCTCCATATAATGGTCCTTATCTTTTTCATCTCGTTGGACTCAAAGGGGCTCGTGGCAGGCGATTTTGCTCTTTCCCCCCATTGCTTGGCTTTCTTCTGTATGCTATATTGGGAGCTCAGGCATTTCCTACTCCCTGCGTTGTGCCTAGGCACAAAGCACATGGGTGTGATAGGCAAGAACAAGATCCAGAATGTCACTGGCAAAAGTCTGGCATTCAACACAACAAGATAAAATTGTGTTTGGCATATAGTAAGAAGGACACATAAATTAGTTTAGTGACTTACATATCTGCCTGCAATAAAGTGCAGATAATACATGTGAAAATATGTTAAAGTGCATCTCTGAATGTACGTTTTCACTAACAAATTGACTAAAATGACAATTACGCACCTGGTCATTTATATGGATTCTGATCTGCCTGGCCAGTTGTGTGGATTCTTGTCTGTTTGGCCATACATATTTTTTGTATTATTCTATTATCTGCTTTGCCAAACGTTATTAGCGGTCACAGCATGTATACTTGGCAGTTGTTGTACTTACAGAAAGAGCGCAGACAGATTCCCCAAGATGAAGATGTCACATGCAAGCCACCAGTCTGAGACAGTGGATTTGTGAACAGATGGCCCTGGGTGCTACTGCATCACGGTGCTGTTGTTTTGCCACAGAAAGCAGCTTACCGTACTTAGAATACTTAGAATAAAACGGGGCTAAGATTTGGACTGGATTGTGTGAAATGTAAGTGATCCAAGTCAGCAAAGCTGGCTGCGGTCATATTACAACGTTGTACACATGTTGCTTGACATTCCTTAAGCTTTTAACAAAAGGTTGCTGATTTATGTCCCAGCAGGGACATAGTTTCTTTTCTAGTTAACTAAAATGTTTAATGTACAACTACTTGATTTGGCAATACCTATAAAGTTGAAACATAGTAATTTGCTTTTACAAAAGGATGTACTAACTTAACTTTTTTTGGAGTGCTGGTATGAAAGTAAAGCATTCCAACTCATGGTCCTCTCCTGGAAAAGAACGGCTTGATCACTGTAGGTGAGGGGGTACAGCTGCCCCCTAAAGGAGGAATTCAAATATCTCAGGGTCTTATTCATTCTTAAGTGTGTGCGGCACAGTGCTACAGTGAGTAGTGCTGCTGTTTCACAGCGCGTGGGTGGTGCGAGAGGAAGTGGGTTCGACCCCCAGTCAGTCTGTGTGGAGTCTGCGTGTTCTGTCTGCGTGGGTATTCTTTGGGTGCTCCGGTTTTCTCCCACAGTCCAAGGACATGCTGTTTAGGTTCCCCGTAGTGTGTGACACAGAAATTGTGTTTTCCGCTGATATATGGATGAGTGACCCATTGTAAGTAGTGTATCTAGCAGTGTAAGTCACCTTGGGGAATAGGGTTTGTGGACTGATAACACTACATAGAGTCCATTGGAAGTCGCTTTGGATAAAAAGCATCTGCTAAATAAATAAATGTAAATGATGGAAGAACGCAACGGGAGACTTAAAAGACAGACTGGCGCAGCATCAGCAGTTCTGCGGGCATTCTATCGATCTTTGATGGTGAACCGCCTATGATCATGAGCTTTGGGATGCAAGAGGCCAAAATTGTTTCTCTCCAGGACTGCCGAGCTCTCTCTCCATGACAGAGGGACAAGTTAAGCAATCTGGCAGAGCCTCAGTGTAGAGTTACAAATCAAGAGGTGTCAGTTGAGGTGGTTTGTGCAGGTCTTAATGTCCCTGGCTGGCTACCGCTGGAGTCATACTGGGCATTTCCCAGTGGGACATAGGAGATCCAGGGTACTTTAGAGAGATTGTATCTCTCACCTAGCCTGAAAATACCTGAGAATCCTGCAGGAAGAATCTATATTACGGAAAGGAGGATTTGGGCCTCTCCAGAACAAGTAGAAGGAAACTGATAAAATGTTTGAGTTTTGGCACATGTCAGGCATTGTTTTAACTGGCACAACTAGCATAGCTTAAAATGTTTAATTTTTCACATATATCTGAATATTTGCTAAACAACCGCAGGGGGCGCGGTGACGCGGTGGGTTGGACCGGGTCCTGCTCTCAAGGTAGGTCTGGGGTTCGAGTCCCGCTTGGGGTGCCTTGCGGCGGACTGGCGTCCCGTTCTGGGTGTGACCCCTCCCCTTCTGGCCATACGCCCTGTGTTACTGGGTATCCGCGACCCTGTATAGGATAAGTGGTTCTGAAAGTGTGTGTGTGTGTGTGTGTGTGTGTGTGTGTGCGTGCGTGCGCGCGCGCGCTAAACAACCTTTCTCAAGGGTATGACACAGTCCTGCTTTTGGAATTTGAAGTCCATTTAGTTTTGTGTTCCAGTTTCTTAACCATCATCACCATCTCAAACATCAAGTTACAGCCCTACCTAGCAGTAACTGTTTAAAAAAATAAATAAATAAATAAATATAAATAAAAAACATTGCACAGAGAGTATTCCCCTTTCCCAGTTTCAGTCAGAACACTGACACACAGATGTGTCTTACCATACTGCAGCTAATTACCATGGGCAGAAGTCAGATTTACAGACCGACTTTCACAAATTCACCCTGCTGCTCACAGGTGCTGTGACATCCTGCCCAACTGGACTCCACCCATATGGCCCTGAAAGTGGCTCTCTTCGGCCCTTAAGGGCCAGAATTGTGTCTGCTTGTAGTGAAATCCTTTTAGCTGCATTCTTTCTCATGTCAAACTTTGGCAGTCTCCATAAATAAGCACACAGGCCTAATTTTCCATGATGGCTGAAATGAATTTCCTGGTATGGACACTAGTCACGCTTTGATTATTTTTATTAAATGGTTGTGTCCTTGTAGGATTTTCTGCTGATTTCTATGCTGTTGTCCTGTCCACACCTCGCTCCCTTCTCTCAGGTTCAGTCCTCTGTGGCAGTGGGCACACCAGACTACATTTCCCCTGAGATCCTCCAGGCCATGGAGGACGGGAAAGGAAAGTATGGTCCGGAGTGTGACTGGTGGTCGCTAGGTGTCTGCATGTACGAGATGTTGTATGGCGAGACTCCTTTCTACGCAGAGTCCTTGGTGGAGACCTATGGCAAGATCATGAACCACAAGGTGAGAAGTAAAACCAGAAGTGTAATTGGCTTAATTCACACTTTAATCGAGATGGAGCAAGTTTTAGCTATTTATATAGTTTGGTATCTTAGTCAAAGTGTTAAGGTTCACTACCTTGCACAAATGTTCCACGGTATGGCTCCTTGTGGCACTTGAACCTTTGGTAGCCTTTAAGTTACAAGTCCAAACCCCCACAGGAACGCTTTCAGTTCCCTTCCCATGTGACCGACGTCTCAGAGAACGCGAAAGACCTGATCCGCCGCCTGATCTGCTCTCGGGAGCATCGGCTCGGTCAGAGTGGTATCGAGGACTTCAAGCAACATCCTTTCTTTGTGGGCATCGACTGGGACAACATCCGCAGTTGTGAAGCACCCTACATCCCTGAAGTCAGCAGCCCCACAGACACGTCCAACTTTGATGTGGATGACGACTGCCTTAAGAACTCTGTACGTCATGCCTCCTGTCTGCTGTTGGGATTACTTTTTTATACTATCATGCATGCTCTGGGTAATTTGAGCATTTACACTTTGTGTTCATGCATATCCCATGATGTTAGGATGATGCTCATTTTGTCACAGATTGTGTTAACCACCTGAACTAGTATCATTTCCCTTACTGTACAGTGCTTGTAGTAGATAAATCTGACTGGTTAGTATACTTCTTGTGTATGTACTAGAAGACTCAACAACTCCCAGGAACCAAATACAGCTGCTTTGCAGACAGTCGTGGCTAGGAAAATAAGACTGTTTTATTCTTCCCAGGAAACCATGCCACCTCCCTCTCACACTGCCTTCTCTGGACACCACTTACCCTTTGTGGGATTCACCTACACAAGCAGTTGGTGAGTGGGTGCTGGTTCTGCTGGAAACTGCTTATTATTTGTCACAGACTTCCCTCAACAACTGTTTCTGTTGGCAAGATGTTTTTGTTCAGCAAGGGCTTTCATCCACAATGCTCAACAAATGTTCAATTCCTGAAGTCAGTATTGTCAGTGGTTTCCTAACAGTTTCCACACACATTCTCGTAGCACAATCATTCCATCTGAATTAGATGTGTATGGAGTCTGTTCTCCAGTTGTTCTTGGACTGGTAATTAACCAGCTTCCATGCCTTTCCCATATTCCCCAAGTGATCCAGTGGACTAGCCAGCCTTAACATCTCCATGCTTTGTACTGCACTGTAACATGGAGGGAATGGAAGCTGCTGTAGAGCTAAGAGTTTTTGGGGCTTTATTCTTCTTCAGTAGGTTCATTTAAAGAACACATCTTGAGGGGGTCGTGTGTGTGTGTGCGCATGGTCTCTGCATGTGTGCTCCACAGTATCCTATAATCACTTTTACAGCTTTTTCCAGTGAAGTCTAAATGAGAAGGAAATCATACAAAAATTTGAGATGCTTCTGTGGTACTGATCTCTGGGAATGAAGGCCTCAGGATGCATCTCCCGTTAATCATTTGAGCATGTCACTCCATTCTAGTGGAAGAAATCTTTATTTTTCTCAGTCTTGTCACTCACCCGTTCCTCACTTTTTTGCCTAGGTTCTGTTTTTGTAATAATCATTGTGTTGTTTTGTGGAACTGAGACATTGCAACTACAAAGTATGTTTTGAGTTGAATAGATCTTGTAACTTGGAGAAGTTACCTGATAGTGACCTTTCTATCATGTTTTCAAGGTTAAATATGATTTTTCTTGATTTTAGGTACTACTTTCTGTTACCACTTAGTAATGGCTGCTTCTTTCCACCATGTCTGTACTTTATTTGCTCTAGCACATTATCGGATCGAGGCTGTTTGCGCGAGTCAGCAGGGCCTGCTCAGATGGATGTGCGGCTACAGCGAAGCCTGGAAGAGAGTCTAGCGACGGAGGCATACGAGCGCCGAATACGGCGGCTGGAACAAGAAAAGTTGGAACTAAGTCGAAAGCTGCAAGGTGACCAGCTCGGTGCCCAGGGATATACTTCATCAGCTACTAGCATACTGTTAGCATAGTATAAAGTACTGTGTGCTGTACCGAAGTCTCTACTAAAATCTTCTACATTCATTAGCATAGTCTAGAGCTGCATTTCAGTTCCTGGTACCATAGTATTGCTTCCAGAGCTGCAGTTTAATAGCTGTTTGTATACCATAGCACCAAGCAATAGGTGTGGCACCCAGGGCTACAGTTAGCATGGGGTCATACCCAGAACTGCAGTTAAGTAGCACTTAAGTTAGTCTTAAAGTATTGTAGCTCCCTATTTTGTTGGATGTTTTCTGCTACTCACTTTTATCCATCGCATACTGCACATCAGAGTCCACACAGACCGTGCAGGCGCTCCAGTACCCCAGTACAGACGGACCTGTTCCAGCCAGTAAAGAGGTGGAAGTTCGAAGCCTTAAGGAGGAAATTGAGAAGCTAAAGAAGCAGATAGCAGGTAAACTATCACATTTTTACAGTCATGTTTTTTTTTTACATTATATATCTTTGTATACAGTTGAAAAATGGAGCATCATGACTGCAGATTTTATTGCTCTCTGTCTAAATTAAGCCATAATCTACAATGCCTTGAAAAGACCGAAAATAACACACAGATGAATGAAATGAGTTATTCCTTTGTGTATCTGTGCATGTTAGAGTCTGGTCAGCTGGAGCAGCAGCTGGAGCAAGCCAGCATCGCACAAAGGGACCTGGAGGACTCCTCCAAGCTCGTCAAGTCTCTGGAGAAGCAATTGAAAAGCACGAAGCAGGAGAAAGATGACATGCAGAAGGTAGCATGCATAGTCTGGTTGGCTTTTCATTGTCTCTGGGTGCTGTAGGAGAAAGATAACATCGTAACCACATCCAAACCTGATGGTTTTAGTTTGTTTCCTCTCCTGAGGAAACTGATCCCAGATGTAAAACTGTTGGCTGCAGAATTAGTGGAGAATGCCTGAACTGTGCAGATGTTTATCATGATCTTCTCTGTTGTCTGGACCTGTGATCCTCCAGGAGGTGCTGGAGGCCAATGAGAAACTCAAGGCCCAGACTAAGGAGCTGAAGGAGGCACAGAGCCAGAAGAAAGCGGCCATGCAGGAGTTTTCTGAGATGAACCAGCGTGTGACGGAGCTGCGCTCGCACAAGCAACGCCTCACCCGTCAACTTCGTGACAAAGAGGAGGAGATGGAAGGGGTCTCGCAGAAAGTTGAGGCACTACGCTTGGAGGTGCGCAAGGTGGAGAGAGCGAAGAAGGAGGTAGGGATGGGTCTTCTGCATGGAGTGCTCTCTTTTTGCTGCCTGGCCTTATCTTTTGTTGTCTTCTCTCTGTGTTTGTATAAATATAAGATTAACATTCATTTATTTATAAAATAAATATACTAACTCTTTCTACTCCATTTTTGCCTCAGCTGGAGGTACAGGCAGAAGAACGTGCAGCAGAGGCGCAGAAGGAGCGGAAGTTGAGGGAGCGTAGTGAACAATATAGCAGGCAGCTCGAGGATGAGTTGGAGGGACTCAAGGTAAGGCATTTACAGTTATTCATTGTATCAGAGGCTTTACCCAAAAGTGGCATACCACTCAGGGTCTACAAGAGTGCCTTTTAAAACAGTTTTAGATGCAGACGTGTGACTGTCAAAGCACAGTTTGTCTGATATTACAGTTTTTGCTGATACATTGTAGAAAAGTAGCTACCTATAGAATTGTACCTGATAGGAAATGCATAAGTGATTTTGACTGACGGGGTAATGCAGTCAAGGAATAGTGTTTGCAGATGGGATACTTTTAGAAACTTTTTCTTGGATGCTGGAAAGGATTCATTTGTTGTAAAGGGCACATTGACATTAGAGCCAAAAAAAAAACTGAGCACCTATGAACTTTGGATTTTACTTGATTTTGGACCTCTCATGTGTAGGTCCATTAGGTGGCCAGAGGTGGAGGGCTTTACTGAGAGATTAGTCCCTGTAGGTACTGGTGCCAATCCTTTGACTGTCCTATAAGTCATAACCAGAGTCTTGAACTTCATATGGGCAACAAAACTTTTACACTAAGACATGCATGCACACAAAGAGCAACAGAACTCTCTGATGCGCTGTGAGTTGGAACAGCAGGTATTTGTCATTAAACTGTCAGATACTGTATTTGTCATTCTAATGCCTTTAGTTTAAGACCCAGGAGAATCCTTGGTCTCTTACTTGAAAAAACATCCAGCTGTATAAAGGACTAGTTTAACATTTTTGAAGTTAATCAAGCCAAGACTGGGTTGCTATCTGAAGTAATTTACCGCTGCAAAATGTGTTTCTCTTCCCATGGGGGGGTACACAGCAGAAGCAGGCAGGTCGTTCACTGGGCATGGGGACTTCTGAGCAGCACCAGGAGCTAAGCAAGCTGAGGGCAGAGCTGGAGAAGAAGGCGGTGTTCTATGAAGAGGAACTGTCACGGAGGGAGCTGCTGCATGCCGGCGAGCTCAAAGGACTAAGGAAGGAGTTGCGTGATGCTGAGGCCCAGCAACTGGCGCTCCGCAAGGAGATCCTGGTGCTCAAGGACAAGCTGGAGAAGACACGCCGTGAGAGGTGGGATTGTCATTCCACCTTTGAGCTTTCAGCAAAGGTCTCATCAACTAGGCCAATAAGAACAGTATTTTATTACACATATTCTTCCCCCACTGCCCAGACAGAGTCATTAAAGGTTTGTAATTGTGGCTTTGTCTGATTTGGAGGTTTGGTATAAAAAGCGACTATATAAATGATGTGTAAAACATCTCAGCGAGACCTTTGAGTACTTAAGAATGCTGCACAGTCTGAGTTGTTTCTGCAAGACTTATTTTTTTTTGTAGGAACAATGGAGTGGTGCTGATTTATATTCTCAAAAAGCTTTGTGTTTTTTATTTACCGCACCCTTGTTTTTTCCCCGCTGACACTTGTCAGTTTGTTGTAAGATAAGAGCAGTTTTTGGTCAGGTAACATTGGCACATAAAAGGAATCTGACACAGTGGATGCTTATTGAGGCACATTTAGCATAAGAGAACAACATTAAAGTAGTAGAGTATAAAGTAACAAAGTTTAAATGAAATTGAATGAATACTGTTAAAACAGTACAATTATTTACAGGAATGTGTATGACATTCGAGGGGTGCGGTGGCGCAGTGGGTTGAACCACAGTCCTGCTCTCCGGTGGGTCTGGGGTTCGAGTCCCGCTTGGGGTGCCTTGCGACGGACTGGCGTCCCGTCCTGGGTGTGTCCCCTCCCCCTCCGGCCTTACGCCCTGTGTTGCCGGGTTAGGCTCCGGTTACCCGTGACCCCGTATGGAACAAGCGGTTCAGAAAATGTGTGTGTGTGTATGACATTCAAGTAACGTGAGGATAGATGTGGAATTAGCAGCAGGACTAAATAATAAGTGTAGCCCGTGAAACTTTAATAAATACAGTACTTCAGACTATATACCGTTTCCAGTGCAAAATAATTTGTTAACTTAGGAGCTGGATGCCAACAGTGGAATCTTGAAATCCATTCAAGTGTGGTATGGATTATGTCATTATTAATAACGGATTAGCAGTTTTGTCAATGTTTCCATGAAAAACACACACTGTCTGAAACCGCTTGTCCCAAGTGAGGTCGCGGCAAACCGGAGCCTAACCTGGCAACACAGGGTGCAAGACTGGAGGGGGAGGGGACACACCCAAGACGGGACTCCAGTTCATCACAAAGCACCCCAAGCGGGACTTGAACCCCAGACCCACCGGAGAGCAGGACCCAGTCAAACCCGCTGCGCAACCACACCCCCTTCCCTGAAGCACTTGATATTTATTCATTTAACTGACACTTTTCTCCAAAGCATCCTATAATGTTAAGCTACTTAAGTTGTTTAAAAATTTCTATATCTGGGTAATTTTACTGGAGCAATTTAGGATAAATCTTTTAAGAGTACTACAGCTGGAGGTGAGATTTCAACCTGCGGGTCCAAAGGTAGCAACTCTAACCACTACTCTACAGGCTGCCCCTAATAAACTAATACCCATAGCTGATATTTAGATGTTTACTTAATATAATAATTGATAGAATTTTACTGTTGGCACTTTAGACGTGAAGTCTTCTTTTGTCTGTTGTTATGGCCCTTTCCATTGATACCTGTCGCTGTATTACAATCTTTGAGAAAGTATGCCATGATTGATTTCATAGAATCCTGATACAGATTAATTGAATGAACTCTTTAAACACTTTCTGCTAATCTATTTCTGCTAATGTCTGAGTGTCATGATGGGATCCGGACCAGAGGATGGACACAAGTGCGGACTGTGGTTTTCTTTATTTCTGGGATTTGGCACAAGAATGGTCAGGGGATGGTCCGGACTGTGGTTTTCTTTATTTCTGGGATTTGGCACAAGAATGGTCAGGGGATGGTCCGGACTGTGGTTTTCTTTATTTCTGGGATTTGGCACAAGAATGGTCAGGGGATGGTCCGGACTGTGGTTTTCTTTATTTCTGAGATTTGGCACAAGAATGGTCAGGGGATGGTCCAAGTCGAGTGATTGGCAAACATCGTTGAAGGGAGAAGACAAAGGGCAAAATCCACAAAACAGACCAAAGAACAATACCAGAAGAACCAGATCGGAAAAAGCGAGGGGAAAGCACTGCGGTGACAAATGTACGAGGTTCCTCAACGAGGTGCTTCCGGGGTGCCTCTTTTATGTAGTGTTCTCTGAACCGGCCGCAGGTGTCGCTGATCGTCCACTGATTGTAGGCATGACAGTACCCCACCCCCCCATACGGGCAGCTCCAGCCGCTCTACCTCGAACTGGGGGGTGACCCCGGACGCGGTGCCGGGGGGTCTGGGTAGTCCCTGTTGAAGGAATCAATCAGTACCCCTTCCAGTCCACCTGATACTGCA
The DNA here is from genome assembly GCF_900964775.1 of Scleropages formosus. Classification (NCBI taxonomy): domain Eukaryota; kingdom Metazoa; phylum Chordata; class Actinopteri; order Osteoglossiformes; family Osteoglossidae; genus Scleropages; species Scleropages formosus. The sequence continues at coordinate 32,937,235 of NC_041806.1, forward strand.
TTGTCCGATCCCGACGCCTGGAATCCAACAAGGCTTTTCGATCCAGGCTATCTACCTGGATCGGCGAGAGAAGAACATCGCTGGGAGACGGTTGAAGAAGCGAGGTGCTTGAGCTTCCTGGATGGGAACTTCGTTTTCAGATCGCGGGTGATAGCCAAACTCGTTGCCCGGGCTGGAAAGACAGGGTACGACAGTGCTGGTCTGCCTGCTTTTTGTACCTTTTTGTGTTACTCCAGAGGTGGTTTCGTACTGAGCGCCAGATCTCGCTGCTTTCTTTGTACCAGTCTTCCATCGCCAGCACCTGACTTGAAGCGGACTGCCAAGGGAATAGAGTCAGCTGATACCCTAGGATGCGCTGGAAAGGGGAGATTCCTGTGGAGAAGTGAGACAAGGCATTATGCGCATACTCCACCCAAGGCAGGAACCGGGCCCACTGGTGTTGTTTTTGAGCACTGTAGGACTGGAGGTACTTGAAAATGTCCTGCTGCAACCTCTCAACATGGCCCTTGGCTTGGCGGTGATAACCCAATGTAAGGCTCACCTGTACTCCCAGTTTGTTCCAATAGGCCTTCCATACCTGGGAGGTGATCTGGGGTCCCCTCTCTGACACAATGTCCTCGGGCAATCCAAACAGTTGAAAGACCTGCTGGTACAGGACCTCCGCTGTTTCCCATGCGGTTGGCAACTTGGGAAGGGGTACCAGTCGACAGGCCTTAGAGAATCTATCCACCAAGGTGAGGATGGTGGTTTTTGCCGTCGGACAGGGGAAAGTCCACTTAGAAGTCAACTGCGACATGGGACCATGGACGGGAGGGCACTGGTAGAGGTTCCAGGAGTCCGCCTGGTTTCAGGGTTGGAGTTTTAGACTGGGCACAGGTGGAGCAGGCCTCTATGTATTCGCGGACGTCATCCACTATGGCGGTCCACCAGAACCGTCCATGCAGGAGAGAGAGAGACCTATGGACCCTCGGGTGTCTGGCCGCCAGGGAGTCATGGGCCCACTGCATCAAGAAGGGCCTCATGTCAATTGGTACATACTTCTTACCTGCAAGTTTTCCTGGTGGTTCAGCTTTGGCTGCCTGAACATCATGTAGCTCCCAGAAGAATTGCCATTGGACCAGCGCCACTACCTGATGACTGGGCAGGATCAGCTCCAGGGCATCTGTCGGGGGGTCTGGGTCATGAATGCGGGACAGAGCAGCGGCCTTTGTGTCCTTGGAACCGGGGCAATACGACACCGTGACACACAAATGGGTGAAAAAAAGGGCCCACCGTGCCTGTTGGGGACTAAGTCAGCGCGCTTGTCTGAGGTACTCAAGGCTTTGGTGGTCGGTCAACGCCAGGAAGGGATGGACGGCGCCCTCCAGCCAGTGCTGCCACTCTTCCAGCACAAGCTTGATTGCCAGTAGCTTGCGATTGCTGATGTCATAATTTCTTTCCGCAGGGGTCAATTTACAGGAAAAGTAGGCACAGGGATACATCTTTGGGGGATTTCCCTGCTGCTGAGAAAGAACCTCCCCTACCTTGGGAAGTGTCCACCTACACGACAAAAGACAGAGAGGGGTCAAGGTGTTTGAGCACTGGGGCTGAGGTGAACCTGGCTTGCAGCTCCCGGAAGGCTTGATCAGCCTCTTCTGTCCATCGCGGGCGGATGGTCTTGCTTGCTGTCAGTGCAGTGAAGGGGGCTGCGATGATACTCTACCCATGGATGAACCTAAAATAAAAATTTGCAAAACCCAGAAAGCATTGAAGGGCCTTTACTGTGGTGGGTCGGGGCCAGTCCAGCACTACTTGAACCTTACCAGGGTCCATGTACCCAAGGAACGATGCTTGGGGCTGATGAAGCAAACACTTCTCCCCCTTTGTAACAGGCGATTCTGCAACAACCGGTCGAGCATGATTCGGATCTGCTAGACATGCTGCTCCTTAGTCCTGGAAAAGATGAGGATATCATCCAGGTACTCTAGTACGTATTCATTAACCAGATCTCCCAGCACATGATTCACAAAGGCCTGGAATACAGAGAGGGCTTTGGACAGGCCAAAAGGCATTACCAGGTACTCATAATGCCCTTGTGTGATGCTGAAGGCCATCTTCCACTCATCTCCTTTCCTGATTTGAATAAGATTATAGGCACTCCGGAGGTCTAACTTGGTAAAAATAGTCGCCCCATGTACCCATTCTAAGGCAGAAGTGATTAGTGGCAGAGGAAGAGGATATCGTACTCTGATGGCATTCAGACCCCGGTAATCTCTACAAGGCCTCAAACTGCTGTCTTTCTTTTCTATAAAGAAGAAGCCAGCAGACACCGGAGATGTCGAAGGTCGGATGATTCCTGCTGCCAGGGCCTCAGAGATGTATTCTTTCATTGCCTTCTGCTCTGGAAGGGACAGGGGTAGATGCAGCTACTAGGAGAAGTGATCCCAGGCAGAAGATCTTTGGCACAATCCCACGGGCGGTGTGGTGGTAGCTCAGCGGCGCGGGCTTTGCTGAAGACCTCCCGTTGGTCCTGATACTCCGGAGGGATCTCTGCCTGCGGGGCCCCCTCAATTCCTTCCACAGACGTAGCGCGACAGGGCGAGTGCAGACATGAACGAGCACAGTCCACACCCCCGGCGACAAGCTCCGCAGTGCTCCACCAGAACAGCGGGTCATGTCGAGCGAGCCAGGGAAAGCCCAAAATCACTGGAGTGTCAGGGGCCCTAATAAGGAAGAAGTCGATGTCCTCCTGCTGGAGGACCCCCACAGACATGCGGAGAACATGGGTGCAGAAATCTACCCCTCCCGGCCCCAGAGACTGCCCGTCAAGCATGCTGACCCATAATCTGACGTCACAGTCCTTGCCAGGGATATGGTTAACTCGTGCAAAACCCTTATCCATAAAACACCTGTGGCCCCAGAATCCACCTAAGCCCTGGCCTGTAACACTCCCCCGGGCCATGCTAGGCTAATGGGTACCGTGAGCTGCCCAGAAGGACGAGAGGGACTAACCTGTTGGTCCTGTCGGGTTCCTCGGGAAGAGTGTACGGGGCACGAGGACTGGAAATGCCTTGGCTCCCCGCAGAACAAGCACAGGTGGTCCTGGAGACGGCGTCTTTGTTCATCTGGGGTCAGGCACCCTTGCCCGATCTGCATGGGCTCCAGGTCTTCCTCCAGGGAAAGGGACGGGGAACCGCCGCCCACCACCATGGAGCCCTCTCACGGGCTAAGTTGTCCACTGCCACAGCAGTTTCGATAAAACGGTCCAAGGTCCACTCTTCTCCCCTGTAGATCAGCTTTGTTTGAAGGTGTGGCTGGAGACCGTTCCAGAAGGTGGCCAGTAGGGTGACATCATCCCAGCTGCTCTGTTTGACGAGCGTCTGGAACTCCAGGGCATAGTCCACCACCGAACGGTTGCCCTGCCGGATTCATAGGAATCAGTCTCCAGCAGCTTTGGTGGAGAATGAGTGATCTAAGACCGCTTCAAACTTTTTCCGAAACGCCGGATACAACATCCGAGTGCAGGTAGAGCGGGCGGCGGTGGCATATCGCCGCGCCGGATCAGTGAGGAGGAATAACACAAAATCTGTCTTGGGTTCATCTGCCTGATACATTTGTGGTGAGCTCACGAACACCAGCTCACATTGCATAAAAAATGCCCAGCAGTTATCAGGCAAACCATCAAACCTTGCTGGAGTGGCCGGTTGGGTTTCTGGTCCGGGGGTTTCCGGGGGAGTTGCGCTAGGAACCTCATGAGGAATAGCATCCAGCTCCACGGGGCCTTCAGTGGCATGGATGAGCCTGCTGTCCTTGAGAGCAGCGAGCAGCCAATGGAGTGTGTCCTCAGTCCATTTCAGTGACTGGTCCTGGGCTCCTATCCAGGCGCCTTGCGTCAAAACCGTGTGTCGCAGGTGCCTGAGCTCTGCTGCATCTGTAGTGGCGGAACCTCCTGTCACGTTGGGATCCAGAACAGAGGACAGACACAAGTGTGGGCTCTGGTTTTCTTTTTTTTCTGGGATTTGGCACAAAAATGGTCAGGGGATGGTCCGAGGTCAAGCGATTGGCAAACGTCGTTGAAGGGAGAAGACAAAGAGCAAAATCCACAAAACAAACCAAAGAACAATACCAGAAGACTCAGACCAGAAAAAGCGAGGAGAAAATGCTGCAGTGACACATCTATGAGGTGTCGCATCGAGGCACCTTCGGGGCATCTCTTTTATGTGGTGTTCCCTGAACCAGCAGCAGGTGTCGCTGATTGTCCGCTGACTGGAGGCGTGCCACTGAAATTACACTAAAAGCAAAAATTGGAGGGATAAGCAAGACCCTTAACGTCAGTTATTGCGGTAGTTTAAGGGCAGATATTGTATGTCAGTGATGAGTATAATTGCCTTTGGGCACTGTTGCATACTGTAGATGATCAAACTTTATCATCATCACTTTACACAATTTTATATCAATCAGCTCAGTATGATATATGCTGATAAAAATAGAGCATAGAAATAGGTGACATTCTGCAACTAGTACATGCACACACACACACACACACACACAGAGTGAAACCGTTTGTCCCAAGTGGGGTCGCAGTAAACCAGAGCCTAACCCGCCTGCACAGGGTGCTGGAGGGGGAGGGGACACACCCCAGACAGGACTCCAGTTCGTTGCAAGGCACACCAAGTGGGACTCAAACCCCAGACCCGCCAGGGAGCAGAACTTTGCCAAACTCACTGTGCCACCCCACCCCCCTCGCAACTAGTATAGGACTGCGAAAAGTCAGTTATTTGATATAACGCAATAGAATATTGTTTTTATTTTTGCTATATGCTGAAATGTTAGCATTGCATGTGACAGGCTTTTGTTAATGTGTTTTGTGCAGTCAGAGCGAGCGGGAGGAGTTTGAAACGGAATACAAGCAGAAATATGAAAGGGAGAAGATCCTGCTGTCAGAGGAAAACAGGAAGCTCTCCTGTGAGCTGGAGAAGGTGAGTCTCTCCATTCAACATAGACTCACTCCAACAGTACAAAAATGTTTTTTCATTTGCATTACATTACCTAATTTGTATTCATCTAACAGTTAACACTTTTCTCCAAAGTGATGTACAATTTAGAGGAAACAAAAGTGCATTTCAAAACATGCAATGACAGGCAATGTGACACGCACTTACTGAAACACAGCTTGTCTGATACCACCAATTTTTCACAGAAGTGAGATACAAATAGGTTGGTGGGTTTTTGCAGCCCTCTCTTGAATACTAGTAGATTTTTATCAGCTTAGCATGTTGCACAAGCCACTTATCGAAACACAGCAACTCCAGCTTCCACTAAAGATGCTGAGATAATGAAGAATTCACTGTTAAACAGTTGTGCTGCAGCACACATCCTGCCATTTAAGTACATAGCTCCATGACTAGCACATATGAGAAAGGATTTTATGTGCTGTTTTATGATGAGTGAACAAAGATACATCTTCCTAGCAGTTGAATCCATTAGAGGTGCATTCAGCAGCTCAGCAACAAGCACAGAGCAACATTAAGTGATTCCAGACTGTAAAAGTGGGGGGTCATCAAGGATTTACAGTCTTTGGGGTGGTTGACTATTTTTTTTAGTTTTTGTGGCAGGTTGTTAATGGTAAGAGTAAGCACCATTGTGCAGTGCTTTGAGGCTTCTTCTGTAATGTATGCACTCACACACCCCTCTAAACTCTCCAAAGCAGTCAGAGAAAGCCACAAACCTTGGATCTGGAGCCCGCATGGAAAGGAGAGAACAGGCAGTAGCATTCCAAGGCTTGAGCAATCAGGCTTTGAAGCCAAAAAGGGGACCCCTGGTTCAGAATGGGGGCGTGGTGTTCTGACCCCCAGTAGACCCCTTTAGAGTCACATTGCTCACCTTGCCCGCCCACTTTTCAACTCCTGTCCTTTGGCAAGACACTCTGACATCACTGGCAAGAACCGCTCACTAAGGCAGGCCCTAGACTCTTACGCACATGAATGGAATGACCATTTGGAAAGAAGACTATTGACCTTGGAAAGAGGACAATTACGATGGAGAGATAGAAGCTCCTAAGGCAATACGTCTGTGGAAGGCTTTGGCGTCTTTGAAAGAGCAGATTCTTTTTTGACTTCCCCTTTTTTGTCCTCTACTTATTGACAAGTGAGCATTGCACAGTTGTGGTGCAGAATAAACAACATGTGAGCACAAAGTGAAAAATGTTCAGCATTAAAATAAGATCCAGAAGCCTTGTCTTTCCAGGATTGGACGTCTTGTCCATAGCCTGCTGTAAAATGATTCAGGCCTGGATAGGGAGTTGTAGATTGGTAGAAAAGTTGCTTTTTGTCATTTTAGTTAACTTTAGCTTCAGTTCTTTGGCCCAGCTGAGGTTTGACCCAGTTGTTCTCCTGCATTGTTTTGTTTGTGTGCATAGCCCCAGAAATGGATTAAAGGAATTAATTGAGTTCTATTGATATTCTGAAGTTTGCTATGGTTCCAAAGAATCCTTACGTCTGGCATGTTATGCAAAGTAGTGGAACCAAGATCTTGCTTCTCTGTAACAAAGCTCTTCTTTAAAACAAAAGAACTCAATGCACTTCTTGGCACTGACACAAAGATGTATTAACCAAATGCCAGATTCCCTGCATTGATGTGGAAAACAGTCAATCTGGCAATCCTTCACTGACTGTGTCTTCGGTGGTGGGGGGGTGGGGGGTTATTACTTCTCCTGTCAGTTTATTGAACAGCTTTGTTTTTTAAAGTCAGATGCCGGGTTCATGAATGTTATGGTTTAATTTTATTGACAAAACTGAGAAAAAGCAACAGTAGATTTTATGGGGAATTTAACACTGAGTATGGGTAGATTAAACAAGCAAAATGTTTAAATACAAAGTGACAAACCAGAATAAGACCACAACATTGGAACTCAGTTATCCTTCTAGCAACACCCAAAGCATGTGCTCCATAGCATGATGGTGCACCAGGTAGTGTTTGTCCCTCACAGTCTGTGAGCTCTGCTTTTAGACATAGTAGGTTTGAATCTGGCTCAGGGTGTGTCTTTGTGAGTTTCTTCCCACAGTTCAAAGACATGCACAGAAGACGGCAGTGGTAAACCACTTTCCCTACCCTCCCTTACGATGAGAACCACACAAGTGATTGCCATAAGTCGAGTTGAATTAGATGGCACTTATCCTGGCTACCCCTTGCACTCTGCAAGAATTTTAGGAAGAATTGCAAAAGTCCGTGTTGATTCATCTTAATAAGTTTGGTAGCTGCTTTAAATGACTGTCCATTTTGTCTGTACTCATAAGCTGATTTGTTTGTCTAGTAGATTTCTGCATTCTTTTGACAACAGCTCTTTGCCAGTTGATTTTATTCTTTCCATTCTCTTATCCACTGTGTTTTGGGCATGTAATTAAGCACACTCTTCACCCCTCAGATTTGCATGTCATTACATATGTAACAGATTGGTCAAGTCTGAGAACCCCCTTTTCTACTGTCACCCCATTCTGGTGCATGTGAGGTATCTTTATTAGAAAAGGACCACCCTCAATGTGCCTCATCTCATCCCCCTTCACAGCCTGCAAACAGGACAATGGACAGAAAACTAAACAAATAGGGGGCCTTTAAAGCCTGTGATTTATACCAGATATTGTCATTAATCTGTGAAGAGGGAGATGAATGCCAAGTCAGTATCTGCAGCCTGCATAGATGTTCTGAGTCTTCTGTCAAATCAGTACAGAAGACATTCATTTTCGGTCCTGTAATTTGTTTCAGGCATGATGTTTTTTGACATTTATCTTTAAGTTTACTAATTATTTTTCTGTTTACACAAGGTGCTTGTGGAAAATTTAGTGTCTTGTTTCTTGAAAGCAGCCATAAATCCACACTGGTTTTGACAAATACATTGCTCAAGTTTTACTGTTCTGGACAGTGAAATCATTGGTAATGGGGAGAACTGATGGCATTGGGTGTTGGAAAAATACAAAGCATTTCCAGCAAATGGAAAAGTGAACTTCTTAGTCTTGCAAAACAAAAGTATTTGAGTTGATCTGAGTCTCCATAGTAGGGGGCGCGGTGGTGCAGTGGGTTGGACCGAGTCCTGCTCTCCGGTGGGTCTGGGGTTCGAGTCCTGCTTGGGGTGCCTTGCAACTGACTGGTGTCCTGTCCTGGGTGTGTCCCCTCCCCCTCCAGCCTTACGCCCTGTGCTGCCAGGTTAGGCTCTGGCTCCCTGTGACCCTGCATGGGACAAGTGGTTTCAGATGTGTGTGAGTCTCCATGGTCTCCATTAGTGTAGTGTTGTAACAGGTACTTTCTTAAAGGGTCTGTTGAAGTAAAGAAATCATCTTCTATGTAAGACATGAACATCAGTAGACACGAGGACTTGCACACATTACCTTATCAATTGTGTACACTGGTAAAATGACACTATACAGTACACACTGCTCTGTCACAGTGAATCTTTATAGCCTTATAAAACCAGCTACAAAAACTAATGAAACAGATCACCTGTTATGAAACAGTTTTCCCCACCTTAAGAATGTAATGCATTAATGAAAAACTCTTTGAAAGGTTAATTCTCATAACTTGGTGACTTCATTTCCAATAGTTCCAATGATTTTAAAAAAATCATGATTTTCCGAGCCTTAAGAAGTGATACCCATTTATTCTAAAATATAACCAAATCCTTTTTAAATGGACAGAATTGCTTCAGTAGTTAATTGGTTGTAATAACACAGTTTAACATGGCACTTTCCTTTCACTAATTACTCTGTAATACTTCATGGCTTTTTATTATTAATATTTTATGTGTACCTGAGCTTATTCTGCTCTTTTCCTGTGTGCCATATGCATAAATGCTCAAGAAACAAATGAGAACTGTAAAGACAAAAGAAATGTATGAAAGCAAAGTGAATTCCCACTCAATGAACAAACTGCCTTTCAGCACCGGGTTGTGCAATTTAACATGAATTCAGTCGCAGCTAACTTTGTAGGAAGTTTGAATAACATGCTCCCTGGGTTTTTGTCGGTTTTCTCTCAATCACATATGGTTCAGGTGAACTAATGAGCCTAGATTGCCAGTGTTGCCTGTGCGCATATGTGCTAGTGCATTTATACGCTAGTTACATTGTTCTTCTATATAGATAGATAAATAACTAATTAGTTTAATCCAGCATATTTAACAACGTAAATAGCCTTAGATAAAGATGTCAGCTAAATACTACACAATAACCCTTGTTCCTTGCTTTGAAGAGAAACTATTCCAAATTTGTTTCTTGTAAATGTGAATGAATGTCTCTCATAACTTTGACTCTGGGGCAGCTGGTAGTGATGTGGTTACCCAGTAGTTGGAGGTTCGAATGCCATCTCCAGCCCTGGTACCCTTGAAAACGATACTTACCCTAAAAAAATTGCTCCAGTGAAAATGACCCAGCTGTATAAATGGGTAAATAATTGTAAGTAGGTTAACATTGTAAGTCACTTTGAAGAAAAGTGCCAGCTAAATGAATAAATGTAATGTAACCTGAATGGGTGTATCGAAACGTACAGCTGTACTGTGTGTTGGAACTTAAAAAGTCTTAAGTAACAGTTTGAATAATTTTTTCTTTGTAACAGTCATTGATAAAATACATTTATTTTAAACCCTTACAAAAAAGGTAAGAGGCCACAAATTCTCCTGTGTTCTATTTCCAGGTGACATCTATGTTTGAAAAGCTGAGCAGCACCAACAAGCAGCTGGAGGAGGAGATGAGGGACCTGGCAGACAAAAAGGAGAGTGTAGCTCATTGGGAGGCCCAGATCACAGAGATCATCCAGTGGTGAGTGGAACTCCCCAAAACAGGACCCTGAGATTGTACTGGACTGCCCTTTGCCTCCTAGTAGTCATGTCTTACACTTTTGATTAGCTGGTAATGAATTTCAAGAGTTGTGAAGATTGTTTCTTCTTGTCTTGGTATCTCATTGGGCTTTTTTTCTCACTGGGCTGCTACTCTAACTGTGAGAAGTGAACACGCTGGGAATCGTATTCATACCAGGGTGCTCTCTCCCCCAGGGTGAGTGATGAGAAGGACGCCCGTGGCTACCTGCAGGCCCTGGCCACCAAGATGACTGAGGAGCTGGAGGGTCTTAGGAGCTCAAGCCTGGGTGCACGCCCCACGGTGAGTCCATGCCTATCTAGAATAGCATGCTTACTTCTTTCTCTTATGCTTGCCTGTTAGTCACAGGTTCTGACTCTTTTGCAATGTCTCCCTGCCATCGGGGAAAACAGGACATGCCCTGGAAGATGCGGCGCTTCGCCAAGCTGGACATGTCTGCCCGGTTGGAGCTGCAGTCTGCATTGGATGCTGAGATCCGTGCCAAGCAGGCCATCCAGGATGAGCTCAACAAGGTCAAGGCTTCCAGCATCTCCACAGAATGGTCAGCACTCATTCCAGTCCTAGCTGTTTTTCAAATAGTGTAGCTGTACTGTATAACTTCAATTATTTCTAATATTGTTACTGCCGCTCTCTTTTATAATTTGCAGCACACATGAGAATATTTTCATTTCTCCGCTGTTATAAACAACAGCTCACAAATTCCCTAATTTTGAGGAAGTCCAAGTGGGACTCATGCAAAGTTTATGCAAAGTTCCGAAGCTTGCACACATTTTACCTCTACAGTTATATTTATAAGTATGCAGGTGTGATGTCTTCTGGTGTTTTTAGGCTACCTGCCACTTGGAATATGCAGCATGCATAGGATCTTCTTTTGAGATGTGAACCACACATTTCTCTCCCAGTAAACTGCAGGAGTCTGAGAGCAAGAACCAGGACCTGCTGTCTGAGATTGAGAGACTGAAGAAAGAGGTGGAAGATCTGCGCTTTGGGAAGGGTGAGAGAGCATTGTTGGCAGAAGTTGAATAATTAAGGAAGAATTATAAACAAATTTAACAAATTGCCAGTTGTTTTTTGCAGTATTGCTGCTTGTTTTTTGCAGGTGTGAAACATCAGGACTCCCAGAACTCATTTCTTGCATTCTTGAATGCCCCCACATCTGCCTTGGATCAGTTTGATGTAAGTTATGAGGACTCGGTTTTTGTGTTGGCGTACTCCCGTCAGACTGACACATTTAATGCAGGGCTTTCAGTTCAGCTCCACAAATCAGCGTTCACATGACAAAGACACTGCAAACAGAGTTTACAATTTACTGTTGCAAGAACTTTTCTGGTTGACAAAACTACAGAACAGACTGTATTCTTAATCCCACCCACAGTGCCATTTTCCCCTCCTTATGTATGATTTCTTTTTCACATAATTGCTGCTTTTGCTTTGTGATTCATCAGGATTGTCTCTTCTCGTTGTCGTCTTTAATTGAGTTTTGCAATGACATAAGTCTCGTAAGTTTAGTGGCAGTGGTTTACCTCCGTTGGGTTGTGAACACCCTACTCTCAGTGCAGTCAGTTTGAGTCCATCCCACACCAAGCCTCATTTAACTCACACAAGTTATTAATGTGTATTTTCATTTTGGACCAACTAGCATTTGTCTGAAAGAGAGGGGGTGAGCACAGATGATGAAATATTAATACATCTTTGTGTTAGATGGGTTGGTTCAAAGAAATTGGGTATGCTGTAGTGGGTGTGGGGCCCTCTTTCCTAGTATTAGTGAGTGAGCCAGTGGTACTATCATTTCTGGACATTCCTTCCCTGTAGCTTTGAATAGCCAGGACACCCTTTCCCTGGGGGACCCCTTTAGAATTGGGGGACAAATACTGGCAGGTGTTACCAATATGACGTATTTGATTTTCAGCATCTCCACCTACCCATCCACCTTCACCCTGTGGTTTTCCTTGGAAATCAGATAATTTCTGATATAAAGCTCCTTTGTTTTCATCGGGAAGTGGTGATGATTACTGGTGTTCCAGCCTTGATGCCTAGTTGTATTGTTGTACTCATCACTTTCATCACTTCTTGTAGTTGTATGACTTGACATAACACCAGAGTTCTGGTCCTTTTGTCCGTTTTGCCAAGTAAACTGTCTGAACACAGCTCTTCTTTCTATCTCCATTTTGAAGCGTTCCCCTTCCTGTGTCGCACCTAGCAAAGGCAGACGTGTAAGACACCATTCCATTGTGGCTTTGATCTGCTTTCCTGCCACTGTCCACACACACAGCTGTGTTTGGACATTTGCCTGTGTTCTTTGGGCTGGTGCTGTGGGCTTGTGCTGCATGATTGGGCATGATGAGCATCTCTCTGCATGGGACTACAGATAGGGGACGGGTACAAGGCATCTTCGCTATAAGTACTGCTTCCCACTGGTTTCTGTAGCAGTAATGTCAGTCCAGTTGCTGTAATGTAAAATACAGATGATAATGTCAGATTGTTTTGAAATAATTATCCTGTTACAGGGTACCTCAGATGCAGTACAAAGTGTGCTGGTCTTGCCTGGCTTCTCTTTTGTCATCATTTCTCTGCCCTGGCTCGTCTCACAAATGTTTGTGTTCTGTTTAGTGGCAGTGGCTCAGCTTGCCTATTTCTGGAAGAGATGGTAATGTGCTCTAGTCCTGCCATTGCCTATTCTGTTTGTCTGCATACACAGTTGTCACTGTGCATTCCACTTGAGAGCAGTGTATTTGGACAAAGCACTTGTAGTCTGGTTGGGCTTTCTCTCTGAGCAGCACAGGAACGCTGAAACAATTCATACTGTTCGTAACACCCAGTCGAAGAGACAGCAATGTGTGCTGACAAACATGATTGTATGCAAGCTCTTTAGTCTGCTTCCATACTTCAAGTGACTGCAGTAAAGAATGCGTTGTTTCCTTGGAGTGCACTCTTGCAAAATCCCTGTGATGTTTCAAGTAACGTTGTGTATTTGTGGCACTTTCACTTAATGTTTAATGTATTTTATGGCATTTTAGTGGTGGTTTGTGTTGCGTTTGCAATGTGATTTTGAACAAACCTAATGCAAGAGAATTATCTTTCACCACATTCCTTACCCTTGAACACAACAAACTTTTTTTCCTCCCACCTAAACTCGAAGCTACTCGTGCGTGCGTGCATTGCTTTCTTCTATACCTTAGCTAACACTTTCTTTAACTTTTTCTTCGTTAAGAGCCATTTTCAGAAATACAGCACTATCGTGAATAAATGAATAATTAGACAATGAAACCACAATGGTGCAAAACAGGATGAATACACAAACAGGCATCGTAGCGTATCGAGCATCTCCCATCTCAGGGAATAACCTGACGTCAGGCCGTATGGGGTGGACTGACGGACTTCTTTATTAAAATACAACAAACAGTGTAACTGACATATAAACAGACAATAAAGCAGGAGCACAGGGCAGCATCTGTATCCACACAAGGACCAGCTCTGCAGTGAAAATGCTCCAGTTCTGTTAAGATATCTGATTGTCCACTGAAATAGCATAACCGCATTTGACCCCCATCAGCACGATGCGGCCAAAAATCTCAGAGGTGGGTGTTGCCATGCCCCTGCGTGACACGGGTGGATATGTAAACCAGACGGTAGAATACCGGACTGCAACTGAAAGTGTGGGTACACCCTTTCGCACAGTGTAGTGTGTCTCTCTCGTTCACATTGCGACTTTAATTTTTGGATGTGGTGTCACGTTATTACGCCAGACCAAATGTTGTCAATCTACATTATTGGATGTCCCACACTGGTTGGATGAAAACTTGGATCAGTTTATGATATTTAGTATTAATAATAGTAGACTGAATACATGAAAAACAAAAGTGAATGTCAGGGGATGTTCACTAAGGGTATTCATCAATTTGTTACAAACCTGTTTTGAGATTTTCAAGGCTACTTGCCACACACACACACATTTTCTGAACCGCTTGTCCCATATGGGGTCACGGGGAACCGGAGCCTACCCGGTAACACAGGGCGTAAGGCCGGAGGGGGAGGAGACACACCCAGGATGGGACACCAGTCCGTCGCAAGGCACCCCAAGCGGGACTCGAACCCCAGACCCCCCGGAGAGCAGGACTGTGGTCCAACCCACTGCGCCACTGCGCCACCGCACCCCGCCACAAAAGCATGTTAAATAAAAACTATATTCTAATCCTAAAAATGTCAACATGTCTTTGTAAATTTTCTTAGATTCAATGGATTTTCTCTGTTAATGTATCTTTCTAATCCCATATACTGGAAAAAAGGCAGAATGATGTAAATCATCTGTAAATTAACTAATTAACTGAAACTACCTGCCCACATTTTTCCTGCTGGTGTCACTGAAAGTTATGAATGGAACCTGTTAAATCCTTTGCAGTCTCTTCCACATATTTCTGTTTTGTAGCTTCCACAGTTCTTTTGTCTGACAGGCGAATCATTTTTGGAAATTTCCGAAAAAAATATTTCAGATCAGATGAAAAGGCCTTACCTCTGGTAAGGATGTCCCCTGGGTGCCTCCCTTTGAATGTATACCAGGCGTGGCCAGCTGGGACGAGACCCTGGGGTCAGCCCAGGTTCCGCTGGAGAGATTATATCTCCCAGTTGGCCTGGGAGTGGCTGGGGATCCCCCAGGTTGAGCTGGAGGAAGTTGCGAGAGACAGGGACGTCTGGGCTTTTCTGCTCTCCCTATTGCCACCGCAACTCTAGAAGGACAAGTGGGCAAGAAAATGGATGGATGGATGGATGGATGGATGAAAAGGCCTTTGTGAACATGACATATATGAGCTGAGCGCTGTGGCATTCCCATGTACTTCAACCTTGTGCTCCTCTGTGGTCTTTCTGTTCTGTGTTGGTTCCTGTCCCCAGCTCTCTCCTCACTGCTGCTGTTCTTCTGGCTTCTGCTCACACCAATCACCTTGTGGTTCCATTCAGATTGATTCTATGGACAACTTCACTCCTTCCCGGGAAGATGAGGCCAAATCCCGCCTGATGTCCCGATCACGGTCGCCATCCACAGCCAGTGACATGGAGCCACCGGAGGTAAGTGCCTAAATTTTAATATGTCCATGAAGTGCAGCAAAAGTGAGGATAAAGTGGGCTTTCATGTGACTTCAAAGAGGAGTAAAAGTCCTTGATACAGTAGCTAATCGGTGCTACTGTTAACTTACCGTAGGGGGGCAGTAAAGTAGCATTTTTATTGTTAGAAAGATGCTCATTCAGTTTCATTAATGCTTTGAGGGTCCAGCTGTAACATGTAAATGAAGGGAGGTGAAGTGATGAAATAAGATGGCGGTAGGAATAATTAAAAATTGTAATTATGAACAGATTCAGCAGTTTGGCTTTTCTACATTAATTTTTAAGATCTGTTAAAATGAGAGAATTAGAGCAGCATAAAAAATGTATAGTTATTTTAGTCAGGGATTATTACCAAGTAAATTCTTTTCTTAATTTTCCTGGATGTTCAGCTTTGCAATACAGAATTTTTCTGTCTGACCATTTTCAGATAATAGACCACCATCAACGGTCTGTTCTGACCCCCACCGTGAAACTAGGCTTCAGTGGGTCTAGTCTAACAGCCAAGGTATTGGCTTCCTGCTCCATTTCAGCAAATACGTATATAAAACACTAAACCTCCATATGGACAGGTTTCATTGCCCATTTTGGTAAGATCCTCCTTGTGATGATGCTAATTCTTGCACCTCACCTTTCAGCCCAAAGCCCACCAGTTTGTCGTGAAGTCCTTCAACACTCCCACCAAGTGCAACCAGTGCACCTCCCTCATGGTGGGACTCATTCGCCAGGGCTGCACCTGTGAAGGTAAGATGATGTACACGGGTGGTTGTTTCAGTCAGGTGGGCCTTTCTGACCTATTCCTGTTGCATAGTTTTGCTATAATTAAAAAAACATACACACAGTTTCCTGTAAGAAGATATAATGAAGATTTAGCAGAAAGAGTCCATGAATCTGCTATGTTGTGTGAGTTGCTTTTGATTTCTTCTGTATTGTCATAAGTTTTGATCTTGGTTACTTGCAAATGCATACACAGCCTTATAAAAATACACTTCTGTGTGGCTGTTTAAAAGACAATACATCTATTATTACTTGCACCTTGATTTTCAACAAAACACAGTGGATTAATTTTATTTTTTGCATGAAATAGGGTTGCAGTACTTCATTTGTAAATTACTTGTGTTTTCTATATAGTTTCTTTACAGGATGTTGGAATGGCTCCTGCTTATTCTTTTTGTCCCTCACTTTACTGTGTTTTCTCTTCTCCTGCAGTCTGCAACTTCTCATGTCATGTGACGTGTGCAGACAAGGCGCCAGCTGTATGCCCAATCCCACCAGACCAGACCAAAGGTCCACTGGGCATCGACCCCCAGAAGGGCATCGGCACAGCCTATGAAGGCCACGTT
Source organism: Scleropages formosus (assembly GCF_900964775.1). Taxonomy (NCBI): domain Eukaryota; kingdom Metazoa; phylum Chordata; class Actinopteri; order Osteoglossiformes; family Osteoglossidae; genus Scleropages; species Scleropages formosus. Next base: position 32,953,511 of record NC_041806.1, read on the forward strand.
CGAGTAGGTATCATTATTTCTGGCCCAGTGTCCTTCTTCACTCCTTAACTGTTCCTTGTTCAGAGAAATGGTATTTTTTGTCAATCCATCATAGCATTGCTTTTCTGCAGTGTGTGATGAAACTGCTGCGTTGTGAGGTGTGGCTCCATTAGATCTTAAGTAGTTAACATTCAAAGTCATTATCATCAGTACACTGACTTTGTGTTTGGTTGCTCTGATATGGAGAAGGAGAAATGGTGTAACTGCAGTAATAAGATTTATGACGCATTTCTGAAAATCCGGAGTCAGGATACTAGATTCTTGTCTCCCTGTGCGTATTTATTTGTTTATGGAAGTTTTGTGTGGTTTATTATCTGCACAATTCTGATCATACATCCCCTTTGCCCTACAGGTGCCCAAGCCAGCAGGGGTGAAGAAAGGCTGGCAGCGGGCTCTTGCCGTTGTGTGTGACTTCAAGCTGTTTCTGTATGACCTGGCTGAAGGCAAGGCATCCACCCCCAGCGTTGTGATCAGCCAGGTCATTGACATGAGGTGGGAGAGTGACAGCCTGTGTTTGCATCCCAGCAGTATTCTATCCCTCCCAAGCTTATATTCACTGCTTTTCCTTGCTTCCCAGGGACGAGGACTTCTCTGTCAGCTCAGTCTTGGCCTCCGATGTTATTCATGCCAACCGGAAGGACATCCCCTGCATTTTCAGGGTAAGTGCTGCTGGGTGGGAACCAGAGTTGGGTACCAGAAGTCTATGATTTCGCATAATCACCCCTCTTCTTTCTTGATGCAGACACCGGGCTTCCCACTTCTTCAGCAATCATTTTAACGTGATTAGCAGAGGTTTGGATGGCTGCTTATGCCACTTTGTGCCCCACAGGTGACAGCCTCTCAGCTGTCTGCCTCCAGCAGTCACAAGTGCTCCATCCTAATTCTGGCCGACAGCGAGCAGGAACGTAGCAAGTGGGTGGGGCTGCTGAACGAGATGCACCGTCTGCTGAGGAAGAGCAAGTTGAAGGACCGCTTTGTCTATGTGCCCAAAGAGGCCTATGACAGCACGCTGCCTCTCATCAAGAGTGCGCAGTCTGCTGCCATCATAGGTACCCCAGCCCCTCATCTCAGACTTTCACCCAATCCTTTGTTAACATAGTTCCTACCTTCCAGTCTGACCTGCCCTTCCCGTGCCACAAGATGGAAGGCCATAGTATGTGTCACTGTCTCACAGAGCTTGCTGTTTACCTTGCTTTCTGGTAAGCCTGAGTCTGATCTTGCCTGATTTCAGATCATGAGCGTGTTGCTCTTGGCAACGAAGAGGGTCTGTATGTCATCCATGTCACCAAAGATGGTAAGACTGACACATTTTCATTCATTAATCTGTCCAGCTTGCTGTATATCTTCATTATTATGAATATTTTTTTGGCTCCTCTCTAGTTGTCTTCACTGGACTAATATGTTGTTACATTTTTTACGGCCTAGTTCTTATCCGCTTTTTGTCACCCTGTCTCAGAAATTGTCCGGGTGGGCGACAATAAGAAGGTGCACCACATTGAACTGATGCCTTCAGAGCAGCTGCTGGCAGTCATCTCTGGCCGCAACCGTCACGTTCGTCTGTTCCCCATGTTGGCACTAGATGGTCGTGAGACGGACTCTTACAAACTGGCAGAGACCAAAGGCTGCCAGACATTGGTGTCAGGCCGACCACGGCCCGGTGGACCCACTTGCCTTTGCGTGGCCATGAAACGGCAGGTGATTTGCTACGAGATTAACAAAAGCAAGACACATCACCGTAAGTTACGGGACTTCCAGGTGCCAGGTCCTGTACAGTGGATGGCTCTCCTAGGCGACCGGCTGTGCGTAGGCTACCAGGCTGGTTTTGCCCGCTACAGCCCGCATTCGGATGCAGTGCCTGTCAGCCTGCTCCACCCCGAGGACCCCACCCTGTCCTTCATTAGCCAGCAGGGCCTGGATGCCATCTGTGCTGTGGAGATCTCTTCCAAGGAGTTCCTGCTGTGCTTCAGCTGCGTGGGTGTGTACGTAGACTGCCAGGGCAGGAGGTCGCGTCAGCAGGAGCTCATGTGGCCAGCCGTGCCCACCGCCTGCTGTGAGTCCTACAGCTCTCCCCATTTCCTACCCTGGGTTCTGTCATTAAGGATTACTTCCATGCAGCCTTGAAGAGCATATAGTTAGCAGTCAGCAAGCTGTAAATCATATGATCCTATAAATGCGTTTGAGTGCTTATCGCTATTATTAGTTTTTAGCTTAGTCTTCAAAGAAATGTCTTCAACACACAGTGGTCATAACCTACTGTAAAAAATTGTTTCATTATGTATTTTTAGTTTAGTTTTAGTGCATCAGAATTGTAGTTTTAGATTAAAACTATGAGCCATTAATACTTTCTAATGTCTTAAGTTGATCTTTGTAGTACTTAAAAAATGACAGGCAGAAACAATGCAGTATGACTGTCTCACTCTCTCCTAGGCTACAACGCCCCCTACCTGTCAGTGTACAGTGAGAATGCTGTGGATGTGTTTGACGTCAACACCATGGAGTGGATCCAGACCATTCCTTTGAAGAAGGTAGTGTGCTCTGGTCATGAGAGCTGCATGAGCGCGCTGCAGGCACATAGAGCTTTAACCGGTGCTCTTCACCCATAGGTGCGGCCTCTCAACACAGACGGCTCCCTCAACCTGCTCGGCCTGGAGACAGTTCGGCTCATTTATTTCAAGAACAAGATGGCAGGTATGAGTAGCTACCAGGTTCTCTCACTCAGCTTGCATCGAAAGGAGTCCAACGGGAAAATGGAAGTAGAAAGAAGTCCAAAACAACACAAATACAATCTATCCTATATGATCAAAATATATGTTTTAAAGTACAGGCAACCACTTTTTCATGTACAGCCATTCACTCTTAGATTCCATAATTCCGTAGGGCTTCTGTAGTTCTGTTAAAATGTCCAGTGGTCATGCAGTAGCTGACCTGTGAAAGCAGGTCTAACGGATGTGGTGATAATCCAGAAGGAGACGAGCTTGTAGTTCCTGAGACATCGGACAACAGCCGGAAGCAGATGGTGCGCAGCATCAACAATAAGAGACGCTTTTCCTTCCGTGTACCTGAGGAAGAGAGGATGCAGCAAAGGAGGTGTGTGATCCTCGTGTGTGATCCAGGGTCCATATGACACATTCAATGCAATGGCACAAAAAACACACTGTAATACTGGCCAGTTGGCTCACTACATTCAGTACACCACAATTTGTCTTAGAGCTACAGCCCACCTTGTCCTCTTCCTCCTGATTTGACCTTCTTATGACTTTGGGGTCTTGTGGAGATGTTGGACTGGGGCTGAGAATGGCCTTTGATTTGTCTTGTTTATAGAGAGATGCTGAAGGACCCAGAAATGAGGAACAAGCTCATCTCCAACCCCACCAACTTTAACCATGTTGTTCACATGGGCCCAGGTGACGGCATCCAGATTCTCAAAGACCTTCCCATGGTAAGAAAGTTCACCCAGATTGGTGCTTTCAGGACCATTTTCTCAGGGCACCCCATGCCACACCTTTCGTTCTCCAAGTGTTTGACATTCACATCCCTTTATTTCCTTGTTCAGAGGGGTCCATTGATCTACATTTTACGTTTATTTATTTAGCAGACACTTTTCTCCAAAGCGATCTAATTTGTTAAAATACTGCAAAATGTACAAATGATGCAGGTAATTTTTATTTTATGCAAATGACAATATATGTGTAAGAATTATTTAAATTAAAAAAAGAGGTATTTTTCAGTGCTTTGTTGATTCTCATCCTTCATTTAGCTCAAGGCTGTCCTTGTCTTTCCTTGCGATCTCTCACCCTCTCAATCATGCCTCTCTCCCATGGTCCCTCACTCTTCCTCGCAGCCTGGTTCACCCCTGCCCTCGTGCCCCTCCCCACACACACGCCTCATCTCCACTCCCACCAGCTTTGAGCATGTCTATCATATGACTGCCCACTCGGCTGAAAACTTTCTTTCCCAAGACTGCGCCCCACTTTCCACCTACACCCCATCACTGCGCTCTTTCCCCGGGACACCTGTCTCCATCTGCTCTCGGGTATGGCCTACTGTGTGTCTCAGAAGGGGTGCACAGTGCTCTCATGCATTTTGGGCTTCAGCTGCTTAGCTGGGACTGCAGAGTGAATGATGGATGCAGCTGCGCAGTGGCTGCTCTGTACATGTAACTGCACGGCACTTCCTCCCTCTGATTAACCTCAGTGGCACATGGTGGTTTCATCCCTCAGCTCTCTAAACATTGCTTGAGTTGGCTGATGTGATGAGTGTGTTTGTATATGCATCAGCAGTGCATTCTGCAGCAAGTAACACTTGTAGTTTTCTTAACCTTGCTTGTTTTTATTTGCATTACAATGAGATAAATTTACTCAAACCTTGGCAAAAATACAGCACGTAGGTGGTTATTTCTTTGAATCAGTTTATTCAGATAGTGTAACAGTTGTCTGTCATCGCTGTGTACTTGAGTTTTCCTTAGAATAATCTATCCCTTGTAGAAAAGGCTCTTCTAAGTTTGGTTTTTGTTCCGTTCTTGTTTAAACTTTTACACCGTTTGTCTTCTTGTTGCTGGAGCTGTAAATGCTATGGACATCAGTGGAATAAAGGTGGTTCCTTGCTGCTGCTTTGTATGGGTGCATTTTACTGACATCTACTTGTCAGCCTTATAAATGCAAGTGGTGTTTGCTGTGGAACAAGCAGAAATGTTTGAAAATACATCAGTGAGGAAAATGCAATTAAAAAAAAAAAACTTAAATGTTTGCATCTTCAAAAAAAAAATTGTAACTTGACCGACCATCTGTAATAAGTGAGTACATTTCTCAAAATAATAAGCTAACACAAACTCTCTGGGATTATAAGTAGCTGTAATGTTTCTCAGAGCAGTTGGACATGACGTTCAAGTAAAGTGAATGAGTGTTTCCCTCGTGGGGTGTCCCACGGGTGTCTGATGGCCTCTGCCCTGTCCTGTTTCCTCCCACCTGCTCCGCAGAGTGTCCGTCCCCAGGAGAGTCGCGCTGTCTTCAGTGGCTCTGTGAGCATCCCCTCCATCGCCAAGTCCCGGGGCGAGCCGGGCCGCTCCATGAGTGCCAGCAGTGGTCTGGGCACACGTGAGTACAACTGACTAGCGGGCAGAGCAGCAGTACAGTTTAGAAGTCACCTTCCCAGTCACACTCGGCTCTTTGCGTTTATCCGCCAAGTATTAGCTGCAATTCCAAATAAGTTCCTGGTGATTAAATGTAACAACGCTATATTTGACAGTGTGGTTTATAAAATTTTACTTCTTTCCCTTTTTCTATATTTTGAGAATTTTCTTTAGTTGCTTAGCAGATACTTTAAATTCTAAGCTATTCATATAGCTGATGTGTATCTTAATCTCAGTAACTGAAGCCAGTGAGGTTAAGTACTTTGGTCAACAGCAGTCCTAGACCTGGGCCTTCTCCAGTCCAGTCCAGTCCAGGTGATGACCCTGCTGAGCCACCCCTCTCTGCCCTCTGACCCTGTTGCTGTAGGGTCCACAGCACAGAACGGCAGTGCCCTGAGGAGGGAGTTCTCTGGTGGGAGCTATGGCTCCAAGCGCCAGGCCATGACCTCTCCCTCTGAGGGATCCTTGTCCTCGGGTGGGGGGACGGATGGTACCACAGATGCTCCCATTTCACAGTTCGACAGAGAGGTGAGGGGAATTCTCCGCGTTAACGGTGCAGGATGGGCGCTGGGGTTGGCACACTTTGCAGAGGCGACCATGGATCTCTCTGTTTTTTGATTTTACAAAGAAACTTTCTAAGAGAAGTAGTCTGAAGTTTTAAGAGGTGAAACAAAGCTGGTTCAGTTAAATGTCACAAGTTGTGATCCTCTACTTGACATCTTTGTCCAAGGACCAGTCCCAGGAGTTAAAGGAGTGTATTATGATATCCTACAACAAATATGTACTGCGTTTATGTTCAGATTGAATGGATTTACAATGATGGATTCTAAAGACTATGGTGGTGGGAAAAGGAAGTCACTGAGATCCTTGTCCACCACACGACTGGCCCCGTACTATACACAGAGCACCTGGCCAGATATGCAAATGTGTGAAATTGGTTTACCTGTGCAGAGGGTGTGAGATGTGTGAAGCTATGGAAGTTGGGGCTTTGTACTCTTAGAAGGTCTGAAAAATTGCTGCAGCGCAGTCCTCATTCACCATGTCCTTCCCACTCATACACATAAAAAAGTACTAAGAATGTGGATGGGGCCACATAGTTGTCTGGTCGGACCTGATCCCCCACGGCCCTGCCCTTTGCCCCTTGCGTCCTCCTCGTGTGGACCTCAACCTGAAGGGAGAGAATTGAGTGTCACTTTCCTCTCCAGTGGCAGGCTTCAGAGAAGACCCCTGATCTCAAAAGGGCATTAAGGACCCTGCTTAGTAAGATGAAGGTAATATTGACATGGCTGTGTGCGCTCACACACCTGAGCTCGTGTTCCAGCAGCTGTGCCCCCACCCCCATCCCCTGCCATGCCTCCACCCCCATCCCCTGCCATGCCTCACTTTGGACAACTGTTAGAGTCTCAGTTTCAGTTATAGTCAGTAAGCCCACATGTACTGCAGTGGAACGGAGCCTCTTCAAAGGCGTGTTCTTCTGTCTCCTCCTTGCTGGAGGTGTTCAGAGAGCACAGTGGGGAGAGTTGCCCCCCACCATGCACACAGTGCCTTGTTTAGCGTGAGACACCGATGACACAGCAGTGGTTTGGCAGCCCCAACCCCCTCTCCCCCTCCCTCCATCCCTATTATTGTAGCTAGAGTCCCTAGTGGATGTAGGTGGACAGTCCACAGCCCTGTGCTTGTTGTTGTGATTTACAGCTGGTCACTGCTTCAGAAAAGGAACATGAAGGTTGGATTCATAGCTGCTGAGCAGAAGCTTTGTGTAGAAGAGAGCTTTCTGGGATAGTTTTTTTTGAATGACACATTCATAATGTGGTGAGACTTCCTTATTTCCTCTTCCCCTTGCTGTGTAGGACTCAGACTCCCCCCGCCACTCCACAGCATCCAACAGCTCGAACCTGAGCAGCCCCCCAAGCCCAGCTTCCCCACACAAGACCAAGTCTCTGTCCCTGGAGAGCACAGACCGCATGGGCTGGGAGACATGAGACCCAGGACTCCGCCTCCTACTGCAGCCCTTGAACCTCTGAGCAAAAGAAGGAAATAAACCATCAAACCTCAAAGCTGCCTTGAAGCCCAGATGGTCTTCTGACAGTGGGGCAAATCCAAGGGTGTGTTCCCTTCTGTGTAAGCTGGTGATTTGGAGTCCTTAGAAGGTAAAATACCACACCCAGAGAGAGGCAAAGAGAGTGACGACTGATTGGGAAAGTAGCATTTGTAAATACCACACATTACATTTAAAGTTGAGGCTTTTTAAGTAGAATGTTATTGAACGGGTTTCCCTCATTTAGAGAAAGAGGAATGCAAGTAACGTGGCAAGTGATCCACAGAACTGTGGTAAGAAAGAGGGTGTGAAATGGAAGACTTTTTGCATTTGTTGCTTTGCTTTAGCTGCTTTTTCAATCCCATGGACTTTAATTAACATTTTACACTTTACTATGAGTGGAAAAAGGACAAGGATTTTCAAAACCAAAAATTGCTTATTGTATTTATTCTGTTTCCCTGGTTAAATTGAAAGCTAAGGCTGCAGGATCACTTAAAAACAGCAGTCATATGAGTGTAATGGAGGAGAAATGTAAATTCCAATTCAAGGATCATCCTTCAGTGTGACCACCACCTTAATGTTCTCTATGGTTGGACAGATGTGTGGTCAGACAGACACCTTGTAAAGTCAGTCATCAGTCGTGTGTCACTTGTGCACATGTACCACGGCGTTGGGTGATCAGTTTCTTTGACCTTTTTCTTTCTTTTCATAGGGCTCAGCACAAGTTCTTGCTTCATTTAATGTACATAAGTTTAAAGTTAAATATATATGACAAGAGGAAAAATTATAAAGTGAAATTTGTATGGCTAAAAGGGCAAAGTTTCTTTTACCTTGTATGATTTATCGAAGTATTAGTCCTTTGGGCATATTCAAGCAAAAAAGCCATTTTAGCCAGTTATTGTTCATTAGACTTTTTTATGAATTGTATCAAAATATATTTTGATTTGCATTGTTTTTAAATGAGTTTTTGGACACTCAGCAATACATCAGAGAACTTCATGTTCTGGGAAACAATCTGTGCTTTCTGCAATTTTTACTGTCTGTCTCTCTTTCTCTCTCACATGTTATGCCTTGTTTGTTACACAGAGCTATGCTGCTGTGGTGTATGTTTTCATCTCTGAAGCAATAATGCCACATTTCCAAAGATCTTTTTTTTTAAATTTTAATCTTAATGTTTTATTTATCTGCTCTTAAGGCCGTAGCTCTCCTAGCTTTGGATATGTTTACTCATAGTAAGCAGAATATGCATCTACAGCCCCTAAAAGATATTTTACTAAAGAGAAATGTTTTGTTATTAGAAAATTCTATTATTATATTATATAAATATTATATAATATAATAGGTAATTGTATAAGTATAAAGCTGTGTATAGTTTTGCTGCTCATGGTACCTGATGGTTCATCGGTAATGAATTCTGTTATGGGGAAAAAAGAAATCCTTGTGATTCTACTCTGGGGCTGAAGTATTGACCAATGTCCACACAACAAGTTATTCCACATTATTCAAGTTACACTGAAGGGATCATTCTTGCTTTTTAGGTGAGAAGGAAGGGGCTGCAGTACTAAGCATACCAAGTATGTCTGCGTAATAATGCACCATTTTCATGTGAACAAATCAAACTATTTTATTATATAATGTAAGGAAAAATGGTGCTCAACTGTTACAAAAAATTCTGTTCCTTCCTGCCAGCCTAAGGGGGCAAAGCAAATACAGGCCGGTTTAGCTGAACAGCCCAATGACGGATTCTTCCATTTGAAAACAATTTTTCGAAGTCGTGCTGAAAACTGTCATTTGTTCAAAAATGACTTAATATGACACTCTTTTCAGCAGGGTTATGAAAAGACCTGATGCCAACAACAGGAAATGTGTAAACACTTCATTGTTTAATTTCTAACTCCCTGCTTTTGTGGTGGAATTTCACAATGTCACTGAAGAGCGGGATGTTAACAACCTGTACTCATTCTGCAGAGGAGTTTAAACGCTACACTGATCCAGTTTCTCACCACCTATTCCTAATTTGTTTGTTCTACAAAAAAAAGAGGGGAAAAAAGGTAAAAGCAACTTTCATAAAGTTTAAATACCCTGATTGCTTGTACCTGCAAGATTTTGCTGTGAGGAGAGGATAGCCTTGGTAGGTAGAGAGAGTGCAGCAGAGCATTTGTACGGGTGTTTTGGTATTTTTCCAGATGCCCTGTGTGCTAAACTCAGGACAGTTGGAAACCAATGATTGTCGTCACACCGCAGGGAGTGCGTCTGAGTGAAATGACGCAAAACGGCAACAGCTGGATAGTGGGCAGCGGTGGCACAGCTCTAACTGTCCACAGTAACTCCCTGTGACTCCAGCAGCACGGCGAAAGGCAGAAGTGCTGAAAAGGTTATTGTACTTAAAGAATTCGTTGTGAATGAGAACTTTTGGGGGGGGGGGGGGGGGGGGGGGGGGGTGCGCCTTTCACCTGGGGCTGTAACGGGAGCGTGTTAGAAGTGAATCACATTTGCATTTTGGTGAAGTTTTATCTGCCTTGTATCTTATTTGCTATTTCATATCATACATTAAGTTTATAGGATTTCTTTGTAAGAATATGTACAGTTTTGCATGTCATAGGTGTATTCACTTTTATTAGATTTAAAGGCTGGAATTTTTTTTTTTTACTTTTATTAATTATTTGATTGGCTTATTTGAAAATGTTGGGGACTTTAATGAGGATTACCCACTACAGGTGATGTAGACTCTTTTTGCACAGAAATATTTAAAGTGGAAGGTCAATAAGTAATGTATGGGACTGGACACCACTCATGTGTAAAAACCCATTATTATATTACCGGAATTTGATGTATTATTTCAATAAAACGGGGAACTGTTGGAATCACGTGTAATGTTTTGTGGCTGTTTCAAACTAAGTGCCATGAAAGTGGTACAGAAAGCTGTCAGAAAAGTATAACTGATAACCCCGTTACAGATTATTCCCTCCAGCATGTGTCTGTACAAAAAAGCTTTTATTCAAAATTCTCAAAAAAAATCTAAAGCTGACATTTATACATTTGACAAGAAATGACATTGGCATTTCACTTATATTTCTATATTCTAAAGAATCCAGAGCAGCTGGCAGCTTTACAATCAGTTGTGCTCACAAGATGTATGAACAGGACCAGAGAGGCCTGTTACACCCATGGACCACACCAGTCACTCAGTATGATGGACAACACGCTAAGAACATCAGTGAGAGGAGTAACAGACCCTTACAGTTCATCGGTCTGATTCCGAACACCCCCACAGCAACTGATCCAAAACTTCACTGCAAGGCCGTGCCTGGTCAGTGGGTGGGCAGCAGCAGCTTTGAACCTAATACAAAAAAAAAAGTTAAAATCTTTCTTACATCTAAAGCTAAAAGGCTTTGCTGCCATTTACAGTGCTGAAAAAAGGAGGGTTTCACTGGGAGGTAAGAGTTGTACATTCTACTGCTGTAACAGTGCACGCTGTAATTATGCACACACACAAGCACGCGTACACACATTTCTGGGCTTACGTTTCACCCGTCAGCCACATGCGACTTGGTGAATCCTCACGTCGAACACCGATGAGAAAATTGTGCTTCTCTTTCGCAGCACTGATATGCTGAATTGTGACCGATTACATGAACACGTAATCAAGTTGTCCGCTCAACGCTTTTCCATCAATGTTTCTACACCTGGTCAGTTATGTTTTAGTCCCTGAATAAGAAAACACACCTGAATCACTCCAGCATCAGTGGAAGATTTACCACAGTATGTGTTGGTTCACTAGGCAATGCTAATTTAAGCACAGAAATTAAGGTGACTGTTTAAAAGGACCTGTACTCCAGTGTAAAAATAATTGAACTGTTGTAATACCCAAGGTGTCTTGTTGGAGCCCCGGACCCGTTGTCATTTCTGGGCAAAGGCAGGAGTAACTGTCTGGCCAGTGAAGTGGTCCTGGGCTTAACATGCAGCTCACAAAATGGGTTTCTTACTGCTGCAGAATATTTTTTTTTTTTTTAAAAAAAAAAAAAAAAAAAAAAAAAGTCAATGTTCCCCTCCAATGTGAAACCACTTTTTGAGTCAGTAAGACTGTTTACCTGCTTTCATGGCTCTGCTGATGTGACCTACAGCCAGAAGGCCTGTGCTTTTCCAGCTGTATTGACAAACAGGCATTTAATAGAGCAGAGATCAGGGGGAACATAATTAATCCATCTGAATGTAAATGGGGAACCTTTGGGGACAGAAGTGCAAAATAAAGAGACATGTTTCTGTGATAAAAGCACCAAGTAGGTACTGGTCCCTGTTCTGGTTCATTAGTCTACTGTGGTAAGACATCTCTTGCCAGTGGCTGATGAGAGAGGGCATCTGTAGGGCTGCGTCTGAACATCCTGCATTCTGTTCTAGTCCCAGGACAGCCGGAGCCCCTCCCATACCGACTGGAGCCCAGAAAGCAGTGTTGAGAGCATCTCCGCCTGCTCCTCGCCATTTAAAGTCCCGTCCGATTTCTTTGTCTCGATTACCGCAGCTCTGCTGACCAAAGCACACACGTCACTTGTGGACCACCGGCAATCAGTGGCTTGTCCCAGTCCCAGAAGAAGTCAGTGTGGAGGATCCCTGATTTGTCAGGGCAGCTGCTGCCACCTTTCTTCCGTCACCCACTGGAGTGGCAGTAGGATGAGCTGCGCTGTCTGTCAAATTGCAGACCTCTCCTACCTCAGGGGGCCCAGGGCTCAAGCACTGGCCCCGTCCTCCTCGATAACACGATTCATGCTGGTGCCGTGGGTAATGTGTGTGGTCTGTGCGTTACTCAGATCCCTCACGCTGCTGTGCCGGGACTGACTGTCGAGGCGCTGGGTGCTGCCGTGCCGCGACTGGTCCAAGGGAGGGAGATGGGACATGCTTCCATAGGGCAAACGTTCCTCCGCAGCACGGTAACTGCAGGGGGTATACCTGATGGGACAGGTTAATGGGAGTTAGCAACCAGCTCACTACTTGTTTATAAACCACGATCCCTTCCACGGGGTTCCTGAGTGCACAGATATAGAAGCTTCCCTCACATAACAAGAATTATCTGAGAGAACTGAGCTTAGGAGCAGATTTTACGATCAAATCACCGCTGTGGCTCACTCTCAACAAAAACCATGTCTGAAAGCTTTGCAAAGATGGAATTTATGGCAGGGATGCCATTCAGAAACTGCTTGTATTCGAGACCAACACACAATGACTCTCTAATCACCAGATGTTTACATCTTTGAACTTTTAAGAGAAGCTGTGGAGCACAATAGTAGGTGGATTTCTACCTCCTGCATCCCTCAAGGAGCTGAGAGAATGTTAACGGGTCCCAATTTGTTTCTGAAAATGGACTGCTTTCTGAACAACCCAATAATTAAAATAATAGTTCTGCTATTTCTCATAATGGGAAAATTTACAATTCCAAGCCCATGCCACGTTCACCCACAAAATTACCTAAATAATGCTTCCTGTCATAAAGAAACGTTTTTTGAATCTCACACACGGTTGCGGTCGCAAACAGACTTCTATGTAAAAAGCCTCCTCACCATTCTGTATGTCAAGTTTTCTAGTCTACATTTGGAATAGAGGCAAGAGCAAAAAACATCTTCATTTCACATTTTTTTCTCTAATAAATTATAAATAAATGCAGAAATTAAAGATTTGATATTTTATAGTTGCTAACTTTAGTAGGCTGTAGGATAATAACCTATGTGGAAATTCCATGAAAGGTCATGTATATAATGAATTTTTAAAAAATGATTTCATGAAGTAAATACACTAATAATGTGTGGACTGGCTTAAGGGACGTGAAAGCTATACGTTACATTTAAATAAATGAATAACTAGAAAATTAAAGCACGATGGTGCAAAAGAGAACGGAAGCGTGATTACAAGGGTGAGACTGTAGACTGGGAGAGCGTGGGTACATGGTTCCCACAATGCATTGCATCTCCCAGCCTCTCTCACACAGCCCCTTGGTGCAATTTTCAAATGCAGTCTCAGTGTATTGCACCAGACCAAATATTGTGTTCCTGGCCCCATGTAACAAGTAACAATAAGTGGTATTAATTGTGAATGGAATACATGAAAAGCTGATGCAGCACTTGTAAGGCTACAGGATAACAATAACAATCACCTGATGGGCGAAATACCGAACTGCAGATAACAAGAACCACGTGTGCGGAGCAAGAAGCAAAAAATTACATGCAAAAACTTAGGTTTAAATATTACAAATAAGCTAGCATTAAGACATTTTGCCAGTTCATCAATATGTCACAGTTACTGGTGATATTTAAGAGGTCGGGGAGCAATGAAGCTGCTGTGAACCTGTCTAGGAATCCTACCTGCCGTCCCTCGAGCGGTGCAGGCTGCCGTGGTAGCTGCTCATCTTGCTGTGAACGCTGCCGGCTCTGCTGGGCAGGTCGTCCAGCATAGCCAGGTGAGTGGAGGAAGCATGGGTGGAGGTGCCCTGCGTGGAGGTGCCGCGGGACTTGCGGATGATGGGCGTGTTGGGGTCCCGCAACAGAGACTGCGCAAAGTCCGGCTCCTGCAGCACCTGCCGGCTCTCGTTGACAGCTCCGCTGGATAAGGAGGAGGGGGGGTGTAACGGAAGGGACGGTTCATATGACAGAGTGCAGGAGGGGATGGGGAAAAAGAAAAAAAAAACTGCGTTTTTAAATCACCACAATGCGGTAAGAACGTGTGACAACGGTGCTGCGAATAACAACACGAGTTCTGGGACTTGTGAAGGATGTGAGCCTTGCAGTAAGGAGTGTGTAAACAGCTGGTGAAAAACAGGAGAGAGAAAGAGAGCGAAAGAGGAAGCGTTCCATCACCGTGAGGCCGAAACTCACTCTTTCTGCCGGTGACCGCGGAAAAAGCCGGCCCACTCAAAGCAGGTCTTCTTGCTGCCCACCCAGAAGACAGAAGGGATGCCCACCACCAGCGTCATCAGGTACTTCATGAGGAAGACCACCAGCTCCGGTCGGCTCGTCCGCTCCACCTATCCAACCAAAAGCACTGCGACTTGGATCTTCGGTTGGGTTCCGTTTGTGCACCGCTGAGTAGCGCAGAGCGCAATTTACATTTATTCGTTTAGCAGATGCTTTTCCCCAAAGCGACTTACGATGAACATCACGTAGTATTCGGCGCACACCTATTCAGCCAAGGTCACTGACAGCACTAGATGCATTGAGTCCCTCCTCGACACGTTAGCGACACACAGTCCCTCTCACACCATGAGCTATTTAGGGTCACCAGTCCATTTGAAATATGAGTCTTTGGACTGCGGGAGGAAACCAGAGCACCCGGAGCAAACCTGCACAAACACGGAGAGATCGCGCAAACTCCCCACGGGCCACGCAGGGATCGAACCCACGTCCTCTTACATCCCCTGCCAGGCAAGAGCGCTACTCACTGCACCACCGTGCCACCCATTTGATTTGGCTTTTCGTACGGTGCCTTCAGAGAAACTGTGAATACCTGTGAAATTCACACCACTCTCAACAAATACTCCACATTACACTATATTATATTGTATTAAAGTGGTCCAAGATCGTGCACTGGGAACAGGGCTGTTATGTCCGCGCTGCACCTCCCAGACGCGCGGGTGCGTGATGGTGCGTGTGGTGCGAGCGAGCCGATCGTTGCAACGAAACACAAACGAAGTGTCGCCGTATTTCAGACGACGCGATAGGAGCGCGTCGGCTCCCGTTTCCTTACACCACGTCCGCGAATACGTGGCAAGCGTCGTCTCTCCAGCCTCAGCGGAGAGGCTTCTCCGGCTTTGCCTTCGGCTCGCCGTCGCTTTGCGCGACCTTGAGACCCCTCGCCGTGCGCTTGTGTGTGTGCGATGAACAAGGCTGCGAAACGCGCTCCAGCACCCCCACATTGCGGTGGAGCCAAGCTCGTAACCCAGCCCTCCTCTTCCCGTCAGGCTCCCTGAAGGCCGAGCACCTGAGCCCCGGGCACGCTGCCGAGCGGCTGGGCGCAGCCGGAGCGTACGGGCGCCGGAAGCCGACCCCATCCGCACGATTGCCCTCGCAGACCCGCCGCGTGCGGTTCCAGCCCCTCCGCTTCGGTCTGCTTGGTTTCCACTCCACACAGAGGCCAAGCAGGCAGATGTTCCATCTTCCTGTTTACCCTGACTTGGGGAGACAGATGCTCATTACAGTGAACTACAGAGAAAAGAATCGCTGGATTTACCCTGAGCCCTGATTCTGGAGCGAGACTCCTCCTCAAATCCTCCGCTTATCCCCAGGAGCTCAAATGAGATGGCTGCATCACAAAGGCCGTCTCATTAACAGGAGGAGGAGACTAGACAGGTAGAGCAGCGCACTGCCCTGCGGCGCACATTCGAAGGACGTCCACCAGCCCGCTACGAGGCCCGTTGAGGAACGGGGCAGTTCTGGACTTGGGGAGCCGAGCCAGGCGTGTCTGACTGAGACCCCGATGTACAGAGTCCAGCGTGAGGCGCGAGGACTGTACGGGCTCTGTTCATCAGTCTCCTTTGCGTCTCTCCATTCATGTGTCACCAAGAGTCACCGGCACAGAAGCCCTGAAAAGGAGCCTCTTCGGAGCTTCAAACAGCACCTTTGTTTAACTTGGTTTTCTTTGGACAACTACCTACATTTTCCCCACTTTCGTTTACAGTCAAGCGACTCAAAATAAAAATCAATCGCGCCGCTTTATCCTCCAGCGTTGAGTCGACAACGCGGGCTTTCACGGCTCACCGACTCCTTCCTCCTTGCTCTGTCCGAGCTTGCTCGCGAGCGAACGCCCTGTTGCTTTACCTTCTCGGCGGCCTCTACCAGGTCTGCGCGCAGAGACCCTGCCCAAGGTAGCTCATGATCGCAGCTGCTTGTAACTATGCCAACCAGCATCAAACACGCCCCCTTTCCCAATCCATCCTTCCACTGCAACAGATCTTCTGCTCCAAGAAGTCAGGGAAGCGTGAAGTAACAAGCCCCAGGACAGAAGTCGAGGGATGACAATGTGTGATCCTCTGCAGATGCTACAACAGAGCCCCGCTCCCTTTACTTAGAAACACACACACACGCACACACACTCCAAACTGGTGCTTAAAAATTAAACCATACGAGCACGAGTTTCGGGGGGCCACCTATAAATATAGAACTGCAACAGCACAAAAGGGTTAAATGAATGACATACATGACCACACTGCATTTGATACAAATTACTACAGTAATGGAATGTGGCAGAGTACATACTATATTTCAAATTATTATAAGAATATGACACAAAGTGTGTAGTAATCATTATTTGCCCATAAAACAGGTAAACATACAATGATACATACAATGTTGAGGGCGCTGAAGAAGATAGGGATGGGGAAGGCGGTACCTGGTAGGGGCAGGGGATGTGGTACTCGCGGCATCGCTCCTGTACCCATGTGGTCTCCCACACGGCCCGGTAGCTCTGCTCGTAGAAGTAGCAGCCGATGAGCACCAGAAGGGGCACCAGGTAGAGCACGGAGAAGACCCCGATCCGGATCATGAACTTCACCAGCTTGTCCTGGTTCTCCTTCTCCAGTGGGATCTCCATGCGCACACGGTTCAGCGCCACGATGCCTGCCAGCAGCAAGGCCACGCCTACCAGCACATCGAGACAGAGCGGCGCCAACACAAACCAGCGCAACGCCATCACGTCGTAGAGGCCCACAAAGCAGACACCGCTGACATTGTCCCCCTCGATCTTGTTCATGGCCATCAGCGTCACCGTAAGCGCGCCGGGGACACCCCAGGCGCTGGCGTGGAACAGCAGCGCCTTCTTCTCGATGGCCTCACTGCCCCACTTGGGCACGGCAGCCAGGAACCAGGTGATGGTGAGGATGACCCACCAGACGCTGCCCGCCATGGTGAAGAAGTAGAGGCCCATGAAGAGCAGCGTGCACGCCTTGTTGTGGGAGCCCTGAGTGACAGTGGAGGCGCGGTACTGCCCAGGCCTCGCAGGGTTGCAGGCCACGCGGTCCTCCAGCAGGAAGCCGAGGAAGAACACCAGGGACACCATCATGTAGCACACGGCGTAGAAGATGATGGGTCGCTCGGGGTAGCGGAAGCGGGTGACGTCGATGAGGAAGGTGAGGAAGGTAAAGAGTGTGGCGGACAGGCAGACGATGGAGACGACGCCGATGAAGTAACGGGCGAAGCGGAGCTCATCGTGGCGGAAGTACATGTTGGGACATGGTGGGGAGCAGTCCCGCACCCCTAGGAAGGAGTAGCTCAGTTCGGGCTCAATCTTGAGCTCCCGGGGACACCAGAAACCGTAGTCGCGCTGCACTTCCAGAGGGGAGTCTTCCGTGCCGTCGGTGCTGGACTGCAGGTCCACGGCACGAGGGTACGGCTCGTCGCAGTCCGGGAACCTGTCGGGACAGAACCAACATCTCGGTAACGTCCATCGCCTCTTCTTCGATCTACGTGCTCCGTAGCGTCCGTGAGCGCACTTAGTAGTTACTGTATCACATTATTAAATCAGCAGGGTTTCTCAGCTCCCCCTTCTACCCCCATCCAACAGGAGGGCATTTTGCATAGGAGCTGAGGCAGGCGAATAGCTACCTGTTACAGTCCATCTCATCCGGCCAGGAGACCCCAAACATGTCCATGAGCTTGTAGCAGTCGCGCTTCGCGTGCTGGCAAAGGCGGCGGCAGGGCAGAGTCAGGCGGCCATACTCGGTGCACACGGGGCCATAGAGGGCACACAGGAAGGGGCGCAGCTCGGGTGAACACTCCAGGTTCACCATGGGGTGGAAGGGCTGCCGGCAGGGAAACAGAGGAGACGGAGGGTCGGAGACAACTCCTCGGAAAGACCACGTGCGACGGAGTCCCGCAGCCGCACCTCACCCTGCTGATCACCTTACACACGGTAAGAGGACACCTGTTCGCAGCAAGGTGGCGAGGGAGGCTGACAGAATTGCTGAAAATCACAAAGAACAGAGCACCACCCCCCAGCCAATCACCGAATTCATAATGAATTCATCAATCCTCCCTTTAAACACAAGGGAAATGGCTTTTGAGGAGTTTCGGGCAAACGCTTTTGACTCCTCCGTGTTTCTCGACGCCTCGTTCATGATGAGGTCCTCTTCTCTGAAGACGACGCACCACAATTAGCAGCTGACGGAAAACTAAGCATGTTATTCCACCCAAACCTGTTCTCCAACACCGTACGGTATCCTCCACCCCCACCCCCACCCCCACGTACCCCATCCCCCCTCCTCCAAATCTGGCACTGAAATATGAAGAGGAGGAGCTGTGCAAACAGGGTAACCTGACACCCCACGATGAGATGCCCTCCCCCAGGGGTAGCTCTGAGGACGCCTTTGTATGAGGCAGAGGGATACGCGACTCGTGGAGGGGGCCGGGGTGCACTCCGGCTCGGGGCATGCCGGGAGAGGGAGCAGCTGCCAGGCAGGGCATTAACATGCAAATCCCTGGTGGCAGGAACAAAGGGCCTCCACCCAGGAGTGGGGACAACACACTCACTTCCTGCTGAGGTCCTGCCTTTGTGCAGCCAAGGTGGAGGGGAGGGACAAACACGCCCTCTGCGAGACAGTCTTGGATGGAAGCCCCCCCGCTCAAATCAAGGGGCACCCAGGGTTCTTTTTGAGGTGAAACGGTGCTATGAATTTACACTGGAACATCATGGGACAAGTACACTGGCGATGAGCGGCGATCAGCAGCGCTCTGCATTGACACAACAGTGCGGAAGCGTTTACCATGGTTACTGGGGTAAGCCTAACAGTTACAGTTAAGATGAGCGTTGAGGAGGCATCCGAAGGAAATGGCTCAGCGCTTCTCAGCGACACACATAAATACACAGAGGGCACAAGGTACCTTTAAATCCCACCTAATGCTGTAGTACCCTTGAGCAAGGTACTTACCCCAAATTGTGCTAATAAAAATTACCCAGCTGTATAAATTAGAAATGTGTAAATTATTGTAAGCAGGTTAATGACGCAAGCCGCTTTGGAGAAAAGAGACTAAATGAAGAAATGTACGTGTCTCTTCTTTCTTACGATACTTCATATACTTGCAGCGCTATAAACGCCCTTCGGAAGTGCAGCTTGGGGGAACCGAGATGCCCCATGGTAAAACGGATGTCCGAGAGCTGTCACCTAACGGCACGTTAAAAATCGTTCAAAGCATCAGGGATGCGAGCGGGTTACGTCTGAGGCCGTTTCGCTACGACGTTTGCAGTACACGCTCGAACCGCAGAGATCAAGAAAGGCTCACCCTACTGGGGAGGAGATGACATCAACCACATTTTACAGAGAAACAAAAAAATGTTTACTACTGGTACACAAATGCAGGAAATGTGATGGGATGCAGGCTCAGCGCCATGGAAACAGGACTCCATGCCGCTTCCACACAGACTCAGTGAAAGACCAATCCCAGGGCGAAAGACCAACCAGTCAATGGTCTCTGCATTCTTCACAATCTAGTTGAGGCCAAGGGATGGAAAGGCCGAAGTTCTACACATTTCCATAGTCCCCCAGACTCTAATTCCTGCAGTCGCTGGCCATTCTTCTGGGGCTCAATCTAGAAGCCGATTGCAGGGTACAGCCAACGACACCGTCACCCTCGGCAGAAAACATCGTCTACAAAGATGCTGAGATCTACTGGGGGACAGCTGCCGTCGGGTGGTTTGTAGGAGATTATCAGAGATCAATAGCACTTCTCTACCACCTGACCATTCCCACAGCAGGGACTCCTCAAAGTCTGCAGCAACAATGATTTCGGCGTCGTGAAGAGTTGAGCAGAGTGCCTGGAGGACGGTTCGAGAAGCGAAAGCAGTGCTCCCGAAGGCTCCGTCCCACCGCGTATCCCAACCCTGCGAGCTAGACTGCAGGACATCCCAATAGGTGGCACTTCTCTTGTTCCTCTACTTCCCACTTGTACGTATGTACATAAACATGCTGTAGACCTTAACATGATGCTATGCCTATGCCCACACACACACACACACACACACACACACACACACACACACACCCGTTTTGTGTGATTATTCTGCCGTGCCAGCACGCTGCTCAATCCAACTTGGCAAACAGAGGTCCGTGAAATGGATTAGAATGGATGTTAGGCTTGCTGACTTTGACACAAAGAGCCTAAATACAAAGATCTTCTGTAAATACAATCCATTTGAAACGTCAGATTTTTTTATTTTGGCAGGGATTTTCCACTTTCGTGACGAAAAGGACGGAGGAATGATGCCCAGAGCCAGCGACGAGTTCCCCGCTGCAGATTTCAGCGATCCATCGCGACAGGAACACCACCTTGAGGACCACTATGGTGTGTGACGGCCGAAACGTGAGCGCTGCGGGAGTGTGCGCTTTCAGCCGATTCCTACGGATTTGTGTGCGAAGGTTCGAAAAAAATCGCCCGATTTCACGCGTTTTCCATTATTCCACAGCTACACGCATACGCTGATGACGCACGCAGAGATCCTGAATAAAACGATTACGACAGTGCCAGAGCTTCACGACACGAGGCAAAATCCATAAAACTCCTCGCCCAAAAGTCAAACGAAAGCTGACGCGAACAACGTGAGGAGAAGCGTATCAAGTAAACGAGGGGACCCTCCGAGCGCCTTAAGATAAAGCGAAACCCATGCGACATGTGCCAGAACAAGCAACAAGCGTCGGGGCTTATCCATTCGTTTTGGGGGTGTCACCACACAGCGACTCGGAACAGGACTGAGCGCTTGCGTACATTTCCATTTTGCTTCTCGCGTTCCCCCGAGGAGTCAACATCACCTCGATTGCCATTTGGCCTTTTTGCATCCCGTTACAAATACGAACAAACTTTTCAAGATGGAAGGTCGTTACGCTGTGGGAGAGAGCAGCACGCAGAACGGGGGCAGGACAACATCTTGGACACGAACACGCGTGCACGCTCGCTTCGGCATCTCTTGCGGTCACGGCAGTCGCAACAGACCTTCCGACAACCGGGGCGTATCGGCCGATCACGAAACAAACAGTAAGATGAGCGCATACACCTACAGTCCTCTGCCTTCATCGCAGCGCTGAGCCCCACGGGTACGGAGCCGAACATCTCCCAAAAAGAGACTCGGTGACCCCTTCTTCCTGCACGGCTGCTGTAGTGTTATTCGCTTTCGTCCACCTTCCTTATCCACCGTCGGGCAGAAGAAAAAAAAAAAAAAAAAAAAAAAAAAAATCAATGTCACTAACCCATTTAGCTGTGAGCGATGAGGCTAAAGAAACACGGGGCTCCTGTTTATTGGACAAAAGCTATAATAACATAACAATTATCTATATTTGTCTCAGCTGGAGAGCCTTTCAACGCATGCATTTCAAGTTCTGGAAAAATCCACTTTTTTCTTTTTATTTTTTTAAACTAAACTGGTTAAGAACCTGAGGACAGCTGGTAGTGTAGTGGTTAGAGCTGCTGCCTTTGTCCTCAAAGGTCACAGGTTTGAATCTCACCTCTGGCTGTAGTACCCTTGAGCAAGGTACTTACCCTAAATTACCCAGCTGTAAAAAATAGTAGGTAGATTAATACTGTAAATTCTTTTTGGAGAAAAATGTCAGCTAAATGAATAAACATAAGAAAGAGCAAACATAGTAAACAATGTCCCATGTGATCATGAGCTGTGCAAAAAGCATCAGCTTCATCACTTTCTCAGCTATCTTGAACCTTGTTAAGGGTGGTTAGGGGAGCTTCATACCTCAGTGTGTTACCCCTAGAGAGACTATCCAAAACCTCACCAGTCTCACTGTCAGTCTCACCTGAACTGGGGCCAACATTGCAGTAACATGAGTTGTATATGGGGCATGGAGAAAGAACAAAAAGCTTTCCGGTGCTCAGTACCATAGCCCTAACTGGCAGTGGTGCTGTTGTTAAGGATAGTTGAAGGTTGCTGGTTCGAGTTCCAAGAGACCCGTGTTGCAGAGGTGCTGAGAAAAGCAATGATCTGATCCATCTAAAAATAAGTCATCTTAGAAAAAAGAAGTTACACAGTTAAATAACCGTGGACAGCTGGTAGTATAGTTCTCAAAGCTGGAGGTTGTAGGTTTGAATCCCACGTTTTGCTGCAGTACTCTTGGGCAAGGTACTTACCCTAAACTGCTCCAGTAAAATGACCCAGCTGTATAAAAGGGTAAATAATTAACACTGTAACTCACTTTGGAGAAAAGAGTCAGCTAAATGAGTAAATGTAAATAGCACAAGTATTACTACAATAAAAAGCCACAACTAACCCCATGTCGCATTCGAAGATGCTGGTTTTCGTACTTGACCGTGCGGCTGAAGAAACGCTTAATTTATCTGTCCCTTAAACACTTGCGCAGGTACAATAGTCGAGGGCTGAAAACCTGATGACAAATCATACAATCATTGCTATTTTAGACACACAAAGTCTGGAGGTCGAGGGTTTCTGCCGCCTACCCGCATCCTACTAATTTACACGACACACGTGCTGCAAATACAAATTTACATTTATTCACTTAGTAGATGCTTTTCTCCAAAGCAGCTTCCAATGAACTTTATGTAATGTTACCAGCCCACACACCTTATTCACCAAGGTGATTTACACTGCTAGATACGCTACTTACACTGGGCCACTCATCCATACATCAGTGGAAAACACACCATCTCTGCCACCCACACACCACAAATGTGCACCAAAGTCGGACTTTGTGGATGTGCTTCGGGCTGATGGGCTCCAGACACGCAGTTTGCTCGCATTCACACACCGAGCTCTCAGAAGGCGAACTAATATGAAAAACCATACTAAAAATAGTTATTTTTCCAATGCTGCTGCTGCTGCCGGATCTCTCGTCGACCATTTCCATCAGGCTGTAGCCGGGGCAAAATTTAAATAGGATTTGGGCTATTTCTGTGTAGTTTAATTATTTTAAATCTTCTTTTAGGGTTTAGGGCTGATCCTTAATATGAGCAAAAATCTTCCTCATGGACAAACTGAATGATGTGGCAAAAATGAGACTCCAGCTACATGAATCGAGGGTAAAGACTACCCGCCGCTCCACCACTCCAGCAGTGCACCATTCGGGTGGTGCACGTAGCTGGTAGGGAATTGGGAGGCTGGGCCAACGTTACACTCATTTCCAGATCTGTGCTTCTGCTCCCCGGCCGTTCCTTCCGAAAAGGAAAGAAAAGACAGCCGGCCGCCACGCTCACGGCTTTTCCATGCGCTCTTGAGTCTGGATCAGCAGCTTTTCCTAAAGCCCTGTCCTTTTTGGGCTCACACTCTGCCCCCATCTCTAACTCCCCCTCCTCTTCCCAGTCACATTCATCCTTTGCATTTAGACCACAGCTACCATGGCAACTACTTTTGGAGCAACGGTCCAATTTTAAGGAGGGTTCCCCCCCCATCCTGGCGGGTCAGAGGCCATCGGGAGGACCCCCCTCCCGATGGCAGCGGCGGCGTCCTTTTGTTGCAGCGCAATCCAAGCCCGTTTCCACGGCGACCCCCACACCCAACCAACCGAGGACCAGAGGGACAAAAAGGCGGAAAAGAAGGGGGTTGGGGAAACGAGTTCGTCTCTCCAGCTATCTCAGGGATGGTGCGAATAGTCAAATCGCAGTATACGTGCTGTAGAAAGAGATTTTCACAGATATTAACAAGATCTCCGCGATTCCATCCAGGTGCACGAAGACACTCCCAGCACGGACTCCAAAAGCCGGTCAGTTTTTTTTCCTGTTGGCCGTGAACTGGGATTGCCACAGTGCTCCTTCTCTCAGCAGTGACCGCGTGGTCCCGCCGCATGCGTTCCCTGAGCGCCAGAAGCGGTTCCCTGCACTCCGATAACCTCGTGGGAGCCGAGCTCGATTAGCAGGCCCTGGTCTCCGCACGTGTCCCTGGAAATACCGCGGGCAGCTGTCACGGTTACATCACAGAGACTCCCACGCCCAGCTCGAGCGCATCTTCCATTCCGCGAATGACAGATTTCCCACCGCGACGAGCACAGTCCCAATTCCTGCGGCGAGCTTCGAAAACGGGGAACCCTGTCTTGCGGAAAAGGCTCAAAGCTTACCAAGGGTTGAGCCTGAAGGCCTGTTCCGTAATTGCAAAAATAAATGTCAAATTAAGCGGCAGACTCTGCCGGGATACATCCATCCAGAAGATAATGGTTTGTTGTTTATTTTTATGGGAACAAACCAACGTATGGATGAATGACTACATCAGAGCCATTCTTTATCCCCTATACGGTTCGAAACATAAAACCAAAAGTAAAAATGTCTTGATTTTACAAACGCAGGACAGGATAAACAACAGAGTCCCATCTGCTTGGCTCCCAGTCTGTCAGATCTTTCCAGCATGGGAGGCCAGAATGGCCAAATGGCTTGGATTCATCACCATTATGGTGAACACCAAACAGGGCTGCTTCTCATTCAAATGAGAACATGAAAGCAAAGTGTTGCTCATCCACCAGAATGGCTTACATATCACGTTGTTACCGTTTAATTAGCTTGGGCTTTTTTCCCCTCTCTTTGTGGAAAACAAACTGCCGCAGACCATCCTCCAATAAAACACAAAGCCTAAAGTGAGAGACACACACTGTCACACAAAGCAAAACAAAATGACCAGAAAAGATAAAGGAAGGTCTCATAATTTAACTCCAAAACAAAGATATCTTTGTCTGCGTCTACTGAGCTCTAAATGGAGGGAGGCTGGACTCTGGCCGCAAGTCTTACCGAGCAGAACATCTATGAAATAGTGCAGTTTGTGATTTCAATGGCGACATTTAGAGCCATGTTTTCCACTGTTGCATTTTCATTCCTAGTTTTAGTAGCACAGCACATGCGTTTAACTGCGTAATAATAATAATAATCAGTCTGGTTCATCCAGACAACAAATCACATGTTTCTGGAAACAATTAACATTGAAACACAAGGACAGAGGTGATACATAACGTGCATCCTGTCAAACTGGTAGTTTAAAACTCATTCTACGGACAATTGGGCTAAATAAAGCAATAATGAAAGCTTCCGACGTTCAAAAAAATATTTTAAAAATGTTGAAAATGCGCACACACACACCGTGCATTTGTGATTTATTAATGCAGTTAATTATCATCTATGAATAATTTATTACTAAAGGGGTCTCACATGAAATTAAAACTTAATTCTGCTTAAAACAGCATAATGTTTTTGTAATTGTGAAACCTTAGACTTGAAAACCCAGCATTCTGGAAAGCTGGTTGAAAAAGAAAAGTAAAAGGAATTACTGTATCACGTTGCAGGCTGCAGATAACCACCCGGGCGCTGTGTCACAGGCAGACCTTCAAACCCCTTCAAATATTATCATATTGTGAGAAAAGAGAGCAGTTTTGCTCGTGTTTCCAAAACAAATGCCAACACGGCACCTAAACCTTTCATTTCTGCACTTGGGACTTTCTTCAAACGGATCATGTGTTTGGAATGAAAATGGGAAATGTTCGAAGCAGGACCACCCAGCCTTGGATTTAAACTGTCTCCACAAGAGAGGAACCCGTCATACCCACAAGGTGCCACAACACGGGTGTTCTGGAGCGGGCGGTGGCTGCTGAAGCGTCTTCACCTCCATCTCACTGCGGAATACCGCACCGTGAGCCCACGAGCTGTCGGTAAGTGCGGGTAAGGGGAATACATGGGGATCCAAAGGTCGCAGGTTCAAATCCCACCTCCGGCTGCAGTACCCTTGAGTAAGTTACTTACCTTAAAATGCTCCAGTCAAATTACCCAGCTGTATATATGGGTAAATAAGTCTAAGCAGTTTAAAATTGTAAGGAGAAAAGCGTGAGCCGAATGAATTAGAGCAAATGGTTAAACACATGGTGTAAACCAGACTAGAAGAACTAATGGAGTAACTACACTCAAAGCAGCATGATAAACATAAATGACATACTCACCCGGAAAAGCTTGAAAAAAGTGAATTAATACTTCTTTAGTCTTGTGCTCACAGAGCCACACACTCAGACCGTGTGACAAAATCATCTGGCACTTTTTAAAGATGCTACAAAACTGCTACTAGCAGTAGAACAAACACACACACACACACACACTTTCAGAACCGCTTGTCCCATACGGGGTCGCGGGGAACAGGAGCCTAGCCTGGCAACTCAGGGCGTAAGGCTGGAGGGGGAGGGGACACACTCAGGACGGGACGCCAGTCCATCGCAAGGCACCCCAAGCGGGACTCGAGCCCCAGACCCACCGGAGAGCAGGACCCGGTCCAACCCACTGCGCCACCGCACCCCCCAGTAGAACAGATAATGTATTTCATATTTGAATGTATTTCATGTTCATGATTCCAGGACTAAGTGTATCTGCGCACACGTTACCTCCATGGCGAGGGCGGCAGTCTGTTGGTCGTAGTGGTTCAACAGGTTGGGCATGAAGGTGGTATTGTAGGGCAGGTCCTGGCACATGCGCAGCGTGATGGGCTCACACGTGAACGCGCTGTGACTCTCGGCAGCGTCCATATGGATGGCCGCACAGGCCGTGAACAGATGCAGGAAGGCCCAGAGAGTCTCCATGGCCCCACGTGGACAGTCCAGCCGTGGCAGGTAAGTGAGGGCAGTTCCAGAACAACGAACGTCGAGCGGACGTGAGGCACTTTCCCCCCCCTCGCACTAATCAACCACACTCGGGTAACCCGGTGGGTTCATCACTGGGGCCAGTACTGTCCTTCCCTCTGAAAACACAACCCTGTTCCATGTGGGATGGCCATCATCATCTAGCACTAACTGGGAGCTTCTCATCCAATAAGGGAAGAAGCCGAAAAAGCGAAACTGGCGTGCCGTCCAGGCGGACCGGTCCGCAGTCCTTCCAACAGGAGGACCTCACACGGGCGCAAGGAGCTACAGGAGACTCTCAACCTGAAAAGCAATGACACAGAGGACTTACAACAGGTCCCTTTTGGAAGCATCTTCCTGAGTAGAACACCCATCTAAATAATAAATCATACCCATGTTATCGCATCACAACAGCGGTAGCAGAAAACAGGCCAAGTTGGATGGCTGTGCTGTGCACAAGTGGAGCGCGGTACACAGAGCGCAAACAAACGGGACAGTACCACATTTACTACCACACATTAATGCTGGAAAAGACAAGTACCAGCACAGCAATTTTGCACAAGAACGGTAAGGAAGTAAGGAAAACAATTTCACATTCATAGTTACACACTAAAATCCAAAGGCAGTGGGACCACTTACAGTAAAAGGGCATTAATTTACACTAGTCCCACATTAAGCATTCATGGAATCAGTAATTGATGCAAGAACCTGTTTAAATATGTGGGAGCCTTTCTTTATCACATAAATAATTTAATGTGATCAGTTATCAGTGCACTTATGAATGAAAGCACTTCTACAGAGTATATATTTACAGTATATTGATACATAATAAATAAAGCAGGACAGGACATGTGATAGAAGCAAATCAGAATAAATAGGTTATACACGACTCCGTTAGATAAGAGAGTTTTGGGCTTTTGCATGCTGACAACACACACACACACACACACAGCTTTAGCTTAGGAGAAACTGGATACATTGTGATCATCTGTGATCGCAGTCGTTCATCTCGTGTTTCAGCTCCAGTCCAATTAACCGAGAGAACCTGCGCATCATCGTGTGTC
The DNA here is from genome assembly GCF_900964775.1 of Scleropages formosus. Taxonomy (NCBI): domain Eukaryota; kingdom Metazoa; phylum Chordata; class Actinopteri; order Osteoglossiformes; family Osteoglossidae; genus Scleropages; species Scleropages formosus. Next base: position 32,981,341 of record NC_041806.1, read on the forward strand.
AAACAGGACCATCACAAAACACACACACACACCATCTGAAATGCATTCATTATGATATTATGAGTATAACTAGACAAAATAAAAAAGCACAGAGCGTAACGTGAAAAATACAGAAAACTTAACAAAACGCCTACCAATAACTGCATATCCGTGATTTGTGGAAAAGCATTCAGGACGTGCGGAGCAAGAACCGAACGCGCGCACGTACAGCTCGTCTGCGAACCGCGCTTTGCTCTAAGTTAAAAAAACGCATTTCGGAGCGTGTGCTCTCCTCGCGCGCGGAGGCGCGCGCAGCTCGAGCGCAGACAAAAGGGAGCCGGATCTCGCGTGCGACGCAGCGCCTCCGCGCGCTTCCCAACGAGCGAACGAACCCTCCGCGCGCTGTGTATGAGCTCGTGCTGAGGGCCATAAATAATAAACAAGAAAGTGAGGAAGCAAAACTTCACCCCGGAGGCGATGGACCTCAACGAGCGACGTTCTCCTCTGCCTTTCCGCCCACCGAGTGACAATGAGCTCTGTGTGTGTGTGTGTGTGTGTGTGTGTGTGTGAGAGAGAGAGAGAGAGAGTCTCTCAGCAGGTTCCTGTGCTCCCCTCTGCCGCGCGCACTCGCCGGGAGCGCGCTTTCACCCAGAGCACAGTGCACACGAGTAGTGTTCCGCACTTCGCACGTTTTGTTTGTGCATACTGTATAAATCCCACTTTTGTGACGTGCAGGCTGTGGGCTTTTCCACCTGCTGTGAGACGCGACAGTATTATGCGTGGAGCCCCGATATCCGTCGACCCGTTTTGCTTGGACACTACTTATAAGAGCCTTTTTTAAAATGTTATTTCAACGGATATTCGGAAACGGAACAGCGACGAGACTCTTAACAAAAACTCGTATTCAAGACGAGAACGGTATAAGAGCTCAGACGCTAGTAGTCGAGCGAAGATAAACTGATAAATGCCATTTTAACTATCGGATTTTTAAAGAATTGTTTCACTGAGTTAATAATGCCTTATTCGTGTCGATTAACTGCAAAGGTGTGCTCAGTCTCTGCTGACGCGCTAAGGGACAGGTGTCCTCCATGTGTCGCGCTTCCACACCGGCGCTCCCCGCTCGCGCAGCGAAACCGGCGAGCTGCGCGCGCGCGCGCCGTCCCCGTGTCACAGATGACGTTGACACCGGCGTTGCTAGTGGCGACACACGGACGGATGGTGGTGGTGGAGGTGGAGAAGGAGGTGTGCTGGGGCGGTGTTCTCCAGATGTCGTTGGTATGGAAACTGGTAAACGAAGCGGAGAATGAAGATCCGGTCAAACGGACGTATCATTTGCACACAGATATAATATATTATTAGTCGTGTTTTCTGAACGGGCTTTACATCATCATTACAGCCTGGCGACATCAGGGTAAGTTAAAAGCTAAATGTTTACCTTGTCAGCTGAAACATTTGTCCAAGACGATTCGCTGCGTTAAATAATAATTAATATCCTGCTTTACAACGATCTCTCCATTTAGACAGCAGAGTATTCTGTGGGCGAGTACCTTGATCAACGGTACTACGGGAGGTGTGGAAATCGAACCAGCAACCTACTGCGTAGAAGGCAAGAGCTGTAAACAGGACACACCGTGCTGCCCCTTCTAATTTCACTGCAATGAAGGCAAACTGGAGGAACAGAAAGATGAGGACGACCATGAGCACATGGACACCGCTGAACCACCAGCTGTCAAACGACCACGTAAAGTGACACCTTTTTTTTTTTTTTTTTAAACAACAGTGTAGTGGGGGTGCGTGGCGGCACAGCAGGTTTGCCCTGTGCCTGCTCTCTGGTAGGTCTGGGGTTCAAGTCCCGCTTGGGGTGCCTTGCGGCGGACTGGCATCCTGTCCCGGGTGTGTCCCCTCCCCCCCTCCGGCCTTGCGCCCTGTTGCTGGGTTATGCTCCGACTTGCCGCGACCCCGCTTGGGCCAAGCAGTTTCCGACAGTGCGCGTGTGCGATAACAGTGTACACATGCAGAGAGATCTTAAGGGTCTTCAAGAGGGGGTGTCCCTCTTAATCTGATGTAGAGTGCCAAAGAAAATCCATATGAGCAGATATTTGTACTTCCCTCTTAAACTAGACACATTTTATGTTTTATGGTTATGCTCTACCTGTGTAACATGTACATAAGTGGTTTATGGTTCTCAAATGGGTTACTTATCTGCTTCCTTTCACTGCAGGTGTTTGAAGAGAGGAGAGAACTTCTTGGAAAATGGGTAAGGAAGCTTCTGGTTAGCAGTCTGGTCTAGATCTCACTGTTTCTGAGTCTAGAGTGCAGTCTGTAAGTGGTTGTTTGACCCTCAAGATGTCGGTCTTCTCTGAACATCTTGTCAAGGTATTTTTCCATCTAGAGCAGGTTAAAACTGGGCCAGCAGTGTAGAGCAAAATAGAGGTGAAGTGGCAGTTGTACGATGGTGGCATCTGGATCAGAAATGGCCAGGTTTGAACCCATGTTGTACTGCTGACGAAGCTTTGGTGAGCACCCAGGTGCAGTCAGGTAAAAGTGTAGGAACCGTGACCCGATCTACATTGTTTCAGACAAGCAACTCTGCAAAGTGGTGTAGCGTGGGAGACCAGTCTCAGGAGAAGGGCCTACTGTTTGCGTCCCTCTAGTTTGACAAGTGGACGGACTCCCAGCGCAAGCGGATCCTGCAGGATTTCTTCAGCAGGTGTACTGTGGCTCAGCTAAGGTTCGTGCGTGACAACGCGTGTGACCAAGTCCCAAAGGAGGCCGTGGACTTCGCCACGCTGCTGCCTCGAATAGTGTCCCTCTACATCTTCTCCTTCCTGGACCCTCGCAGTCTCTGTAGATGCGCACAGGTCCGTGAACAAGTTTCCCTTCTACAAAGTGTGTTGCCATCACTTTTTTTCCCCTAACCTCCACCCTCTTTGCTCTACTTTTTGTCGTCTTATAAAATAAGTATAGCCCCTGCTATGCGTGGACCAAGCTCAACGTCCCCGCTCCTATTTTTCTATTCTCCAAAGACCCTTTTCTCTGCCTCTCTCGTTTTTCTTCATCCCCTTGGCTTGTTCCTCACTGTTTTCAGTCTCCTAAAACAATTCAAATGATGTTTCATTCTTAGGTATGTTTCCTTCAATGCCCCAAGTCAAGAGCGAAGACAGTTGCTCAAGTATTTTTGCATATTCTGTTACTGTTCCAGAGTAAACGTACGTGTCCAATTCTGCAAATAAAATTACCGAGCAACGGTTAATGTACACACTGAAAACACTAAACTCGGCTTAATGCATTACATTCCTGGCAACTGGTAAATTGTCATAAAACTGGTCATAAATTACCCTTCCTTTAAACAGGGAAAAATATAATGTGACATGGTGCAAAAAATTTCAGACTAACAAAAATATGCCAAATTATCACCTGCATAAAATACACTCTCACCTCATATCATGTTGACCTGATCATTATAGTTGGCTTCTGTGTGTTACTTATTCATACACAGTACTAGAACTACACACACAATTATAGCATTTAAATTATCTTTGTTACAACTCCAGGCGTGTGTGAACGAACGGTATTTTTTACCTGAGCAGGTCAGCTGGCACTGGAGAAGCCTGGTAGAACTGGACCAACTGTGGATGCCTAAATGCCTGCGACTGGGTTGGTGCATCAACTTTTCCCCCACACCGTTTGAGCAAGCTGTGTGGAAGAGGCACTACATTGAGACAGTCCAACAGCTTCATGTCACAAAGCCAAAGGTGACACCCCTCTCACTGCCTGGATTTTTCTCAGATTTGAATCATGCTGGAGGCTTCTTTTTTTTTAAATGCAACATCCACCACATTGAACAAAAAATATCATTGGCCTAAGAGCATTACACATATACTGTTTGATAACTGGGTCACAAAATTAACGTTGTAATGTATGTTATCCATAAATGGCATAGTCAAATTCTAGAACTGGCTGCAGCATGACGCTGCTGTTGCTGCGAGCCTTCAGCGCATGCGTCTTATATGTAATGGTATAATAGATCTGTTGCAATCACAACAGCGTCATACAGCAACCAGTCTTAGATTTTATTGACTGTGTCACATACACTTATATACACTATCAAAATAGAAATTGAGCTGTTGTTTGTGCGGAAAACAATGCTGTGGGAAGTTTGACCCAAACCAGTCTCCTCTCTTTTGTCTTGGATCAGTCCCCTTCCCAGCAAGGGTTTGTGATTCCAGACGTTAAAGTGATCGGCAGCGAGGGGGAGAAGCTGACGGAAAGTTGCCACAGAGGGGTGCAGCAACGAGGGAAAGAAACCCAGAGGAAAGACCCTCCACCTTGGAGGGACTCTGACAGACATCCTACAGACACCCTGCGCTTCAACTACCTGCAGAACGATGATCCCATCTTTCAGACCCGATTCCTGTAGGTATACGTGAACCGCTGGCGGTCCAAGCCTGTTGGTGTCGCTCGCTGCTGTACCACACTGTGCACTGCAATAAGGTTTTACATGGTAAACTGTATAGTGCAACATTATCATAAAATAAACATGAAATCATCGTCATTCTGCAGTGGCAGAATAAAAGCCAACAATACTGAAGGGAAAAAAAAAAACATTGGGAGAGGGTTCAATTTTGGGGGGGGAAAAAATCTAAAAAGGAAACCCTGCAGAGTGGGGTTAGTGCACATGTCAGTATTACCAAGTGCTTACTGAAGATATGTAGGGTTTTTTTTTTGATTTTTAAATATATAAAATACAGTAGCTTCTCACAGTAGTCCAGAACCTATTCCATAGGAAACAGGGTATGATGGAGGGTACACTCTGGACAGGGTCCCAGTCCATCAGAGGACACACACACACACACACACACACACACACACACACACACACACACACACACACACACACACACACACACACACACACACACACACAGAGTGTGTCTTTGGCCTGTGAGGGGGAAGCGTAGCACCCAGAGGAAACCATGGGGAGAACATGCCACATCCAGACCCCCAACCCAGGAGCTTTGATGCTCCTGCAGGACCTCTGGGTTGTTCTCATCCAAGAATTATAAATGATAGGATATTCTGGAATTTAAGCTTATTTTAAATACTTAATGCTATTGAAACATAAAAAGGCAATTTCATATTTGACCTTCACTGGAGCACACAATATTCCAGAGGTCATTATTCCGTAGCAGCCATTTTTATGCATATAATGAGGTGAGGTCCAAAACATCTCAAGGTGTAATGGGGCTCAAAGTCAAGACCAAAGTCAAACCTTTTATACACTGAATAGCAATGAAAGGACTGTCACAGAGAAATTGGATTTATGCAAGTGCTTCTAATCACTTCTGTTGCAGACACACTAAGAAGAATAGCAGCACCATAATGAACCAAGAAATCATCAAGAGGAAACCGCTGTCTGACTCCATGTACAAGTTACGCAAGGTTAAATCACTTGTAAGAGCCAAGAATTACAAACATGACCTTATAACACTGAGATTAAATCAACCCTGATGCAGAAATCCAGGGAAAACACAGAAGTTAGCGGCACAGAAATTGTGAAGTTTGTGGTTCACAACCTATTCTTTTGTGATAGGATTTAAAAAAAAAAAAGTTAAAATGCCATTGCAAATGTCTTTTCAAAGATGTTTCTGTCTCCTGAGCTGAACCCTGGGCACCAGAGGCAGAAGAGGCCAGACTGGGCCACACTCAGATCCCAAGAGTACCCCATCACGAAGGAAACTGCTAAGAAGCTGGCTCAGAGACCCCAGTGGAATGCTGGGATAAGACCGGGTCCAGCAAGGCAGGCCGTACCCAGAATGAGTGCGAAAGGCCTCAAGGCATCCCAGCGCTCACAGAGAAGCAGCCCATGTAAGGATAAATGTTGTAGCTTCCTTGTTTAGTCAATCTGCTGCTGTATCAAACAGTAAAAGGGTTTAGAAACTAGACAGCTTTTACCCATGACACTTTACTGTGTTCTTTCGTACCCCTGTCCATTTATGTTTATTCATTTATCTGATGCTTTTCTCCATTTAGCTACTTGCAATTATTTACCCTAAATTGTTCCAGTAAATGGGTAAGTACATTGCTCAAGGGTACTAAAGCTGGAGGTGGGATTTGAACCTATGACCTTTGGGGCCACTACGGTACCAGCTGTCCCCAGCAGCTAATCTATCAAACTGCTTAAAACAACTATAAGGCAGTGATGTTCATTGCATTTATGGTCTACTTTTCTGTCTAAAACAAAGCCTTTTTAGTTTTTAACTAGCTACTGCAGTACAAGTCTGGAGACATGAGATCCCCCTCAAACACAGGAGCCTGTGATATAAATTACAGAAATGTACACACAGCACAGTGTAAGAGATGTCCGTTTACCTGCAGCGGTGCCCTTGTTTGAAGGACAATCCTGGAAGAGCCCTCCTTTGGAACAGGGATCGGAAGCGCACTGAATCCTGTCAAGGTCCTCCAACGAAGCCTCCGTTACCCATAGATGTCGGGCCAAACGTAAAGGGTAACGTCCAACACGGCCATATATGGTTTTAGTAAAAGACACATGAACACGCCAGGGAAGTGTATAGTTTCATAAGCTTCATCTCCTACTGTTGGCAGAGTAGTTGAGGTTATATAGTAAACAGTCCAATTTTGGCAGAGTAATATTGCTCTGCAGCAGTCACCACTGTATTTAAAATACTTAACAGCAAAGATAAAAGCATGAAGATTGTCAAATTTTATTGCATAATGCAATTTGAATAAATACTTTTAAATTGCAATGCTCGGATCTGTTTCAAGCACTTATTTTATCACTTAGACACTGTCAAACTTGCCCAGTTATTATACAGCACCATACCTTACTGTGGGTAAATATCCTTCTCAAAGATGCAACAGCAGGGTCAATAGTAGAATCTTAACTGGTAACATTCAGGTTACAAGGCCCTGTTCTTAATACACCCTTTGCTACTCTGGATTACAAACAACCCTTTGAAATATGTTCAGTGTGACCTAAATGCCAATTATCACCTTATAGAACACAAGGTCAAGTCATTCAAAGTCTTCCATTTGTTCTCAGGGCCTCTTCTGGGTGTTTTTTTTTGTTGCTTTGAACACAGTCAAGGTAAGACTGGTACAGCAAGTGATTTTGAATTATGATTTCTGTACATTTTAAGTATGGAACAAATCAAAATGACTGTGCACTGTCGTAAATAAACATTACAGAGAAGGGGTGGAAGCTGCTTTAGATTTCACATTTACTCCAATATTACAAAATGAAAATTGGAGACTCCCCAAAATGTTAGAAGCAGTTACAAAATATGTCCAGTGAAACTAAGGATGCATACAGACTCGGCCCACCTCGTATGTCCGTCAGCATAGCCAATACATGCACTTCCTTCTGGACAAAGAATAACAGTACTGATGGGGGAGGGGAGAGGAGGAAAAAAACCTAATGCAACTAGCAGTGTAAAGGATGTCTCAAAACGGCAAATAGGTAAACAAAGTGGAAACAACAAAACGTGGAATATCAGTAAAAACTTCGGTGTACACCTTTAATCTGGTTAATGCATCCATAAATTGTAGAAATGTCTTCACTTCTGTGCTGGAGTTTCTCTGGTTGTAGTAGAAAGAAGTTCATTTTTAATGTTTCATTCTGGCAAAGGAAATAACTCAAACACATAAAATATCATTTGTAGTAGATATCTAAGAAGTCATCTACAAAATTAGAAACCACTGTTTATTTTCTGGTATCTTCTTCTGACAACCGTCTCCATTCCGAAGGGAAAGAAAAAAAAAGTTTCCTCATGTGACGGGCAGTTTGAATTCGGGTTACAAGTTTCAACTCAAGATGCAAATGCATCCATTTACATTTCAACCACTGTATATATGCTAATTTTTCCCCTCCTTAATGGAGTGTTCCTGCAATACCCATATTTAGTTCATAAAAGTGGGTAAATTTCTGCGATATGCTCGGCTGAAAAATGACATAAGGTAAGAAACATTGACCTACTTATCAACTGGGTGAAGGAGTAGCCGTAATGCCTTCATAACTTTGGTATAAACGTAACACCTTGAGTAACTTTATGAAGGGGCAGGAGTACTTTTGTTTTCCTTTTATGGCATGGTCTTTTCACAATTGATACACATAACAGCATCAAGTTGTACCATCATGTAACATCTGACCTCCACATACCCCCTTGGAATGGACATATTCACTTATTGTGGTCGTTTACTGAAAAAAGCACTTTGTCAATATGGTCATAAATCTGTATAAAGTTTGTAAAAAAATTCAAGACTGTCAGTATCTGTCAAACCATAAAACTGAGGTTTATTTAATGCACCAAGGTTGCTGTGCAAAACCAAACTTTAAATACTCTATATAGGCATTTAATATGCAGTTTCTTAGTAAAGAACATACAGGAAACAGAATTAGCTGATTAAAAAAAAAAAAAAAAAAAAAATGGGAGACTACTTTAAGTGTCTGGGATTAAGTTTAACTGAAATGAAACTGCTTTTACTTTGTGCAAAAACATTTAACGTTGGAAATTGATAATGGTCAAGTGCCTTTTTTCAGAAACGGCCATTCAGGAACTGGAAGCATACATTCACAAAAAAACTGCTATTTTTGAGCTGAAACATCTGCAGCACATAATGGATCACAAAAAGAAAGATAAAAATCAATTTCATATTTTCTATCAACTCTGCCTGCGCTCCTCTCCCTTTCACAGTCTTGGCTCAGCATCAGTGGGTGCATGTTAGAACCCCGGTAAACCTTTTTTGTTCATACAGAAGGAGAAGAAAGGGGGGGGGGGGGGGAACCCATCTTTGTCCAGCTGCTTTAAAAAAAAAAAAAATCCACCAGAAATTGAGGGTGGTGGGAAATGTAAGTTGAGAGAACATAAGCACATGTGCTGGACACTGAAACGGACGCCCATGGCACACGGAAGGCAGCGTGCAGTACTAGCAGGACGAGAGAGCACAAGGCTGTGTTTGCGTTCATACAGCTGCCGAACCGTTGCACAGACACAAGAAAAGCTTTCAAATACAGCTGATAATACTGACAATGAGAATGTGTTTGACTTTCATTTCAAAGAACAGAAGCAGAAATTGACATGGGGTGGGAGATAATATAATAGTATGACCCCAGTGAGAGTTTTTCCTCTCCAAGCCATACAACTACCCCTTCCCCCTGTGGTGTCTCTGCAAGCATATTCCAGGTTCATTACATGAGCAAAGCAGAGTCCAGTGCTGTAGAAGAATGATAAGGGCATGGTGGCCAGCTGCTGTGTGCCAGGTCTGCTATGAGGACACAGTGACTGGGTTCAGAGAGCCATTACGGTGGTAAAATCTGTTGAAGGCTTCTTCCATGACAGAGGCCAACCTCATTTGATCCCCCTGGGGCCAAAAGATGAAACAGAAGGTTTGGAGGGGTAGAGTAAGTGAAGAACTTTGTCTAAATGCCAACAGATCAGTCACACCACTTTGTGTACATCATTTTATTTTCCCCCATTTAAAAAAGTTCCTGAAAATGCCATAAATCCCTACAGAACCACTCACATTTACCAGTGGACAAACCTTATGTATAATTTACACATCTCAGTCACAGGTAGGAATTAAAACATGGCAGCTGTACCCAATAATGTACTGTGTTAAATGCACAACACAACACATTTCCTTACCTCATTGATGAAGCCCAGCTGAACAAGCTCCATGGCCAGTTCCTGTACATTCTCATCTAGACAGAGCATAACTCACACTGTGAAAAACACATCAGTATGTCTCTGCACAACTACATAGTAAACAAACAGCTAAATGCATCCTTATTTGCTGAGCTGACTGGAAAGATGATATCCACTATATAGCACATGCTACTGCAAGAATTTAGGTTAAGATACAATAGCAAGGACCCTACTGTGACTTGAACCAGCAACCTTATGGGCTACAAATCTGTGACTTTACCCATCATGATAATGACTTAATATGAAGGATGAGAACACTGCTGCACTCACCAACTGTGTTTATACACAACACCTGACTATCTGCAGATAGCAAGCCCCAAGCTGAGTTATTCCCTGACCTTGAGGACATGTTCCATCTCCCACAGCTGCTTGCACTGCATATTTGGACACATTTTCATTCCTACATACAGAGACTGGGGAGTGGCCAGAACTGTGTTTCCCTGGGACTAAACACCTTGGTGTTGTGCCTATGCTATTACTACCAGTTGAGCTGCCCACCACGTGTAAATGACAGAGTTGCTGAGGATGTGAAATGTTAAGTCAATCTTGACACAATCACAAAATACTTACTTGGTAACAAGTCACAGCTTAGATGCCGATTCAACTTGTCTTCCAGTTTCAGTAGCAATGTAAGCTGTGAAAGCAATGGAAGGCTAATTTAATTTTGGCATTTCACAGGTATTTGCATATCCCTTAAAAGGGCATACTACACACTCTTTACTCACTGAACATAAAGTTACATTTATTAAACATTAATGTGTTGCTGGGATTTGAAGTTTGACTGAATAATTATCCAAAGGGAGGAAAAAGTCGAGATGTTTACATACATCTCGATACTGATCAAAGTAAACATCCTGCAAACCAAATACAAAAATCCATGAAAAAAAGGCAGAAGATCATAAAACTAAGTCAGCATAACAGAAACTCACTTTTGTTAACAGCTTGGCAGTCCAGAGCCTAACCTGAAATCACTGAAGACTATGCTACTAGTAGAGGTACACCAAAGCATATTTTACTGCATATTCTGACCAGAGTTCCCCTAGACAACCCTATAATGTGTTCACTGAACCCAAACTTACATGATGTTTGGCCCCTTCTTCTACTGGCTCAATATTACACTGCATTTGAAGAACCTGAAAAGATATGCATTTTAATGCTTTCTAGTTAATGACCCAGCTTCTTCAAAGAGACAACTCAGAATAAGAAAAGTATGTTCTAAAGACAAATTGATAACTGTAAAATAACTAATAAAATTTCTTAAAGATCAAAATGGAAACTGCAGCTAAAGTGAAAATCTTATAGTATAAGTTCTCTACAGATATCATTCCAGTCCAGACACTCACCTTTCTGGTTTCCAATTCTGCAGGCTCTGGTGTTGGGGTTTTCACAGAGGGGGGAATGATGGGAGATGTCACGGCCTCCTGCTGTGGCTGCTGTGGACAGGGCATTCCAAAAGCTGTGAGGGGGTAGATTCCATTTCTGTGGAGAATAAGCATGTGATCTGCTTTTAACACTGGTTCCTCAACATGATAGAAGCAGCAGAACTAGTCTAGGAAGGGCTGCTGATAAAATATTATTCTGAGCACTGGACTAGCAAATAAATGTGATTATGATGGAGTGGGGGGAGGAAAAAAAAAAAAAAAAAAAAAAAAAAAAAAACCTTTTAATACGTCACAAATTAGGTGCCGTTAAGAGGTGTCCAACTATTCCCAGCCACCTGCTGCCATCTAGTGGTCAAGATCAAATGGTCATGCTGCCAGATTGTGACTCACCTCACATCTTCCAGAAACTTGTCTAACTCTAGTGCAGGAAACTGGGAAAGCCTAAAGATGAATCAAAATCACAAACAAACTCAACTGTACCGCACAACTTTTCTTAAATGTAGGCATTTCAGTCATCCAGGTATTTGCATAATTTAGACAAACTGAAATGAACTATTTTGACAATTACACACTTACTTCAGTTGAACCCCTTCCTTGAACTCTACTATCACAAGATTGGGATCCATATTCTTGGTGATCTCTTCTAAGGCATTTTCAGGAATCATATCTAAAAGGGAGGGTGTAAACTTGTGAGGATATGGAAACAACAACAAAAAAAAAAAAAAAAAAAAAAAAAAAAAAAACAAAAGGCAAGAAACCAACTAGGGTGCAAGCGTTCCGTTTGCGTGAGCATAACCACATGACTGTTGTATGTCTGCCAAAGGAAGACTTACGCTGATGGCTGACGATGCAGTGTGCGGCCAGCAGCTTGAGCTGCGGCACCTCAAACAAGGCTTGGTGAAACAGCAGCTCCTTAGCCGTGGGCCGCTTCAAGGGGTCTGCCTCCAAACATTTTTGAATGAACTCCTAGGATATACACACACTTTAACATTGTACACACCATTTAACATTTGCTTGAGTCATCTTAAAATAGTTAGGTTGGAAAAGCCAGATTCTTCCTGTAGAAGAAGTCCACTGACATCTCCTGGGTATGCATTTCCCCCTATCTGTGTCATTCCTGAGTACAGCCTAGGCAATACTGCAAAGGGTGAGTTTTCATACTGTGACTAGGGTGTGATTTTTCAAAAACTAAAAGTAAAAAGTTTCACCCATCTTTCTAATGCAGTTTGTTTATCCCATTGTGCGTCGTATGCACCGGCAACTGTTCTCAAAATGCCAGCAAAACTGTTTATCACGTGTATGCAACCAGTTGTCTCAGACCTACTAAAGCTCCCCCTCCCAGGCAAACCAGCCAAGTAATCTAAAATTGTACAAAAGAACATGGATCCACTTACAGAGCTCAACAATAAGTAATTTTTTGTAATGTATCCCAACTTGGTTTTTTGTCTTAATGTATAAAAGCAAAATTACCAAGTTGGACATTCTCAAACAAGAATGGCCGCTTCAGGTAGAGGTAAGCATAAAAAAGGCAAAACACATACACAAGCACACATTGGCGAAATAAATAATGAAAGATACTTATAAAGAGTTGTGAAAAAGTCCAATTCCACATTCAAAAAAATGCACAAGCATACCATGGCACTATAAAACTAATAAATGATACTTGAATCTTTATCCAATAGCAGTCTTGACAGAAACAAGGAAAGAATGCTTACTCGTTGCAAAGGGTCCTCCAGGGAATGAATGGCACTAATAATAGCTTCTTGTGATACATAAGAGGACTCTCCATTGCTCTGAATTTCAAGCACAGCCATCTGTAAAATTAGGCCAAAAGTTAGATAAAGGACACCATCTTCATTCTTTCTGTCCTACAAGTATACATCTACTGACATTTACAGCAGATTCCACTTTTAGCAGGGAGTGTGAAGCAGTGCCCTAGGCACATTTAAAAAAAAGATTTTAAAGGAGGAGAAAAAAATGTTTTAATTTCTCTCCAGTGGCTTTTCAGATATTTCACTACACTGCTGTCAACCCGTTTTATGATTTCTCACCTCCAATGCACACATTCCAAAGGAATAAATATCAACTGCTGTAGTGACATCAGCTACAGCTAAAAAAAGAAAAGAAAAAAAGACTCCTTACACTTCACAGCATTAAATAATTAAAAACAACTAAATTTATTAAGTTTTTATTATTAAAAAAAAAAGCCAACCTCCATATTCAGGTGCAAAAAAGTGCAAGTTTTTCTGTTCTTCCCGACAGGTTTTGACATGGTTGTTGATAGTGTCGGGAGCCACTGCGAGGAACAGGAAGGTATTCTCAGTACTAGGACACAGTAAATCACCATGCCCTGATTTTCACTTGCTTAGCCCATTTCTTAGAATGTTAAGTAGCCCACCTGAGCCAATCTTGATCAGCCCATTGTGCTGGATGAAAATGGTGTCACAAGTAAGGTTTCCATGTATGATGGGTGGGTCACATGAGTGGAGGTAACTGAAAGCAAAGCACAGAGGGAAGAATCTCTTACATCTGCTCAGGAAAAGACAGTTCATACAAAATGTGAACAGTCTAGGCCAAAGGCTGCAGGTTATGCTAGTTTTGCAGAAAACGGAGTTCAAACTTAATCTGAATCACGTCGGGGGGGAGGAGGAAAAAAAAAAAATCTATGGAGAGCTTCTACAGCTAAATTTCCAGGAAGCCTGTAGTATTTGAGTCTAGAAGTCAGACGAACCTGAGCGCAGACAGGATCTGAGTGCACCATCGCTTCCAGGCCTAAAAAAACCACAGCGGGAGTAATGAGTTACTTCTGAACTCATAAGTTATAAAAATGTGTAAGACTCCAGACTGTTTACCTCCAACTAGGTTCACTGCAGAATCAATCCTTTATTTTGTTCAATAAGTAACTACATAATTATGTAACATACAAAGACATTACCAGTGCCTAATATATGTGAATGTGAAACAACATGCATACCTTTTCATTCATAGTTTTGTGATTTTTTTTCGTCTTTTTCAGAAACTGCTTCAAGCTTCCAGAAGACATGTATTCTGTGATGAAGATAACCTAAATGGAGAAACAAAAATGCCAATAAATTAAATATTTAAGCACAACAGTTTTATTGTGTGGTACCACATTCACACCAAAGTCAGTTTATGCTGATAAAGACCCAAAGACATGGAAGATTAAGTAAAATGAAGAACAGATAGAACAGGGGAAAAATGATTTATACTAAAAGACAGGCAACGAGAGAGCAATGCTCTGATTCTAATGTACATAACTGGCATTTAAAAAACACTCATAGAAGCTTGACATACTCGGGCCCTGTTCTCCTTCACATCTGCCCAGTACTTGTGAAATTTCACAATGTTGGCATGCTCCAGCTGGATCAAATTGTCAAACACAGCTTTGACCTTCTCCTGTTGGGGAAAGAAAGAGGGAGGGGAAAAAAAAAAAAAAAAAAAAAAAAAAAAAAGCTTTATTGCATCACTTTTCATGCTACCAAACATTTTAATATTCTCTCTTCCATATTCTTCAAAGTTTATATGAAAGGAGAACATACATATAGCAATTTTATACAGATGTAATTAAGCCCACAAGACTCCAGCAACATAAGATAAGCAGCCTACAGTGAGAAATGAGATGCAATTAGCCATGACTTCATATCAAATCAAGTGCTTTTTATCATGCATATGTAACAGCAACATACACAAAACTATTTGAAGTTCAAATATTCAGAAAAAACTACAATATACCATGCAACACTTATAATTACATTATAATTATCAGTCCTGAATAAATGCCATTCCATTTCTTCAAAATAAATTTTCCTATTATTTAGTTAAGTCTAAATGATGAGTTGCTTCAACAAGAATGAGCCAGTTCATGTCCGAAGGCATTTTGGGAATGTGCTTCTGTGTTTTACAAGGCTAAAAGTATGTACTATAGTAACAGCTCACAAAAAGCAATGCTATCTGCATCACAAAATACTGATATATGGTTCAAAGAATTCAGGGTTTGGAACACAGGTGATGTTGTTAAAGCACAGGGCAGTAAATAAGCTTAGTGAATAACAGGCCTCTAACCAAATTTCAGCACAAAGGACTCAGAATAAAACTAGGATTTAGCTCATTAACTAGCTGCAGTAGTTGCCTTGTGCTGAACAGATGGTGCTGCAGCATGTCACTTGATCAAACATATGGCAGAAAGACAGGAGGGACACACACACACACACACACACACACACACACACACACACACACACACACACACACACACACACACACACTTCCAGGACATTACATTTCTTTTAACTTTTCTTCAGACAAAGATTTCTTTATTTCCAACCCTGTGAAACTTAAAATGAACTGAATTAGACATTTTGTCATCTTTGTTATTCCCCCTCACCCCCACTACTTTTTCTTGATTTCCAGGAGTCATCAAGGAACCAAGAACAAAACAACCAAGCAAACATCAGTGTTGCTGATATCAGTCTGTTGCCATGGAAAACCTAAAAACCAGGCCAGATTACTACAAGTTCATAGTAAGTTTAATGGCCTTTTTTTAATACTGACAGTACTGGATCTAATAAAATGCAAATTATGGTTAAATGGAAAAATAAATAAAACATTTCACACACTGACCTAGTTCAGAGCAGTTACTTTAAACGAACATATAAAGAATGCTATGTGCAAGTAAATAATAATGAATATGCACGACACCATTTGTAAATTATGGAGGTTCATAGTGCTGTTCAAAATATTTACAGAAGGGCAAAGTTCAGGCCTTAAGACAGATTTGGTGTTCATAGCAATCCCATCCAACACCTAACACACAGGGAGCATTGTACAGGCTTGAGGTAGGACTTGGCTGCATCTGGTTTAAGCACTTTGTGTGAGGAGCTTACATGTGCGGAAGGGTAATACACCACACAGAGATGAGACCCCCCACTTAAACCCTGGCCACACAGTACACTTTGAGGAGCTTTCTCCTGAATTTTCTGGTTATCTTAGAAACATAGAACAATACAGTTATTAGGTTAGCTGTGATCTCTGGGGAAGAATCACAATTTCTCCTTTCACAGCTCTGATAATCCTTCACTATAGTTCTGGTCTGAGCTCACTGCTGTTCTCTAGTGCTTTTATGAGCAATACTGACTAAAACTCAATGACAAAGCATGAGGTAGACTGACACGCCCCAAATGCTTCCCAATATCTATGACACTATGATACAACCTTGCTTCTCATATTTGAAGCTGTTAGCAGAGATTTTTGAATATACCTGAACAAATCAATTCCAAGTTCAACAGGATCACACCTTCTCTCTCTCTCTCCTTTAAATGACAAATTCACATTAAAGGAAGAATGCATGTATACCAGCACACAGACCAACTCATGGCATGATCTCACAAACAGGAAGGTAGATGAGAAGGCTCTCCTCCTCCCACAGCTATAACATGTCTCACCTCCTGAAGTTTGAAGTTCTTCCTTTCTGAGAACATGACCTCATTCCATACCACTTCCACACCTTCCTCTGTATCCATGGCCAGGTAAGCACTATCAATCCCAGGGACATTGCGCTGGTTCACCTTGTAACAAGTAACAAACAATATGTTTAAATGGACATGTTTAAGTTGTAAAAGCTGTACTTTGGCACATTTCCCTATTCTGAAGAGTGCAGGATGAAACATATTAACCTCAGAAATTTAGGTACAAGGATA
The DNA here is from genome assembly GCF_900964775.1 of Scleropages formosus. Classification (NCBI taxonomy): domain Eukaryota; kingdom Metazoa; phylum Chordata; class Actinopteri; order Osteoglossiformes; family Osteoglossidae; genus Scleropages; species Scleropages formosus. The sequence continues at coordinate 32,998,144 of NC_041806.1, forward strand.
AAAGGCTAGAGCATTGAAATGATGTAAATCACTTGAACACATTACCCAATTAATTGCTACAATGTTGCAATTTAAACCAGAGGTTAGTTGGCTTTTCTGTCACAGGTGAACATAGGAACAGAAGGGCAATTCCAAAGACACACCTCCTCCCTCCGTTTCTGCCAGCGGCCACAGGGGCTTTCTTCAAGGATCTCTGACTCATCTTCACTCTCCTCTTCCTCATCCTCTGTGGCAGCAGCAGATGCGGAGGGGCCCTGGGCAACAGCAGATGCAGGCGGGGACATGGAGGAGACCCCCTGACTGCTTGTGGCAGAAGCCCCTGACTCAGACCTGACATCCAGGCCCGGGACAGGTACGGATCTCCCGTCACCATCCGACATCGCTTCTGGTCTTTCTCTGCCAAACCTCCTCTCTGTTCTGAAGCCACCCAAAAGCACCCTCCCCACTCTTGCTCTGAGGTTGGTAAATGCTGAAAAAGAGATATCACACTTAAATGTAATTGTAAAAGAAAGATTAAAAGTACACAATATATAAAAATATTTAGCACTGAAAACAAAACTGCAACGTTTTTACAAATCCTTGAGACCCCTTTTCACACATTTTGTGTTATTAAACCAAAAAAAATCAGTTTTCATATATCCTGATATGTGCAGTAAGTAATTAAATTCATTTGATTTGACTCAACTGATATGAGATTTATCAGTTGAGCCAAATCAGTGAATTTACTGCAACAGTCATCAACTAGCAAAACTGAATATTATATTGGGAATCAAGACTTAAGTCTTAAATTTAAAGTTGAAGGCGTCAGCTAAAATAATAAATAATGTAAAACGAGAACTACAAAGTGTTACCAGCCTTCAGCCAAGCGCGTAAGTTTTTCCACAACACCACTAAGGAACACTTCTAATTCATCAGTTGTTGCTGTGATTAATTGCGAAAACTTTTTTTTTTTTTTTTTGCTCTGGAAGTCTTCCCCTTCCCCCCCCCCTTGGACTCACAGACAGTAATTACCATATTTACATTCAGCGTCACTTAAGCACCTCGCGCCCTTCGAAGCGACCCGCGCCCACAGTGTGCCACGAGAAGCTGGCGGGAACTGGAGCGCCTCGTCCTCGTCGCGCGACAGCTGTCAGCTCGCGGGCCGCAGCAGCGCGAGAGACGTACGGTATTATAATAATGTGGCCAGGAAGCCAGCACTGCCAGTTCTTAAACTCACCTCAGCGAATACGACCGAGCTGCGAAGTTTTAGCAGCTCCGGAGTCCGGCGCCGCAGTCAAACCTCCGTTCCTGCGGCTGTAACGCCGGTGACAGACACAGGGAGCCGTCGGACCGGCAGTCAGAGAACCAGAAGGACGGTCGACTGTCCACTTGACTTCAGTTCGAACACAGTTCCAGGAAGTCCTCCTCACCTCACGGCACACTGTGTGTGTGAACACCGCCGGCTCTTTTCTCCTCTTTTGGTTACTTCAAGGTCACCTGATTCAAGTTTTTTTTTTTTTTTTTTGTGACGCACAGACAAGCAATTTAGGAATTACACTTTTAACGCCGGCTCGTTCGCGCACCTCTCACAGTAGTCTCACTAATGTTGTAGGTTAAGTTAAAGAATAAAACTAGCTAACAGTTAGCTGAGCTGCGGCGCTCTCTCGTTCGGATGCTCGACCTACTGACAGACTAATTAGCTACAACAAATTGTAACACACATAAGGTTTTGAAACACTGTTTTCCCAAAAATAGACAAACTCCGTAACCACAATATGCCGACAAAGTACGTCGCCTATCATAAGCTACAAAAGCAAACAATGGCGACTGTTAAATGTACAGAGCAGCGCCATTCCCCTGCTAAATTCATCGGCGTGAGAAAGACGAGCTTCGTAATACAGCCAATGAAATCCCGAGCTCTTGGACTTCGACGTCATGATTGGTTAAAGACAACCTCGAACGTAAAAAACAGAGGGCCGGATACAAAGCAGTGAAAGAGGACTCTGGCTACTTTCAGAGCCTTCCGGCTTTAACATCTGATTTGTTATCAGGCCCGCCTCCCCTATTCGTAGTACATGACAAGGAGCTAAATGACAGGACTGATCCAGGATCAGTTACCAGGGCCAAAATGTGACTACAACGACGACAAATGGAAGGGGCGTTTCCAGACAGTTGTCTCCATATTAAAAGAAACTTCGTGCATACATTTTCAAAGATATTTTGCTGTAATATTTATGGGAAGTAGAAGACAAAATATTCGAAATAAGAAAATGTTACAACATGGAATTTGAAACATACATGAAAAGAAAGAACAAAACGAAACCTACTACTACTGCAACACATTTGATTTGAGCATTTCAAATTTGTAATATTATTTGTAGTTTTAGATCATATACTTTGGGATAATAATGATTTTTTATTCTTTCTGCAGGGAGATAACGAAAGGTGAGATGAATAAGAAATATTTTGTATAAGTAAAGAATGTGTGCGTGTGTGCTAACTTGTCGATGGTAACACGCTGATTTTACCGTATTGCGCATGAATCTCAAATCTGTCTCTGCACTTCTGATCACGGGACAAAACTATTTGTATACGTGCTAACCACAGTATTTTAAAGCATTCTGTATCCGTTACAGGAGATAGTTGATACTTCGGATATACAGTATAATCCTCCAGCTGTAATATCCTTTATCCAAAAATTGCTCCAGTAACATTACCCACCTGAAATGGGTAAATCAGGGTAACGGTAAGTATCTTAATATTTAAATTTCTATGGATTAAAAGTGTAAGCTAAATGAATAAATGTAAATATGATCTTAATTTACTATAAAAATCAGTGTGGCTGCTTTAGCACTATACAAACTGCGTTATTGAAAATATTTCTGTACAATTATAACCTGGTTTTCCAGCCAGGTCGTATTCTACCTCACATTCTATACTTTTCGGCATTTTTGGACCACCTCAACCCTCCACTGGATAGGTGGTTACCTAAACGATGGATGGATATGCAGTATGTTATTACACCACCTTACTAATTTCTTGTAGTGAAGTGATCCATTAAAACATATTAAGAAATGATTAAACATACAGGTTTTATACATTTGCCATGATTTACTGAGGTTATTTACTAAATGTAGTAGTACAGTATGTTTGAAACGTACAACAATATGTTTAGAGGTTTACTTAAATGTTAAAGAGCCTCAGGACTTTGTGCATTCTGTAAGTGACAGGTTTGATATTCCACTGTAAACTGGTGACTTGCTGAAAACGAAGTTTTTGAAGAGCTTCAAAAAGATCTGATGTCTTTAGTACGTTTGAGGAGCAGTCAGTGAGGACTGCGAGAGTGTTGGGCTCATTGAGGAAAATTTATGCAGTTGAACTATACACAGTATTAATAATTATTCATTGTGCTTTGTGACACAGTATTTAAACAATATGTATTGATAACACTTTAGAAATATTAAAGAGGTTGAGTGATCATATCGCAGTTTTCCACTGGCTGTGCCATAATATGTCATGTCAAAAAGACTATCGTTTAACTTACATAAACGATAAAAAATGATTTGAGAAGATATTTTTACTTGATTCCTAATTGAGTATAGTTTTATTCTTAACATGGTCATGGAAAGAAAACAACAGAAAGGAATCTGTTTGGTCTCAGCCCAGACTAAGAACATGGTGTATGGCCAGGGAAAACTGGCTGGAGGAGGGGTTGGTGCTATGGTAACCTTACTAAGTAAGGTGATGTAGAAGTACCGTCTAGAGAAAGGAGACAGGTTGGGCAGTTCAGCTGTAAGAAAATGTATGAATATACGTAAATATTTTCACATCTAATTTCTTTTCCAAAACATTTTCTGTATGCCTCATTAACAGAAACTCTTTTGTACTAAATGGGAAGACTTTATAATAATTGTATGTAGACACTATTATATTAATTATTTTAATGTTTTTTCCTATATTTAACATACCGAAAGAATCATATTGTTTGCAGTGTATTATATTATAAGCCAGAGGTCAGACATTTGAAAATGTCTTTGTTCTGCATTCTTCTTGAGTTAGAACAGGGATGATTCACAGATATAAATAATCTCCAGTAATTCTTTCTTCAGGGTGACAGTTGGCTAAGTTGTCTGCACTCAGGATCTTTGTGGCTGCACTTTACATGGCTTGCATGCCACTTGCGAGCTCAGTGACATTTCAAGCTGTGCAAGATTGTATAAATTCTCATGTCATGAAAGACAAAGTATGAGTGCCTTATTTTGTACTCATATTAATGACCTACCAAAAACACATAATATAGAACAGATATCCTTCAGTTTTGGCAGCTCATGGGTGAACATCCTTACTGAATGCAAATTAATGGAAACAGTAACAACAAAATAATAAATAATAAACATAATGTGAGTTATACTTCTTTGTTACCTAGGTGACTAGCAGTAATGCTATAAACACTAAATTATGAAAACATAAACATGATATTGTTAGTTTTGCTTTAGATAATATGACTAATGAAGAAAATAATTTAAAATAAAAGTTTTTGTATTCTACATCATTCCTATAACCTGGTAAAATAAGCAATATATTGACATGTATCAGCAGTGGTGTGGGGTGTCTTATGTGTTGTTTACAGGAGATGATTTTCACATGACACTAAGTATAGACTCATGTATAAAACCACATGCGTACAATGTAGTATGGTGTGCTCCACTGCACTGTTTGCATCTGTGACATTACTAAAGTTGTACCATGTGGGAAATAGCAAGCATTCATAATTCATAATGAATTATGGATGGCATGGTGGTACAGCTCCTAGATGGTGCAGAGGATGCGGGTTCAATCCCCATTCAGTCTGTGTGGACTTTGCACGTTCTCCCCGTGTCTGTGTGGGTTTCCTCCCATAGTCCAAAGACATGCTGTTCCGGTTCACCCATAGTGTGTGAGTGACAGAGAGAGTGTGTTCCACTGACGTATGGATGAGTAACCCATTGTAAGTAGTGTATCTAGCAGTGTAAGTCACCACGGTGAATAAGGTGTGTAGACTGATAAACACTACATACAGTTCACTGGAAGTTGCTTTGGAGAAAAGTGTCTGCTAAATGAATTAATGGTTTACATGCATTTCATACAATTTACATTTATACAATACAATATATAATTTATTTCTTTTGTTGAAGAGTAATATAGTCAGAGATTTTCTTTTTCATGGATTTTTATTCGGCTGTGTTGCAAAAAAGTTATCAAAATAAGAAACATCATTAGTATGCATGCATTTGGCCAAACTATTATGCAAAATATAGCTGTAAAATATGTATATTATTTGTTTATACAGTACTGTGCAAAAGTTTTAGGCACTTGGTTGGGGAAAAAGCTGTAAAGTGAGAATACTTCCAAAAATAATGGTCTTAATGAATAAATTTCCTACAAAGCTTAATAACCATCCATCGTCAACAACCGCTCTCTGGCGAGTCTGGGGTTCGAGTCCTGCTTGGGGTGCCTTGCGATGGACTGGCGTCCTGTCCTGGGTGTGTCCCCTCCCCTTCCAGCCTTGCGCCCTGTGTTGATGGGTTAGGCTCCAATTCGCCGTGACCCTGCTCGGGACAAGTGGTTTCAGACTGTGTGTGTGTGTGTGTGTGTGTGTGTGTGTGTGTGTGTCTGTACTTTATTTCTTTACAAAACCCTTACTGTAATACTGTAACTTTTTGCAAAAGGAATGCTTGGAAATCTAAAATATGCTCTTTCCCATTGACACTAATGCAGAAGACATTTTATAACCACACACACACACACACACACACACACACATTTTCAGAACCGCTTGTCCCATACGGGGTCACGGGGAACCGGAGCCTACCCGGTAACACAGGGCGTAAGGCCGGAGGGGGAGGGGACACACCCAGGACGGGACGCCAGTCCGTCGCAAGGCACCCCAAGCGGGACTCGAACCCCAGACCCACTGGAGAGCAGGACCCGGGCCAACCCACTGCGCCACCGCACCCCCCCCCCCCCCCATTTTATAACCATCTAAAACAAATATTTTTGTGAAACATCTAAGTGCCTAAGACTTTTGCACAGTACTGTACATTTTCAGCAGTTCTTGTATAAACTCTTGCCTGGTTGCAGAAATGTCCTTGAACAAAATGACCTCCCCACCTTTATCTCCAGAGTTAATCGTGTTTCAGCACCAGTCCTGTGACATTGATGTAACATATTTCCTTCAAAAGATATCCATTTAATAAATTCAAAGGCATAGAGCTTGATCTGTATTGTTACATTGTTCCTTGCCTAAGTAATTTTGGGGAAGCGCTGACAGTTACACTGACACTGTGTACTAGGAGCTACAAAATACACAAGAGGGATTCAACACCAAACTGAATTTCCAGGTGATTTAAAAGGACTGCAGGTAACTGTTTGTTTAAAACATAACCCAAAACAAGTGAATTAAGAAGAAAACAGCTTAAAACCTATCACAACGCTAAAAGTGGATGGACACCATTTTAATATTTTTACTCTGTAATTACATATTAAGTATTTTGATGCACTAATGTAAATATCTGCTGGCAGTGAAGAAGAGGATAAAGAAAAAATTCCTTTTTCACATTATCTGCCCAAGCTACAATATTTACAAGATCTATAAGCAATCCTGTTGTATGGTTTCATAAAAAACTGGCAATCTACTTTTGTATGATTGCCCAAATAGAAGAAACACAAATAACATTTTATTCTAAAATAATACTGCCAGCTTATACAAAAATGAATTTGTGATACATCAAAAATTGGCTTGTTCCCAAATCAGCCAGGAATGACCAAAGTGACTCATTCCAAAAAGGCACAAATTTCTCATGCAAATTATTAAGCAAACGTGTTGAAAAATCACTGCAGCGTTAGCAACTTTCAAGAGTTAAGCATGATTGTCTTTTCAGAAAAACACTCTTTCTATTGTGTTCATATTTCTTTGATCTTGGAGCAGTTGTTATGTGCATCTGATGTTATTCCTTCAGCTGATTCTTTCCTCCCAAGCAATTTGTAATATTAAGCTACCTACAATTATTTACCCATTTATACACCTGGCTAATTTTAGGGTCAGAACCTTGCTCAAGGGTGCTGCACCAGCAGGAGGGATAAGAACATCTATCCACTACATTATGCATTGCCCTTCTGCTACTGTGTACTAGGGTGGATCAAAGCATGGACTGCACTTTAACAATAGATCACAGCGTCATTCATGGCTGAGATGCTCCCCAGGGCTGAACAGCAAACAGCAGACAAACTGATCTCCATCACTGATACAAGGTGTGCTGTCCGGGCAATGAACGTCTCACTCCTCTGCTGCCGGATCTGGATACCTCAAGGGCTCTTTCTCTCTGCGCCGGAACAACCCCGTCATAAATACATCATAGCGCTTTCAGTACACTTAACTCAGAGCAGCGACCACAACGAAGAAGACAGTTCTACAGATGCTTTGGGAATAGACATTTTGAAATTGTGTCCTTCGATCTATTGAGCGAAGGCAAAGCAAAGCAAAATGTAACTGGATCCCAGGAACATGTGCTGATTATCATGTTCTGAGAGCACTGTTCTGGTCTGGAGCTGGGGGACAGAAAAGGTCAGGCAGCTGGGTCACCTACAGCCCGCATCCAGATGGACCGTGGGCACTGAGGCAGCATCCTGCTACAAGTTTGTGTCTGTGAACATGGTGTGCTCCTTCCTCACCGTGCTGAAGCCTTTGATGGTGTCAACAAACTCCTCATCTTCCATAAACTGGGGGAGACACAATAGGGGAAAATATATGAGTATGGACAGACAATATAAATTTTTACTGTTCTTTTTCCTGTTTTGCTGCATCAGGTCATCTGATCTAGACATGTAACAGTGGCGTTGTTTAGACTCTAGGTAGCACTGCAGGCATCGCACCATTCCGCTGTCGTAACCGTGCACCATGGAGTCCCAGAGTCCATCGTCCATCACTGACTTCCTGTTGTGGGTGTCCAGCAGCTGACTGATGCTGCGGTGAAGGGAATTCTGGGAGGGGCCATGGACCGCCTGGGTCCTGTGAAGCACAGAGACGCTGTGCACAGTGTGGTCGCCATGGTGAGGAATGTCGCCATCCGCTGTTTTGTTGTCCATCACCCCCTGGGGGAGGAGAGGCCAAGCACAGCCAACATAAGGACAGCAGAACCAGAGGCTGTTTATTTTTCACAGTGACAATAACAAAATATTCAATTGATGCTGATTAGAGAAACAGCTTTTGAATGGAAAGAAAACTGACTCATCGTCCTTTTTCCATCTCATTATTTCTACCCATCTCTGCCGTGCAGATCTTGCAAAGTTGTGGATTGTATCTGCAATCTGCCTCTGAGATCTCTTCCACTTTCAATAAGAAAAATGTGCTGCAGTTGTGCAGTGAGTAATGGGCTGTATCTGGGCTGTATAATCAGGCATGGGTTCGATCTCTGCTCAGTTTGCGTAAAATTTGCATGATCCCCCTAGGCCTGCGTGGGTTTTCTCCCACAGTCCAAAAGCATGTGCTTCAAGCCTCTAAATCGCCCTCAGTGTGTGAGAGAGTGTTCCGTTCCTCTGGTGTACAGTGGAGGAATTGATTATTGGTAGTACAGACACCCCTCTATTTTCATAAATTCAGCTTACGTAAATTCACACACACACATTTTCAGAACCGCTTGTCCCATACGGGGTCGCGGGGAACCGGAGCCTACCCGGTAACACAGGGCGTAAGGCCGGAGGGGGAGGGGACACACCCAGGACGGGACGCCAGTCCATCGCAAGGCACCCCAAGCAGGACTCGAACCCCAGACCCACCGGAGAGTAGGACTGCGGTCCAACCCACTGCGCCACTGCACCACCGCACCTACGTAAATTCAGATTTATGTAAAAAATTGCCGGCATACACAGTATTTACGGATACTTATGCAAAACATCTGAAATACGTTGAGCGCAAGTTGGTGTAACCAGACAAGGCAGGAAGCCACATGTTTTGAGCCGTGAATGCATCTCCTGTCGTTAGTGTTTTGTTTTTTTGCATGTTTTTTTACCCTTTTCATTATTCACAATGCCTGGTAAACGTGCACTTGAAGAAAAGCAAGAACCGTCTCGCAAGCGTACTGCAATTGATTTGGAGATAAAATTGAAAATAATAAGGAAGTATGAAGATAGACAAAGATTATCATCTATAGCATATGAACCAGGTTTACCTGTATCGACTATAAATATGATAGTGAAGGATGCTGCACGTATAAAAGAGCACATGAAAGTAACAGCTAGCATGAAAACAACAATAATAACGAAGAAACATCAAGGTACAATAACTGAGATGGAAAAATTATTTATGTTATTATGCTGAATGGTGGGGGAGGAGGGGGAATCTGACAATCTCCAATTTTGGATATACAGAACAAAAAATCAGTATAACCAAATTTATCTGAAATGTGTCTTAAAACAGGGACAGTGGGTAGCAAAGTGAATAAAGCTACTGCATCTCTACCCAGCAGTTGCAGGTTTGATTCCCTCCTCTGGCTGTAGTACCCTTGAGCAGGGTAGTTAGCCTAAATTGTGCCAGTAAAATTACCCAGCTGTGTAAATGAGTAAATAACTGTAAGTACTTCAACATTGTAAGTTGCTTTGGAGAATAGTGCCAGCTAAATGAATAAATGTAAAAAAAAAAAAAAAAAAATGAATGTCATGCAGTTTTGTGTGGGAGTAATGTACTATAGTTGGTGCATCTGCATTCAGATATCTCCTTTTCTTGGTGTGTTAGGAATGTGAGAATGCTGCTTTAGGAGAGTGGGGCTTTATGGGAAGTGTATGAAATTCCACTGAAGTGTCTGTCAGCCATAGGTGTGTTATTTTATTGAATATTTCTGAAGACAGCAGAGCAATTACCAGTTTAGCTGTGGGTTTTTCAGTTATGTATGTGCATTTTAGCAGCACTGTGCAGTTTTAGAAAGCTGTTCACAATAAACAAGACATGCTTACGGATCCCTGTTTGGTTAATTGCTCCTCTTGTGGAGAACACACACACACACACACTTGCTGAAGCTGCTTGTGCCAAGCGGGGTCGCGGCGAGCCGGAGCCTAACCCATCAACACGGGGCACAAGGCTGGAGGGGACGCACCCAGGACGGGGCGCCTGTCCGTCACAAGGCACCCCAAGCAGGACTCGAACCCCAGACCCACCAGAGAGCAGGCACAGGCCAAGCCCGCTGCGTCACCGTGCCCCCTCCCCTCTGTGGAGAACTGATCGGTTAAAAAGAAAAGTTGGAAATACCCCCGAGCAGTAAGCATGTGAATGTTCTTTATATTGTGCTGAAATCATGGGTTACAAAGGGGTTCTACACTGTTTTACTGATATTTGGGAAATTTGGTTTGCAGTTTTTTGATGGGCTGAGAACATGTTATTATTTTTCCCCCTTTCAAGTAATGGAAAATAGGCTTTCGGAAGCCAAAATTTTTATTTTTTATTTCCACACCATTTTCAGGAACAGATTAATTCAGTAAAATGAGGGATTCCTGTACTAATCTAATAGTCATTGCAATTCGCTTTGGGGAAAAGTTTCTGCTGAATGAATAACTATAAAAATGTTCATTTGTGTCGTTTGTACTAAGGCTCCGCTTACACTAAGAAGCTGCTATATAATGAGGCTTGTGATCACTAGTTCATTTCACAGCAGTTGTTCAAAATTTGACAGAATGATGTGTGATGTGTGGACACAGAGTCTGCAGCCCGAAACAACAGCAAAAAACCTCTCACAGCAACACTTCATTTTATATTAAACAGAAATGAAAATGAATACAACTGGGGCATATGCAAAATTATTTAATCAGCAGAACAGTTCACTTGTACTTCCTTTTCCCTTACCTCCAGGTGCATTGTGAAGCCTTTAAGAGTGACGCTGCTGGAGGAGGTGGTGGTGTCGGGGACTGTGTCAAACTGCAAAGAGACATTAGATTCCTCATTAAAGGGTCTCGAGAAGTCAGTGTTAAAGCACACCTGATATTTAGTGGCTACTGTTAGTATAGATAATATTATACACTCACACACATTTTATTACATATAATATTTATAATTATATACACAGAAATCTACAACTATCAAACTACTATTTACTGCCATCTTGTGGCAGTATCTCCATGTACCAAATGAAAAGAGCTAAGCAGCAAAAGGGACATGTTATAATAAGGTCTAAAGTCAAACTAATTCTAATACTGTATGAAGAAAGTAAGAAAATAATACAGTGCGAAATATATCACAAAATTAAGTGTTTTGTCTTTCCTTACTCAACAAATCGGAAGCAGAAAGAAAAAGAAAATTAGATTAAAACACTTTATTATAATAATAATAACAGCAGCTTCATGGTGATGTTGATTGGACTGGGTCCTTGTGTAGAGTTGTTGTAATATACGCATGGGGAGTAACATCATGTCCTGTGTATCACACACACACACACACACACATTGACTGAAACTGCTTGTCCCAAGTGGGGTTGCGGCGAGCCGGAGCCTAACCCGGCAACACAGGGCACAAGGCTGGAGGGGGAGGGGACACACCCAGGACAGGACGCCAGTCCAGCACAGGGCACCCCAAGCGGGACTCGAACCCCAGACCCGCCGGAGAGCAGGACCCGGCCAAGTCCGCTGCGCCACCATGCCCCCCTGTCCTCTGTATCTTGAATGTTAAAATTATTATTAATAATTTAATCATAATGTTTAAATAATAACATAACATTATTAATAATTATTTTATTTTCCTTGTATGCAATAAATGTCTTGCAATGTCTTTCAGTGATATGGCAGCATGAAATATACCCTGAAGATTCTTTTGCATTTCACTTTGAAGCTATTTTGAACAAATGGTTGCATTTTTCCCTCTAGCTCAAGTACAGTAACTAATATCTGTCTTTTTATTTCTTTTCATTGATACCGCTAATCTCCACTCACCTCCACATACGGGAACTAAAAAAAAAGTGTTTCTGATTCCTTCTGACGAACGATCGCGCTCAGACCTTGACGCAACTTTCCTAATAAAATGATGCTCTCTTTGTGATAATTGTGTAACCACAAATTGCTCCAGTACTTTATAGATAGTTCCACTAAACTCTCTGTTTATAATAATAAGAAAGCATATAATATACATTTTATTTATATTCTGATATAATATTTAAAAACCCAGTGTAGAACCTTGATGCACTCCAATTTCGACTGTTACTAATAAAAATCCTTGGATAATGACTGAATTTTGTCAAAAACTTTAATTTCTGTTTTTATTCTCCTTTAGATTTACAGTGTAAAGTCCTTATATCAACAGAATATTGACAGTTATGAACCCACTTATGCAGCAGGGTATTTTTACTGTATCGATTCAGTGTAAGAAGGGGTCATTCAAGGCAGGAACCTTCAAACTTAAAGGAGATGTCTTCAGCCACTACGCCAGCTGCCCCATAATACATATGCGGTATGTATCCACTGTATATGTATTGCATTATGGGATTGGTAGTTTTTTTCCTCACCAAGAAGTTGCTGGGAGGGTACACCCCCATGGGGCTCCTCTTCTGTAAAGGAAGGGGCACCAGTGGGGGGCGCTCTCGGGTGAAGGGGGGCTTGTTGAGGACCTTGTGAAGCAGCAGACCCAGGAAGATGGCCAGCAAGATCAGCCCCACGCCTGCCATCAGGACAATAAACCAGAGCTCACTGTAGAACCTTGATCCTGGCTCCTGCATGCCTGCCTTTCCCTCAGGCGTGGGCTTCACGGGATCTGTGGAGACATGACAACATCTGTATCACTCACAGACAGTCCACAAAAACAGCTGGGGAGCAATGTGTGCAGTTCCTAGAAAAAATCCATGAAACTGTACAGGATTGAAAGACCCAGTTCCATAATATTTGTCTCCTTCTAAACCCACTAAATCACATTTACATTTATTTATCACACATAACAAAGTGTAATCATTTTCCTGGATGAAACCTGGTATTTCGCTATAAGGATCGTAATTACGTAAAGACTAGGTTATGGGACACAGGCCAGAGCTCCATGAATAAAAGGCATCGCCCAGCCAGTTTGCGGAAGCATGGCTGCAGCCACAGGCAACAGGCTTATATTACATCAGCGTGACCATGTGCCAAGGGAGAGTGTGAAAAGACCTGGCGATTACAGTCTGTCCAGGGTCACTCATATCGGGTTTACATGTAGGTCTGCTACCTATGGGCACAAGTAATGTTCTAGAACATTCTAGCCAACTTTCAACAACCTGCATTTCTTGGTTTTCATGTGTGTTTCAGGAGGTTGTGTGGAAGTGAAACCAAATGGCAGTAAATATGGAAGAAGTTGCTGAAAACCTGAATGGATGTGCACATCCTTTTCTGTATAATTATATGTACTCTTCTCTGTGCTGTACTATGCACTGCGTTAGATGCTATAATACTGCAATGAGCCGTGTTACTGAAGGGTGTCGTGCTCGAGCGGGAAAGAAGGTTTATTGTAAATAGCTGAGAATTGTGGGTGAAACGTGAATTAGCTGTTCCACTGCTGTGGGGTCTACGGGGATTATGAGGGGGTCAGTGCCTGTTGGACGGAGTGCGAGGGGAAGGAAAGCGCGAGAAGCGCAAAGCATGCTGGGAAAGCTGGACTGAGGTGCAGGTGCTTGAGGAAAAGGGCTCCTCGGACCACGAGCATTATTTCCATTGGCTGTGTGGCGCCCTTCCAATAAACGTTCGTAATGAATGCTCTCCGTACATCCTTCTTAGCCCAATCTGAACCTAGAGCACAGCGTGCTACAATACACTATATCCTGTCTCTTGGAGTAATGCGCTGTTGTATTGTTTTCTGAGACGTATAATCCTTTGGAGAAAAGTGCCTGCTAAATGAAAAAATGTATATAATTTGATCTTTTTTGAAACATACTGATACCGTTTCTTCGGTGATTTTTTTAGATCATTGGTTTTTCTGGTGTTTACTGACCTTTTAAAATTAGGAGTATGGTGCAATAAGTGATACTCATTAGTGTCTAAACATCTCTGTGCTCAACTCTTACCTTCCCGGAAAGGTAATAACAGTGGCAGGAGGTAAACAAGTAATTTGAGGCTTAACTCGTTCCTCTGGCCCACCAGTAACCACCTCGAATCCAGCTGTCGCACCTCTCCCAAGCCCTGCAGTGCAGCGGCTGAATTCTTACACTAGTTGACTGACAGATGCACAATCATACCGGGACAAGAAGGCCACGGTGCCGCGATGCACAGGTTAATTTTGCGGGTTGCTGGTACGTGAGCTCCATGTCCAAGTTCGAAACGTTCACGTGGGAGAAGAACAGTAGGAAATGGGGGAAAGGGATGCATAGGCTGGACGGGAGCACGGAAGCCGCCAAAGTCGACTCACCGGTGCCAGTGTCCGTGTTGTCCTCGGCGATGGGAGTGCTGGCACTCCTGGCTCCGGGGTTCATACGATCTGAAGAGGGGGCAAGGGGGAAGAGGAGAACAGAGCACCTGTCAGGCCATCAATATTTTACACCTCAGCAAGCTTTGGTGATGCCCTGCTTCTTCTCCCCGGCAGAGGAGCAGTGATGTCCGACACCGGGGCCTCGGTGCTGAAGCGCGGGGGCTGCGGCATGCGGTCAAGAGTTAGGGCACGCGGGGAAGGAGGGGAAACCTGCCTCTGAATTGAGTGCCTCCTGCCTTTGTGCCCCTGGAACTATGGCAACCGCAGCGTCACAGAGATCGGTTTACGGCCCCTGGAAGAGGAGGAAACATCAGAGAGCGATCCAATGACATTAGGCCCTTGCGGGGATGGTGCTGGTTGAGGTTTCACCGTTATAAAAATAGGTGATTAGTTAACTGGTGCAGCCAAACTGAGAAATGTGGAAATTTTTCGAAATGTAAGTCTGATATAAATAAATAAATCATCACATTGTCTTGCCCACATCCGAATGCCAGGTGGTCCAGAAGGACACCTATCAGTCGAGTTCTTGGGATGGTTTCCGTTCCAACCTACCACTTGACTCTTTCAGTGTTAACTCAGTGCTGACTCCCCTGTTAATGGAACACTTGACACAAAATGTGAAGAGAAATGATGACGCTATTAATTAAAAGTCAATATTTTTTTTTACGCCAGTGCTTAGGTTACCTGGAAGACTTTGAGTTCTCCAGTGCAGGTAAACAGATACTGCATTGGGGAGGTATGAATGCAGGCTGTGTAACATCCTTCTGGCATCTTGGCACAGTGGTCTATGCATTAACCAAATTATACAAGGCATTAGGGGATACAGGTATGAAGTACAGCACAAAAACATGATAAAGGACAAGGGGGCAATTAGAATTACGGAAGTGTTTTTCATCAGCTTTTTTATAATGGGAATCAGAGTCTAATTCTGCTTCCCTGGGTGTAAGAAGACTCTTATGATGGACTTGCGTATGAGAAGAGCAGCGATATAGGCAGGGGAGCAGCAAGGAGACCAAGTGACAGGCAGACAAATGTGGGTAAGACAGAGAGACCGATCACAAACACCGAGGAAGGGACAGTAAGACAGACAGATGTGGGGAGGTAAGGGCAGGAGCAATAGGCAGACAGGGCCTGGGGAGTATGAGCAGGGCAGGGGTATCTGAAAATCCAAGTACCACAGGAGACCAACACTGAAGCTGCACCAGTTAAAACACTAAGGTTGATTTAGATTACATTTATTAATTCAAGGGGGGCGGTGTGGTGTGTCCCCTCCCCATCCAGCCTTGCACCCTGTGTTGCTGGGTTAGGCTCCGGCACGACCCCGCTTGGGACAAGCGGTTTCAGACAGTGTGTGTGTGTGTGTGTGTGTGTGTGTGTGTATTAATTCAGCAGATGCTTTTATTTTTTAACACATAATGACTCCTGCCTAATATTTTCACATGTGACTTATAATGCTAGATTCACTTCACTGCAAATCCCAACAATCATTCACCCATCTATACATCAGAATTATGTAACACACGAACACACACTGTAAGCAATTTATAATCGCCAGTTCGCCTGAATCATCTTTTCAGACAGTGGGAGGAAACCAGAGCACACAAATATGAGGAGAACATGTACATTCCACACAGATGGAGCAAGGGTCGAACCCACATCCGCACTGTAGAGGTGCTCTGAGACAACAGCGCTATCCACTGTGCCTTGATTTAATGCCACAGCGTAAGAATCACAACCTTTTCCCTACACATTAAGCATCATATCTAGCTGGGAAAATATATTTTTCCCTGTGACATGAGTTGCAAGAAAAATGTAGGCACTTTTGGTATGAATTGTGGGGAGCATGTGGGCTACAAGGCTGAAAACATATGGACAGTGTCAATAGAAACAGCTGTTGATATTCATTTCAGAGCTTCCTGCCTGCCCCTAGATGGCAATGGTATCAAGCTGTTTTTAGAAACACACATGTGGTTGACCACTGACTGCTTCCACATCCAAAGAAATTAAGGCATCCAAACACAAAACGCAACTTTGGATTTTTTATTAATAGGCCAGCCTGGAGCACTGACAACAGATTTCTGTTTTCATAATTACATTGTATTACATAATTATTACAGTATATAATATAATATAATATACACACACACATTTTCAGAACCGCTTGTCCCATACGGGGTCACGGGGAGCCAGAGCCTAACCCGGCAACACAGGGCGTAAGGCTGGAGGGGGAGGGGACACACCCAGGACGGGACGCCAGTCCGTCGCAAGGCACCCCCAGCGGGACTTGAACCCCAGACCCACTGGAGAGCAGGACAGTGGTCCAACCCACTGCGCCACCGCACCCCCTCTAATATAATATAATATAATAGAAGTTGTATAAACCAATGACACACCACTACATATACAAACCCCTTCCAAGACAATGCCTAAGAATCTTAAGTTATCATCAGATTTGTTTTTGATGAGATTTTAGTTGTTGCCCAGTCTGTACATGTTTCAAGTGATATTACTTTATATTACAGAGGAACTTACTGTAAAAACTCACTATTGGTGACTTCTGCAAGATCAGGTGAAATGCATGCTTGGATTTTACCCCCAATCAAAGCTCAGCTTTTCAAAGGTGCTGAGTGTGATCAGTTTTAACAAACACTGGTGCAGAAATGAAAGACTCAAAAAGCACGAAAAAAAGACTTGTCTGTTGAAGCAGGGAGTTCTTTGCAGGACTGGTCTCAGCGAAAGGTCACAGCCCTTCTCAGTGACAGTCAGACAAAGGGGGTCCTCTGTCTGGCCAATCACAGGCATCAGGGATAACGCCTGCTCATTCCAGTGTGTGTAATATACTAAGACACGCCAAAACACTTGCTAGCTGAAATGGCAATAAGGAGCTTGAAACACTTTTAAACAGCCCATCCCATCCTATGTTGAATATTCAGCCACATGAAGGGGTCCAGCCAATTGAACCCTGATGCAGTGTCACTCTTGCGACATGGTAATTATTGTACTCATCCTCCCTGGATCCATTCATAGTTAAACTGTCACATTTATTGCATAATTTGCAACACCAAACCACATGAGGACTGACCTGCTGAAAGCACCGCATGACAGGCAACAGTGTATCATGTGTTAATTTAATAGGTCCTAATTTCTTGGTGTTCTTTTTTAGATGAGCGGCAAAAGTAAGACAGACTAAGATTCCGCAAAGCAACTCAGAAAGTTCCAGAAGAAGTAAGTTATGCTGAGTCCACTTTCTTTGTTTGTCCTTTTTGTGAATGGGTGACTAAGATTCGTTGATTTACCTGCAAGATTACCTGCTCAGCAGCACATTGCACTTATCGGACTCGTCCAAACTGGCGTCGAGGGCCCATAGCGAGACATGGGCTAGCGATTTCCCATTATGTTTATGGTATCTTAACTGTGTTCATAATGTGGAAGCTAACATATTGAAACATGCTGATGGCATTTCCCCTGTTTTTCGTTGGTATTTTTCAGACAATGTCCTTCATGTTAGAGTGGCTGCAAGTGGCAGAAGGATGTCATTAGAGCAGTGGTTAAACTGCAATTTAAACCATTATGAAGGCAGGAACAGTTTTCATTGCCTAGTAAATTTCATTGGAGAAATATCTGTACCATATGGCTCGATTTGTATAATAACCCTAATTTCTTGCACCCTTCAAGTCACCCTACCCCACCGCTACTTCGTTGGAGCCAAAGACCAAGGGAAAAGCAAGTGGTCTGTAACGGCCCAGCTGAGATTAATAAGATGTCACGTGCCATTTCAGTTATGGCACTGGAGTGGTCGCCAGATGGCCTCTTCTCAAAATGACTGTCAGGAGTTCTGGCCCAATCAATAGGATATATTTATACGTTCATAGTCGACGCGTGAGCCCAGGGACCACGCCGCAGTATCTTGCAGAAACAGGGGTGTGAGAGGATGATGGATCAGGAAGACTAGGGAAGCAATGGTCTCAGAGCTTAGCACTGCACAGTACTGAAATGAGGTTGAGTTCATTTACCGAGTAAGGTCAGTGAATTTTTGGAAATGGTGTGGGTATCGGGTGTGGGACAGGGAGTGTCCTGTGTTCTTCATCATGCATACTGGTTAAGTGTGTGCTCACAGAACTCCGAATGGAATGAAATCTTCATAATTAGGCAAGAGTGCATTGTTCCCACAACTCTGCCATGGACAGTCCCAAGCCCAGCTGAGAAAGGAGGAGGGTTGGACGTGGAGATAGCTACCCCACACCGTATAAACCTTGCCAGCTACGGAAACGCCAACAAGGAAACTTTGCTTGGAGAGCCTTTATTGGTGGCCTATGTCCCAGGAGCGCTGGAAGGAGAAAGAGGAGGAGGAAGAGGAGGAGGATGCATCGTCCCCATGACCCTTACTCTTTGCAGTCAGGTCCTGTGACACTGCACTCTCAACTTACCATTGCCTTTATGTATAACAGGTGAGGGATGTAGCTCATGACTTAACCAAATGATGGGTCCAGTATGACTGCCCAAGAAGCTGCAGGCAGGTGGGGTGGTCAGGAAGTGTCCAGAGTTCACAGTATACAATGGCTTAGGCCATGACATCATCAAGTCCACACCCAGCACAAGGGAGGTATTTTGGTCTCTCACAGCCTCTCCCTTATTTTTTCTGTCCACAGCTTCCCCCTGGTGATTGAAACTCAAGTCCATAACCCAGAGGATATATCCCAGATTCTGCCAGGCCTGACATAGAGTTGAGGTTGACTCAGCAGCCACACCTGAAAGTTCTAGCAGCACTTACCTTGGAAATGGCCAGGGAGGAATGGACTGGTTTTGGATTCTGCTCCTCTCATCCCTGCAGAAGGATGCGTCAAACTTCGTGACCACATATTGACCTGTCTACAGTCTGTCAGAAAAAAGAAGGACTGAGGGTAATCCAGGACTGAGGAGTGCCCAGAGCCCAACTATGAAAATGACTAGGTTGTGATGTAGGTGCTGAGTGCAGGAGACAAAAGAGTGGGACAAGCTAGGGAACCCAAATCTGGAAGGACGTGAGGTGCCAAAGGCAACAACAAAGAATGATCTTCAGACGATTTTGATTTGACACAAGAGGAGCTATTAGGCATCTGTTCTGTACATTACATCTATATTTCCCCCATTTGTCCCATTTCTCTCTATTTTGCCAAAAGTGAAAATGGAGTTTCACCAAAGTTCATTGCTCTCTGACACGGAATCCTCAGATGACCATTTTGTTCTTTGTGCTCAGGTTTCCTCATTCGGCTACGATTATATTACAAACATTGCCTTTGAGTTATTAAACTGCAATTCTCCCGGGTGAATTATTCTTTTAACTATGGATTAGATGGCTGCTCCCCTCCATCAAAACCAGTGAACTCTGTGAGAAGGCATCCACCTGTAGAGGTTCAACAGCTGGCTACAACAAAATCAATACTCAGTGAATCTCCGGGCCAAGTATTGACAGTTCAGCTGGGCAGCTGATATAGCACAAAGTGACTACCCAAAAAGATATAACAGAATTAATGGATTATAAATGTACTCTGGCACTCAAACCCATGCTCCAGTTTCCCCTTGGCTAGAACAGAACGGTACGATTCAGTTGTGGCTGGAGCAGAGTGTTGTGGCAGGTGAAAATTTAAAAAAGCTCAGGCATCCATCTGGATGTCAAGGACAGCAGAGGACAAATTTGAGTAGTGTGTCATGATGGTGGCAAAGTTTTGAGGTTGTTTAGTGGACTTTATTTAAGGATTCGTAATTTATGCATATTTAAGAATAATATAAACTGATAATTACAGTATAAACATTACACTTCAACCATATTTTAACATCATAACCTCTGTCAGTACACTGACCTTAACTTACCAGTGTTAAACAGGAAAAACTGAATAATATTTCAAACTGAAAAATTAGGAGAATGAAAAAGCCTCTCAGTCTAACAATGCACATAATTAATCAGCTGTACTTATTTGGGGTCATGGTCAAAATAGAGAGGAGTGATGATGTGAAGATAATTAATTATCTAGTGATTAACACTAGCTACCTAATGCCATGGATTCTACACCACATACATGTCTGGAGGTCAAGAAACCTAAAGGACAGCCAAGAGTACCTGGTGATTCTTTCTGAATATTTTCATAATAAAACAGGGAGCTGCAGAAAAGATGTGGAATGACTTTCATAGTTCCCAGATAACAGATTAATTAAACCCTGGGCATAAACCTGGTGGTGCAATTTCTTGAACTTCTGGTCCATTCTTTCTTTCATCTGTTGCATATCGTCATTGCCAGTGTGGAGCCCAACATATTTCACAATGTAGTACTTTTTCTGGGTATGTAGAAAAAGTGCTTAACATTTACTCCGCTATCTGTACTTAATTAAATTTGTGAATAAAATTTTGTACAAACCTTTCCTGTGTATTGGGATAATTGGTTGGAAGTTCAAGCGATTGATCCATCAGTGTTAATGGTCTCTGAACCCCAGTAAATCCGATCAATTACCAGTCAGCCCAACTGCTTGTACTGATGTGATTCTCATTCACATTTATTATGTTATGACACTGTACCATGAGTGGTTTCTCACCTGTTCAGGACAAGAGGTTGATTTTCCCCATCTGACACAACAACCCATGTGGGGCAGGTGGTGGGGTCATCTTTTAATGGTCCAGCTGTGATTGCTCAGTGACCGTGACTGTATGTGTGGTGTGTGTGACTCTGTGTATGTGTGTACATATCTGTATTTGAGGACGCTTATGTTTCATCTGCCAGAAAAATACATTCATTACAAATTAAAAAACGTTTAAGTTTGGCTACCCTCCAGGTTTCTGAAGTTGTCTTTCTAGTAGCACACTTAAAACAAGTACTTGGTTCTGTTGGGCCAGTTATTGTCTCCCACTGGGCACAAAACAAGAACATTTCATCATGAAGGTGAATGAGTAATTAGTAATTAAAGTAATTAAACCTGACCTTTTGGTCACAAGCCCAGTTCACTCCCCTACCAACTATCCATTGCCATAACAGTGAAGTGTGTCTGTGCATGGTGGTGAAGGGCTGGGAAGGTTCAGCCTCTTCTTGTCCGAGATCCCGAAGCACAACGATTGCACAGCTACAGTGAGAGCATCGGTTTGCTTCCACTGCAATGAAACTCTAGCTCTTGACAGCTGAGATCAAGCAAAAATTACGGACAATAGCAACTAAGAGTAAAGAGCATCTGCTCCTCTGATGTTCAGTCTTTCAGCAGCAGGATGTGTGGATGATGAAAAAACCAAAAAAAAAAAACATATTTGCAAGCGATGTTCTCCTATCATCCTGAGCAATATATATGCACAAGCATGCACGTGTGCTCATGGCGACACATTTGTTTGCCTGTTGCTCAGCGCAAAGGAGACTGGGTGTGAAGATCCGAGTTTCGGAACTAAGCAGTGCCTCTCTGCACCTGCTCTGTGACCTGTCCCTGAATGCTGTTTTTCTGCACATTCTACAGAGGGAGGCTGCACTTTTACACTGGCTATTGTTCCCACTTAATATTCACTTCACCGCACTGCAGCAACCCATTGATTTTGTATTTAGCACTATGGAAATCAGTTAAAAACATTTGGATGGATACTGTGTGCGTTCAAGAGCTCGTTATGCACTGTAGCATTGGCCAAGCAAAATGAATATATTATCTATTATTTAGCAGAGTTTCAGCAGTGAAACTATTTATACTAATAACCTGAAATATTCTGAGAAAGCATTGTGTGATAAAAGCATTCAACTGTCCCCTTAATTCTGTATATAAAAAACATGACATTTAACAGAGGCAATATGGCTCCAGATAAGACCCCTACAGGCCAGAGGAGGTGCCACTCAGTGCTGGGTAGCCCAGACCCATGTACCTGTTCACAATTTGAGAGTCGCTGAGGTATAACAGGAGCAAGTGGCGGAGGGCAGGTTGCAGATTCTTAGTCAACGTTTTCGATTGTGTTCTCTTACCGATCAATAGTTCCCTGTTCCCATAGCTTGTTCCATAAGTGTTTATGTTCCAGTCCCAAGTGCCCATCCTGTCTACCCCTGCCTCTTGTTCTCCAGTCCTGGTCCAGCGCTCCAGTCCGGTATCTTGTCACGTCTCCATGTTCCAGTCCTACTCACAGGTTTATTTTTCACTTCACATCTGTGTGCGAATACACTATGTCTTTCTTTGTCCCGCGTTCCTTGTTTCACCTCCATCTAGTACTTTGCAGTTTGCATCGTGCACTTCTACATATTCTCTGCACTTGGGGTCAATTCACTTTTCGTACCTATTCGGACGTAACAGCAACGCGCGTCCGTGTCGGACTCCCGTCCGGACGCTACGTTGACCTGCTGCATGGGTGGACCCTGAGGCTTGACGGAGGGGCTGGACCCCCTGATCCAGTCCATCACGAGTTTTATCGGATTCACCTGTACAGGGTGCTGAGTATAGAGAAGGGAACACTTGCATCTACTGCAGCAAGTGTACTGTTAGCTTACCCAGCGGTGAAAAGGGTCATCGCTCAAGCCTTGGGGCTTCCTCACAGGTGCCCAGTAGCCTGTCACAACACTTTTCCAGAGAGCATCTATAGCTTTGCATATGTGCTCTTCTAACATTCCCAGCGACTGACATGTCCCCTAATTTATAACAACCTGCCGGCAGATAGCCTCTTTAACATTTATGAGGATGAAATGAATTCAAAGCCAGCTGGTTATCTTTACAAATGAAAAAGTTCAATTGTTCAGCTTCCCACATTGCCATCTCCTTCAGCAAATGTGGACTTCTAAAAGTTAAAGTACTTTGATTACAGCAATATTCCATTAAAACACTGGATTTAGTACTAAGCAGGCCCTTACACTTTATTGCTCACAATAAATCACTGACTTTAAGGTTTTCAGGAAAAGTCTCTCATCAGAAATAATAGGACAAAGGGATGGGCAAGGAACATTCTTTCAGATGTGATTAATCAGTAGCAATTGTACCTTTAAACTTGTAGTGCATGAACCATTCCAGCTTAATCAAGCGTGAAAAATTCACTGCTGAAGGGCCTGAATCTGGGATGTGGAGAAAATCAACACTTACTGCCAATAAAACAGTAGGCTGCCTGGTAAATGTTTGTGGATGGGCAATTGTGGTTTCAGCCCTGGGCTGTTCACAGTATGTTTTTTGTTTTTCATTTTTAT
This sequence comes from Scleropages formosus, assembly GCF_900964775.1. NCBI lineage: Eukaryota > Metazoa > Chordata > Actinopteri > Osteoglossiformes > Osteoglossidae > Scleropages > Scleropages formosus. The sequence goes on from NC_041806.1 coordinate 33,021,721, forward strand.
TTTCAGAGGTCGAAATTAATTGAGCATAATGGGAGAATGATATGAAGATCATTTACATCAAAAAACGGCAGGCATCATCCCTTCTTCCTCATACTGCACGTACACAGATATGTAAACTTACACGCATGCATGCTGAGAGGGTTGGTTTTGGGGGTAAAGTTGAGATCACAACAGAAAAACATCTAGACTAAACACCTGCTGTTCCTCTCCCAAGCTCTGCAACAAATCTGCCCATTCAGTCTCCTGGTCGGAATTATGAAGCTGCTCGTCTACCCATACGTGCCATAGGAATGCACTTAGGTATGATATTCTTTAGTAGGAATATTTGTATTAAATACTGATAGATTTCAAGTTTCATGCTGCAGAATTTTTAGACCAAGACCAGGTGCGAAGCACAAGTACCACAATTAGTGAGGAAGGATAGACAAACTGAGGCGACTGGAGCTTATTACCTCCAAGATAAGACTGTGACTATGAAACAGACTATGGTAAAACCACAGTAAATCATGAGGATAAGAGGAAAAAAACGTGACTAAGCATACATGTCAGTCATGTCAGTGATGGGAACAACTTTTGACTACCTTTCAGCACCCTGATCTCACATGTCCTCCGTTCCTACATCGATCCGCCTGCACTTTTGCCGCTGTCCACTTCCATATGGCTGTCAGCTTCTCAGTAATGGTTCACTTGTCATTGCAGAACACTGTACCTGCATGGGTTTGGCATCCACTTGACACATTGTCAGTCCATACCACGTGTTCGGGTGCAGACGTCTTAGTTTCGCTGTCCTCTGTCAGAGCAGCAGTAAAGATTATGTCTTTACAGGGTAACAATCCATTCTTCTTACAGTTAGTGTGTGCCCTTTCTGGTCTCATAGTCCAAATCTGACCTCTGAACAGAAACAACTGATAATACTAATATGTATGGCAACCAAAATAGAATTTCTTTCTTTTTTGTCAATTCTTCTGCATTGACTAAATTGGGGTGTCCAACCTGTGGCCCATGGACTACATATGGTCTATCATTTTATATTGATTTCCACAACAGCACTTGAAAATTATTGATATTGTAACGACCCGCGTTACTGTTTAAATGTAGATAGTTGCATTATGGGAAATAATGTTAAATGGTGTGTAACCGCTGGGGCCACTTCGGGGGGAAATGGTGGCTTGCCTGTGTCTGCCACTATGTTGAGAGAGTTGAGGGGTGCCAAGGCTGGCTGGCTGTAAGTGCAGGTCCTGAAGAAAAAGGGGTCCTCGGACCAAGAGCATTATTTCCCTTGTGTTGGTGTTCAGATAAACCGTTCGTTATGAACGCTGCCTCCGTGTCCTCCTTCGCCCCATCCAAACCCACGGCGTTGCGTGCCACAATATGTACTAGACCTACCATAAATACTCTTACATCTGTTGAATTACACAGTGATACAGCTGTAGTTAGACACATACGGGGCCTTGTCAGGTAATGGCGAGTGATGCAATGGCAGACAGAAGTAAGGGTTCCCCTGCAGTTCCTAGATGACAGTCCAACTGGTGTAAGCATTTTGTCCAGGTGCAGCTCAGCGACCCTCAGTGGCCGTGGTTCACTTTTGTGGAGTTGCTTTTCATGTGCTCTAATTTTATGAGTGTTTACTTTTTACAGTGAGTAGTTACTCTTTTTTAATGTATATTAGTGTTGAACTGGCCTGGTCTGACAAATGTAGGACACTGGAAGTGAAGCAAATAAACCTGAACTTCTTCACTGAAAAGAAGAAGTCAGTTTGTTTGACATGCAGTGAAGTGATTTTATGTCTTAAGCAATTTAATGTTTAAAGACATTATGACAAGAAACGTGCTTGTACGTTTAAAAAATTTTGAGGCCAAAGTGAACTCTGGGGACAACAATGCCTTTTTGAGAACACATCATCTAATAGGAGTCAAAGGAAGCTGTGCAGTTGCTGAAATTATTGCCAGAAAATCAAATTATTATTGGAGTATATTGGTTGTTCAGCACTCTGTGTCAATGTGTTGAGGAGAGTGCTTTATAAATAAAAATTAAAGGAATTGAAATTGACACTGAAATACAGTATATATAACCGATACTTCTTTTAAAAAGTGAAGAAAAAAAACAAAGTTAACAAGAGAAATGCACTGTGCATAGAGGCACTATTGTTCCGACAGCTGGAAACATTACTCGAGGACATGGCTCCCAGTTGGCCACTGTGGGGGAATGACACGACTCTCATTGTGTTTGAAAATTTACGGCCTCCTCGACAGGAGGAAAGATGAACAAGTCAACCCAAACCCATAAACGCTGGCCAGCAAGAGGGAGAGCGGGGAGAACAAATGAGAGGGGCAGGCGAACTAAAAACATATCTGAGATTTAAAAGGATGTTGCACTTTGGCGCACTGCCCAAGAAACATGGCTTTCTTTTCAGTCTGATTTTCATCTCGCTGTGAGTTCTCTAAAATCTTTTTATTTTAAAAAAAAATCGTTACTTTTTCTAATTCACTATAAAATATATTCAACACTTCAGCAATGCAATCATGATTGCTATTTCAATAAAGTAATTAAAACTTCACTGAATAACAAGGGGGACGTAGAGAGAGAGAAGCATGTGATGCATGTGCACCATTGCCAATAAGTTGTAAGTTCCAGCTAAACAATATGCAGTAATACTCGTAAATTGATGGTGTTGATCACATTTCTCAGGATAAAGAGGAATAAACCACTGTAGCTTGACTTCTAAATATAGATCCTACTTGTGCATTATGTATAAACATAACTGGTTAAGGAATTACCATGTGAGTTTATTAATTTTTGTGCAATATATTGCCAATATGCTGTTGTTTGAAATGAATTTGTTTGAGAAGAGTGTTTTGACAAATATAAGAGTTCTGCTCAACTGAACAGTAATTCTGAACAGTGATACAGAATGGATGGTGCAGGTTGTGTGCCTCATTGAACATGACTGTATGCATTTAACCTTCCCAGGAACCAGTTCTACCTCACTGGACCACTGATGTCTTTCTGCTATGTTCTGCTTCTGCTGTTTGAATGGTAAAATACAAAGGACCAAAAGAGAGAAATAGTGGCTACTGTGTGATTAGAATGCTTTTCTTTGTTCAATTAGTTTAGGTCAGCAGCTTAACTAATGCTTGCACAATGATGCTATGAAATGGTATGATTTTATGACATAAAAAATCCTCTGCATTGAGAATGTGCAAGACTTGTACATCTGAAAAAATCCTTATTTCTGAAAGGTAGTAATACACACACACACACACACACACACACACACACACGTCTGCAACCACTTGTCCCGAGTGGGGTTTCGACGAGCTGGAGCCTAACCCGACAATGCAGGGTGCAGGACTGAGTGGGGAGGGGACACACCCTGAACAGGATGCCAGTCTGCTGCAAGGCACCCCAAGCAGGACCTGAACCCCAGACCCACCACAGGGCAGGCTCTGGCCAAACCCACTGCGCCGCTGTGCCACCCCCCACGATAGTAACACCTCTTAAATATGTTTTAAGAATATGATATATATTTTTTGCAAGTGCAGAATCATTAAAAGAAAGTTCAATGTTGTCATTTTACTTATATAGACAGTTCAGCAGCTTTATATTGAGCCTGTTCAAAACTGCTGTGCTTATGGCATTAATCATTTCATTAGTGAATCATTATAGACCAAAACCTCCATAATACCTCTAACATGCGCTGTACATACCCAACCCAGAAAATTAAACTTCATTATTCATCAATTTGTTTTTAATGAACAACTAGCAACATGAAACTTTGGTCATAATCCCTAATAATGTCCCAGTCAATCAGCCACTGGTACTTAATTATAACTCAAACTACAGAGAGGAGAAGATGGCCCTTTATTACCTTTTTTATTAAATAAGATAAAGACATAAAAGAAGACTTCAACTTTCTAATTTAGATGCAGCAGAAAATGACTGATTACTTTGACCAACAGCTTCCATTAAATAAAATGTACATTTGTAGTTGTCATGGCAAACAGAGGACACAGAGAGTGCTGGACCCAAATGCAGGATTGTTTAATCAGAACCAAGGGGTTAGACACACCATTCTCGTACTTGGGGACAGGTGAATGGTCGGTCGATCAGAGAACAGGGCAGAGGCGAAGATCCGAAATTGTGGTCTGGGAATAAGGCAGGTGGTCGTTACCAAAGAGATGTGGAGCAGGGCTAGGGATCAAAGAGGAACAGGACATGGGAAAAACAAGGCGAGGTAGGTTGCAGAATGCAGATGGAATGGTTGTCTCCGATGAGATTCCACAACTGGGAAGGGGTTGAGAGGTGTTTTACATAGCCGAGTGCTCCAATTAAAGATTAAAGCCAGGTGCTTAATTGGAGCCAGGTGCTGCTGGTTGAAGTGCGGGCATGGGCGTGACAGTACCCCCCCCACTCAAGGACGGCTCTTGTCACCCTACAACCCTGAAAGGGGGACGACCTCTGACACGAGGCGCAGGTAGGTCTGGATGGTCCCTGTGGAAGTCAGTGATGAGGGATGGGTCAAGGATGTTGCGTGCAGGAACCCAGCTGCGTTCCTCTGGCCTATATCCTTTCAAGTCCAGCAGGTAGTATAGACCCTCGTGTTGACGCCTTTAGTCCAGAAGGGCGTGGATGGTTTAAACTGGTGGCCCATCCACCTCTACAGGAGGGGGTGTCGGGTTTCCTCAGGTAGCCTGGAGCAGGGAGGTGCTGTAAGGCTTGAGCAGGGAAACATGAAAAATGTGACACATACGTAAATGTGGAGGCAACCGCAATCGATAAGTGACGGGGTTGATGTGTTGAAGATGCCTGTAAGGACCAATGTAATGGGGGCTGAGTTTTCTGGAGGAAAGCTTGATACAGATCCCGGTTGGAAGGTTAGGGTTCAGTGATGTTTGTTGGCCTGCTGTTTGTAGTGATGGACGCTCTTACACAGGTCCTCCTGAACCGCACGCTAGGCCTCTTTGCTCTTCTGGAATCAGGAATCTACAGCAGGGACATCAGAGGAACCAGGGTACCAAAGGAACTGGGGAGGTTGATACCCAAAGAGACACTGGAATGGGGAGAGACCTGTGGAGGAGTGCGAAAGAGAGTCATGGGCATACTGAGCCCATGGCAGAAATCGTGTCCACTGGTCCTGTCCTGGCCACAGTAGCTCCGGAGGAAGTGGCCGAGGTCTTGATTCAGCCGCTCCACTTGTCTGTGTACCTGAGGGTGGTACTTGGAGGTGAAGCTGATGGAAACCCCGAGCTTCTACTAGAATGCTTTCCACACCCTGGACACAAACTGTTGGACACAATGTCCTCTGGCAACCCAAAGATGCGGAACATGTGCTTCAACAGCTGCTTGGCTGTGGCTAGAGCAGTGGGGAGTCGGGTCAATGGAATTAAGCAGCAGGCTTTAGAGAACCTGTCTAATACCACCAGGATCACGGTGTTACAAGGGAAGGCAAGTCCGTAAGGAAATCTATGTGGGACCAGGACTGGGACGACACAGGGAGAGGTTCCAGCAACCCTGCAAGCTTTTGGTTCAGGGTTCTTGCTGGGCACATACTGTATCTTGCACGCCTCCACAGATTCCTGTACATCCTCAAGAAGGACACCAGTACTGCTTTTCCAATACGAACTGAGTCTGTTGGCTCCCCGAGTGGCTGGCCGCCAGGGCATTGTGTACCCAGTGGAGCAGCTCTGACCTCATCCTTGTTAGGACGTACTCCTTTCCCTCAGGGGTGTCTGTTGGTCCTGGATCTCCCTCTTGGGCCCTCTGTAGGTCCTGCATGTAGTGCCACTGCACAGGAGCCACAAAACACAACGTCGGCAGGATGGTCTCCGGCACGGTAGGGTCGGGTCCTTGTCATAAAGCCTGGATAAGACATCTTACGGGAGAAGTATGCACAAGGATAGAGCTTTTCAGTGGTGCCCTGTCTCTGAGAGAGAACCACTCCTATGCCCACAGTTGAAGCATCCACTTTGACAATGAACTACAACGAGGGATCGGGGTGCCTGACTACTGGGGTGGTTGTGAACCATTGTTTTAGCTCCTGGAAGGTCTCCGGGGTAACTGGAGGCCAAACAAGCCAGGACCCTTTTCCTTTGAGCAGAGAAGTAGGGGGAGCCACGGTGCTGCTCAAGCCACAAATGAATTGGAGGTAGAAATTAGCAAACCCCAAGAACCTCTGTAGCACCTTTATGGAGGTCGGATGGCGCCAGTCTAGAACTGCCTGAACTTTGGCTTGGTCCATTGCCACCCTATCCAGGCCAAAAATTAAGCTCAGGAAGGCCACACGCTCCTGGTGGAAGAGACATTTTTCACCCTTGAAAAAGAGGCCGTTAGCTAAAAGATGTTGAAGAACCTGATGTAGATACTCCACATGTTCAGTCATGGAATACGAAAACATGAGTATATCGTCCAGGTATACAAAGACACACTTGTTAACCAAATCCCTCAACACATGGTTCACAAAGGCCTGAAAAACGAGAGAGCATTAGCTAACCCGAATGGCATTACGAAATATACACAGTGACCCAGGGTGGTGCAAAATGCCATCTTCCACTCATCCCCCCTCTAATACGGATCAAGTTATATGCACTACGTAGGTCTAACTTGGTGAAGATCCGCGCTCCATGAACCTGTTCCAGTGCCGGCATGATCAACGGTAAGTGATGTGGGTATTTAACCGTTATTTCATTAAGGCCCTGATAGTCTATACAAGGGCGCAACCCACCGTCCTTCTTCCCCACGAAAAAGAAACCTGCAGAGGCCAGTGAGGTAGATGGTTGCATAACTCCTCCATGGCCCTCTGCTTGTGAAGGGACAATGTGTACATGCGACCTCTTGGAGAGGAGGTCCCGGGCAGGAAGTCAACTGCACAGTCCCATGACTGATGTGGAGGCAGGGTGGACACTACAGCCTCGCTGAAGACCTCTTTAAGCTCGTTGTACTCCTCTGGCACAACCAGAGGCTGTGTGAACCTAGGGCTCTCAATGGAGGAGGCACTACAGGGTAGGGACAAACAAGAGGAGGTGCAATGTTCTCCCCAAGATACCAGCTCTCTCGTTCTCCAGGAGAACTTGGAGTTATGTAGGGCCAGCCAGGTGTATTCTAGGATAACTGGATTGTCAGGGGATGTGATAAAGAAAAATGAGAGAGCCTTCCTGTGGCAAGCCCCTACCTGAAGCCCTAGGTGTGGGACTCCACTATACCCTTTCCCAGCAGTTGCCCATCGAGTGCACTGATACGTAACGCTACGTCACAGTCCTGCGTGGGAATGCCGTGTCAGTTTGCAGAAGTAGTGTCCATAAAGCTACTGGCTGCTCTAGAGTCTATGAATACATACCTAGCTACCCTGGTGGGCACCCCCTCCCCAAGATAGGACAATGGGAACGGTTAGCTGTGAGGCTGGATGGAAGGGGTCACTTGCCAAAGGCTGTCTTTGTGGAGCTACTATGGAAAACCGCTCAGGACAGGTTGCTCAAAAGTGGTTGGCAGTACTGCAGTAGAAGCAAAGATGCTCTTGGAGGCGCTGCTGCCTCTCATTGGGGGTCAGGTGCCCTCGACCGACCTGTATGGGTCCCAGGGTGTCAAAGAGGGGATCCGGGGTTCTTGCAGCTGGCCAGGAGTTTCATAGGTGCTCATGGGACAGATTGTCCAGGGCAATGGCGTGCTCTACGTACTAGTCCAGGGTCCAATCTTCACCCCTGTAAGTGAACTCAGCTTGAATCCGGGGATTCAGCTCCTACTGGAAGCATGCTAGCCACGCTGCTGTGTTCCACTGTGTGGCTGTGGTAAGGACGCGGAACTGCAGGGCATAATCAGAGATGGACCAGTTACTCTGTTTCAGGTTCAATGGGCGACGGTCGGCCGTCTTATTGGCGGGGGGGTGGTCAAAGACGGCCTCAAACTGCTCCCTGAATTGGACATCCGAGGCAGGTGTGCCATATCTCCAAATCGCCATAGACCAATCAAGGGCAGGGCCTATCAGTAGGGACACGAGGTAGATTATTGTGGTAGACATGCGGCTGATTTGAGAAAACCAGCTTGTATTGTAGCAGGAAGCCTTTGCATGTCTCCGGATCGCTGTTGTAGGGCTTGGGCATGGCGAGCCAGGGTCCAATTGCAGGGACTGGGGCAGAGCCTGATGAGGACGCAGGTTTCGGTACAGGAACAGGTGTCATTTCGGTCTCCGGATCCTTCTCTGTCAGAACAGATGCAAGACCTCCCCCAGGGAGTCTGAAAGTTGTTGCAGCGTCTGGGTATGAAATCAGAGGACTGCTCTGTGAGCAGAGATAACCTGCTACAGTGATTCAATTTCTGCTGGGTCCATGTTGTCGGTGGACTCTTCTGTCATGGTGAACAGGGGACACGGAAGGAGCTGGACCCAAGTGCAGGATCATTTATTCAGAACCAAGGGGTTAGATTCGTTCTCATAGTCGGGGACAAGTGATTGGTTGGTCGATCAGTGAACAGGACAGAAGGAAAGATCCGGAGTCAAGGCTGGGGAATAAGGCAGGTAGTCATTACCAAAGAGAGGCAGAGCAGGGCTGGGGAATGAAAGGGAACAGGATGTGGGAAAAGTAAGGTAAGGTAGGTTGCAGAACGCTGATGGGACGGTTGTCTGTAATCAGATTCCACAACTGGGAAGGGATTGAGATGTTTAATATAGCTGAGTGCGCTGATTAAAACCAGATGCTTAATCGAAGCCAGGTGCTGCTGGTTGAGGTGCGGATGCAGTTGTGGCAGTAGTGTTTCATGCGTTCTTATTAGAGCCAATTAAAATGGGTATTACAGGCAGTCCCCGGGTTATGAACGTTTGATTTATGTACAACCCGTAGTTACGAACCACACCCGAGTCCTGTCCCTCATCGTTCCCCAGTTCTGTTCCACGTCTCTTTGATATCAACCGCCGCCTTATCCCTCGACCACGATTTTGGATCCTGGCCTTTGTTAATTTGCTGATCAACCGACCATTCGCCTGTCCCCGACCACAAGAATACGTCTAGTCCTTTGATTCTGAATAAACGATCCTGCACTTGGGTCCAGCCTCCTCCGTGTCCTCTAGTCATCATGATAATAGTAACATTTATTATTATCTCTTTCTATGTCTTTCTATTAGAAATACCATAGCCACATTTCTTCTTCTTCTTCTTCTTCTTCTTCTTATTATTATTATTATTATTATTATTATTATTATTACTGTATTGTTATATTAAAGTAGGGGGGTGCGGTGGCGCAGTGGGTTGGACCACGGTCCTGCTCTCCGGTGGGTCTGGGGTTTGAGTCCTGCTTGGGGTGCCTTGCGACGGACTGGCGTCCCGTCCTGGGTGTGTCCTCTCCCCCTCCGGCCTTACGCCCTGTGTTGCCGGGTAGGCTCCAGTTCCCCGTGACCCCGTATGGGGCAAGCGGTTCTGAAAATGTGTGTGTGTTATATTAAAGATGTTTTAGTGTATCCGGAAGTGTTTCTTTAATGTTTTTTATGCATAGAACAGTACACAATATATAATATACTAAGACAAACATTTGACAAACTGATGCTAGATACCTACCATCCCTAACTGTTCCCACTTATGTCAAAATTCGACTTAAAGACAAACTGAGGACAAGAAACTCGTTTGTAATCCGGGGACTGCCTATAATTTGTAACCAACATCCTGAATAAAGCAGAAAGCAGGAGATGAAATAACAGAATAATATAGCGTTAAACTGCACTCACTCTCTCTCTCACACACACACACACACACACTTTCTGAACCGCTTATCCTATACTGGGTCACGGGGAACCGGAGCCCACCTGGCAACACAGGGTGTAAGGGGACACACCCAGGACAGGACGCCAGTCCATCGCAAGGCACCCCAAGGAGGGCTCAAACCCCAGACCCACTGGAGAGCAGGACCCGGTCTAACCCACTGCGCCACTGCGCCACCACGCCACTGCGCCACCACACCCCCGCACCACCGCACCCCCACTACACTGCACTCCACTTAGGTATATATTTTCAACTTGTGTATCATGGCTCTATATCTATCTTTATGTGGAAAAAATTACTTCAGGTGTAATATTCTTCTTAGTTGCTGGATAGGCTCCAGTTCCCCGCGACCCCGTATGGGACAAGCGGTTCAGAAAATGTTTGTGTGTGTGTGTGTGTGTGTGTGTGTTACAAATGTAAAATGATTATCATTATTAAACGAAATCCTACTTTCAAAATTCTGGAAGAAGATATGTAACAAAGAGGTCTGCCATTCTCAGTCAGTCGGCTGAATATCAGATACTATATCATATGATCATCCTAACTACGACAGCAGTTGATCCCAATATTCCTCAGCGCCATTGGTTTGCATTATGACAGATTCACATTTAAATTTATTCATGCAGTAGACACTTTACTCCAAAATGAAGTGCACCTCAGAGAAACATACAATTTTGTATTTTTTTGTACATTTTTTTGTACAACATTACATCAGTACAAAGAAAGACTTGGATGCAGACACATGATTCTAAAGCACTGTTAATTTGTCACATTCCATTGTATGTACATCACGCGAGTAGCTGCATAAAGGTTTATCCATTATTCAACAGTTATAATCACAAAATTACTGAGAATTAAGATGTACATGTTTGTCATATTGATCTTGAAACTAATGTTGTATAAAAAAGCCAAAAATAATACAGAAGTGCTCAAAATCCTGACTTTTTATGATTCTTTATTTCTAACTTTTTAAAACACTACATTTAGTTGCAACCTTAAATTCTATAGGGAGGACCAAATTAGCTATGCTTGAATAGCTGCCGAATTAGCACTTACTTTTCGTGACTACGTAGCTCCTCGGCCTTCTTTGGCACCAAACTCTAATTCCAAGGCTACAGCGAGCACGAGTCTCAGCCACCAGGGAGAACTTGGTAAAGAGCCAGTGAAATAATGAAGCACAGTCTTTCTCCATGCATTCAGTCTCCCATATGTTGCAGCCCTGCATTCAAAAGCGATGGCAGCTCATTCATCTCTCAGCATTGGCACCAGAAACCATACTTGCAGAGCACCTATTAATTCAACAATATCACTCTTGCTTTTCATTTCCCCAAGTGAAAAAGTCCACCCCTCTTTTCCCTAGCAAGGCATACTGCTCACTTAGGCATCTGAGGCACTGTCATGTCATAAAGAGCACAGCCAACGATGTACGACTTTTATATCCTACCCAAAATCTATGGAGTTAAACCTTTTGTGGAGGAATATGCACTTTTATTGCTATTGCTACCTTTATTGCTATTGCTACTATTATGTAATAAATGTACTTAATGAAAAATGTAACAATGGTCTTAGGCTCGCTGGAAAAATGGTAGTAGAAGAATCATTAACTACTGAAAGTGGCTAATGTTTAACCCAAAGCAATTGTCGGTAATCTGTCAAATACGCCTTTTAACCTACACCCCTTATTGCAACAATATGTTAAAGCAGCTTCTTATGCAAATATAGAACATAGAACAGTGATTTCAAAGCAGCATAATTAAAGCTTTCCTCACAGGAACAAAAGTAAATATTTTAGTCTCCAGGGACATTTTAAGGGGCATTTGCTTTATCCTTGAGATCCTTTTCATAATTGCTTCCATATATATCTACTGTAGAAAATTACACAAGAAAAAAATGCTGAAAACTACAGTTTAGCAAACTTTATACATATATAAAGTTTATAACTTACATGTATATGTAAAAGTTTATATATACTGTATGTATAAACATCGAGAATATTCAGTAATTATAACTGAGTAATTATATTGAGAAAATATTAAATCATTCACTCACTCACTCATGACAATTTTGTATATTTTATATATACATATATATATATGTAAAAGTTTATATATACTGTATGTATAAACATCGAGAATATTCAGTAATTATAACTGAGTAATTATATTGAGAAAATATTAAATCATTCACTCACTCACTCATGACAATTTTGTATATTATATATATATATATATATATATATATATATAATATCTAATTCTCAGATTAGTGAGTGAGTGAATGACTGAATATTTTCATGTTTATAAAAATGCTGAAAGACATCAAAAGACTGATAGAACACTCAATTTCTGCTGCAATTACTGCTTCTACAATTCAGACTCCTGGCAGTGAGGATTCATATTGTGATTCTTCAGCATGGAGCCACTGAAAAGCTAAATCAATAGAGATGTTGGTAGTATTAGGTAAACTCTTAGATGGTTACATGCTGAAAAGTTCTAATGATGCTGTATTAGAGAAGTTCCCCCATTACCTAGAAACCCACAGGATTACTCAAGCTTGGTGCAGGATGAGGTGTCAACGATAATCAAGTCCTTGTAGCCTGCATTAGATCAGTGAAAGATGGGAACCAATTTTTGGCTTCTGGCCCGTGTCCAAAGTTGCTCAGGTTTCTTCATTTGCATGAGAGGAATTATAGCCTGTCAAAGAACAATCCGACACTCCCTGACTGAGTGGCCTTTTCCACTGTTGAGAAAGAACCATCATCAATGAGAAAAGACCACAGAGGCACATGCTGGGGTAGGTTTCGTGCATCTGTAATGAGACTGTAGTGGTTGATTTGTTCGAAGCACAGCTCAAGATCCGACAGTGTACTGGCTTGATTCTACAGGCCATTTGTGACACGGCACATTGTCCTGCTTTGGCTTGAGAAAGGCAAGAATTGGCCATGGAGGATGCATCTGGTCAGCAGTAATACTCTGGCACTTTGTGGCATTCAAATTATGCACAGCTGGTACTGAAAAGCCTAAAACACTCCCATACCATTACACCTCCACCCCCAGTCTGTACCACTGACACCAGGCAGGATGGACCCGTAGATTTATTCTTTTTCAGACAATTTCTGACATTGCCACTATCATTTCACAATAAAAACTGGAATTTCACAGACCAGTCAACATTTTTACACTCTTCAGTCACTAAGTTATGTCACTATATGTCTACTAGAACCTCATTTTCTTGTTCTAAACTTACAGCAGATGAACCTGACCAAGACTTCTGCTGCTGTAGCCCATCCGCTTCAAGGTTCAATAAGTTATACATTCAGAGATCACTTTTATTGTACTGAGCTATTACTTTTGTGCGTTTCTGTTAACTTTTATGGGTCTGTCCAGTTTTCTCTGACCTTTCTAATTAACCAGGTGCTTTTACCCACAGAAACACTGCTCACTGGATCTTTTTTGTCGATAGCCTCATTTTCAATAAACAGAAACACTGTTGTGTGTGAAAATCCCCAAAGGCTATTTCTGAGATATGGGAACCACCACATCTGGTGCCAGTAATCATGAGATATTCAGAATTGCTCAGATCTTATGTATTGTTCCTTCTAATGCTTAGTCCAATAGTACCTGAACATCTGAACCCTATATGCATGCTTTATATATGTTGAGCTGTAGCCACATGATTTAGTCTTAAGAAGAATAAACTGTTCCCACTTAAAAATATTGCCAGTGAGTGTATCTTAAATTACAATTTAATTTGAGTTTTATGAAGGTACAGTACCACTGACTGTGCTGTAATTTTTATACTGAGCGTTAATTAAAACTCCAGCACAAGCCATCATGTAAAATTCTCATCTTACTACTTGTATTGTTTAGTGTAAGGCAAAACCCAAAATGGATGTAAGGAAGACCGTAAATCTTGTATGTTAGTCATCATTTTGCTGAGTAAATCAGCATTTTTTTACATTTCACTGTTCTTTTTGAAATGAAAACATAAAGAAAATACAGTGTATCAGTCTAATACATCTATATCTAGGAAATATAGTCCCTGTTGTAAAAGATCTGTCAGACCTTCTGCTGGGTTCTGCCAAAAGATACCCACACAATCTGCTAGCGGCCCATAGGGGGCAGACTTCTATTGCCAACTGACAGCTGAATGGAGCCACTGGGAGAGCTGAGCAGCAGAGCAGCATGAGTCGCAGTAACGGCCCATCCAATCAGCCATGGAAGTGGAGCAGAGGGGCAGTGGGTGCGACTTAGATTATGGAAAGTTATTCAATCAACTGTGCAGGTGGCACTGAACAGCAGCAGTTGTGAACCTTAGATTACAGTGAGTTTCAGCCTCTACCATACCTCCTACCTCTGTGTTAGCAGAATATAACGCATGCCACATTTAACTTGTTGGATAGTTAAACAGCTGGTAAAAATGTACATGTGCACTGCATTGCTGATTTCAAAATAAAACTTCAAAGCTAGAAAACTAAAGTAAAATTTCTGACAAAAATTGTATACCTTTGTTGATAAAGGGCAAGTACTGAGATTTCACAGCTTCTGACAAAATAGTTATCTTCCCACACAAATGTATTTTTGGATAACTAATTTGGTTTAATTATTATAGGTGTGTTCATAGGAGCATAAGCACAATTATATCATACTTTGCATTTAAATACTTTGGTTCAGTCCTAGTTCACACCATGCAACATGAAATTGTTAGAATTTGGTCTTGGTCAGAATAAAATGCATAAAAGTAAACATTCTTCAAGCTGATATAACTGTAAATAATAAATTCAAAATATCTGCACACACATTCAACATGTGTGCTTGGAATGAGCTTGAATTAGGAATTTGAATTGCATCATGAAAGTTTTATGCAACATCTATCCTCTAAAAGTGAGTTACAGTGAGTTGAGCATTAAGAACTACCAAACCAAGGCAATTACTGAAACTCATATTTCACTTAAAATGTTAATTTATGTTTCCCTCGTTTTTCCTTATTTCTGCCCTTAGGAGCTGGCAAAGTGGTTTGAGACTATTACTGATAATGGCTTCAGCATTTATTTAGCCATTACTCATTGTAAAGAGAGAAAGCTCTGACACAGACTGGCTTCTGCTCTGCTAATTTTTACAGTCTTTTACAGCCTTCTGTTGCTATGTGTGGAGATGCAACAGAATAATTGAACTAATATTTGAACGTAATATTAGGGATATTAAACGTAGGAACAAAGGATGGCATCTGATCTGCTGCACGGTGCTACAGTGAATCATCATGTCCAGTTGAATTACCTCTGTAAGGCAGTGGAAGACTATGTTCTACACTTCTGTTTACCCTAAGCAAATAATGACAATGTCTGTGTCACTATGCCAAGGGATGTGTGGATATTTTTCAGTGCTCAAACAAATGTGGATGCCCTGAACTTCAGCAGTATAAATAGAAATAAGCCTCCACACAATTTACATTTTGCAGAGCTTGCATTTTCTGCTCTTAACAACAGCAAACTCAAAAACAGAAGATTGTTTTTCAAAAAAAAGACATCCAATGTGTTCTTTATTCTATAGTTGTTTCCCAAAGTTTCATTCCAGTTCATTCCTGATTTGGAGGGTCATTCTGTTTTTTGATCTTTATCAGAATTAGAATCAGAATGAGAATCAGAATCAGAATGAGTTTTATTGGCTAAGTGTGCTGATGCACACAAGGAATTTGCTGTGGTTCTAGATGCTTCTAGTATTTACAGACAACAAACAGCTGACACAGAATTAAAGAATAAATAAATACATATTTAGAGTATACAAACACGTGAGTATAAAATGTCATCTTGAACACAGGAGATGGACTCAGCGAACTCAGGTGCAGGTGCTCTTTTATTTTTATGGGACAGCCAAAAGAGTGGTCAGGACAGGCAAGGGTCAGGCGATTTGCATTCGTCGGTCACAGAGTGGAATCCAATAGATCGAAGCCAGGGACGGTGCGAAGGTCAGGGAGGCAGGGAGTCATTACTAGGGAAAACAGGAATAGGGATTACGAAGAGGAACACAAAGAAAGAAGAAGAGGGTGGGTGGCTCTCGTTGCGGTTGTTCAAAGTGAGGTTCTGTGTTCTGCTCTGGTAGACTTGCCTTCTTTTTACTTGCGTGGCCTAATCGCCTGCAGGTGCGGAGGTGGATCATACAGATGCGGGCATGACATAAATAGTAGTACAAATACAAAAAAATGTAAATAAATATGAAGAAAATTACAAAGAGTGATGGGATATTGTTGCACTGACAGGAGACCTATATAGGGAGTGTTAACTCTTCATGAGAGTGATGCCTGAGGGAAAAAATTGTTCTTCTATCTTGTCGTGATTGTCCTTTGTAGCCTATTTCTGTCCAATTTGGTAGCCGAGCCAAACCAAACAGTTACAGCAGTGCACAGGACATACTCAATAACAGCTGAATAGAACCGGATCAGCAGTTCCTGTGGCAGGTTGAACTTCTTCAGTTGGCGAAGGAAGTACATCCACTGTTGGGATTTTTCACGATGGAGTCAATATAGGTGTCCCACTTCAGGTCGTGGGAGATTGTAGGACCCAGGAATCTGAAGGACTCCACAGCTGACACAGTGCTGAGAATTGTGAACGGGGGAAGTGCCAAGGAGTTCCTCTTGAAGTCCACAATCATCTCCACTGTTCTGAGTGTATTCAGCTCCACGTTGTTTTGACTGCACCAGCCAGCCAGCTGTTCAACCTCCCTCCTGTATGCAGACTCGTCCTGGATGAGACCGATAACTGTAGTGTTGTCTGAAAATTTCAGGAGCTTCGCAGAGGTCTCTTTGGAGGTGCAGTCATTTGTGTACAGAGAGAAGAGTAGTGGGGAGAGCACACATCCGTGGGGAGTGCCAATGCTGACTGTGCAGGTGAGTCCTTATGAAGAACTCAACTACAACCTTTGCTGGGGAGAGAGCAGTGCAGGCCCTCCATGGTTCTAATGAGTTCTTCATTGGTCCTTCACGGGTCCTTCATGCCTACAATTCAAATGCAGCTGAAATGATTTGTTCTCATCTGGAAGTCTGATCTACACTGCCATGGGATCACATGCCTAAGGAACTGGGCAACCCAGCTAATCATCAAGGTCTTAGTTGACCTTCTGTGACCTATAACCTCTGCCAGCCTGTTATCATCAGCTGTTTCTCCTTTCCCCTTATGAAGTTGCTGTCAAGAACATCTTCCATTACCTTTGTGGGTCAGTTTTACTGCATCGCATCACCGGTCAAATAGTAGGAGGGTTATGTATAGTGGTGCTTCATTTTTTCACATTCCAAACATGTCCCATGAATACATTTCCTACCTTTGATCTGTACAATGCCTTCAGGCTGTAACTGTTTTTATTCCATGAAGTCATACAGTGCAATCGGTCCACAAAGTGCCCTAAATGTCCTAAACTACCTTGATTCAGTGCATAAATATTACAGCATAGTAGTTTTTAGAATGCTATTAGTCTATACAGAGCCTTCTCAAAGTTTGTAAATAGAGGATAACTGAAGCAGCTCATTTTATTTGACAAAAAGGAACTAGAGAAACTAAGGTTCATCTCGTTTGGTAGGGGGTTAAGAAAACGTCCTTCTGAAACCCATGAAAAAAATTCTTAGTGGAATTAGGCTTTGGCAACTGTACTGCATCAAAGAACTCTTTGTGTCCTAGGGAAAGGTGGAGGCATCCTTACTTGATAACAGATGGTTGTAGGATATCAGCACCACCCCTCTACCCAGGCAGATAAAGAAACCTCACAAATCACAGGACTATGGAGTGATGGGCTGACCTGGCACTGGCTACAGGAATCGCTGATCAATGTACCCATTAGATGGCAGCTCATTAAGGCCTCTACCCAGTCGCAACATGGGGTTTTCAGACCAGAACACAGTACTATGCAACCTACTGTGGTCACCCCAAAAATCTGTCAAGAAGAATGATGACCATTGGTTAAAAATCATGCATCTCTCAATCGCTTTTTAACTGAGGACTGGTTTTATTCATTTGCTTCTGTATGTCTAATGTTATGTGCATTTATTAGTGTATTGCCATACACAATGTGAGCTAACTTATGAATCTTTCCAAAATTCACTCTGAAAATTTTAAAAGCGGTAGTTTTAAATAGTGTCTTTGGAAAATGTTTATCTTATAAACTTTACTGTATGGCTGGTTGATTTGTAAGTAAATTTGCTCAAAATGAGAATGTGGTAAAACAAACTAAGACCACATGCCCTCATTTTAGGTGCTAGTGGGCACTAAAAATTTGTAAGTACTCAAACTTGGAAACACTGGATTAAGAAGCTGGATGTTGAATAACATACTAGCAACCCAAGGCATTTTTCTACTTAAAAACTCTATTAAAATTTTTATGGCTAGATTTGCATAACCTGGGGTTGTGATAACCAGGCACAAATGCAAAGAATGAAAAGGGAGGTATAGTTATATCAAAAATAAACATCACCTGAAACAGAAAGCTTCTTGCTTTATTGTGGGATTTTTCAGTCAAGCATACACTACAGACTTTCTGCTGTTTGACTTACTGAATTAATACAACTCCTGGACCAAATACTCTTGCTCAGTACAAGCATCTCCTAGGTCTCCTGGGACAGTTGTTGGCACTACCTGCAGACAAAGAGAAATCCCAGAACAATTTGCAGTAATGGAGACTTGGATATGCTGCACTAATAGAATGTCACTAGTGGTTTAAAGTCTTGTCTTCAAGAGTGGTGAATGATTAGGAGTGGATCTGAATACCTTAGCAGGGCTTGGAGTGGGACACACCTAACCCTAACCTAATACTGTACTGTACTTAACCCTAACCCTAACAAAGAGAGAATGAAGTACTGAGGGTGCTCTGGGGGATGGTGACTTGGCTCTGGGTTATACTGACATTAGTATCATGTCTTCTGTCTGAGCAAAGAAAGTGCAAGTGAACTAACAAGACTTCATCCCAGCAAATTTTTATCTTTGATGCTTATCACACTATATCCATATTATTTCTGTTAGTTTTTCTCCCTCTTAGACTCTCTCATACTGTAACATTTTAAAAATGAAATGCGTAGTTTCACTGACCTCTTTTTTTTCTCTGCCAAGAAACTAAAACAGTTAAGTCATTATGAATGGCTGGTTTATTAATTTAATAAGACCCAGTTTAACAATATATGTAAGACCATAAAAGACCTCAAGCAGTAAAAAAAGGCTTTCTAAAGAAGTAAAAATGATGCATTGAGTTGTTTCAACAATCAGACATAAATTTTCTGTCAATTTTAGCAAATTCACATGCGTCTCCAGATCATGCATTTTAATTCCATTGTGTTCCTTCACTGGATGATTTGCAACCTGATAAGTACTCAGGTTAAAGAAGAAAGTGCCACAAGTGCTGAGTTATAGCTGCTCTCAGACACATCTAGACACTAATGCTTTACAAAGACAGCGGGCCAAACAAACTTCATACACTTTCATTTCACTGAAAGTTTGCTCCCGCCTCCTCCGAACCTCGAGTCAATGGGTTTATTCCTTTTAAGGTTCGATAGAGCTCTGCTCACTGCTTAGCCTTGCTGATCAGATTAGTCGTCAGATAGCGTCATAGTCGAGGATAACATCTTTAAACACCAGGGAGGGATTTGCTATTTTACTTCTGGGAAAGTGAAGTTGAAAAATCACAAACTTCTTCATTCAATATTTAGAAATATAAATGAACCTGAAAAACTGTCTGGTATGCAAGATATGTTGGAAACCAGCAACTGCCACCTGGTGACAGTTTAACACTTGATCAACCACCCAGTTCTCTGCAGGTCTTCTACAGACAAATAGATCTTTCACTGGGATTTGACACTCAATTTGATATGGGATTTAAGACTCCAAAGCTGCATTAGCTGGACTTTAAAGGAGGGAGTACGAAATTTACATGTGACATTTATTAATTTGGCTGATGTTCTTCTCCCAAGCAACTTAAATTGTTCAGCTGCTTGCAATGATTTTCCCATTTATACAGCTGACTAATTTGTACTGGAACAATTCTGGGTAAGTACCTTGCTCAAGGGTACTGAAACAGGGGAGAGGATTTGAATCCGGGTGCTTTCCATGCAAGGCAGTAGCTCTAAACAGTACTCGCCTGCTGCCCCTACATTACATACCTATCATCTGACTGTATGAATTTGAGAGATTTGTTAGTTACATTCATTTACTAACCAAATCTGTGCTGCAGTGTTCGCTGTATGTGTGCGTGTGTGTTGCTGTGGGAGACAATGCCATCTTCTACACGCTGTCTGTAAGGATCAACAGCTCCAGCAGGCTGATTCGTATAAATCCAGATTACTTGCCGATCATTTGATTAAAGACCACAATCAATTTTAAGGGGAAATCATTAGATTTTATACCATATTAAAAATCACTGACACATTATGAAGTATTATCTTTATTAACAAGAATTTATGTGCATTGGGTCCTTTCCATGAGTCATACTTCACTGTATGGATTCGCCAGAGTGGTGTGGGTCATTTTCAGGAATGATAAAGCATTAAATGAGAAAAATTCCCTTGCAGTTTCACTGATGCTTTTTGGTTGTAGTTTAATGATGCACAATACTATTCAGGGCTGAGCGCACAGCACACGAGATTCAAACAGCAGCCCAATGGGCGATTTCAAACTGGTTGTGAGAAAGCAGCCAAGTACGCAAAATATCAGATATAACATTACTCAGACATGATCACACAGTGCACACACTGATCCTCAAGCTATATTTTAATTTAAAATTAATTCCTTCATTGTGCATTTCACATTTATGTGCTTTATCTTAGCATCAAAAGTGGCCCCCATAATGACAAGACAGGCATGAGACAAACACATAAAGCTTTCCGAGGCGAACCAGTTTCACTTTGACCATATGTGGCACAAACCCTTTAGGACGCCACCAGAGAGCCTGATATAAAACAGCTCTGTTGCCTTGTTAAAACAGTCTGATTTAAGGAGTATCCAGGGACGCTGTGTTTACACAAACAGCATTCTTTATTAGCATGGTCCATTCCCAGTAACAGCAGTGTGCTCTTAATGTGTTCTGGGGTGGGCTGCGTTTCTCTATTACAGACGCCGTAGCTGTCAGGTACCTTGTTTTACACATAGTACTGGAGCTGCTACCGAGGGTGATCCGAAAACTTTTCCTATATGAATTGCGTTTCAATAAGTAAAAGGAAACAAATAAATATTTCGTAAGAATCTGCTGCAGCAAACATTGCGGTAAGGAGAGGAAGGAAGTGATTAGAAATTGTTGAAGTATGGATGAACCTTAATCCAGCGACTTGTGTGATGTAAATGTTTATGTTCAGCAATTCCGTGTTTGGAATTGTAGGATAATGGATAAACCTTTATGCAGCTACTCATGTGATGTATACCGGTTCATATGGTGGAATGTGACATATTAACTGTACTTTAGAATGATGTGTCTGCATCCAAGCCTCTTCTTCCGTTGATATAATGCACACTTGTGTCTTTCTCTGAGATGCTTGCTTTGGAGAAAAGCGTCTGCTAAATGAATAACTGTAAATGTAAATTTAAGTGTAGTACACTCTCTGCAGTATCCTGGCTTCAATACAGCAATGTGGTGGGCACAAGGGGCACCTGCAAGAGCAGGTTCATGAATAGCGTTCCATCACAAAAATACAGCACAGTCCAGGTGAAGGAGAGCCATTAGATGATACAGCAGGAGACACGTGTAGCAATGGAGGATGAATGGATGGCTGAGATGACAGGGATGCTGAGAGGTAGAGTTGGTGAGGTGGGAACAAACCAAGAATGTAACGTCTCATGGGAAGAGCCCTGGAGAGCAGAAGCGCACCCTGTAAAGTTCTTGATCCAGGGAATTTACAATGTGCTGCCTAGTCCTTCCAGCTGGGA
Source organism: Scleropages formosus (assembly GCF_900964775.1). Lineage (NCBI taxonomy): Eukaryota > Metazoa > Chordata > Actinopteri > Osteoglossiformes > Osteoglossidae > Scleropages > Scleropages formosus. Next base: position 33,043,348 of record NC_041806.1, read on the forward strand.
TTGCTAGGGAAAAGTTGGTTCTCCATCATGCCAATTATATTCAAAGAGATCACCAATGGAGCACGTCCTCAGCAGCTGCCCAAGAGTGCTGAGTGAGGGCTGCTATCACTGGCAGTATGACGATACTACAGTACACACATATATATATATATATATATAATATCCTAACTCAACTTCATAAAACATAACTCAGTTTTCTCCAGAGTCTAGGTACTGGGCAAGAGATAGAGTTGTAGCAGTGTGTGTCTGTGAGTGAGTGAGTGTGTGAGTGTGTGTGTGTGTGTGTGTGTGTGTGTGTGTGTGTGTGTCTGGGAGGGACTCACTGGTCCCCACCCAATTAAAGTAATGGTCCTATTGAGGGAAGCATTCAATAATCAGGAACAATAGGAAAGAAGCAAAGGCAGGTATGACAGTATATTTGTAGTATAACAATATGTTTTTTAAATGTAATACAGAAAAAATGGACAGAAAAATTGAAAAGAGCTGGGTCAGTCATACTGTTGCCTATTGATGCATATGGAAAAATGGCAATTGGAAATTGTGCCAGATTGGATTTTTAAATAATTCAACCTGACCAAAAAAATAAAAAAATTTTGCTTTATGCAACATGGGTGTTTTCAAGGGTCATGCAGCAAAAACAATATGTTAGTGAACTGAGAGTAAAAAAAAAAACCCTGTGAACCCTGTAATGAATTATTACTTTACCTGACATTTTATACTATCTTTCTCAGTGGTACTAGATTAACAACGTCATGTAAACCCCTCCTCCTTTCTCTCCATTGGGTGCCTGTAGCTGCCCAGAACAAGTTCGACACTCTGGTTACAGCATAGAAAACCATCAATGGATCTACTCCCTGATATCTATAAGACCTCATCATCCGCTACACCCCAACTAGACTGCTACGCTCCTCCACCTCTGCCAGCTTGGTGGTCTCACGCACAAAAGGTCCAAAATCAAAAACACAAAGGTTTTTGGTTCTGACTCTGATGTGGTGAAATGACCTCCCCCGGTACTCAGAACTGCTGAATCTCTCTGTACATTTAAAAAGGGTCTCAAAACATCTCATTTGCCACCTTTTGTCAAAACCTTTACATTTCCTGTGAATCCTCTATGTTGCTACTTGTATAATGTTACTGTTAAGGCTACCTTTTTTAAGTTTTGTACTCTCTACCTATTCTGTATGCAGCTACCCAAGTAATATACTGTATATGGTTACATCAGATAAACTGTGCTTTGAGAGTCACGTGTCTACATCTGTGTCTCTCTGTTGGTGAAACAGTTCTGTTTGTACGTCATTTTGGATAAAACCATCTGTTAAATGAATGAATGTTAATGTAACAGCAGTAATTAATAAAAGATGAACCAGCAGCTTCAGGTAAAAGTGTATAGGCTTATCTGTTAAATTACCCTTAAGATTTTCCCCCAAGTGTGGTGATTTTCATCAACTAAAATAAGTAAAAATTAGTACAACGAAATTAACCACACTTAAAATCTCGTAGGCAGCATGTATTTGGATTACAGAACAGAAACAGAATATAAAATAAAGACAGGGGAATTCTGGTGGGATCATGTGTGTCTTCCAACTGGCAACTGTGTGCTTAGGGGAATAACTGACTATTGACTTATGTTTCACGTACATCTTGAACTGATGGTATGTATTTGTGTGTATGTGCGTGTGCGTACATGTGTGATCACATTGCAGGTACAGTATGACTGCTGGCTCATTTGATGCATTGTACACCCGACACAAGCAAACAAGTGCTTTCGTGGAGGGTTCCCTTCACTGAAGGAGCGCTGGCGTCATCCACATTCTCGGACACTTTCTTTATTCTGCGCGGAACTCCTAAAGTTGACTGACAGCATCACCTCAATCCTCATTCAGCTCAAGCATCAAACTCAGCACTATTTCGCCCCTGTCATGTTCAAACTGAAATTTAATAGCCGAAAACCTTCTGAATTACAAGACAGGGCAAGACTTTTTACTTTTGATTATTTATGAAATTTCTGGATTTAGTTTCACTCTTACTCCTTTAGCAGTGACAGAAAAAATAATAAAGGGTTTTACGCACAGTGCAGAGGGCTCTCAGTTTTGCCTAACTATGGTATAATCTTGCCCATCTAAATGCTTTAATTAAGGAAAATGCTCTTGCTTTTCAAACAGTAATTTTCCTCCTTAGCCTTTAAACAATTTAATTATTTATTCTGAAGTTAGCAAAAAAAAAAAAAAAGAAAACTATTTAAATAGTTTATGATCGGTTGGGACTTACAGAATATTGAAAATGAACCAGTTTCTTAGATTCATTATTGCCACATTTATTGCCATAAGCCCGATTCCAGTAAAAGCAAGATAAATTGCTAATTACTTACAATGATGACAGAGGCATTCATTTGAATAATAATTTTACTTAACGGCCAGAATGGCCCAGCAAATTTTACGTGGCCATGTTTAGGAACCACTATGTATCACTGAAACTTGCAGAATGGAGGTTGATCCACACACACACACTAACATACATCTATGAGCTCCTGCCAAGCCATGAGGACCCACCCTCTCTGAGAGAGCTTGCACTGGGTGGACTGGTTTAGAGCAGCTACCCAACTCGCTCCATCTCAGCATTCATTAAACAAAAACCAGGAGAGTTTCCCCAAACAGCTTCTCGAGCCCTATGAATTTCTGAAGATCTGTGGAACTTCGGCACTTGCAATGTTACCTTTCTTTTTCTTTCACTCCTCCGCGCTTGTCTGCTGCATGACGGTGGTGACTTTCTTCACCGAAACCATCTAGTAATGATAACAATAGTATATTACTGGTGGAAAAAATTGCTACATGCTTTATAAAGAGTCATTGTTTATGCTTTGTATTGCATGTCCAAGTGCTTGCTGATTTAAAGGATAAATATAGAATTTACATTTATTCTTGTCTCTTGGGAATTTCACAGGTAGGGAGTAAAGCGGACACATTTTAGAAGAAAAAAATGAGTGCAACATACATTCTGACATTTTCATAGAACAGACAGTTTCATTGCATATATATTACACAGCTTCCGAGAAATAATGTTAATGTTATTAATGAATATTCATATACTAACCTTATTATCACTGCTTTATGATCATCATTAAGATGGTAATTAACTTCAGTTTGCCATTTGTGTTTCATTATTTTAAAGGAATTTTTGGCAGCCCTCGGCAGGAACTCGTGAAACATAAAAGCTGGGCAGCGGCAAATACCGGAGGTCATTTCCAGCAAACCTTTAACGTTCATACTGATTTTTGCTGGCAAATGGACACTGTGTCCTTGAAAACGTATTTGATTATTAAGGTTTTTTTTTTTTTAACATCATCGCAGTCTTTTTTCGTCACCTCATATCATGGCCATGCCCATGTAGGTAACACTTTTAATCCAAAAGCTTTTAACACTTGAGTGGTGCAAATATTCAGATTTAACCTTGACCATTTCGCGTCTTTGCGGCCCTGTGCTTTTATAAAACACATTACACGTGTGACCATTAAGTCAAGGCTATTTATGAAGGAGAGCCCATTCTAAGATCAAGACCATATCACACCCGGCATACACACACCAAGACTTCCCAAAGTCATATATAAACCTGAACTAATGGAAATAATTCCCAGTGAAAGCCTTAACGGTTTGTTTAATGTCTTACACTCTGCTGTCAGTTCAGAATTTAGGAGAGTATGTACCACTAAAATTGATAAGGAATACAATAAGGTTTCTCCCATAGGCATTCAAGTTTATTTAGGGAATTATCTGATTTCCTCATAGCCTATTGCTGTCAGCACTGTTTCATGCACTTAGAGAAATACATTTTGTGGACATCAGACCTGAGCACGAACACAACGTTTCGGAGTTTAGGGCAACAGAAATGCTCTCGACCGCATTGCTTGCATTGCTGCAAGAAAGTAGACCTTGAAAAAAAATGAGTGCACCATCAAGGCAGAGAACCTACATATGCAGGAACCTACATAATATATAACACAGGTGACAATTGGTGTGAAATCCCTCTGTTATAATAAATAAGAAAGGTTTCTGGGTGTTATGCAAATGAGCTGAACAAATAAAGAGTTTCAGGGATGATATGCATGGCTACAGATATTTTTGCAGCAGAGATCCATCCAATCCAATCAGCAGATAATTTGTAAAATTCAATGCACTTAATTACATTGGTTCTAGATTAAATGTTTCACCGGGCCTCTGCTCCATTGTCTGCTCATCTGGAGCACGGAAAGGTGACGGCACTGGGGGTGTAGGCCAGGTAGGGGCATCTGTGCCAAGGTACCAGCTGCAGCATATCTCTGTGGGAGTAGTGAGGTAGGGTGTGACCTGGGAGGAGATCGGATCCCAGAGCTCACCTTCAGCTGGGACTCCATCTGCAGAGTCCCTGTAAAGTCGTGGAGAAGTCATCTACTTTCCTCCGAGACGCCATCTCCTCAGCCAATCGGAGCTTGAGTCCGCTCATCTGTCACTACTGTGTCCCAGGAAAAAAATCGATTATATCGATACACATACTTAAATAACGTTGCCACAGTATATCCTACGTAGACATTTTAAAAGAATTCTGACCTTATGTGACTTCCGAAAGTTGTAGCATTTAACAATGAAACAATCAAATGAACTCTCAAACAAGCCAAAAAGTCTGTTTACTAACAATAAAGATATTAAATTAAGAAAAATTGTGATTAAAAAAACACAGAGCAAAATAACCCGTGTGGATTACATACATACCTACGATACGATTTTTAACCAAAAAAAGTTGTTTTAGTTCAAACCTGGCTGGCCAAAATACACATACCCAAGAAAATTTCACATCTGAGGTCACTATCTCACATATGTATGCATGCTGTTTCTGTAGCCTTCTACTTGTATCTATCTTTTGCCTTCCTACCAGGAAACTGCATTTATAACTACACACAGACTGTACATGGCAATGCAATGAATCCATTAATCTCACATGCACACATGACAGAAGTGTGTGGCATCTGCTCCAAGACCATCAGTCGTACAGCTGTTACAAAGGAAGTCACTCATACTAAAGGCTTTGGGAATTTTATTTCTTAGGATATTAGAACTAGCACATCTGAAAGATATGACCCTACCTTCTGATGCGCATCCTTGAGCCAAATCAAATCTCAAGCTACTGTCTTCTCCAGAAAACTGCAGCTAAATTTAGTGGACCTCAACTATTCCTCTTTGGCTTGGAACCAGGGAGCTATGGATTTTCCACTGTGCTGCAATGATTCTCTTGTTGCGTCTGAAAAGTTTGTGTCTCCCCTGATAACCGATATTGTCCTCACCTTTAGCTTCGCGAGGAGACTTTTGAAGGAACATCAGCATGAGAAGCATAGGCATGCATCAATTATTCACAGGCAATTTGCTATTATTGCGCCTCCAATGGGAGGGTCAAACAACTTCATGGAAAAAGGTTGAAAGATTAAAGTTTCATCTGACTCCATACTGCCAACTACTTTTAACTGAATCAGCCACTGATACTCTAATGAGAAGTGGGATCCATTTATCAAGTTATATCATATATAAATAACATCACCCATGAGTGCAGTTTTTTAAATTGTTTATGGTTTTGTATTACTGTAGTGGGACACGTCCTTCACTAAGTTGTTTACTGTACTTTGTCTTTGATCCAGTCATGTATTATTATCCTGGTTGCACGCTGGGGACATTTTCGGGAAGAACCTGCTTGCCAAGTTGGCCTCCATTCAAAAACATTAGGATTCCTGCAATTGAGGAAGACAAGTTAATCTGTCCAGTAAGAGCCACCTGAGGCCATCCGCTTATTTGCATGCTCTGGTGTGTCCTTATGGTGAGGTTTATGAAACTCTGCAACAGCACAGCCTTGGGTCGGATTCATCTTCAGTGTGACATAGTCCTCTATCTAGCTTCTGTATTTGAGAAAGGACCCAGATTTTCATGCAATAATGAGAAAAAAAAAAAGAAAAACATCCACACACATGCATTGAAGGGACGGGATTGCCTTAAGGGGTGACTTTTTATTATTTCCATCACAGCACACTCTTCAGCCTGAGCAAAGCTGAGTGTGAGAAATTGACCTCCTGTCCGTGAGCCGCAGTGTGTGATTGAAGAGACGATACACACCTTGCTTAAGCACCTGCTTCCAGGTGCTGGGAGCAGGTGTGCTGTCCAGATCTACCAGACTCTACGCTGCTCCACTCCATGGAATTTCAGGAGTGGGAGAGGTTGCCTGTAAGCAAATAAACCACAGGCCACTTCTTGAGAATGTGAACCATAAAAAGAGAGCAAGGAAGCAAAGCATGAAAAACACATCTCGACCGGAAAAGAGCAGAAAGAAAAAGCTCTTCTCGAACCCTGTGTATGGTGCAGACGCATACAGTGTAGACTACAGATGTTCGAAACAACACATGTTCAGTGTTTTTGTCTGCGTTTTTTTCTGTTTCAGATCCTGGTCCTCTCAGAAGTGAAATTTTGTTATTTATGAGATTGCATTACTTGATCAACAGTCATCACAAATGCACGGAGTGCTTTCAAACAGCAGGAGTCTGCTTTAGGTCCTGCTGCTTGGGAGCCAAATGGGTTTGGAGTTAATAACCAGCTGCACTCTACAATTTCTGAAGTAATTACGATTAGTTTTTTACCTTTTTTTTTTTTTGTCTTTTTGCAAGGATGCTCTTTAATTTACTACTGAACTGAACACGCTGTTGGGCTTTTCATTCTCACAGTAAGTTGTTTACTTTGTCGACGGGAAGTCAATGGGATTTTCACAGGAGGAAAACCAAGCACTTTAAACTGAAAAATAAACGGGTGTGCTGGGCTTCAGTTTATACTCACGACAGCAAGGCGGTTCTGCAGTCAATCTTTCTCATCTAGACAGACACCCTTTTACTGTTTCACACTTAGTCCATAAGGAATGTGGTTATATTAAAGTTTTCCTTATATCCTATTTTCCAGTGCTTAAAAAGTGCTTGCTTCCTGGTTCATTTCTTATTTCTTAGCTGACCAAACTGTGTAATTCCCACTGGTGTACCAACAACGTGACTGGCATCCATCCATCCATCCATCCATCCACTCACCCATCCATCCATCCATTCATCCATCCATCAGTATCATTTGTCCAGTGTAAGGCCATGGTGGTCTGGAGCCTATCCCTGAATCACTGGATGTGAGACAGTACAGTACATCAGGGACAAGATGCCAGTCCAGAAGCACCGAATCAGCTAAATTTGCAATTAAATTATAACGGATGCTTTTGGCGATGGTAATGGCGTGGTCATTGAAAACCAAATTTGTAAGTGAAGGTAATATAACAAATACAGAACCTCAGGATTCAAAACATGCGATTTGGAATTCGTGGCAAATGTGGATTCCTTGTCTATTCTTAATTTTCCACTACATTTCTGTGTAGTTCAACCCATATTAAGATTCAATACTGCACATGAAGTTCCCGTTTTAATATTTCTTAAAATATTCAAGCATTTTACTTACTTCCATTACAGATATCAACATGAACTGTGCCTGCAGCAGCACAAATACCCTTGAAAGCACTTTATTAAATTAGCCTCATAGGTTATTTATCAGGTAATAACTCAGGTAGTAATTTTGGTTTGTTCTAAATATTATGTTATTACTCTGATAAGACTAGATTGTGCAACTCTCTGTATCCTTTAGAAAAATGACTTCAGGCGACAGTAGAGAGAGAACTGAAAGAAAACAAACTGTTTAGCATGAACAACATGAAGGGCAACTACAACACAAGACAGAATTGACATCTGATACCTGAGCTTTTAATGCACCTGTGTACTTATTGGGAGGAAGAGCTTGATGACTATTGATCTGAGCCCCAATTAAACAACAAGCAAAGTAAATTTTACTTTTGATGGTGCAGACTGTCTTCATGGAGGAAAAGTACACTTCTACACTCAGCGAACATTCAGTGAAAACTGTAGTCCTTGCAGACAAATAACCGACCAATGTCAACAACCGCTTGTCCCGAGGGGGGTCGCGGTGAGCTGGAGCCTTTCCCGGCGACAGAGGACACAAGGCCGATGGGGGAGAGGACACACCCAGGATGGGATGCCAGTCTGCCGCAAGGCACTCAAAGCAGAGCTCGAACCTCAGACCCGCCACACAGCAAGCACTGGTCAAATCCACCGCGCCACATGCCCCCCAGAAAAATAGCAAAATTAAAAATATTTTTCAGAAATTTAACTTAGACAAATTAAAAATATTAAATCAGAGATAATCTATACTTCTGTAAATTTATATAATTATATTTAATTTTTTTAAATTTTCTGGTGGCACCAAACAGCACTGTTCAAACATGGATTTGAATCCGGCTCAGCCTGTGTGGAGTCTGCATGTTCTTCCTGTGTCTGTATCGGTTTCCTCTTGTTGCTCTGGTTTCCTCCCATGGTCTGAAAACACATGCGTGACTGTGTGAGTTTGTGGCTACCCAGTGATGGACTAATGCCCTGTCCAAGAAGTAGCCTTGACTTTCTAGGCATCCTGTGCTTCTAGGATAGGCTCCTGTTCGCCATGACCCTGACCTCTGGAAATGGTTACAATTAGTGAGTGACTTATGAGTGTTTTCTGTTTAGATTTGTAGGTTTGCAGGAGATGCTTATTCATCATGGACAAGTTACGACAGAGAAAAGGGTGGCGGTGTAATACTTCTGTCTGAAACTTGTACTTAAAACTTAACATTGCTTCTGAGACTTTTTTTGGTAACTGAACTAACCAAACATATACCAGGATTGGATTAATAGTGAGAAAACACAGATTCAGATTACATACAAAAAACTAAAGAACATGTTGCCCTTCATTTTGTTGTCACAAGACTGAAGAAATCGGTTTATTCAGACTGCATTTTCCATGTAACAAGAAGACAAGGCAGTTTGTCAATAACTTTCAATCAATCATTGTATTAAAATGCACAACATTAATCAAAGCAGATCATGGACTAAGCACAACAGAACCCCATAATAAACAATTTTCTTTATAATGGGATTCCAATAATATAAATCTGATTAAAGGGCAATCTGAAGTTATGAACCGTGACTGATGAATTAAAACAAGCTTCCTTCAAGCAAGACTCAAGTGATACCAAGGTCACATTTAAAGGGATTTGTACTATTATAATATTAACTTAATAGGCTGAGTCAAGGGAGAATGGTGAGGAATTAGCCCAAAGTCATGCACAATTTTGTCAACCATGGGAAAATGTTGCAGTTGTGCCTAACAACGCATACACAGTTTCGCTGTTAATGCAAATGGGTGGACTTCATTACAGTGTGCCCTGATTCGGATGACCTCGTATCGGTCTTATTTTGTGTCATTATCATAGCTCCCCGTGGTGCGGGTGGAAGAAGAAAAAAAGACATCCGAACTAAACAGCATCACGGTCAGTGTCATCTTTCTCAGTGGGAGCCTGGGTTCCTGGACTGGTACTGGCATTTTGACAGACCACGCCTGCTGTAAATTTCTCCATTGGAGACATACCTGACACATAATGCAGTTTATAGCAATTGATGAAACTTTGAGAGAAAGTGCATAGCAAAATATAAAGTAGTTCACTCTTATAACCACCAAAAAGACACCAAACTTATGGATTCTGATCCATGCTTTATTTTTTCGTAAAATAACATAAGACTTTTACCACAACTTTTTCATAAAAAAAATTATATACGCTAGCTCTCTGTATTAAAGATTTTTAATTTATCATTTATCATTAAAAAGAGAGTCATTGAAAGTTTCGACTGCCCCTGTGTCTGCTGTAGCATCAGCTGTATGTCCCGCATGTCCGCTTGACGTCTGTCCAGGCTGAGCTCTCTGATGGATATTGTCTGCCCGTGAAAGCTCATTTGCGAGTAATGTTTTCCTCTTCCATTTACATTCGGCGCTACTGCGGTTACGGCACGCTGTCAAGGGCAGGCGGATGAAGGAGATGCCCCCCCCCGCTGAGCGGTCTGTATCTCCCCCAGATGGCCGAGGCCCTTTCCTATTCCCACCAGTGTTACATCCACCAGGCTCTGATAGTGTTCCTTGCCCGCTGCACTTTATTCTTTAATAGTCTGTCAAATGATAAAACACACAAAGTGATTATAAAGGATTCTCCTAATCTCAAATGAACAGTCAAACATGCCATTATATTCGAGTTATAAACCTCCACTGATGTCACATATGACCTCTGAGTTATTAACTCCAATAAGCTATACATTGTATACAAATGCAACGCACTGTATTCCCTTGCTGGGTGGAAGAGAAACACAAAGACAAGCACAGCAACCCTACAGTAAATCCTATTGTGTTGTTGATTCAAGAGCTAAACGTAATTTACAATGACACCTTATTTGTAGAAGATTTGAAAACGAACCCCTTTTGTTCACCTTGTGGCAAACCTTTACTAAGCCAGCTGCATAAAATAGCTCAGCGCTGATTTAAAATTCATGAAATGCTACCATCATTGCCATCTGTGAGAGATTGTGAACAAATCCCAGGCAGTTCCTGCTCTACGTAGGTCTCCGCATTGCGTCCCTTTTATTGGTTAAGGTGTTCTCTCGGCGGCCCTTGTAACACAGCCTTCAAATGCAGCCTCCTTCTCCTTCTCTTCAGTAAACAATGTGCAGACCTGACCTTTGGGTTAACAGGTTTTTAGGCTTGCACATCTTAACGCTCTGACTGATGCAGTTGTTGCAATGGTTCAAGAGCTCCCGAGAATACAAAGCTAGTTGCGATGCATGGATAGAAATATTTAAAGAATATATCTTTTGTCCAGAGCCAGAAACTCCTAAATTAAATTAAAAAAAAAAAAAAAAAAAAACAGCCTGTAAAAATTAATTCAGACAGGACCTTCAGTTACCTGTTTTTTTTTCAAATATTGCAAACAATTCAGCCACAATGGTCATTTGCAGTGGGTTGTACACATAACCCTGTTTTATCAATGCTTTAATACTTCTGGGTAGCTTAAAACTCTAAAAACTTGCTTAGGAGGAAAGTGTCAGCTAAATGAATAAATGTAAATACTGTGATTTACAAAGCCAGTTTTGTAGAAGAGCAATTAACATTTCCGTGATTGATTGTCAGTGGATGTAACGGTGTGTGTGACTGCAGGCTTTCAGCAGTGTCCAAACAGTGTGATGCAAACCTCTGGGGATTAATTTCACTTAAATCATTTTCTATGGAAAAGTACATCGAGAACCTTAACATTCCAAAATCTCCTATTAAAATGTTCTGAAGACACGATAGCACCGGACAGCAAAATTCAAACCCATCTTTCATTTGTAATTGTTGTTTCTCATGGCTTAGGTTGGAAAGCACATGCTTTCCAGTGGCATATATTGCATATAATACAATATATATTATTTTATAGATATATATTACATATGCATTTAAATATATATGTATATATACACATATATGTACATTTTTACTATTGCATTGCTACTGTCATTGTCATTACCGTTACCATTACCATTTGCTTTATTTTTTTACAGTGATTATGGCTGTAAATTGAAGCTGACTATCATCCCTGAACAAAATAGAAAATAATATTCAAAGTCACCATGTTCTACACAAATTTTAAGAAGGAAAGCAAAACAATAGAGCACATGCCACAGGACTCATTGTGCACCTTTTTCACAAATTATTCTGAGAGCGAAATCATTAAGACGTCACTGTCACGTCCACGCCCACAACTCAACCGACAGCACCTGATAAACCGCTCACCCTTTAAAAGACCCTCCTCAGCTCCCATGCCTTTGCGGAATCTCGTCAGGGACAACCGCCCTTCCTTGTTGTGACTCCTCGCTCATACGCATCTCCAGTTCTCAGTTCACGTTCTCCGGTTTGGACCCCTAGCTTTGTTTCTCGACCACGTCCACGGATCTTCGTTTCAACTCCGTTCGACCGACTCTTCACTTCGTCTCCTGACCTCGCCCATGGATTCCCGCTCTGACCGCCGATCGACCAACCCTCCGCCTGTCCCCGATACCGAGAGCTTGCCTGATCCTCTGACTCCAGACGAACGACTCACTTGGGTCTTTCCGTCCCGGTTCTCTCGGCCTGACGTGACAGACACAGTTCAGGGTGCTTTTTCAAGATCCTGAAATCGTTGTGCTTTCTTTGATGTAAGAAATTTGAGCTTGACTCAGATTTTACAGCACACAGAGATGACTTTAATATGATGAGAACCTGAGCATCTTGTAGTTTTCACTCCTTCCATGGGTTTAAACAATGTCCCCTCCATTACTCCCCAGTTCCTTTAAAAGTTCACTATTAATATGAGTGGTGGATCCTCCCCATCTCCATCGTTTAACATGATGAGGAATCACAGCCCCCTCTCAGCATCCAGTCATCAGTTCAGAGAGGTTTAAAAACTCACAGCATCTGAGAAAATAAAGAGGAAGAACTGCACCTACAGTATGCAACAGTTTAAGGGGCACTGTTTTGTGTTCACCGAAGCTCAGAATTTTCTGAATGTACATGCAAAGCCACTTGCCTACAATTTGTGATTTAATTAATCACAGCCACTGTGATATTTTTATGCCTAAAAGTTTTATTATTGCCTATCACTTTACTGTAATGGTGTGCATATATACTGCGATGCAAGTATTTCTTACACCTTTTTTTTGCTCACTGAGACTTTTCTCATTCTGATTCTGTGTTTGTAAAATCTAGAGTCATCTTGTTAATTTAATGAAAAGTACTGCATTAACAAAGTGGGTGTGGTGGCGCAGTGGGTTGGAGCGGGTCCTTCTTTCTGCTGGGTCTGGGGTTCGAGTCCCGCTTGGGGCGCCTTGCGATGGACTGGCGTCCCGTCCTGGGTGTGTCCCCTCCCCCTCTGGCCTTACGCCCTGTGTTGCCGGGTAGGCTCCGGTTCCCCATGACCCCGTATGGGACAAGCGGTTCAGAAAATATGTGTGTGTACTGCATTAATATAACCAAATAGTTAAAACAGTAATAACATACTGAATATTTGCATGTGTTTACATATATTTATCACTTTAACAGTTACCTATAGGAAGATAAAGTCTGACTATTCCTTTCAGACAGTATCATGAAGGAGCTCACTGTAAGATGTAATACACTGTGTGACATACTGAGGTCCAACAGACAGAATAAAAGAGGTAGTAAAACTGCATTATTATGTGATTATTTTTTGTGTATGACAGTGGAACAAATAGAGGTACTCTAAAAATAACTAAAATGAACATCATTCATATGGGACTGCGGCAGTTTAACTTCCACTGTAAGGCTGGAACAAAGTGTTTAACCCGTACTGCACTTGGAAAAGCAACATAATAATAATAATAATAATAATAATAATACCAGTAAGGAGGTCTCTCATGTCACAAGGCACTCACGGCATAATTTTTTACGAACAGGGAAAAAATGGAAAATAGATCATTCCTTACACCTGCAATTTCCTTTCTAAACAACCTGAGAAAAATGAGAACTCTAAATTAAAAGCCTTATCTCTTACTGATGAAGATGGGCATCAGGAGAGACAGTGAAATAATAAACGGAGTGAGAGTAATTAATACCCATCATTTTGCAGTAACTTTTCTCTGCCCTTCATTTCCTCATGATAGTTACTGTACAAAGCTATGAACTTGATCAACAGTATATTACTAAGAGCTGTATATATAACACACAATATACTGAACTGTTGGCAGGAGTATACCGTCGTAAATTTATTCTGAATTCTGCAAGACATACTGTATTACCCCAGTGGGAAGAATTAATTGCACTCCTTTATTTGTAGTTTATTTGTCCACCTGGAGCGCAATTTGCATTGGAAACAACATTTGGGTGCCCAGCAGAGATGTTTAGACTCTGAGACAATGAAGAGGAGCTATGTTTTTTGTCCTGCACTATGTCACACCAAGTGCGAGGTAATGATGCCTACGTCTCCTGTCCTGCAGGTGGGCCATTCCCTAATGCACAAACCATCACTTCTTCCCTACCTCCAAATTGATCAGGAATGGAGAGCAGGGTGACCAAGGAATCGTGGCATCAGTGAAAAAAAGTAATTTGTCTCTGTTTTATTATTTAATGTTTTTTTGGATCAGTCATTACGAAAAACAACCAAACTGAATCCTCTTTTGATGATGACATGATTGCAACACACACGCACATTGACTGAAACCACTTGTGCCCAGTGGGGTTTTGGCAAACCGGAGCCTAGCCTGGCAGCACAGGGAGGGGACACCAGTCCATCGCAAGGCACCCCAAGCAGGACTTGAACCCCAGACCCACAAGAGAGCAGGCACAGGCCAAACCCACTGCACCACCACACCCCCCGACAATTGTAACACAATGTTGTGTATTGAGTTCAATGATACTTAGGATTTAATAGACTTTTGCCATTTTGAGACTACTGTCTGTTAAATGATTATTCAAAATCAGCACTGGCTGATGCCAGTTTTTATTTTAAAATCCATTTGGATATTTTACCAATTGCTGTCACCAAGACCGATAAAGTCCTACAAAAAAATCATAATCCATCTATCTCACACACATACAGACTGTAACTCCAGCAAAGTGAATAAGTACAGTGAAAATAAGAGTCCAGAATGTAATTAGGCATTATAATTCGGAATGATACAGCATCCTTTTTGATGCTAAATGTCACTATGCTACATCACTTTGATTTTACATGACACTTCATGTTACAAACTGTAAACTACAAACAAATATAAAGAAACTGCCTGCTAAGGAATGTGAATTTTTTTGCATTTTGTGTTAGAAACATGCGAAAATGTGGGGGTGCTGGGATGTGGCCGTCTTTGTGATGGATCACCACCGGCTTCTTTACTGTGACCGCGACCTGGAAAAGGAGTACGCCACACCAAATACTCCACTGCACCAAAAACACCTTTATATAATATGTGGCATTTGAAAGCACCGGATATAAGATGTGAAATGTAGTGGAAATGAGCACAAAAGATGCTCCTATACCTGACACAATTCGACTAATTACTAGCTACTAATCACTTTCAGCTCCGTTCTCACTATTGTATTTCAACGTCTTGCTTTGTTTCATCCGAACTTCAATACGAGTCTCAAAACAAAACTGTAAACACACACACATGAATCTGGCGAACCTCACTAGGCTGTCAGCTGCACAAATTATGGGGTATAGCCAAAGTGCGCTATTATTTTGATATATTTTTTTTACTCCGCAATGACTGCATTTACATTTATTCATTTAACAACACTATTTTCCAAAGTGACTTCCAATGAACTCTATGTAGTGTTATGAGCCCACAAACCTTATTCACCGTGGTGACTTACACTGCTAGATACACTACTTACACTGGGTCACTATATACTAGTGAAACATACTTTCTCTCTGTCACTCACACACACACACTGTCAGTGCAACAATATCCAACCACTTTTTGTAATTTATTTCTTATTTACTTTTTTGTATTTATACTACTATTTATACTCTCATGTTTGCATATTTTATGAATATGTTATTTATTCTGTAATTCTGTGATGGCTGTTTGTTGTCTGTAAATACTGGAAGCATCTAGAACCACAGCAAATCCCTTGTGTGTGTCAGCACACTTGGCCAGTAAAACTCATTCTGATTCGAATTCTGATTTTAGAGTCACCAATCCACCTGAGCAGCATGTCTCTGGACCTCGGGGGAAACCAGGGTACCCAGAGGAATCCAGGCGCTGTTAGACAGATGTGCAACTACTACTTGCTGTGCCATTGTGCATGCCGAGAGGCTGAGCATCGCTAAAGACACTGAACATTTACTCATTTAGCTGATGCTTTTTCCTAAGTGATTTATAGTGTTAAGCTACACGCAATTATTTACCAATTTATACAGTGGGACAGCTTTACATTTACCTTAATTAATTTAGTAGACACTTTTCTCCAAAGCAACTTCCAATGAACTCTATGTAGTGTTATCAGCCCACACACCTTATTCACCGTGGTGATTTACACCGTTAGATACACTACTTACAATGGGTCACTCATCCATACATCAGTGGAACACACTCGCTGTCACTCACACACTGTGGGTGAACCTGAACAGCATGTCTTTGGACTGTGGGAGGAAATCAGAGCACCCAGAGGAAACCCACACAGACACAGGGGAGAACACGCAAACTCCACACAGCTTTACTGGGCCAATTTAGGGTAAGTACCTTGTTACCTACTGGCTCCAAAGGCAGCAGCTGTAACCACTACACTACCAGCTGTCCTCAAACAAGCAACTGAACAAGTAGAAAACTGTGTGACGTCACCAAAAGCTGGGACAATTACGTACAAAATTTGACATACATTACAGCAAGCTATGTTTTTTGCGCCAAAATTACTTTTCACTCAAGTTTTTGTAGGTCATCTGTTTTACGGCTCTCTTTTCCAGTCTGAAAGGGTTATTGATTACACGCCTCACCATATTAAAACAAGCACAAGGTCAGTCCCATGACTTCTTAAGAAACAGGATCATTACTTTAAGAAGAGTCTCTGTAAAGCCCTTCTGGAATGTGCAGAATTTCACATAATAATAATAATAATTTTGTTTTAACCACACCCTCACAATAAAGAGTGAACAGTTAGAGGTTTCAGTGGATGGTGGGGGGGGGGGGGGGGGGGGAGGTATAACACCACAATTCCTTACGTAGGTTCTGTATAATGGTCAATACAAAGACAGTGAACATGTGAAGATTGGCCCTATTGGACTGTCGCTCATATTTCAGTATTAGTAAGTCATAAGTGAACTTTCTGTGGGGGTTTAAATGGTTTAAGTACACATCTTGAAGACGCGGTCATCACTCAGTCACTCACTTTCATTAACTACTTGTCCCGGTGAGATTTGTAACAGTCTAGAGCCCAGAATGACTGTGCATGAGGCTGGGGTGGTTATGCTCTGGATGGGATGTCAGTTTGTCACAAGGTAGCCCTGCATATTCACATACTATGGACAATTTTTCACAGGAACTGCATGTCTTTGAACTGTGGTGAACTGTGGGTGGAAACCAGAGCACCCAGAGGAAACCCACACAGACACAAGGAGAACATGCCAATCCACAAAAACTTTCAGACAGTCCAGGCACTAAGAGGATGCAGCGCTACTCGCTGTGCAACCGCAAGTTAAGACCATAACTTTTGTCTAAATAGGTAGACAGTGGGAAAGAGTCAAGAAATTTCAATAAATTTTATCATTAAAATATGAATATGAATATGATTAGCAGAAGAACCTTCATAAATAAGAGTGGTTCACAGAGATACTTATGCTGGAACACCCTTTAACTTGCAATGGGTGAAAAAAGGATAATTTTCCACCAGCATTATCAAAGCCTCACACAAAAAAATTTTATTAGCTGAATAAAAATTTAAATGAGAGATATTCATTCAGTTTGTTCAAAGAATACAGGGAGACATTCAATGGAGCTTCACAACTGTTCCGCTTTGGAAACCGGCCAGCTTACAGCCTGGCAACACAACACCCACCCCGTGTGACATTTATGCCGAATGTCAAAGGCAGGCGGTGGGTAAAGCAGTGAACTGGGTGAATCAATCACCTTTACGCTGCCGTCGTCCATCTGACATTATGTTAATATGAAGACGCTTGCAGTCTCTGGTGTGACTTTCGGTGTCCTGAACACTCCTCTCACCCACAGATTCAAGGACGATGACTTTGTGAGAGTGCGGGTGGGTGTGGACAGGCTTGCTCCCTTTGCGTTCGCCCTGGGCCACCCCATTCAATTACGCTATGCATATTCCCAGCTCTCCTGGTCCACAGATAAATGCCCCCAGATCCCATTAACACCTCTTACTCATCGCCCACAATACCCATTTCACTTTGTCATGCAACCTAAAATTATATAAAGCTTGATTAGTGGGAAAAAAAAAAAATCATGTAATGGATATAACTGGCTTGATATAATCACAATTTCAGCTAAAAAAGTTTGTCTTGCTGGAAAAGGTTTTCTAACAAGGACTGCGGGGGGGTCGACTCACGTAAAACATTGATTTATAGTGTCGTGTGTTTTTAGTTAAGCAGCAGTTAAAATGAAGGGTCATTTGTTGATAAGCCATCGTACAGTAGCATCTAATAAAAAACTATCTTTTCTATTTGGAACAGATCTGTTGTATTATATTTTCGAATGTAATTTTTCTTATACAAATACTGTTGATGAGAGAGACAGCTGTTCGTTTTCATTTGACTTTTCATTTTAATACAGTACAGATCTTTCCTTATTCCAGAGTCTTCCACCAAGGCTATGGACAGCAGACAGGTTTCCAGTGGTTGCCTTGGTGGAAAACTCTGGAATAAACAAAGATCTTTACTATAGGCCTTTTGTTGTTGAGCAGGGGCAGGAGAGAGGGGCCTGCAGTTCACATCTCAGTCAAAAGGAAGCACTTTTTACCCACCACAAAGCCATGCTCCTCACTACACCTTCGCAGCGGGTTTAGCCGGGTCCTGCTCTTTGGTGGGTCTGGGGTTCGGGCCCTGCTTGGGGTGCCTTGTGACAGACCGGTGTCAGTACTGAATGTAACTACATGAAAATCAATTAATAAAATGTATGTGTGAGATGGCACAGTGCGGTTGGGCATAGGTTTAATTCACGTTCATTCAGTGTGCAGTTCTCCTTGTGTTCACGATGGTTTCCTCCTGGGGCTCCAGTGTCTTTTCACAGACCAGAGATACATTGCAGATGAATTGTTCCCTCAGAATTTTCATATGTGAGTCAACGTGATCCTGTAAATTCATTGAGTCTCATCTCTGTTATTATCTCATATAGTCTCATCTCTGTGGCACCTAGAACCACAGCAAATTCCTTGTATCCATCAGTACACTTGGCCAGTAAAACTCATTCAGATTCTGATTCTTCTTCTAACAGAGAATACAATCAAAGCCCTGTTACAGACTCTATCCATGTTTCCCGCCTCATATCCTGTGTAGAAATACAGGATAGACTTCTCTGATGACCGTGCGTCGGATGAGCAGCTGACGAAAATGAATAAAATAAATGAACAAAATAATTTGTTACAACTTTATCCAATGTTTTTACAGAACCGAGCGCGTGACTAAATTGTGGACCGTCTGTATAATATGTTATTGATTATGAGGTAATGGTAGGCTCTATAAACATATCAAGTTATGAAGCCTTCGTAAAATGAAAATTTTGCAATAAAAAGACTTTAACGGTTAGTTTGCAAGACCTGTTACTGTGTTTAGTACTTTTTCCCACTGGTTCTGTTCAATTCATTTTTTATTGTTCTTTTCCAGTGCAGTTGCAACTCTGTCAGTCTATAATTTTTAAACATTTTCTATTATTATTCCTCTCTCACTTTACGAAGGTACCACAGACATCCTATGGATAGTAAGATAGTGTAGTGCACAACAGGCTTTCTGTAACAGAGTTTGTCAGGATGAACACTTTAGAAGGAGGAGACAAAAATAGAGGAGGTTGTTGGGTTACTGTAGTGCTGTTGATATGACAGTCAATTCTAAATATAGTGCAAAGGGCACCGCTATCAGCCAAGGGAGCAGGGGGAACCCGGCACAGACAGGATGCCCAGGAGGAGGGATGCAAACCACCGGAAGCAGACTAGACATCCGAAACGAAGAACCTTCTTAGTCCCCCAAACTCCCCCCAGGGTAAACACTGCCCTGTTTTTGTTTTGACCCCACCCCAGCAAGGCAAAGCGTAGAGTACCTATCTGCCGAACAGGAAAACAACCTATGACAAATAAAATCGTTGGTCAGTTTAAAATGATTATGTGCTATTAGGCATATTTTGCCTTTCATTACTTTAATATCATAAAGAATGTCAACTGAGATTTTTTTTGAAGGCCTACAGAGACGTGTGACGATTCAAATGTGCGTGAAGTGTTTCGGGTTTTAAAATGACTTATAATATTACAACTTCCGTTAATTTCCGCAACGTCTAATAAAACATTTGCGTGAAGTGCAAGAAATAGCTTCTAGTTAAATGGACACAAAACATATTTTGTACAGTGCATCCAAAAATAATTCTAGGTTACAGTCATTGTGGAAATTTTCTCAGGGGATGGTGTGATCAATTACCCATTTGTGAAATGTGACGGAGTAATATTTAATCCAGATGTTTTTGGACACTGCCTCATCCTGCTTTGTGGGTTTTTGCCTGACAGGGACCTTGAAGGAGTGTTTTGGGGAAACATTTTTGCTGATACAGTTTACACACACGTACGCCCATCCGATCTCGCAACCTTCCTCGCAGCAAAAACTGCAGCCTTACAGACTGGTATCGAACACAGAGTCCGCTCAACTTTGCAATTTTGATTCTGCTAACAAGGCAATACCTTCTGTGGTCCCCGAGTCCGCAATTAGAGTTGGGAGCGTAACAGAAAAGAGTATTATCTTCAGTGTCAAACCACACACTCACACCTCCTCCCTATCTCTATGTCGCTGCGGGCCCCTCCGACTGTTCTTAGAAATAAAGAAACAGCTGTTGGCCTCTGTGGTGCTGACAATAAATATGATGAGCCTTGATACAGAAGCCAATACTTTTAGAACAATGATCAGGACGTGTTATGCAAAGTGGTGCTGCAAGAAACATTTGACAAAATTACTTGCAGAACCCACTGGATTTCTTTGCATCTTTGCACGTTTTCTACCCATTAATGCATGAGTAGAGAACAAGCTGGATTTTTTGACAATGTTTTGTAATGAAACATTAACAAAATCAGGACTTTTCATATTTTATTCCAGAACCTGAAATTAGAGATAAATAGTTAAAAAGTTAAAAAGCAGTACATTATGTGTTCATAATTGGATACATAGCTTTCCTGGCGCCATATATATATTTTTTATTGTTGTCCTTCCTGTCACATGAGTGATATTTCAGATACATTTTCCTGAGTTATTTCTTGCCTTTTATGTTTGAATCCAGAACTGAATTTTCACCTCTTGTGTTCTCTTCTGCCCTAGCTTTACACTGTTCGGCATCATTTACAGTCATTCTTAAGCATTTGCAGAAGAGCTTACAGTATATAATGGATTCCAGACAGACTGCCATGGAAACAAAGAGGTGCCTCAGAGACCCTACCTGCGGATTCCGAGCAGACCTATCTCTTTGTCTAGGGCTGCTGTCTTATCCACTGCCCTTTTCATCCTGGGTGCAGGATGCTGCCTCTGCCTTCAAGTCTCTTACACTGGGAGAAGCAGAGGACACAAGTACTGTACCTTCCATCTAACTTTGACTTCACCCTGTTCACTTGCTTCCCACAGACTGCAACCTATGGATTAGAAATATTTACTTTTATGAAAAAAATACTTTGCAGTCTCTAAATACTCAAAATTATAGCATTTTGTAAAAAAATGATCAATAACCTGTGACAGTATGAATATACAGTGTAATGTTTTATTTTCTGAATGTCTCTTGCTTGAAACCCTGATGAAGGTCAAGAGATTGAACCATTCGCAGATTGAGCAGACTGAGAGGTACTGTTTTTGAAGGAAAGCAGTATAAGTGGACAAAGGACACAGGTAAATGGGACAAGGGCCGTGCAGATGACATTGTGTTCTTGCAAAACGTGGGTTTGTGTTCACTGACTTGTTACCAGTGCCTTTGACAGAACACTGCTGAGTGAAAGGGGAACGGAGTCTGCTTTCTGATGGGCTGTGGCTTGTCTGAACCCCCTGCTGTGTCTCACACAACGATGTGTGTGTGGGTGACAAGGACAGGGCTTTTTACGAGGACAGAGTATATGTATTTTAAATCGAAGACAAAAAAATAAATAAATAAATGGACTGTCTCTGACAATAAAAAGCTCACAATCCCACAAAAGGATGCACTTGGATGCACTAAATCACAATAAATCAAATTGCCTAGAACAACCTTGAACCTCTACTCTTTCATTCTATCGCCAGGTCTATTTTTGTGTACTGAGGAGGTGGCTAAAACACTCCTATACACTACACATAGGAGATTTCAAATTAAACCCTGAGGTCTGAGTGTCAGTATAGATCAGTGTGGACAACAGTGGATGTGGGTTGTACGTGGTCTGACAACAGTTGTTCAGCTACAGATTAGCAGGATTAGGAAAAGCGAGGTACAATACAGCAGAAGGGTCCACGTCAGGGCTCCATCGTCACAGAAGAAAGATAAATGTTGCTTCAGATATTGTCAACTTTCCCACATTTACACTAGGGAGCCTCAACTTCTGAACACAATTGTTACTCATACAGGCAGAACACCAGATGCAGAACCCAAAAGCAACATCTTGTCATTAGAAATCTGAAGGGCAACGCAACAATTATGGTCAGGGAGAGGCGTGGGTTAAGGAGTCGAGGGGTGAATGTCGTTTTGTAGGATGATCCGAGGTCAAAGTCAAAGTGGGGAGCAATGGTCAAAGCTGAGGGGAGCAGGACTAAGGGAACAAGGAGTCGGACTGGGGTAACAAGGAGGGAATGCAAGGTGTATGCTGGTAAAGGCAAGGTAGCAGGTAAAGAGTGCTGAGGGGACAATTGTCTCATTGGGATTCTGCAACCTGGGAGCGGTGGTGTGGCATCCTTTATACCCTGCCTTACTGATTGCCACCAGTTGCTTGTATCTGGGGTGTGGTCAGGGGCGTGACAACTATTGGGATCAGAAATCCTTTTGTAACTCAATTTGTTTGTAAAACAAACGACTACATCATTATCAATAAAATCTTAATAAGACAGATAACCCTCAATTTTTTCACAATGTCCAACATTTGTCAGCATATGGCCACTTTCAGTTAGCTTTAGTTTCTCTACAGTCAAAAGAAACATAATAATAAAGATGCGCCGCAATTTATTCGCCGAGTAGGGTCTGTGAAAGTCTTTGATTTAGCTATTATAAATAAAATCTGTTGATGTAATGCTTTTTGCATTATTCTCTGAGATGTATTTCACTTTGGAGAAAAGTTTCTGCTAAATGAATTAATGTAAATGTAAATGTAAACAATAGACTATAATCGAAATACTTGTATTACCTGTTCTGCATCAAGATGAAAACTGTTTTAAAATGACAGAGCATAAAAAAATTCACTCTCCTCAAATTTCTGTTTAATGGCAGTTGTTGACTTATTTATCCCATCAACATATATAATGTTTTTCATATTCTTATAGAGCAACAACACTCACAAACACCAGACATGAGCTGTAAACACTGTGGAAGCAAAATGAATTAATCTGGTCCCACACTC
This sequence comes from Scleropages formosus, assembly GCF_900964775.1. Taxonomy (NCBI): domain Eukaryota; kingdom Metazoa; phylum Chordata; class Actinopteri; order Osteoglossiformes; family Osteoglossidae; genus Scleropages; species Scleropages formosus. The sequence goes on from NC_041806.1 coordinate 33,066,543, forward strand.
CTAATCTGTTTGGGTGGGATTTACTGCCAAATAACGATTGGATGAGGAAACATGTAATTCTGATAAAATAGAAATCAAACTCGGATGGGGTTGGTGATTGACAGAAATGTGAAATACTTCCCATCTAAATGTTCAAACAATTTTTTTTGGGGTATATACAAAAATAATGCATAGAGCAGCTGGATAGTGAAGTGGTAATGACACCAGATAACACCTGGGAGACTAGGGTTCAAATTCTGGCCTGAGCCACCTGCCAGTAAGGGTCCTTCAGCAAGACTTGTACTGCTACATCTGCCCACCTCTACATGAGAGCTACAAGAACAGAGAGAGTCATACTGGCTCGGACATCGCCCTGCTTAATGAGGTCTGTGCCAGATGTTGGGGGACCTGGACACTCTTGTGATAAGTGGGCTACTGGAACAAACAATTCATGGACTAGAGTAGAGAATCTGGAATTAATGGAGTGTTTCTACACCAGCAAGCCCAATGACAGAGGCTATATGTACTACATGTGGGAACTGCAAATGGCTAAAAGACCTAAATCAACACTAACTGTAAAAACAACTGATAACACAGCACTTCAATGTTGTCAAGAGGAAGTTACTATCACAACTAGAGATGGATAGGTTGGCAAAAATAACATGTCATAATGAATGTTCTAGTCCTCTACAACCATCACTAGAATACTCTTGGGATCCTATGCCAACCCTGCATCAACCACAGACCTTGCATGGTACAACTGCTGATGTCAGAAGAGAAATCATAGGTAAGCGATCCATCAGTTGGCCCTGAGTCAGACTACCCGAGCTGGATAAGACAAAACCAGATGCAATGCTTGCAGATGTCAGTGCAGCAGTGCTCAATATCCCCACCACTACTATCATAGAAACCAATGACCTGGTATATGCAACAGTGATGCTTGACTATGAGATTGGGAAGGAATCCAATACCAAGCAGTACCCCCCAGGGAGACTAAGACTGGAGGCAGAGAGAAAGGCAGCATGGAGGACATCAATAGGCTGGTTCAACTACAGAATGGCGTTAAGATCAAGGATAAACATCAGATGCTAAAGAAATCCACAGCTGAGGCCCTGGACACTACAAAACAAAGGCTCACTGCACTGTTTACAAGACTATGGAGATACACCAGAGAAACAGAGGAGAGAGGGATAAATGCCTTGTTCACCAAAGAACCAAGCAAGGTGTACTCCCAACTGTAGCGCAGGGACATCCAGAGCTCAGATCCACCAAAATCTGAAAATGAATAATACTGGAAGAGCATATGGGAGAAAGAGATCAGAGATCACAACCTCCCAGAGCATGAAACAATCACCATTACGACCAAGGACATCCAACAGCGTGTTACTAAGATGAAGAGATGGACAGTACCTGGGTTGAAGAGCCTAGCAGCACAGAAAAGGATGAGAGCTACTGTTCACAGGCTCCCATCTTAACTGGTTAGCACAGGGCAAGATGGTGCTAATCATGAAAGACGCAGATAAAGGAACAATACCATCAAACTACTGGCTAATACCCTGTCCTCCAACAACATGGAAGCTACTATCAGGAATTATAGCCACCAAGCTGAATGAGCACCTGGGGCAGTACATGAACACAGCTCAGAAAGAAATTGGGAATAACACCAGAGGCTCAAAACACCAGTTACTGGTAGACAGAACAGTCTCCCAAGGCTTCTGTCCCAAAAGACCAACCTGAGCCCTACCTAGATTGAGTACAAGAAAGCCTACAGCTCAATGCAGTACGCATGGATCCTAGAATGCCTGGCACTATACAAAGTAAACAAAACAATAGGGAACTTCATCAGGAACTAAATGGGACTATAGAAAACACTTGAAGTCAACTCCAGGACAAGAGCACAAGGAGTCATCAAGTGTGAAATGTACCAAGGAGATGCAATATCCATGCTGCTGTTCTGCATAGGCCTGAATCCCCTCAGGCAGATAATCACAAAGAGCGGATATGGGTGTTGATTCAGAGTTGGAGTTACCATCAGCCACCTCCTCTACATGGCCAAAGCAGGAAAAAGAAGCTGTTTATATTAGGACCTGGAAACTCCTCCATATAGGATTTCACTCAAATTCCAGTACTCAAAGACTGTAGACCAGTAGGAAGGAAGGGGGCCAAGGTTTAGTGAGTATCAACATCCAGAAATATATCAGAGAAATGGCTTTTGGAGATGACCCGCTAAGAGAATGCTTCAGATAGCACCAGGCAGGGCAGGTGGTTATAGAACTGACAGAAGTGCCATAGCAGGAAAAGCCAGTCCATGGAATGTACCCTCAGCAGATAGCAGATGTGACTGACATCCAGAAATCCTACCAGTGGGGCACTAATCATAGCAGCACATGAGCAGGCTCTTAGCACCAGATCAACAGAAGTAGGGATCTACCATAGCAGCTGGTCCCAACGTGCAAGCTCTGCAAAGAAGCCACAGAGAACATCCAACACCTAGCAGCAAGATACAAGATGCAGGCAGGAATACAGCATACACTGAATGGCGCTATCAAGTGGCTAGGATAGTATACAGGAACATCTTCATCAAGTATGGGTTAGAACTTTCCAGTTCCAAATGTGAGACACCACAGAAGGTAGTTGAGAATGATAGGGCTAAGAACCTGTGGGACTTCCTGAGTCAGACTGACAAGCGAGTATTGGTGAACCAAGTGGGCATCATGGTGGTGGATAAAGAACAGAAGATGGCAGTGACGATAGATGTAGCTGTCCTGAAAGACAGCAACATGAAGAAGAAGAAGAATGAGAAGCTGGAGTAGTACCAGCGTCTAAAGGACAAACAGGAACGGATGTGGAAGGTAAAAGCCGAAGTAATCCAAGGGGAGGTGGGAGCCCAAAAGGCAGTGATACTTAAGTTTTAAGAATGGATCCCACCAGTTTCCAGGAGCAACACCAGAGCTCTCAGTCTAGAAAAACACAATACTAGGATCAGCAAGACACTACGCAGAACCCTCAAACTCCTAGAGCTTTCACGCTGGAGGGGTGAGACAGGAATTATATTTGATTATATATATGAAGAGTACATGGGAAGAACAATCATAGTCACAATTTTGAAAACATTTTGTTCCCCCTATTACCCTAGAGATTATTGGTCATAGTTGCACATGGTGCAGCAAAAGAAAAAAGCCTCCTTCGAAAGAAGGATTGTAGTTCAATTCTCGCTAGTGAAAAATGATCAAGGATAGCTGACAGATGTCACGTGACATCAACTGACCAATTTTTTACAGAAATTTATAGGAAGACAATGCAAATTAGACAAAATTCGTAAGTTTTCAGAACATTCTGTTGGCAAAGATTGTAAAAGACTTAAGTTTATGACCTCAGAAGAAGAAAGAGCAATGTTAGTGAAGCACCAGAACGAGATGAGGATAAAGCATGAACAAGACTCATACTTATTAACGTTTGTTTCAAGAACGCCAGTAGAAATCGTCCGAGGGCAGATTCCCAAGTTTCTGCGCCAAATGAATATTCTAAAGACTATCATGTTTATGTCAAGTGAGATAAACAGTCCTTTAAAAGGTGACATACACACACACCACACATCATCTGAAACCGCTTGTCCCATACAGGGTTGCGGGGAGCCAGAGCCTAACCCAGCAACACAGGGTAAAATGCCGGAGGGGGAGGGGACACACCCAGGACGGGACACCAGTCCATCACAAGGCACCCCAAGCGGGACTCAAACCCCAGACCCACAGGAGAGCTTTTTGGTGACATACTGTCTTCTGTGGGCAGTGCATTTAAATATTGACATAACAATATCAAGCTGAAATTCTGCCTAAAAAATTGCATGTAAATAACAAAGAGCAGGTTTTCAAGAAGTCAATTTTTCATTCACACAGAAAAAAGGGAAAAACAAGTGTAATCCAGATTGCATAACAAGTTTTAAAATAATCCAATCCGATACCACAATTATCGACTAAAATGCAACAAAATGTAATATCCTACTTCCAAATAGGCCAACCATGTGTTTGTGTTGTCCAGTTTTTATGCATAGCAATTATATATGTGGAATGAAATATTGTTTCAAAGTTAAAAATTGTTTTCTCCATTTTGACATTTCCTGACCTTGATTGTTTTTCTCTTAGACTCTTCATATATACATATGTATCATCATGTTATACATAAATATAAAACATATATTGCAAATGTACAATGGTAGAAATACACACAAAAGCCAGTGGTGCAGTAGTTCAAACCGCTGCCTTTGGATTTAGAGGTTGCAGATTTAAATCACACCTCCTGCTGTAGTGCCCCTTAGCAAGGTGCTTACCCTGAAAGTATGTACAAAAAATATCCAGCTGTGTAAATTAGTACATCACTGTAAGTTGCTTTGGAAAAAAATGTATGTGTTATATGAATAAATGTTAAAAGGAATACAACTCAAGCATAATTCTGCAAAGAAACACCTGTTTCTTAACATTGTCACTTTAATTCATAGTTGCCATCTCCTTCAGAATTTCAAAACCAACATGAATTATTTCATTCCTCCTGGTGATTACACATTTCAGATTTATAATACTGACCCCATTTCAGCCATATGCTTTTTTTAAATCAAAATCCTGCGAAGAGAGATTGCTGTCACATAAAATTAGCATCAATCAGGGAGCGTAATGCAGGTTCTAGGCATAGATACAGAGATTAAATTATCTGCAAATGTCTCAGAAAGTATGTTGCCTTGAGTGATCATTCCGAGGACCATCATCACAGAAGCTCACATAGCTTACATAGAAGCTTAAATGAAAGAATGCAATAATAACAATAATCATACTGTATAGATGAATCAACCCAGATTAAAAGGTCAGCATTTAAAGGAGTTATGTTTAATTCACTAACTATACAGTATGTATCAATCTCAACAAGGAGCAATGAAATAGGAAGAAAAAATTCACAAAGGATATAACAGTAGTCACAGCTGTTAGATAGAGGAGCCTTGGTTTAAACCAGATGTTTGACATGTTCAGTACAAAGAAGATGCGAATTATCAAATGATCAAAATGCAGATTTTCATGTGGCATCAATAATTTTATTCAGCACCCTGACTGTAACGCCCAGTTTAGACCTTTAATGGAATGGAAATGTATGGTATAACAAATGTATAACATCTATTGATATCATATCCTGCCTGAAGATTTATGCTAAGAACTATTTGTGAAATGCAGATTGCAGCATCACAAAGTTCACCCTCCCACTAAAAATGTCAGTAAAATGTTTCCAGTTGCTGAATGAATAAGGTCTCCCAGTAGATGGAGATATTGTCTCCAGCTATACACAACCAGTTTACCATGTTTGTAATCCCAGGGGAGACCAGGGGAGTAGAGCCGGTATCTAAATTTACTTTCAAGACCTGCACCACAGAACCGGTGCTGAATATGTTTAACTGAAACAAGCTCAAGATGATACATCCTTATTCATATTCAAGCAAGCAATATGGAATGAGTCCTTTAGTCTTTTTGTAAAAAATCAGAAGTGAGGCATAAATTTAGCACCTATAAAAAAAATGTTAAAGGTTTTATAATCTGTCATTTTAAAAGTTCCCTATTTCATCATTCACTTGATTTTGACAGCGATAGTATAGAAATCAAATAATAAAACAGCAGCTTCATCCACGGATGAAAACTGGTATGTGAAATTTCAACAAAAAAGTTTCTGGCTAGTGGATGTACAATTTTCACGCAATGTTAAAAACTGAATTTTAGTTGTATTTTAACAGACTTTACTAACTGAATTGATTGACTTTGATAAATACTGTCTATCTTAACTGTCTTTTCATGTCTCGGTCATATTGAAATAATTTTCCAAAGCACATAGCATTGCAGGACTCCATGTAACATTCTCCACACAGACATCCATACATATTGTAAAGACTCACGTCACTGTGAGTTTAAGCGGTAAAAATCTTTACTGCAAATAGTTGCATTCTGGGTAAAATGTGATTTAAGTGTTCAACCACTAGGGCGACTTATGGGGAAAATAATGGGGTACCTGTGTTTGGCAGCAAAATCTAGTTAAAGTCTAGGGTACTAAGCAGCCTGGGAAAGTGGGTAGAACTGCTACTGGGGGACAGTCCTTTTAGGTATGTTGGTGTGGGGAAGACATGGGTCAGGTATATTTTTTGAAGCCAGAAAGGGATTGTTATGGGAAAGATTTTGTCTTGACAAGTGTTTTATGTAATTGTTGCTTAGTAACTTTGTTGACCAACTGTAGGAAAATGGTGTTGGGTTTGTTTGATTGTGGATTTTAATGTATTGTTTTAGTTGTGTATTATTGATAACTTTATCAAATAAAGTTTGATTAAAAAAATAAAAGAAATGGTGTCCTTGGACTGAGAGTGTTATTTCCTTGTGTTTCTATGTTCTAACAAAATGTCTAAACTCAGAGCTGCTTTTCTGTACCAGCTTCTTTGCTTCATTTAAACTCAGAGTCTTGTGTATCCCAATATATTAGATGTTACACCTATCTAGATCATTTTGTTTCCAAATCAAGTATAATTGCATGGTAGACTGATAATGCAGCAGTATGTGTGTATTTTGTGTGACCATTGCAAAACAGCAGTAACACAACCAGCTCTTCTAAACAAGTCTGTGTCAAGATTTACTTCCCCAGTCAACTAAAATGGAGGAGTTTCATTAATATTTGAGATGCCTCGTATTAATGACAAAGCTCTTGCATGAACAATGTACCAGCAATTAAAAAGCCAATTAATCTGCATTATAGCTAATTAAAATTGCATGTCATTAAAAGGTATAAAATGCTATCAATTTTCAATGTGCTTCCCCGACACCCCCCTTTAACCCACATGTTCTGTTTTATTGTTCATTTTCCACCAAATGACTGAGTTCCTTTACAGTTTTATTACATGTGGAAGGAAAATACGGGCATGTTTAAATGATTTAACTGTAGAGCGGTGTCTGGATTTTTCTGCTGCGGTGGGAAGAATATAATCCAGTAAGCTTTCACTAATTCATCAAAGATCAGGACTTCCGCAGTAATGATTTCTTTCTGCAGGTAAAACTTTTTTTTCAACTCCCTTCAGTGACTGTATGTTTGGAAAAGGTGGAAATCTCTGCTGATATGAAAGTCCAGTTGAGGAGCTGCACACTTTACCATTTGATGGCCTGAAAGAGGGTCTCTACAATTCTTCGCTGTACTGTAAAAGTGAGTCTGATCCTATCTCCATTTGTGCAAACTCTCTGAGTGTCTCTCGGGGCCCCTTGCATGTCTCCATTATGTGCCTCCACCACCTGCTTCTCTATTAGACCTCCTAACCTGAACATACCTCGGCCCTTTGAGTTCCTCGAAATGCTGCCACTGAAAGCACAATGTGACCGAGAAATCAGCACACACACTCCGCACTTTTAATAGACACAGTTAATCACACCCAACCATTAACATAAATACAATTTATTATGGCTGTAACAGTTCAAATTTAATATGACAATACATTTTATACTACCAACGGACTTTTTTTTTTTAGGAGAAAACCTTGCATTTGGCTTCACATTTGTAAAATACAAATTTACTTTGAAATGTACTTTAGCTTCAATTAGACATTGTATCACTGGATTTTCTGTCAAGTATTTTATGGAATCCTTAGAACAAGTTACAGTAAAAAGCAAAAACTACAGTATTACAGAAGTCAGGGTGCGTAACTTTGTCTCTGGTTTTCTCTTTTGTGTTCTTGATCCAGGCCTATGCTCACACTAAACCCTTACAGATCATCCAATGCCACTTAAAAATAACTTTAGAAAAATAGTATTGCAAATAGTACACATGTTGACTGAAACCGTTTGTCCCAAGTGGGGTTGCGGTGAACTGGAGCCTAACTCAGCAACGCAGGCCGCAGGTCAGGAGGCACACCCAGGATAGGATGCCAGTCCATTGCAGGGCACTCCAAGCAGGGCTTGAACCCCAGACCTGCTAGAGAGCAAGACCCGGACAAACCCACTGCGCCACCGCCCCCCCATCTTGCAAATAGTAGAGCAATAAATAACAGTTACTTAGCTTCTAACTGCAAATGTTCCTTTTTCAATTACAGTGCTTATTTTACATGTACAGTAGATGGTGGGCATGGCGTGGTGGCACGAGGCAGGTTCAGCTAGTGCCCACTGTGTGGAGGGTCTTTGGTTCACGCCTTGTTTGGGGTGCCTTGTGATGGAATGGCGTCCCGTCCTGTGTGTGTCCCATCTCCCTCCAGTCTTGCACCCTGTGTTGCCGGGCAAGGCTCCGGCTTGCCGCGACCCCGCCTGGGACAAGCGGTTGTTGACAATGGAAGGATTTTACATATATACCTGCCAGTTTAAATTCTCTTTAAGTTTCTTGTAGAACAGATACAGTAGATATAACTAAAGAAAACTTTAGAAGTACAAATCGTGAAATTATGCTAAATGTTTTAAATGTGCTCATATCCCTAACTATCAAATGGATACAGTGAAGAATATGATGATGGTCCAAACATGACAAAAAGAAGAGACTCTACTAGTGTATGACCAGAAACTATATGAAGCTCAGTATTATACATGTGGTTGAAAAACATGAAAAATAGTGTGATCAGAACATGTTCATGGCAGGGTGTAAAGGTTGGCCTGGTGGCACAGCAAGTAGCACTGCTCTCTCACAGCACCTGGGTGGTGCAAGAGGACGTGGGTTTAATCTTTTCAGTATGTGTGGAGTTCGCACATTCTCCCTGCACCTGTGTGTTTTTCCTCCAGGTGCTCCGGTTTCCTCCCACAGTCCAAAGACACGCTGTTCAGGTGGATCGGTGGCTTTAAGTGATTCAGAAAGTGTGTTTCAGAGATGTATGGATGAGTAACTTATTGCAAGTAGTGTTCACACATCTGAATACGGTATCTATCAATCCCAACAAACCTGAAATATTCATCTTAATGAAACAGAAATTCTTCAAACAGCAAAATTAAATTTCACTGCTCAGTGTCAGGGGTGCACGGTTTAAATGCTCAGTTTCAGCAAATATAAGGGCCAAGTGAACAGCAAGAGCCAGTTTTGTGTTCTAAAGCCGAGACTGACCGTGGTGCTGACATCATCTGTTACTTTCCCCAAGGATTTTAAAACATGTAGAGCAACATTTATGTAATATGTTTATTTGTTCATGGGATCAGCAGTAATATGAAAGATCACACCATCTTTAGTCCTAAGTATGGCCAATAGATCTTTCAGGACACAACAGCTAATGAAACAGTAATAAGTGTCACTATTAGAGGTGTTTCACCAGACTTTCTTCAGCATGCCTCATAAGCGGCAGGGTCAGGCAGAACAGCTGTTTATCTCTTGCACCAGCAAATCCAAAGTTGTTCAGTAAAAAAGAAATGCTTTTGTTCATATCTAGAAGAGGATTAGGAGATGACACATTGACACTAGCCCGTTTGGGAAACCCTTTTCGCAGAGGAGGTTGGCTATTTCGCACATATCTGTTGAGCAGCCAGGACTCCCCAGAAAGACATTAGGGCCAAAGAGACATCGGGGACCTTAATGTTTCCACGGAATGTCATGCGGTCTGTGCCAGAGCTCCTCTGGTGCTCAAAGATGTAAACATTCCTGACATGGGCTTCTCTGAATGCTTGGTGGAAAAATTCAAACTGATGGCTAGACCTGTCCATGGGATTAGCTTTCCTGAATGTTCTAGATTGGTAAAGCCAAAGGTATATAGGCACAATCAGGTGTAATTATTGCTCACACACAGTTAAAGAGCATGTTTCATAAAGCTTGCAGTGATTTCAATTTTACCTTGCAACATAATGCCAAAATGATGTGTCCTTTAAAGAAAATAACACACACACACACACACACACATTTTCAGAACCGCTCATCCCATACAGGGTCACGGGGAACCAGAGCCTACCCGGTAACACAGGGCGTAAGGCCAGAGGGGGAGGGGACACACCCAGGACGGGACGCCAGTCCGTCGCAAGGCACCCCAAGGGGGACTTGAACCCCAGACCCACTAGAGAGCAGGACTGCGGTCCAACCCACTGCGCCACTGCACCCCCTCAGAAAATAACATACTGTACTAAATTTGAGATTTCCTCCAAGAAAACGATTTGAATAATATTTTTTGAATTGAAACTGAAATCAGCTCTAATTTAAAGCTGTAAATATATCTCCTCTTTCTGTTACCCGACATTACAGTAACGTATGATATACAGTATAATACATTAAAAAGGTGTTCTAAATATTATTTACAAAAATATAAATAGTTTTGGTTTTGGTCATTTGGACTACAGCTGTAACTTTGAGCATAATTTATATTACCAGATATCAGCAATTTTATACACTGGGCAAAAAAACATTGTTTAAAGCAATTATAGCCAAAATACACACACACACACACACACATTTTCAGAACCGCTTGTCCCATACGGGGTCACGGGGAACCGGAGCCTACCCGGGAACACAGGGGCGTAAGGCCAGAGGGGGAGGGAACACACCCAGGACGGGACGCCAGTCCGTCATAGCCAAAATATTTAATATTAAATAATATTGTGCATGAAAATAACTTCTGTTCACATAATATTTCTTCGAGAAATTGTTGAGGATACAGTCTGTTTCAAGCTAGAATGGTATGGAGCTGATACTATAATATACATCGTGGAAATCATATCCTAAATGTTTTAAAGTTGCAGAAAAGAGCCTTTATAATATTTGATACACAGACAGATTTGAAAAAAATCTTTTATTCATTTTTCTTTTATTTACTGTGATAAATTTCTATAAATCTAGAAAGTCTATTCAGGACTTATGTCTGTAACCCAGTTTACAAAATAAAAAGGATTAAAAAAGCCCTGAAACAGATGGTCTCCAGAGACTTTTCCAGCAACACATGTGCAAATTGAAAGCAGTGGCCAAAATCTCTAAGCCTCTAGTCCTAATGAAAAGTAAATGATAAACACGCCTTGAAATAAATGTTTTAATGAACTTCCTCACAAATATCAGGTCTGAGTAATTACGAGTACAGATATTTCTGTTAGGGAACCCTCATTTTATGCTGGCAAAAAGCCTTGTATTTAAGAAAGAGAGAGTAGCAAAATCACAGTTTCCCAGGACACCAGGATCCCACAATAAGTGAATCTAATATATGAAAACATTCTGTAGTCAAGTTTTCAAAAGCTTTCATTTTTATTTTGGTTGAAAAGCTACAGATATCAATTTGCAATCCTATTCTCTGTGAAACTAAACACAACAGAGCACTCATTAAAAAGTCTTCTTCCTAATTTACAATGCTAATACAGTATTTTCAAAGAATACATTATAAATCAACATTTTGCATAGACTGGAGTGCTTATGATTTCTTGTTGTAGTATTTCAAAGTAATTATTTGTACATGGAATTTTAATCTTCATGTGGAATGCAGAAGGCATTTTAAAGACACCCATTAAGACTACGAGTAGTTGCATTAATTACCATTATGCTAATGAGGCTTTGCAATAATCATACAGTGGTTTTGGTGCTCGAGTCCTGTTCCTTTTCAAGAAACGAAGAATAGTTGACCTTTTTGTTCATTATGGGAGATCACACAGGCACCTTGGTATGCACAGAAAATTCTGTCTGAACAAAAGATACTATTTGTATGTGAGAAATTGCTCTATCGGTGAAACGCAGCTGACAGGCATGTCACAGTTATTTTGGTTTATTCCTCTCCTCTTTCATTAGCTGGTGCCAATTTACAGTCCCACAGGATCCAAGGACGAGCTTCACTCACTGAAGCCATTGATCAATTAGAGCTGAAATCATCCCCCCATTTGAGGTTTGCAATTTATACGTTTGCCATTATTTATAGAAAGCGGGGGAATTCAGTGCTAAATGTTAATAGAATTAAGAGAAAATGGGCATTCATTTTCCTCAAATTGCAGTGTCGGTAAAGGCTGTCTATTTACATGTATCTCTTCACAGTTAAATTAATCTGAAATCTCTTTTTTCTTAGGTTGAGATGCACTTTTGCTTTGATTTATAAAGGTAATAATCATTTATAATAAGAAAAACTTATTCCCGCTGAATATTAGAGTGTACGTGAATAACAAAAAGGACATGGTTGAGATGATTTCCATTTATTTATGTACGTTTCCTGTGAAACACAACAAAAGAGGTCCTCTCTTAGGATTTTTAAAAGAGACGTAACATCATAATGCATGCGGCTGTCCACCAGAACATATTTATTTTTACTATTAACTTTCTCAATGTCACAACTTTAAGGGGAGAGACAGGATTCCACCACAATAAAAACAAACCTGTACCATTTGTGTAACCTGGACCCCAATTCTCTGGGTGGAACTTTATGCGTGCAGTACAGTGTAATCTAAACATTGGCCCACGTAACTAAAATAAGTGTACAGATTTCCTTAAAAACAATCAGGTGTCTTCAAATCCAGCGGACTGTGGTTCTTCACGAATGACTTAAAAAAAAGCTTTTTAAAGCTCAGAATAATGCTTAACCCACTTGCTCTTTCCAGTCTAGATACTAGTTTTGAAAATAATGTTGAACGATACTTACCTGACAGTCTCAGCATCACACTGTGATACAGTGACACCCGTTTACTGACCAGACTGGCAGCATTAAACTCCAACTTTGTTTGCTGCACGCTGTGCTTCCACTACACAAGCTGGTGTTTGCAGTGAACACAAAATAAATGGGGAAAAAAAATGCTTTTGTTTGCAGCACTTACAAGGATTTTCAAAGAAGGATCTATCTGAATGCTTCTCTGGTCAGACCTGTCAGAACTATTTCTTGAAATCTGGCAGCTGTAACATTTTCTAATTAGTTATAATCAGCATTAGGTGAGTTATCCAAGCGGGTTTTGATATCAAGAGTTGTCATTTGCAGGTGCAGAAACAATTTTCAGTTTTTCAGTTTAATTGTATTTCCATATAATAATGTGGTATCTTGTTGACTCCTTGGGATATCATGTCCATGCCATGAATGCATGAATACAAATCTGTTAATCCCAGAGAGAAATTCACTTTGGCTGCAGCAGTGAGCAATGTAAAGGTACATACACACATACAAAAAACATGCACATATATACTCAAAGTATATGTGATCTACCATATAAATGAACAAAAATATTTAAGCTACCAAGTAAAATAAGTAGAAAAATATATAGGTGAATGAACAGATAAACATATTTAAATGCAAGAAAGGGAAGAATAGATTGAAGCCAGATGACCTGAGGTGATGCTGGGTGTGGTGGGACACAAAGAAGCTTAGTGCTTCTTGCTTAGTAGGAGGTCATTCGTCCCCTGGTGGCATGAGGACTCATTGTAGAGCCTGATGGCTTCTGTTAGTAATGATCTCCAGTGGCTCCTTAGTATCAAAACTGAACCAACCTCTTGCTGAAGTGCTACTGTGTTTTACTATGGTGGCATGCAGAGGCTGTGAGTCATTGTGTATAATGGACTAGAGTTTATTCAGAGTTTGTGTCTGTGGGACCTCCACCAAGGAGATAAATTAAGATGGAGCCAGCCTTCTTGACTGGCTTGTTGAGTCTGTTGGCATCTCCTGTGGTAGTGCTACTCCCCAGCACTCTACTACAGAGAAGATAGCACCAGCAACTACCGACTAGTAGAACATCAGAAACAATCACCAGTACACTCCAAGGGACCTGAGTCTCTTTAGTAAAGGCTACCCTGTCCTTTCTTGTACAGGGCTTCCGTGTTGCATGTCCGGACCAGCCTCTTGTCTAGGTTGACTCCCAGGAACTTGTATGTCCCAATACCTCCACCCTCACTCAGTCTTTAAAGGTTTGCTAAATCTTTGGGCTTCCTAAAGTTAACCACCATCTCCTTGGTCCTATTATCGATTAGGGATATTTTGATCACATCTTCTCTTATTTACCTCTGCACTCTACACGTACAGGTGATGCCAGTGTGTATCCATCGAAGGACGAGGGGAAAAGTGACCTCCTATGTGTATTATTCCATTCTGATGAAGAGGCAGTTTTTATGTAAGGAATTTAAACAAAACTAAATGAGAAAATGGACAGGTGCGGTCTCCGACCTTCCTGTGCAGTTAGAACATAAATTAAATTTAATCAATACTACTTGAGCCCATTTAATTGAAATATATGTCCCTGATATTTTTCACGTTGGAATCGTTCAAACAAGTTTTTTTTTCTTCACCTGCTCCTTTTATCCTTCCTTCTCCTCCTGGAGGTTTCATAGGCTGCAGAAAAATTTCCACGGAGTAGTTAATTTCCAGTTTTTGTTCTGTGCAGTGTGAAGAGTTGTTGACCTGCTTATTAGCTACTGGTCTAAGGCCGAGACGGCCGGGTCAATATGAGAGAAGGCCTCTCTGCCTCCAGCAGCCCCTGACAGGCACAGGGGGAGGGAGCAGGCTTCCAAGTGTCCTTCGCAGAAACAAAAAAGAAAGGTTGCCAGACTGACAGTGACAACTGAGAATTTTATAGCCTCCACATAAAAACCCCAGAAAAACGAGTGTTTTTATATCTTCTATTTTCTTGTGTCAATACATTGCAGCACGTTGACCACTCCAGTTACTTGTGATTCAAGCGGTGAAACAAAGCAGCGCCATTTTTTCCTTTCTAAATTCTCAGTTCTATTTGCACGTCTACTTGTCTTACAGAAACTCCCCTGTATTCATCGCGTCAACTTTTCACCTTGTGTTTCCAAAGCCGGCTGGACAACTAGGTTAACAGTCGAACAAAAAGGTTAACATCACTTTCAACATCTTAATGAAGGAACTAAATCATCAGTAGTCATCCACTGATAGCAAATGACTAGGAACTAATATAACTCAGCTTGAAAGTTTACCTCTTTAATGATGTTGGACGGTTTTTATGAGCTGCCAGGTCACGGCCATCCTAAACATAGCGTACAACTTGTTTCTCTAACAGAAATGTATTGATTTTTACATAATATAATCTGTCCTTTTTAGGAAGAAATATGCGCACACAAACAGAAAATGCTTGTATGGCCATCTCTATCAACCTGATATATGCAAAACATTACATTTGTCTCTTGAGAAGTGGTTCACGTTGGAGAATGAGAGATACTGCTTGAAATCCTTTTAAAAACACCCTCCTGTCCTGTACCCTGGTGTTCGGTAAGATTTTTACAATTCACTTTAGAAGCTTGGAATGAAGTATATGAAAGAATAGAAAATGAAAATTTTCGCAATTATTTTCATTTTTTTTATTCATCAAAGCCACCAGGTTGTTTTTTGTGTCTGAGCAGAAGAGCCATTAAAGACATACTGTTTTATTGTCACTTGAAATTTCAGTTTTCTCTTTTCCTCAAAGGCTTTCTGTTGAAGTACAGTATATGTCTTAAGTGTTAGATCTTAACAGAGAAACAATTACTTTCAAAACAAAACAAAAAAGAAAAAACAATAACTTCCTGTGGAAATGTATACAGTAAACATACATATTGTACACTTGCACTAACCTCTGTGGTGTTTTTTTTTTTTTTTACTTTAGGTAACTACACATCACAGAGCCGTTAGCATTTTGGTCTTGTACACTAGTAATCGTATTTTGGAGTAAATGCCACATTTTCCTCTTTAAGCAGTTATACATTCTGTAACATGTCATTATGTCTCATGCATTCAGTGAGGCATACATTTATGCTATTATAATGTACAGTAAAGGAGGTCTATCAAAACAAAGCAAGTGTGTGTAAAAACTGATGACCATTCCAACAATATATCTCAACCAAGAACCATTTTAAAGGCAGCTGAGCAGATATGTGATCCATTCCTGTAAGTGTCAGTTTAAGATTCTTCAGTGATTTGTGCAGCTTGTATTAAGCTCACTGGTTGTAAATGTGAGCAAGGCTTCACAATTTAGTATAAGTTGTGAATATGTGAATGTGAACATTTTTATTCTGGAAATCAACAGTACTTTTAAATGCTGTACACTGAATTTACCAGCAGACATGAATTTCAAACTCAGACCCCAGTAGAGTATATGCACTTGTTTTACTATTTTGTCTTTTCTCATTTAAATGAAAATTTAAATTCACATACTATTTTCAGCAGACAGTGAATGAATGAATAAATGAATGAATGAATGAATGAATGAAATATTTTCACATCTCTAATAGATGACACATTCCTCACTACATTCAATGACTGCTCGTAGCCTGTAAAAGGAGATAATGATTTTTCCTATAATATATAGCACAACACTGAAATTTACCTTTTCATCTCTCACCTTTCCACTGCACCTCATAAATAGTTTGAAGATTTGAGGTTTGAAATGTTTTTTTTTCAGGTTAGACTATAGATAGATAGACAAATAAAGAACACATTGTACTGGTTTGATTTTTCAAGACATCAGAAATGATATCTTTATAAGTAGACTTTTTTAAATTTTGCAATCTACATCTATTGAAAATCAATTTTCCCGACAAGACAAATTTGAGGTTCACAGCTTTATGCAGCACAGTGACATAACTAATGCATTTATAGAGAGAAAATATTGATTTCTCCATGTCACAGAGCCATACTTTGCCACATTAAGTTTAATTTAAGGTTATTATACACTGTATTAAATAAAAATCAAGGTGCAGTTTTTCTGTAATAAGAAACAGAATTGCCTCGGAACTGTAGCTGCAATATGCCATAATTAACACAACACATGACAATACATATTTTTGAATCAAAAACATAAGCAAAAACCATAAAAAGCAGTATCACCAAAGTGTCTAACGACTTAGATATACAGTACAAGTCAGAACTTTGAATACATTTGCTGGAAAATATTTTTTACAAGGTATTTAGTTAACAGGATTTAGCAGAAAATTATCCGATGTCTTCCCAGCTTTTCTGCAGCAGTTCCCAGAGATGTTGGTTTCACGCCCATGCCGCCGAGCCAACACGGAACACCTGGGGCGTGGCGCAGACTGATGCACAAAAGGCAGCGTCAGACCAGGAGCTGACGTGGAAGCTTGTTCAACCTTGTAGCTTATGACCTCCTTACCGATACTCCTCCCTGATCCCTGAGTCCTTTCCCTGTCCCGTAATCCTAGTCCTTAGTCCTTGTACCTCCTTATGATCATCGACCTCTTGCCTGTGTACCGACCTTGCCTTTTGGATTGTCCCTGTAACGACGTTCACGCCTCGAAGACCTCTTGCCTGTCCTGTGACAAAGTCTCTCGGATTTCCCTGAATAAAGCACAAATTCCACTCTGCATTTGGGTCCACCACTTCCTTCCGGAACCATCCATGACAGCTGGCCACTTGTGGGCTGCTTTTAGTTTTCTCTTCTGTCATCCAATACAAGTATTGCCCGGGTGACGCAGCTTTACTCAAAGCTTTTACTGGCACTGTATATCTCCAGGTGCATGATAGCCAAAGGACAGCCCACATAAATAACTTTTAAAAATATTCTCAAAAGAACCAACATTTAAGAAATGCTGTTTATATAACATTTTGAAACAAGGTGATGAAGGAAGCCGTTTGGTATTACACCATTGTCAGTACACCAGTTCCTCATTAGTATTTGTAAACCAACAAAGGCAGGACATCTCAACCTCCTTTATGTGAATAACAAGTAATCTCAAGGAATCACAAATCACTATTAAAAATTGTCCATTTTATTATCTTTGTAATGGGAATTTATTTATTTAGAGAATCATTTATGTGATTCTCAGATTACAAGGCTCAAATCATTTAAAGAAAACAATGCTGGTCTGACCGGCGTACTTTAGATTTGTTTGTCACAGGTAAATTTTTTTACTTAGCAGACTCGCCGAACCTTTCTTGTGAGGTACAGATTGAGCATGCCAGTAAACCCTGAGCCATTCAATGAGAAGTACATTCTTTGTTGTATTCTCAAGATACTGAACCTTTTTTTTTGCTAAATAATTATATTAATTTAGTCAAAATTATGTTTACTACCACAACAGCAGCAATAATAACACAAATAATTTCGCTGTGGAAAACCAAAGAAGGCCACAGTTGAGTGCTGTGCTGTTTGATGAAGCAAACTATAAGTTATTATACATGAAACAGTAAAAAAACTAATAAGAATTTTGTTGAAAGCTCTGAGTGGGGTGATTGCTTGTTTGCCTGATACATGATGATAATCTTCACAGAAAAGTCATCATGTCCTCTGGAACCCTGTAGTCCTTACTCTTGTCCACATGTGGTACAGAGTTTCTTCATATGAGGTCATTCACAGACATCCAAGCCGTCTGAGACTTTTTCCTCTTAGGACCTTGGTGCTGGGTGATCTGGGGGCCAAGTACCTGACACCCTTCAGATGACTGAGAAAAGCCATAGAACCACTAATGAGTTGCAAATTTCTCCTGTCAACATGGGGAACTTGTTGGTTTGAGAGCCCAGTCACATGGCTTGACCTTGTACCAATCTCTTCACGAATATTTAACTTTTGTTGATCTTGTATATGTATTATTTTATACTTCTCAACATCTTATTTTCTCTTTTATCCAATGCAAGAGATTTGTCCCTAGGCTATTTAGACATAACTCATCCCCCTTTATCCTAACCTAATTTATCTCTGAAAAACACCTATAAGGCAAATGTCTGAATACTGAAGAACCTTTCCCAGTTATTTCTTACCTGAAAAATAATGATTAATTCAGAAACTGACACAAGTTCATTCAAAAGTCACCCTGAAAGTACTTTAAAACTTTATAAATAACTATTAATATAATTAATAGGTAATAGCTTTGAAAAGAATGCCGTCCTTATCAACCTAGTTGTCCCTGTTATCAGGTTTCATATGGCACTATCATTGGTGTGATCTGATGTGACTGAAATGATGTGTTATGGATATTTCACCAGTGGAGTGCAAGTTTCATAAAAGTTTTCCCAAAGTGGCAGAGTAGTCAAGAACAATAGCAGTAAAAGTTCAATACAAGCAAAATTCTGGGCAAGGCTCAGTAGATGAGCCTCAGGTGTGGCTAGCTGGAAAAAGGAAACAATGTTTAGAAAGAGAACTGAAGAAGAAAGGTATTTTCAGCAGTTCTAAGCACTACACCATGAAGAATGCTCTGTGAGTCATGGATGAAATGCATCCTGTTAGGTCTGGCAAAAACCAAATATAGTCCTTCAGAGTAAGACCCTTCAACCAATAGTCAAGGCTACCATAGGACCTTGATTCCTTGCTATCACAAAAAAAGCCATGAATTCCTATTTTGTATCAGAAAACTTTAAAGGATATTCTTCAGTCTATGAATTGAATCTCTAGGGCAACTTTGTCATGCAGGAAGGCAATGATCCCAAAGTCTACATCATAATGGCTGAAAAAATTAAAGTTATAGAATGGCTGAGCAATTCTATTACCTGAATCTAAGATGTTCTGGCAACATGTGAAAAGAGCTGTTCATCCTTGGAAACCTGAAAATGTTGCTGAGCAGTTTAAAGTGTTTTTGCATGAAGGAGTGGGCCCAAATTCCTCCATATAATATAGTATTTATTTTCAGATACATCAGTAGCCATATGACTGAGAAGGACATACAAACCTTTTTTATTTTCAAATGGAACTTCAAAATATTTGGTTCTTTCAGTAATTATACCAAGATACCTGTAATTGTATAATTATGAGAAAGATGTATTCCCTTATAACATAAAGCAGATAAGCAGGTTCATAATACTAAGATCTTCATGTTGGATATATGTAGTTTCAGTTGCATCCTAAGCAGTTTAATTACATCATTTGCCATCATTACAGAAGAAAGTGAATTGCTGAATGGACAACATAATGGCAATCCGTCACAAACAGTATGGATTAACAATTTGTAATGCCCAGCCGTAATATGGTTAGTGCATTGAAAACACACTTCTTCTGGATAGTATCTCGGCCATCAGCATCACAATGACTTTTTTACAAATTTGAATATTAATTTGGAATTTAAAGCCACTGTTTGCTCTGGGCCTTCCTGGTGTTTCTACGGCCCTTAGAGCCAGATTTCCGATGTGTTGGTATATGTACAGAATATTTCTTTAATTGAAATTATTATTGGAATGTCAGTAAGTCTATAAATATAGTGGCGCGGGGGGTTTGACTTGTTCGTTGCTGTATGGCGGGTCTAGGGTTCGAGTCCTGCTTGAGGTGTGTGGCAGCTCTGTGTTTCTCCATGTGTTTTCCTCCCCCAACGTGCAGAGGAAGGACCTGGTAACCCACCTCTGTTCCCCTCTTGACTTGCCCTGAAAAGCACACGAGTGGTTGCTATGGGTCAGGTCTGACTCGGTGCCTTGCGTAAATGGAAGTCCAGAAATGTACGTCAAAAAATGAAGTGAAACTGCTAACAAGGTCATTCTTGTATTTCAAAATAATTGTCAAAATGCATCTTTACAGTACATCCAACATGCAAAAAAGAAAAAAAAGAAAACACAGATCACAGCTAAACCACAATTAATATCTCAAATTCTGGTCAGTGCCATTTCCCTTTAGAGGGCTGCTGCATTTTTAAACGATGTTTAGCAACTTCTTTCCTACACAACATATTTCACATACACATTTATATGCATTATATATTATGTACAGACACTTTTGATACGCATCACATCTCAAACTTATATTTTAGAAACATAGTTCTGCTACTAAATATTTACCATAATACAGGTAGCAGACATTAGCAAAACTACAGAAGAATGTGACATAAAGAAACTTATATGAAGAACGAGGACTGAGAATGTAGAGAGAAGGAAGATTGGTTCCCTCAAACTGCTCCTAGTTAGAACAGAATATGTCTCTCTACAAGTACTACAGTTTCCACAAGCTCAACCATTCAGACTTCAGCCACCAGCGCCTGCGCGACAAATATGTGTATTCGTATTCAATAATTTCATGCATTACTTGCGAGATGTATATTTTAGACTAATTTCATTGGACTCACTAGGCACTCTCTGTCAGAGAATAGTATAGGTTTATTGAATTTCTAAATCAATATTTTGGATCACCTTTTTGAGGTATATTTTATAAAATCACCTTGCAGAATAATAATAATAATAAAAACATTCAGAAAAGACAAATACAGAGACAGCGTTTTTGGTAATTTGATTTTGGACTCATCTTCTTAGAGTCTACAATACAGTTGCTAATGGACAAAATCCATTAGCAATCCAAGGCAGTAGCAGCAGCTGTTGTTACTGATTGTAGAGGTGGGGGGTGCAGGGGGGGTCTATAATTTTGCTGATCCTTCATAGGAACACATGGCAAGGCATCCTGCTCCCACATTTGCCAAAACTAACCATAAAAGCATGCCGGGAGAGCAGTCAAAACTTAAGAAAAGCATGACGACGGGGTTGCGTCCTGCATACAGCTACGGCTTTTTTACTCGGCTCAAGGCAATCAGTCAAAAAGGCAGAGGCCAACATAGTGTGAAACCTGACCCTGATCACATCAGGAAAGCTGTCGTGAAATCATGAACAGCTATCGAACTTGTTGAAGCGCATAACGTGTTATTTTAAAAAAAAATTTGAATGTGCCGTCATTTTATATTGATGAATGAGCCACCCTAGGCAAAATATCTAATTTCAGCTGTGAAATGAGTAAATAAAACATTTATGAGTGCTAAAAAAATTCAGAAGTATTAGAAAAGAAAGGGTGAAAAGAAATTTGTCTCAACTTAAGCTAAAAGTGGCCTTCCTGACTTGGATAATTGTAAAGAAATTGAGATGGGCTCAGTGCTTATTTGAACGTGGAGTAAAAACACATCCCAACGGACTGAGTGAACATTTATTGGCAGTCATGTGGGATTTACATCTGCTTTTAGTGACAATAAAGGACCTTCTTCAGTCAATTAAAAAATACTTTCAACCACGGAACAAATATACATTACAGCAAATATAATAAAAAATGCTGTTTCTTACTCGCAATTTTATAAACACAAAAATAATGAATAACTGCAAAAGGGGACGTATATACCATAAACAATGGTTTTATACTAATATACAAAATTTAAATAAATTAATCCAAAATGAAAGCAAATTGGGATTTTTTCACAATTTAGATCTTAATAGTGTATGACATGTTTACAGTACTACTAAAGTATATGAACCCCCTGTGTCTCTTACCAGGAAATGGTTATTTAATGAGAAGCCGTCTCTCTCATCTGACATAATAGGTGTGTAATGACCAGTTCCGTATGTTGCTTTAGAGGAAATCATGTGTGTAGCAGAAACACACAAGTAATGCAGGTGCAAAATTAAGTGAACCCCAAGTCGCATTGGTTAAACCAAGTAAATCAGGTGTGTAAATCAGTCATTTGTTCATTTTATGTTTATTATGAGATTTAACATTTACATTTAAACGTTCCGTTTAATATTTTATAGACAAATAATGACCATCCCTACAGGGTTTACATACTTTCAAGCAGCACTGTATAGTTCTACTTTTTTCTCCCCTAGGATTTATCAGTCACAGTTTTATTGAAAAAAATTGGTAGTTCTATGTGTCTTTATGAGGGACGGGGAAAAGAGGGATTAGAGGAAACCTTGCGCCCGCACTGATGCTTATGTTAGTCTAGTGCTGACATTGACTTGAGTCCTGGTGACAGGTAATATCTGCCTGCGTTTTCCCACAGGTATTGAAGTTTCAGGCACAGCCGCCGGTGGGGCATGCAGCTCCGCAGCTTGCAGGATCTGTACCGGCACTGACTGCATGGCCCACCAGACACACGTCCAATGTGCTTACGCCCCCCTCCAACGTGAGCAGGAAGTGGCGAGCATGTGACCGTGCTCCAATTAGTCAGCCTGTGCAGTGTGGTGTGAGCACCTGTCAGGGGCGAACGGCTCATGCTCCGCTGGGCTGACGCGCCGTGCCTCGTCTCAATTATGGCGGCGCGTGTCGCCGTGCTGAGAGCGCCGACTGAAGCCCCGAGGGTCGGGGTTCAAATCCGAAGCGAGATGTGACTGTTATACCCTTCAGCAAGGTCGAACCTCAATTATTACCTGAAAGGCTGCTGCTGAACCCACCCCGATAAACACAATGTTCAAATGTTTGCCCCATTTAAAGGGTCTCCACTAAGTAAATGAAGAATTGTCACACTGAAGTGCCAAATGCCACCCCTAGGATGAGGGTTTTTTTCATTTCTACATTTTGTTATTCCCAGGCATGATGCTTTTCTAGATCTGGAGGCCATAGCTCTTAGAAAAAGATGTACAGCAAGAGCGGTACACACGTGCACAAGTCCTTTGTGCTAAAATGTAAAAAACTGTTCAATAATCATTGTTTTTTTGTGACAATGTTGAAACGTTTAAGACACTGTATGTGTAGACAGACACACACACACACACACACACACACACACACACACACACACACACGTAGAATGCCTATTAATCCAACTGTAGTCAATGACTTCTTTTTGTGTCCCATAGCCATGTGGAATGGTAGAGAGAGAAATCAAAGCAAGCTGGCCATGTAGTCAACACAAGACTGGGTAGTGAAACC
The DNA here is from genome assembly GCF_900964775.1 of Scleropages formosus. Classification (NCBI taxonomy): domain Eukaryota; kingdom Metazoa; phylum Chordata; class Actinopteri; order Osteoglossiformes; family Osteoglossidae; genus Scleropages; species Scleropages formosus. The sequence goes on from NC_041806.1 coordinate 33,089,969, forward strand.
AAGGAAATTGGGCAAATGGGTTCCCCATAATTAGATGTGCTTTACTGGTATCAGTCTAAGATGCAGAGAGAAAAGCTCATGGCCATTTCAATAGAACTTCACTCAAGGAACAATGACTGCTGCATCACTACTGATTAAGAACTTTCAGAAGGATTTTTATGTGCAACCAGTGTTGAAAAATGTGTACACTGTTTGAACACATAATAAAATTCAGTTTTGATTTAAAATGTAACTTTTGTTATATAATTTAATTATGTCTTCTATGGCAATAACGCATCCCTCCTGGACACCTTGCAGGCTCAGGTAGAGGGTTGTCTTGCAAATGTCATATCGTTTCATGAAATGAGGTCATCATCTCAAAAGCACTCAGTCTGAAACTTCTGGTTATTCTGTGATTTTAATGAGTTATAAAATACATATCATGTCCCATGTTGTCCGGGGGTGCGGTGGCACAGTGGGTTGGACCGGGTCCTGCTCTCCAGTGGGTCTGGGGTTCGAGCCCCGCTTGGGGTGCCTTGCGATGGACTGGCATCCCGTCCTGGGTGTGTCCCCTCCCCCTCCGACCTTACGCCCTGTGTTGCCGGGTAGGTTCCGGTTCCCCGCGACCCCGTCTGGGACAAAGCGGTTCCGAAAATGTGTGTGTGTGTGTGTGTGTACACAATTGACCCTTGAACTACGTACACAGAGGTTAGGGGCGCTGACCCCCCGCACAGTCGAAAATCTGCATATAACTTTTGACTCCCCAAAAACTTAGCTCCTAATAGCCTACTGTTGACCGGAAGCCTTACCGATAACATAAACAGTCGATAAACACATATTTTGTATGTTATATCTATTATATACCGTATTCTTAAAAAGAAGTATGCTAGAGCTTCACAGTAGCCTAGCTGATACACTAATGAATGAATCGTTAGAAATTTTTTTACATTACTGTACGGAAAGAGAACTGTAGTACAAGAATTTCTCTGTGTTAGACAAGTACATGTGACAATAAAGCTTGAAACTTGAAAGCCAAAAAGGAACTGAAGACAGGGAGTGCAATATCATAAAGCAAAACACACTCTCACTCAAGTTCTCAGACCAGCTGCTTTAACGTCACTCCTGAATCCCCTCACCTGGTAGCAGCTGGTCCTCACTAATCCCTTGAGGGAAAGCAGGGGCAAGCTGTTGGGGGTCAGGACAGTACCAGCCACCAGCTCACACTTTGTTATATTTTCAGACACAGACACACACACACAGTCTGAACTGCTTGTCCCATACGGGGTTGCGGGGAGCCGGAGCCTAACCTGGTAACACAGGGCGTAAGGCTGGAGGGGGAGGGGACACAACCAGGACAGGATGCCAGTCCGTCGCAGGCACCCCAAGCGGGACTTGAACCCCAGACCGGGTGGTTATATTTTTTTGCTGCAGAAAAATGTCAAAGAAAGATTCAATGAAAATGTGACATTTTATGCTAAAGTCCAATGAAAATATTCCACATACCAGACATTTTTTAAATACAATAATTGTATGTATGCCTTTATAGTTTGGTGTCACAAGTGTGATGATCATGCAGTAATAGCTTCATCTGTTTTGAAGTCAAATGAAGAACAGTGTCATGAGGCTGTGGTTGTGTGAAAATACCTGAAACAGATGGGATTAGCAGCATTATCTCACAGTTGTGGTAACTGCTACACGAGAATGTAATTTGGGTGTATTGGCACATTACTGTACGGTACAATATCATGCTTCTTTGTGCATATTCTGCTATGTGTACAATATATACACTTGGAGTTGGCTGGGAGCTTTCAGGTCATGATTTTGCTTGGCAATAAATCGTCTCTTAATTCCACACAAAGGTAAAGACAGATCACAGATCATTTCACTTTTCTGAGAAATATTTTGCTAGTTACTTTTGACACCGATTGAGAAAATAGCGTGAGTATATCATTAAGGGGAAATGAAAATTAAACAGTAGTATTTCCTTAATGGTGGGGGTGCGGTGGCGCAGTGGGTTGGACCGCAGTCCTGCTCTCCGGTGGGTCTGGGGTTCGAGTCCCACTTGGGGTGCCTTGTGATGGACTGGCGTCCTGTCCTGGGTGTGTCCCCTTCCCCCTCCGGCCTTACGCCCTGTGTTGCCGGGTAGGCTCCGGTTCCCCGTGACCCCGTACGGGACAAGCGGTTCTGAAAATGTGTGTGTGTGTGTGTGTATTTCCTTAACTGATGACTGATTGTTCCAGAATTTTTTTTCGGATATGATACGTATAAGGTGTTAACATTTTACACCAGTCACTTTTACATTGGGACAATGTGCTTAACAAATGCCTTCCAAAGAGGCTTCAGAAAAACAGCAACTGAGGTGTAACTTGTGATAATTTTAACACAAATGGAAATATGGTAACAAAGATATTGCAAAAAAGCACTGCAAAATACTGAAACACAACCACAGCTAAGATAAAAGATACAAAGCATATGTAGTGACATGATTTGGATGGATCAAAAAGTGCTGAAGAACACCAGTGTATGGCACTGGAGAAAAACACTAAGTGTGCATCTATTACACTGTTCTTCTTAGATTTTCTTTTAGTGGAAGTTACAGGAACCCTGGCTACCCCTGACAGTTGGATATTTGCAACTTTGTAAAGGAGGTGAAACACACATCGTCATAGCAGGTATTTTTAACTCTTTCTATTTTACTTCCATACATTAAGCTTCCATTAAGGAAATTACACCTATTTCCTAGTGTCTTGTTCTTTTATAATATTTATGTCACCAAAATTTTCTCCAAAGTAATATACATTGCAGAGAACAATGCAAAAAGTCCAGTATAGGAGAAGGAGAGATATGGATTCAGACGTGTGATTCTTGAGTATAGTCCATTTGTCACAAACTACCGTATAAACATCTATAGATTACATGAGTAGCTGCATAAAGGGGTTTTTGTATTTCATTTTAAGCAATAGTAATAGCACAATGTTAATGTTCTAGATCTGATGTGAGTCAGAAGTGTCTGAACATAATATGTAATATTGTATATCAATGAAATAGCTCAATACATGTTTACATTTACATTATATTTATTCATTTAGCAGACGCTTTTGTCTAAAGCGACGTACATCTCAGCAAAAGTACAATTTATGCATGACATTAAGAGAAAGAGACATGGCTGCAGACATGTTACTCTCAAGTAAACCTAATTTGTTACCTTCCGCTTGCTGCACCGAGGTTCGTCGTTCAAGTAGGAGCATAAAACACAGGATAGACAAATCCTGATACCCTTCTACTATTTTTTTTTAATATAAAACACACAAACAATCACATACAATGCTGGAGTAGCGGTTGAATAAAGGTTTATCTGGGGATGCTCATGTAGTTACAGTGCATGAACATTTACACCATACATGAGCTGGAGAGATTTTGGGCGAAATGAGTCCAGAAAAGGTGAGTTTTCAGACCCTTCTTGAATGTAGACAGAGTTTCAGCAGTTCTGAGTGAGAGGGGGAGGTCATTCCACCACAACGGAGCCAGAACCGAGAACCTCTGTGCTTTACTTTTAATGCGTGAGACCACCAAGCGAGCAGAAGTGTTTAAAAATGTGGCAGCAATCTAAAGGGAAATTGCAGATTTTAGGATACTAGCCACGGTTTTAAAAATGTAAGCAGAATATGGGATTAACTATTAGTTGTACCATTAGTCACACCATTAAATGTTATTTCAAGATTGTAACTTCTAATCTTATAATCACTGTCATAACATTGTTTATCATAACACATTCATTAAGGAATGTGAAGTATTCAGGCTATTTTGTGTCTATTAGATATAATAATTATTCATTTTGCAATTATTTTGAAATACAAATGACCTTATTTGCAATTGTAACTGTTTTTTAACATACAGATTTGCTGACGTTCAAATAATAATTTGAATTAAAGAAACATTCTCTACATACACCAGGCCACCTGAAACCTACCTCTATGGACAATGGAAACACCCGGAAGGCCCAGAACAAACTGTGGCTTTAAATTCCAAATATCTGCTCCATGAAAAAAAAAAGAGAACTTAAAGGACCCAGGTTTGGATCCCACATCCTGCTATAGTACCCTTGAGTAAGTTACTTACACTGAATTGCTCCTGTAAAATGACCCAGCTGTATAAATGTATAATAATAATAATAATAATAATAATAATAAGAAGAAGAAGAAGAAGAAGAATTTGTTGAATGATGGCTCTAAACTGATGACCAGGGATGGCAGTTGTGTAGTATGGCATCACCTTTGTGGGGTTGAGTATGTAAATGTGCAGTTATGCTCTCTGTTGTGTCTTTGTTTGGATTGTGCAAAGCACATTTATAGAAGAGAAATGACTGTATAATGAGCAAAAATGCTACTTTACTGAAATTACTAGCTCATTTTGTATAAAAAAAGGGTATGTATTTTCACAAGCCATTCGCAATTTCTCATTGTATTGGAACCTGTTATGTGTCAGACAGATGTATTCCTCTGAAAAAGTCTACTAGTTAATGATGATGATAAAAGAGGAAAGGCATCACATAAAAGTTTGCATTTTAGGGTTTCACCAGCTGCTATCTGAAAGTGTGAAACCAAAGCACATTTATTCTCTATGAAGCAGGTTTAAGATTAGGGTTAATAGGTGGTGCTGCTGAGTGTGAGGATTAGTCAGTAGACAAAGATGGTTTCCTTGCTATATCATGAAGTCCCAGGATGCCCTTTTCTGGCCCTCAACAGAGGTGATGCCAATTCTGTACTCTTCTTAGGTCCAGAGACTGTTCAGAACATGTTCCAGTTAATGCAAACTCTGCATTTTGCAGCACCTGGGAAGGAATCTGCAATTCTTTAAGATGGAATTTAATGAAAATGTTCTGAGTCCTCAACAAATCTGACACTTGTTCTCAAACTGCTATTGCATCGATTTTCATCCAGAGGTGATTTTACATTTTGGAGGTAGGATAATGAGGCTGCGCTGGGATGTCCAGATGTCCACTTGCTTGGCTTTCCTTTGTTCGGCAGTGGTGTCTTACGGTATCGTCACCTCTGTCCATTTACATGGTGACATCTTCAGTGGAGTGCCTTGTTTCAAAAAAAAAATCTGGATCTTGCAGTAAATAATGCATTTCTTTTACGCTGAATAATTTATTTGATGAAACAACCAAACACCAAGTTTAAATTTTAATTATGGGACCTGGTGTCTTTTCCATCTGAGCTGTGTGAGAATTTATGGTATCAAGCTAATTTTTGGTAAAGATCAGGGAATTCTAACATGTCGATTGATGCTGGAGTTTAAAAATGAACAGGCTGCTGCTGTGTGAGCATTTAAAAAAATATACATCAATATTAGTACAAGGCTGGTTCTAGCAAAGGTTCCATACTGTGTGAAAAGAGAAAATAATACATGGCAACAAGCCTGTCCAAGCTATGTAATCACACTCCTTTCTGAGACATAATTACCCAACTTGGATTATCAAGATAGCACCTGGAGGCTGATGGGATAGAGAGAAAACCCACAATCCTCATAACATTTTCTATTTTTTACTCTGTTTTTTCACTTGACAGCCTTTGGGAACTCAAGGACAAAGCATTTAAGCCCATACTTAAATTTCAGTTAAACCTATTTTTAGCCTGCCGTTCATTAAAGGGACTTTTACACATCATTAAATGAATGTGCTTAATTAATAATGGAGTCCACCCCGTGGCATTCTGGTCAAATCCCAGTGTGTGGCTCTCAAGATGGCAAATCTCCCTACAGAGAAGAAACGAGGTCCAGATGTGAGTGCAGGAGCTGCATAATCCTTACCTTTTTCTCAGAGCTACATGTGTCGAGAAAAAGCACCAGTCACAATCATTACTGAACTATGGAAAGCAACCTTATAGTGTTTACACCTTAAGATCTGGGCTGTGTAGTAACTCATGGGGAACTTTTAGGACTAAAAGTTTCAGGACAAATTGTCAAACTGCAACACGTTCCTGCCCAAGCTGACAGACTGTCTTATTCCCATGGCACCAATGGATGCCGCTCCATGTCACAAGCGGTTTATTTTATTATAGCAACCCAGCTACGAGATCTTAGCCCGTAAAGTAATATTCCAACCACTCTCTGGCAATGCGGGTCCACAGCCCCATTGACCTGCATACAATTTGTCAGACTTTGCTGTCAAGTTTCATCTCACAAAACAGCCTAACGGATCTGCATCCTATTTTTTGTGCGTGGGTCCGTACAATTTGGGTGCTCAGTGAAAACGTCTTTCCTTCTTTTCCCAAAGCTGACACGGGGCACACGGCCCTTTCTCATGACATGTTATCAATTTCTGTGGCCTTTTTAAGAGAAGCGTCTGCCAAACTCATTTATGTCCTGCTCAAGGTCATTGACGTCTCCTAGTATAGCTGTTCTAGCCGCTTTTGGTGTCCGACTGCTGGGAGGAGAGCAATAAATTTCACATGGTAGCCACGTACACCCAAAGGCCTCGGCGTAGTCTGCACACAAGCCAGAATATTCCCCCATAGCATCTTTATTCATTTTCAAGCCTTGCGCTGTCATGTGATGGACGGTCGGCTTATGATTTCAGTTACGTTATGCTTTTTTCTCCATAAACAAACAATAAGTGTGCACAATGTGTATATACTGTAGCTGTGTTTGGATGCTGGACGGACGGCTGGCCTCGAAGCACGCCTTGAGACACCCTCTTGGTTATCCCCATTTGCTCTCAGTGAGGGGAAATAGTGGCTTCATTACTCAACTGCACGTCTCAGGAATATGTCATCAGTGGAGGGCTGTATTTGTTGGGCTAAGAATTCACCTGCCTCTCCAAATCATGCCAGAAGAAAGTAGAAGACTCTGTTGGGGTTACCTGCTACTCTCATTCTCTAAATATTTAAATGCCTTTTTCAGCAAAATATCTAACATGCATAGGCAATCTCTAATTGCCTTATTCTTATAAAATTATAGTCAATACATGCAAAACAGTGAAGAGAGTATTGCACTGTTTTGACAGCCTTGCTTTACTTTTTTCAGATTGCATTTATTGTGACCTGAAGGAAACAGTGAAATTTGAAGAAATGGGGTAACACACACACTTTCTGAACCGCTCGCCCCATACGGGGTCGCGGGGAGCCGGAGGCTAACCTGGCAACTCAGGGCGTAAGGCTGGAGGAGGAGGGGACACACCCAGGAAGGGACACCAGTCCGTCACAAGGCACCCCAAGCAGGACTTGAACCCCAGACCCACCCTAAAGCAGGACCCCAGACCAACCCACTGCACCACCATGCCCAATGGGGTAACAGATATGTTTAAATAATAAACAAAACATTCATGTACACTGATCCCCCATCCTAATTTGCTCTTGAAAACTGACTGTACATTGAAAAAACTGATAATGAAATTACTTATTCCATTATTTCTTCTGAGAAAAAATTTCAGTTTATCCCAAGCCCATTTAAGATTATCCTTAAATCATTATAAATGATGCGTATGTCACCAGAAAAAAAAAAGTTCTGTAACACATTACAATACCATGAATAACAAATTTTTTTTAAAAATTAACATTTTTTGATTGTGCCTGCAAATTTTGTGCCTGTCTGCTGATCTTATTTTAATTCAGATGCATGGTTACAGTTGCAAATTTTTCTCTTTTACTCTAAAAATTAACAAATTCATAAATTAGCTTCACGTAATTATGTTCATGGACTGGTTTGAAAAAGACAAAGACAAATGTCACTTTTAAATAAAGGAATGCTTACAAAACGAAAGCAAAACGGTGCAAAACAAAACATACAAACATACGAGTATTCATGGGAGAATATAAGCTGTGCGCTCGGTTGTGGGGTGGAGGCAGCCGCCAGGGCAGGACAGAATCACCCAGCAGCAGGATTTACACATTAAATGGAGGCTTTACTTGTAAACCATAAAGGGGGATGTGGTCCCATTAAAGAAAAACCAAAACGGGTACTTAGAACAAAACCAAGCAGCGAACATAAACTTCAAACTACAACCAAAACAACCCAACAGAACAGCTACTTTAACTGTCCCTTAATGTCCACTTGCCTGAAAGTCTCTTCCTCAGTCTCCCTAAAGTATTCAGACCAGCTGCTTAATAGTCTTCTATGACTGCTGCTCTACTGTCCCCAGCTGGTCGTCATTATTCTGTTGGGGCAACTGCAGGCTGTTTGGAGCTGCCGATCAGACTAATCCTGCCTCCTCCCCAGGGCTGTACCGCCCACTAACTCATAAATTCCAGACCAGAACTGAGAGCATGCGAACACAGTACGTACAAGACAACGTGCCTCATGGGCTCTCCCGTACAGCCGCTGGACGCAGATTTCAGCTGAAGTCTCAGTTTATCAAGCTGTGCTGGATGTCACAGATGGGATAAATGAAAATCCCGACTGATTAATGAAAAATTGTATTAATAATCTCAGACTTATACATATAGGGGTTGAGTGTAATTATTTTAAATAGAAAAATAATTAATTTCACTCTCAGCTAACTCACACGTGTAGGATGTTGAGCACATGTGAGCTTTGAGGAGTGGCCTCAACTTCACTTACATTCTACATTTAATGAAATGTATGTAATTTTGTGAAACCACTGATTGCGTTGACTAATCACGTGTCACAGGGACGTATTTTCGTTTTTTGTTTTCCGTTTTACTTGTTTTTTTTTCTTAAATCATTTTAAATATTTGCCTACATTGAAAACTTTGGAACGGGGATACTCTGGGTTTTTGTGTGCTTTTCTGGAGGTTTTTTCTTTTTTTTTTTTTTAAACATAATCCAAGGTACCACATGATCACAGGAAGAGTCACTACTACAAATACAACTATTTTTACTAAAATTATTTCACACCTTAATATCCAAAGATCTGCATCTTCTCAGATACAGATATAAAAATGATGAGATGAGATGAATTATGATTAATTAACCAGTTTGTGTTTTATTCTTAATTGCTGCTTGCTAGCCTGCCTCCGGCACCCACAGTGCAGTGAGGACACAAACAATTCAAGAATGATTTCCATTTGTCATTGGAGTGTGAACTGGTGTTGGATATGGACTGTCAGGTGTGAATACAGAAAGCGCTCTGCTTGCACCTCAGCTCTGAAAAATATCTTCAGACAATGTAGCCTTTTTCTACAGAATAGGGTGTAATTCTGTCTGAACATCACATTGTGTACACTCTGTCATATGTTATACACCATATCGTATGTTAATGTATTGAGATCTTGAGACTTCTTCATCTCAAACTGTCCAAAAGTGATACTGTGGGGCCAGAACGCCTTTATAGATTAGATGTTAAAAAGTATGTGAATAAAACCTTGGAATAGTACATACATAAATATACCAGCGTGGAAGCTGCTCTCTCCATAGAACCTAAAAAATTTGCCCACTCGCTCACTTTCGGTAACCAGTTGTCTTGAGCAGGGTTGCAGCTGTCCGGAGCTTATTCCAGAATCAGTGGGTGCCAGGCCCACGGTTGGGGGTAGACCCTGGATGGGGCACCAGTCCAGTGTAGAACTTACATTATCCGTAAATTATTACTGACTGCCTAGGGGTGGGCTGGTGTCTGGTCCACACGCTATACTTCTGGCACAAGCTCCGGACCACCGTGACCCTGAGCAGGACAAGTGGTTATTGATAATAACAATTGGGTGGATCTTATTAGTAATAAGCAAATAGGTCCAAGCCTATCACAGCCTTGTAAGTAAGCATCATTATTTTAACGTCTGAAAGCTTGCATAATATGATCATAATGATCATTTTAATATTACTTTCTATTACTATTTGCTGCAGCTGTATGTTGACTTCTTATCTACGATATATTAAACACCATAAGCATTCATGAGTCATTCAATGTCCACACAGCTATTCTGCATTTGTATGCATGATTTATTCCACACCGCAGTGGGTTGGACCAGGTCCTGCTCTCTCTAGTGGGTCTGGGGTTCGAGTCCCGCTTGGGGTGCCTTGTGACTGACTGGCGTCCCGTCCTGGGTGTCTCCCCTCCCCCTCTGGCCTTGTGCCCTGTGTTGCCGGGTAGGCTCCGGCTCCCTGCAACCCTGTATGGGACAAGCGGTTCAGAAAATGTGTGTGTGTGTGTGTGTTTATTCCACACATAATGGCGTGCGCTGCTTTAATCTCTTACAACCAAAGTTCAGGGTTTGCCGCATGTAAAGCACAAACTGGCCTTTTGTGTGAACTTGTGGATGGCACATTACTGATTTCAGCAAATGTTAAAATCTGTCACAGCGAAGAGGGTGATTAACCTGAAAGTCCTCAGGAATGAGTAGTTTCACACACAAGCTGCACTACAGCCACGCGGCTTAACAACGAAGAGCCCGTTATTATTCACGTCTGTTTCATTGACAAGCCGCAGCAGTGGCACATTTAACATTGGAGTTGTCTTTGGCCTGACTGACAAGCCATTTCTTGATAAAACACTTTCAATTTCAGCGTTTGAGAGGCTGTCAAAGCCGTAGAAATATTTCACTAAGGACAAGGGTATCCATAGCTGCGACTCTCTATTCACGCATATTGCTGATGTCTGCAGGAGTTGGCTTTCTGTCTGTGTAGACACCACTGGCTACATTATTGATGTCTTGGTGAGTGACCCTTATCATTTAAATGAAGGAATACATTTATGCATGTCTCTATATACACACGCACATACACATATTTATATTCATATATATATGTATATTTATAGAGAGAGAGAGAAGCATACCTATGTCTATGTGTATAAAGACATATGTTTATATGTATATATGCATATGCATGTGTTTACGAAACAGTAATGCATTTTGCAATATCACACTTTAAGGCATCACGAACTAATCCTGCAGAGACCTCAAAATGTAACAGCTGCAGTTATTCCTCAGTAATGCATAGCCAAGTATGTCCCCTGTCCCTGTGTTGTCTGTCTCTGGACAGGGACTGATCTACAGCCAATTTCCCTTTATCACATTAACACAGCCACGTGCAACACACATTTATTTCACTAAAACGCACTAAAGATACAATTACCAATATAACACATACATGTTTTATATCTGCCGCGTTTCTCTTACACAAACACATGAGCCGTATATTAGCACCAGCATGACAGTTTATTTAGGAAAGAAAATTGTCTCTGCTGGCAGGGTAAACTTGGAAATGTCCAAACAGAGTCCACAATGTAATAGAGGTAATAACTCCATTTGGACTTTTTGTCAGGTGGGTGAACAGCCTTTAATGGAGAAATATAAACAAAAATTTTGTGTACCTAAGCATTTGAAACAATAAAGTTGTTATTCTCACTTGGTGATAGTAAGTGTTTCACTGATGCATGGATGAGTAACCCCTTGTAAGTAGTGTATCTAGCAGTGTAAGTCACCTTGGTGAAGAAGGTGTGTGGGCTCATAACACTACATAGAGTTCATTGGAAGTCACTTTGGACAAAAGCATCTGCTAAGTGAATAGATGTAAATGTAAATGTGACAATGTACTAGGTTACTCGGGAATTTTTTAAGCAACCTTTAAAACTTATTAAACTCCCCACCCCACACATGAGCAATTCAGCATCACAAATTCACCTGACTTGCATGTGTTTGGACTGTGGGAGTAAACCAGAGAACCTGAAGGAAACCCACACAGATACAAAGAAGGCACGCAAAGTCCACACAAACTGTGGAGATTCGAACCCGCAGCCAAACATCCCAGGATCTGTGAGATAGCAGTGCTACCTGCTGTGTCGCTGCATCGTCCCATCACGTAAATTTACCTATAAATTTGAGTATTCAATTAAATTCAATCAAATTCAATTCAATTAGCAACTTTGAAATTTAAAAGACTTCGGCATTTTCAAAGCAGTGAAAATAAATTCTTTCATTGATTATTGAATTAGACAAAATTCTTTAAAAAAAAAAAAAAAAAAAAAAAAAAAAACATTTCTTCTCCACCACTGGTTTCTAGCCCTGTCTGGGGAGGATACTCTGTTGCTTTCACCTCCAGGCAGACATGCTGTCCCATGTACAGATTTTAAAAGAAGTCTTCAACTTTAATTTGCTTCGGTATGAAATAAAATTTATCTCAAGTCATTTTGATTGAATTCATTAAAGATCTGCATTATGAAAATCATGTAATTTGAGAAATACGTAGCACATACATCCCAAATAAAGACATTTTAAAATTATAATTATTACATAATAAATAAGGGGGGTGTGGTGGCGCAGTGGGTTTAGCCAGGTGGAATCAGTGGAATCTCACTGAGACAACTGTCCCCCGAGCGCTCTCAAACCATCCCCTTTATCTTACTTGTCTTGTTCCTTACGTCTCCCTTCCTCGTACCCCTGCCCCACACCTTGTCCGCGAATCCTGGCTTCCGCGCCTACGACCTTTGCTTCGTCCCTTCGACCACGTCTCCGGATCCTCCTTGGTTTAATGTTCGCCCCTCGAGTCTCAACCCTCGTCTGCCTCCAGACCACGAGGCCCGGTCCCGCAACTGGGTCCAACCTTGTGTGCCCCAACTCACCTGTGTCACAGTTGTAAAGTGATTTTGATGTATAAAGCTTAGTTTTAGAGACTCATTTATTCCCTAGTTCCTAGTACAGATGCTCCTCGACTAACGATGGGGTTGCGTTCCGATAAACCCATGGTAAGTGGAAAAATCGTAAGTCAAGGAAGAATACAATACTGTATCTACCGAACATCATAGCCTAGCCTACCTTAAACGTGCTCAGAACACTTACCATATCCTACAACTGGGCAAATTTAAGCAGCAGACACACATTGGTGTTTAATAGACATGATGGGATGCGAAAAAACAAAATAAAAACATATAAAACACAGTATCAGTTGTTCATACTTGCGGACGTTTACGCTCTTTCACGTGATCGCTACAGAGGCTGCGAGCACGGTTGAGCGGATGCTGCGGCTCGCTGCCATCGCCCAGCATCTGGAGAGAGTATCATACCATATATCCCAAGGGCGGGAACTGATTGAAATTCGAAATTCAAAGTACAGCTTGCATCGAATGTGTATCACTGTTGTACCATGCTAACTTCAAAAAATCTTAACTCGAACTATCGTAAGTCGAGGAGCATCTGTATTAGGAATCACAGTAGGCTACTATTAATTCTTACTATTGCATCAACACATCATCAGTAGTGTAAAACTAACTTGTCTCACGACGTTCTAATCCCCGCTCACGTTCCCTATTAGTGGGTGAGCAATCCAACGCTTGGTGAATTCTGCTTCATAATGACAGGCAGAGCCGACACCGAAGGATGAAAAAGCGACCAGTGAGTTTTATTTACACTCAGTTAACAAAAAAGGATATAACTTGTCATGATGAGTATGGAGGATCAGGATAAGACTCAAATGCTGATGCTAAGTCACTTTACTTGTATCACACGGGGGTTGCACCCACAGAACAAAGCAGAAGAGTTAGCCTTGGAAGATAGGTGAGGGGAGCATCTCTCAGTTGGAGGTTCCGCGGCCAGGTGTGTCGGAGCGGGTGCTTTTATAGCGCATCCCGGGGGTCAGGGATTGTCACCAGGTGTGTTGTCGTCGCCAAGCACGTGGTCGTCAGGCATGCAGTCGTCAGGGGCAGGGACGCCAGCAGTGACAGTTATTAAAGGTGGCTTAAAAACATGTCTATCATTTCCAAAGTGATTTTTATTGTCTCATCCCTTGTGATTAGTGCTTTGCCAAGTTATATCTAGTTCCTGATATTTTGCGGCCTGTCATATTCAGAGGTTTAACACAATATTGCACGGGCCTAAAAAGTGAACTCATAAGAACTGTTGCTGCTATTGGATCACAAGAGAAAAACTGCTGCCCAGGCTTTGTCTTATTAAAGCAAATTAATTTCCAAAAATGTTAGGTCTCCCCCAAAATATACAATATAAAACTATAGGAGCTGCTCTATTTTACAGAATGTACCCAAAGCTCACAGCAATATTCGCCAGAAAATGCTCATACAGTCTCCCTGCCACAAGAAGGGAGATCTAGCCAGAGAGCAATGTGAAGGTTGTGTGAAAGAGAAGATACTATATAGACACAGCTGAAGGCTTTTTCAGGTAGAGTTCACACCTGTTTGGTGTTTACACCTTTATTATTTCTTATCAAGTACATCCTGTCACAAAATCATGGTAAAATCGCAAAACAATGCTCACATGCACCCCATGAAACATTCCAAGTGAAGACAACTGGACATGAAATTCATATAAAAATAGATTGGATGATTCAGATGACTTTGGAGAGAACAGTGTGAGAAACAGCCAAAGAGGATACTTGAGGCAGACATAACTGCCCATAGTAATGCGTAACGCCTTTCTGCCACAAGCCCAAATTAATCCTCTATAATCCTCCGATGTACTGATTTAAAATAAGTAACGATGGACATGTCATATGTGACAGCTTTACTGTAGAGAACCTTGTGAAAGGCCATGAAACCTAATGGCTTTGTCTGAAAGGAGGCCAAAGCTTTCACAGACAGAATTTTTTCACTGAATTTGGTCCTTAAAAAGGAAAGGATATAAAACTTGGAAAGGGCATAAATCTTCAATGATGGTATTTCTTCGTAAAAAGCCGCAGCTCCTCTCGGATGCTTAACATCTCATAACAAGTGCAACATAAATGCTACATTTGCAGAGTATATATAAGTTAGCAAAGAGCCTGTAATGAAAATAGGTGATTTTTCAGGACAAAATAACAGAAACACTTAACAATAAGACTCAAAACCTAATAAGGAGAAGAGTCACAATTTGCCTTCAGAACGGCTTCAGTCCTTCTGGGAATGATGTCATGCAAGTCCTGAACTGCGTAAGATGGATACTGTATGATTATTCAAGAAAAGCATTCATTTCATTGAGGGATGAAGAAGGTAGAAAGCTATCTCTCCAGAACTTAACATAAAGGTTCAGTGATATTTAGAGCTGGTTATTATGGAAACCACAGAAGGTACCACATTTGTTTAGCAGTGTGTATGGGAGCATCATCATCCTAGAACATCATGAGGGAAGAATGTTTGTACCATAGGATGCATCTAGTCCTCTAAAATGACTTCATATTGTATGACCATGTAGAGGAATCACTGGACCTTGCATGACTCCCGTGAAATGATTGCCCATACCATTATGGATCCCCATCCATGCTAATCAGCTGGTGAAAGAAGGTATGGATTGAAGGCATCCTTTAGTTTTCTCCTAGCATACACCCATCTAGATGTGTGAAATAGGGTGAAAGATAACTCATCGGAACATATAACTTTTTTCCCATTGTTCAGGTAATAAACTGACGAACTTAACCCTATGTTTTTGAAAGGTTCAGTGACAGACACATAAAAAGGTGAAAGTCTCTTAAATTTTCATGACAGGCAAAGGAATATTTTTTTTTTTCAGTTCAGAAAACGTAAGCAAGTGAAATAGAAAATCCTCTGGATAAAATACTTTTATTCTCTGTGGCGAATTTAAATCAGAAGAAATGTCTCCTATTTTGTGAGAAATCAAGGCTTGTATTTTTATTTAATCAATTTGATATCCAAATGACCATGTTTTGTGTGTCCAGCAATCAATACAGTAATGACGCTTAATAAAAAATTGAGACTACCTGTGGACAAAGAAATTATTGTGAAAAGGCTAACAGTGAAGTGTGAATATGCAGTATATTAAAATATACAGAAATCTATATTTTAAAATATATGTATTAAACTCTGGTGAAACATTTGTCGCCATTAGCAAAGCTATTTGTTCCTACTATTATTTTCATTGTCAGGATTTCTTTGAAATGTTTTTACGTGAATAATTTCATTAACGAATGTTACAGCGATATTAACTGCCAGTTATAATAGAGACGCGTAGGCTGTGTCCTTTTTGCATTTACTGGTATTGATTTCTGAGCTTTGTCTCACAGAGTGCTGAGAGGGGGGAATTTAAGACTAGCATTAGCATTATCGTTCCCTTTGTCCTCTGAGATAGCATGCAAATGAGGCTCAGTGCCCGCTGGCCGCTCCGGCGACACACCCTCAGAGCGACACCCCGCCAGGGACCGCGCTTGTCCACTCCTCAGCTCAGCAACACCGGCCTTCTTCTAGAAACGTCTCTGTGTGGGAGATCAGATAGAGCCTCTCACTGCAGACTGATGGACAAGTGGCTGCGTAACATTTTTCTTCCCTCATGCTAATTTCCCCATGAAATAGGAGCTTTTGGAGATTCCCTCCGAAATTCGAACTAGATTAAATGGGGTATATCACCAGAAAGAATACAATTTAGTGACAGTGCAGACAAGAAACATCACTTGAATATGATTGGAAACACCTCTAGATGTTTTCCTCAAATTATGATTGTTATTTGTGTGTTACCCTAATACCTAGGGTAACTCACGAGATGGAAGCTTCTGGATAAAATGTTTTAATTGCCTTAATAAAATAAATGTGTTTGATTTTTAACAATGCAGTAAATGAATGAATGAATGAATGAATGAATGAATGAATGATATCTCATATTACCAAGAAGTTTTACATCTGGTTTGTAACATTCCCATAGCTGAAGCTTTGTTTCTTTTTTGATAAATTACACTTTACAGCATCTAACAAAATAGCACAATGTAAAACAAATAGTTCTGCTATAACATGACAGTTTTACTCCTATGAATCATTGTGCCATTTTGCTGCTTCACGTAATTAAAAAAAAAAAAAAAAAACACAGTTCCAGTGGGAAAATGCGACCGGGGCAGAGCACATAAAAGACAGTAAACATCACCTACAAAATGTTATAGTGCACCCAAAATGGAAAAAAAAAAAAAATTGCAAAACCTACCAATACCGTGTTGCAGAAAAGAAAGCCCAAATGAGAATAGAGAAAGAATTTGTGCGCTTGTTATTTACGACTACAGTGTGGCTGCCTTATTATTATCGGACCATTGTTGATTGTTGATGTGCACCGTGCTGGTTCACTAACCTGTTGCACACACGAGGTTCTTTCAAAAACTCTTCATAATACCCAACTTATATTTACATTCACATTTATTCATTTAGCCGACGCTTTTTTCCAAAGCGAATTCCGATGAAACACTACGTAGACTTCCGAAATTATCGCTTTCTTTCATGATGTCCATGTGGACCTGCAGAATGCTTCTTTGCACTCTTCTCGCTTGCGCCAACCAAATTTAACTCCTGTAGAGCAGATCAAATTTAAAGACGAAATGTAAAAGAAAAATGCGCGGCGTGAGCTTCACTTGTTACAATGGAATTGCTTTATTCTCAAATTACTTTAGCAAAACTACGTTATGTAAATTGTGGCCCTTTATTATTCACAGCGTTACATCCAAATCGGACAATTAAAACATTTGTTAAAGCTGAACCGACTGTTTTACTGGAAAGGCTCCTGAAATTAACGCATCAAAAGTGAAATTCCTGTGTATTGGATTGTCTTGTAGCTATGAGATAATCCGAACTGGTTAATTATAGTTCTTTTGTCCAGCCGCAATACGATTTACTAATTTCTGGCATATGCAGACTTGCTACACTTAAAATGTTTGTTTCTTTTAGATTTTTAAATGCAATATTAATTCAAACATTATTAACTAATATTAATGTTTATTTGTTTTAATTTAAATATAATGGACATTTTGATGTTATCACAGTTATTAACATAGATGTGTGGCGTTTGCTATACTCACTGATGTAATATTGTATGTTCATATCACGACTTTGAAAATGGCACTTGAAGCTACAATGAAATGAAAGTAAAAATACCGACAATAAGCAGCTGATATTCACACACACACTGGATGAAACCACTTGTCCCATACGGGGTCACGGGGAACCGGAGCCTACCCGGCAACACAGGGCGTAAGGCCGGAGGGGGAGGGGACACACCCAGGACAGGACGCCACTCCGTCGCGAGGCACCCCAAGCGGGACTCGAACCCCAGACCCACCGGAAAGCAGGACCTGGTTCAACCCACTGTGCCCCCCCTGCGCAGTTGATATTCATTGTACTAATATTCTATATGAGGTTAAGCAAGACTCTCAGGTTCACCTGGGCTCAGAGGATTACGGAAGGCTTTCAGAATGCATTCTTGACCCACAAGCAGGCTTAGTGCCCCATGGCATTCAACCCCAGTGCCCTATTGTTTGCCCCAGCATGCAAAGATGAGCTCGTTGATTTTTAACAATCGTCAAAATTATTCAGAAGAATAAGGTTGTAATTTACGTCTAATTTAATAAGACTTGCCTTTTTAAGAATCTGATTCATATATAAGCTGGGGAGGTAAGTTGGGATGGTGGGTAGCGCAGGTGCCTCAGTGCCGTGCCGTGTGATCTGGCATAGCTTTCATCCTTGTTCGGTCAGTGTGGAGTTTGCAAGTTCTCACCATGTTTGTGTGAGTTTCCTCTAGATGCAACAATTTTATTCCGCAGTCCAAAAGTATCTGATGAACTGTGTGTGTGAATGATGATGTCTGACTGGCTGCAGATAGACTCTGGAGCAGTGCAACTCTTGTACCTGAGGACAAGTGAGTGATTGAGCATTTCAAACCAGTGGACTGATTTCTTTGTGAAATGCATTATACTACATTTTAATCACACACACACACTGGATGAAACCGCTTGTTCCAAGCGGGGTCGCGGGGAACCGGAGCTTAACCCAGCAACGCAGGGCGTAAGGCTGGAGAAGGAGGGGACACACCCAGGACAGGACGCCAGTCCGTCACAAGGCATCCCAAGCAGGACTCGAACCCCAGACCCACCAGAGTGGGATCCAGACAAACCCGCTGCACCACCATGCTCCCTACTACAATATAATACTATTATTAATTTCTTACTTTATCTGAGACATTTGTCCAAGGCAAATTGCAATGTTATATGGTCAACTTTGTTTTGTACCACATGGTTTTCATTTCTGCAGCAGCTCAGGGTAAATACTTTCCTCAAAGGTACTACGACAGAGCAGACTCAGTCCCGAGACCCTGTGACTGCAAGATGCGGCTCTCGCTTCTGCGCCACCTCTTGCCCCTTTATTTCACACTCCGTAAAAATCAGTAACTTTCTGGTACTCAGTTGTCATACTGCTGTCCTTGATTCTGACCAGGAAAAGGACAGTGGTGAAAGCTCACTTTACTAGATGCAGCCATCATGTGGGTCACGGACACACGCTCAGAGAATGGCCATGGCCAGGGAACCAGCGAAAACTCCACTCCATGTACTGTACGTTTCCTCACTGAAAAAGACATCATTTAAAATGTGTCCCCACTTTCTGATTAAGTTAAGGCTGCTTCCCAGTTGCTTCAGTTCAAATCACAGAGCATGAAATATTCTACCAGAGGCAGTCCAATTAATTAAAATTGCTTTAATTCTAACTGAGAATATTTATAATGTTTTATAAATTATATGCTGCTATGAATTACAACTTGGATAGTCGAGTGACATCACCGCACCCCCCCCCCCCCCCGAACCAACCAGTTACAAATTCATTTCAGGATATTCAGACTTTACCCCGTTCTTCATTAATTGATAGAAACTACCTGTGTGTCTTTACATAATTCCACAGTGAATTACGCTGCACTTCTGCGCCACTTGAACTGCATTAGTGCTGACCGGTGTGATCAAGAAATTTTAGTATATGAGTAATGCAACTCAGTCGAAGCCTCTGAACAAACTTTTCATACATTGTTTGTAACCGTTTATCCAAAGCAGGGTCACAGCAGTCCAGAGTCTATCCTGGAAGCACAGGGCATAAGGCAGATTATAACCTAGATGGCATGCCAGTCCATTGCAGGGCAACAGCACGCATTTATTCTCATACACACACATGCACACAAACGTTAAGGACAATTTAGAAAGTGGATCTCCCACAATAAACGCACACAGGGTTCAAACGCACTTCCAAATCCAAAGCCCACGAGTAGTGAGCCGCTGGTGTTACCTGCTGCACCATGATTCTCATTGACTCCAAATATTGGAAAAGAAACGAAACCTCACATTGTGAAATAAGCACAGAAACCAGCGGTTTGGCTCATCCAGGTGCTCCTGTCTTTCTGCTGCTTGTCTTAGCAACTATCTTAGCTTCTTCTGCATGGAAGACTCTGGAAACTTGCCTTCTTGACCCTGCATGCAGATGGTACCACAAGTGATTGGGACTGCAGTTCACATTTGACATTTACATTTATTCATTTTGTTAATGCAGCATGGTGGCACAGCGAGTAGTGCTACTGTCTCACAGTGTCTGGGTGGTTAGGAGGACATGGGTTTGATCCCTGCTCAGTCTGTATGGAGTTTGCATGTTCTCCCCATGTCTGTGTGGGTTTCCTCTGGGTGCTCTGGTTTCCTCCCACAGTCCAAAGACATGTTGTTCAGGTTCCCCCTTAGTGTGTGAGTGACAGCGAGTGTGTTCCACTGATGTATGGATGAGTGACCCATTGTAAGTAGTGTATATAGCAGTGTAAGTCACCACGGTGAATAAGGTGTGTGGGCTGGTAACACTATGTAGAGTTCATTGGAAGTCACTTTGGAGAAAAGCATCTGCTAAATAAGTAAATGTAAGGCTTTTCTCCCAGGTGACTTACAATGTTAAATTGCTTAGTTATTTATCTATTTTTACAGGTGAATAATTTTAGTTTTACATTTCAGTTTAGGATGTTCCAAAGGGCAGTAGAGCTGGAGGTGGGATTTGAACCTGTAACCTTCAGGTCAAGAAGCAGTTGCTCTAAGCAGTATACAACCAGCTGCCCCTCTTGACCCCTTCCGCCACTCCTTGGAAAACATATATGTGTCCTGTATTACACTGCAATTATGTGCCTAATTAGCTTCTTATAAAATGATAACACTGCAAGTTGAAGCCAGGTAAGGTTTAAGGCTGATGACATATAGCAGGCAGCATGGTGGTGCTGTCTCATAGTACCTGGGTGGTGCGAGAGAATGTGGGTTCGATCCCCACTCAGTCTGTGTGGAGTTTGCAGGTTCTCCCCGTGCCTATGTGGGTTTCCTCTGAGTGCTCTGGTTTCCTCCCACAGTCTAAAGACATGCTGTTCAGGTTTCCCCATAGTGTGTGAGTGTGTTCCAATGGTGCATGGATGAGTAACCCCTTGTAAGTAGTGTATCTAGCAGTGTAAGTCACCTTGGTGAATAGGGTTTGGGCTAGTAACACTACATAGTAGCTGTTTTAAGTTGCTTTGGACAAAAGTGTCTGCTAAGTGAATAAATGTAAATGTAACTATAAAATAGGGGTAGCTGGTAGTGTAATGGTTAGAGCTACTGCCTTTGGATCCAGAGGTTGTAGGTTTGATCCCCTTGAGCAAGGTACCTACCCTCAATTGTTTCAGTAAAAATTACCCAGCTGTATAAAGAGGTAACTGATTGTAAGCAGGTACTAATTGTGACCTTAACATTGTAAGTTGCTTTGGAGAAAAGTGTCAGCTGAATGAATAAATGTAATATTGTTAACTAACATAATTTACCATGATGACTAAAATGCATAAGGAAGAAGGATGACCAGTTTGTGGTATCAGACAGCTGCTGTGTATTGTCCAACAAGTTCTCCAGGAGGTCAGAGCTTAGGACCCCCTTCTTCACACACTGTCATGATTCTGATAGGCACACTGTCCCTCTCCTTACACATAGGCTTGCTCCTTACCAAAAGGCTTGCTTCTCAACTGCAACCAGCACCAGGGGAGCGGAGGACTTGCGAAAGGCCATTACCACAGTGGGCTGAGCGTCGCTAGTGAGGAAGGCCCTGGGGGAGGGCCTCTGGTGACACTGAGAAATAAATTGGGCACACTGGCTTGTAGATGTGGCAGGACAAAGCGGTACACATTAGCACCTCACAGGCCAGGACACGTACGCATGTAGGTTGAACATAGCGGACCGAGCTATTCCAATTTTCAATCTTAAATTTTACTCAGCGAAACACCTCTTTAACAGCAATCAAAAATGACGCAGCTACAAAATGGCAATTAGGTATAACTTTTTTTTTAATAATAAGAAACAGTTGCCATAAAGTACAATATTCATAATCTTAGAAAGTCTAATCAAAATTTGAAGGCAGAGCTGAGACGCAATCCATGGTGCAGTTTAACTTATTCGAAGTAAAAGAAGAAACATTCTCAAGTATGCAATAAAAGGGGCAGCATGGCAGCACAGCGAGCACCTGGGTGGTGCGAGAGAACATGGGTTTTATCCCTGCTCAGTCTGTATGGAGTTTGCATGTTCTCCCTGTGTCTGCATGGATTTCCTCTGGGTGCTCTGGTTTCCTCCCACAGTCCAAAGACTTGCTGTTCAGGTTCCCACAGAGTGTGTTCCACCGATGTATGGATGAGTGACTCATTGTAAGTAGTGTATCTAGCAGTGTAAGTCACCACGGTGAATAAGGTGTGTTGGTCGGTAACACTGCATAGAGTTCATTGGAAGTTGCTCTGGAAAAAAGCATCTGCTAACTAAAGAAATGTAACAGTAAAAAGTCTTGATCACTTTGAGGTTTTACACTTCTGCAGCCGTATTACACGTGTGCAGCACTCAGGTGTCTTCTCTCCGCTAAACGCACGTTGCTGCGGCTCCCCCGTCCTGCTCCATCACGCGAGACAGGGAATGGGTTAAAAGAGCGATTATAAATGCAGCGGAGCACTTTTAGCATTCCGCAAGGTTAATGATAATGGTACTCAGCAGCTGAAATGCTCAAGTAGCTTTTATTGTATCATAACAATAAATCAATTGTACGGAGATAAAATAAAATAAATTAACTGCAGAGAGAATGGGTAAAATATATGTGCGGCAGCAAAATACAGCGAAAAAGCAGCATCGTGGGCCCGGTTCAATAATATCTTACCATGTCATTTTCTTGAAAAACATTTGCCTGCAGGTCACTGCACTGTTTAAAGTCCTAAATGCTTTTGCTACAGAACATTAAATGTGTCCACACAACATATTATATGCTGCAGTGGTGGTACAATGTGGTCTCCCTTTTGGAGCTCGGGGGATGTTTAAAGCCTTGCGTCACACCTGATCCAAAGTGTGGTCGACTGTTCATTTGAATTATTTGAATAGGATATTTCCAAGATGAAACAATGACCTCACTGTATTTTCAAGAAGAATTATAGCATCAAGGCTATTGCAGCTCAATAAAAGCCAGAGACGATTGCAGCGCTGCAGTTACTCTCCAAACAGAACCCGGAACATTTTCTCGGTCCTTCTCAACGGTGGCGTGTAAGGCTTTTGAAATCTGTCATCTGTGAAGCAAGTGAGATGTCCACTAGTTCAATGTGCCTAATGCTGTTAATGACACAAAGATATATCCTAAGCACCTAAGAAAAGACAACCCAACAAGTTAGCGAACGTGTCATTTTTGGACGCATCCCTTTATTATTGAAGAACTCATTTTTTTTTCTATTATTAGCCATTATTTATTTATTTTGATACTTTATTGATCTTGAAGGACATTTTAATTCGCTGACGCTTTTTTCCGAACTGGCTTTCGGCGCCACGTTTGTAAAATAACCTATTTACAATTAATCGCTCAGTTTCTGCTATACGTACCTTAATCCGATGTGCTGCAGCGAGTGGGGATTTGAACCCACAGCCTTCTAACAGCCACACCACCTGCTGTGTCTTTTTCGAACAAAAAAAAAAAAAATCACTGTTATGGCTTATGAAAGTACACACCATTTTTCATTCAGTGCAACAGCATCTTTGCCCAGTCAACAGGAACTTTATCCACCGCCTACTCTGTCATTCATTCTGCAAAGCACACAGACACTATGCTCCTTACACAAAAAATAATCACCGTACACACTTCTTACTGACAATCTCAGCCGATCACAGCCCTCGATTAAAATTAAGATAATGTCACAAATGAAATGCAGTATACGTTTCATATTTAAAATGCTGTACCTTTTATTTGGAAATTGTAATTAATTTTACGTGACATTTTACAAAGAAATGGACAGATGGATGGATTATTCCTTGAGAAGTAATGGTAATACACCCCTCTCACAATGGCAACAGTATCAGATGCTCCTCAGTCAATTAGAGCGACTTGGTCATTCTCCTCAACCTGTCCGCAGCATCCAGGTCAAAGCAGACCTCCAAAGACAAGTGTGTGTGTGTGTGTGTGTGTGTGTGTGTGTGTGTGTGTATATACATAAAGATATTTTTATGTTTGCGTACATCCTTTTGCAAGCGGACCGATGATGCGCTTGATTACTGTCCTTTGTGTTGTTTATATTTGATGCAGCATTTTGCTGTTGAATTCACTGTTATGATATGTGATATATGCAGCTTTGGTTGCGTTCACTGGATAAGAGACATTATTGATGCAGCCGCAGCTGTGTTACATCCGCTGTTATGCAACACACAAGGGGAGAGACTTCAAATATTGGATAGAACAGACACTAAGCACACAGTAAAAACAAAAGGTATTAATTAAATAACACACACCTGACAAGGATATTTCAAAATTGGAAGCATGTTTAATATTGCTCTACTGTTATCCTGAAAGGCATAATTGTAGTTACACATGTCAACTGACTGTAGTTGCAGGTCATAGGTCTCTGTCTTTGCATTGAACAATATATACAATGTAAAATAAATACATTTACACAATTGACATATTGTTGGAGCACACGTTATGATACACATCACAAAAATATACAGTTAATTGTTTTACAGATGTAGAGCACATCTAGAACTACTGAAATGGTTCTCACTACAGGTTTCGGCAACTCCCGGATGGAAAATTTCACCGTCGTTCCTTGATTAAACGTTTAAATTATTCTTCCATTCTCTTTTTCGAGTAAAACTGCCACAAATCACTTTTATTGGATGGCAGGTGAAGTGTTATTTTTAAATAATTTAAATACAACCAAGAGCACCCATAATTTTTTCTATAATAAAAATAGCAGTTGTTTTTTTTTTATTATTTTATAATATTACTCCTATCATTTGAATGCAAAATAGTCCAATAAATACAGCATTATGATGAAATCAATCACAAAGTATAACATCTGAAACAATTATATTGCTTCAAATAAGGAAAGAAAGACTTTTAAAAAATTTGTTGTTATGGCTAAATAATACACCTTGCCTATATTAAATATTCTTGTAAGGTGTTGAAAGACACAGCAAAATACTTTAAGCAGAAAGCCCTAGTGTTTGTTCAATATTTCATATGATCAAAATGCCATACAATGTTGGGTTAATCTTAAAGAAATAACCAATATGCTATTGTCATGGATTCAGATAAAATCCACCTTGATATTTAAATGCAGCTTTTATTTCTGTTTCACTGGACAAGGCAACATTTTCAAACTTGATACAGTCGGGGTACATCTTCTATGGTACAAGGGCGGGGTTCCTGTCATTTGACTTTAGCCTTTCATCAAGCGTCCCTGACATACTTACATACCTACATCAGTTGAGATGAAACCCCTTACCAAAGGCAGTTCATCCCATTCCGTGTTCAAAATATATTGTTAAACAACAATTAAAACATGGAAATATGTTCCTCCGCAATCCCAAAAATGCAAAAATGTCAAAAAGAAAATAGCACCTTCCCCCTGGAGGCAAATGGACACTGAAGGGTTGACCTGTGGTCACGGCAAAACACGTTGAGCTACTGATCACTGCTAGTTCACCCGGAACTGCTATGGATGGTTCTAGAATCACAGTACAGTTACCTCTTGAGCCACGGTCTATTGTCTCATATAGCAACTCAATTGTTGACGCACAGAATTTATTGACGTGTACGAGAGAGAGAGAGAAAAAAAACTTCTAACACCCACCTCCTTCCCCATGTTTTTTTGTTTAAAAATACACAATATTGTCAGAAAAAAAAACTTAATTGCACCAAAACAAAAGGATTCTTTGTCCTTCACTACCTCAAAGGGTATGATATCAGTGATATAGTTTCTCAGTCAGGAAGGCATTATGTACAGCATTTCTTTAAAATAAATATACAACTGATTGTTTATAAATACTGAAACCCTTGTTAATTTTTAAACCTAAGATATACATTGTTTTTCTAAGAGAAATGTTTACACAGATTATCCCTTTTATATATGTTAATAAAGTCTTTTAAATAAGATTACTTGATGACAGAGATTTTTTTTTGGGGGGGGGGAGGGGGGGGGATCTGTTGAAGTAGCGCTTATATGGAAGAGCCTTATTATAGCAGATATAGTAGTGAAAAGCACGCCGCTGAAGTCTCCTGAGGATGTGCACATCCAGTACCTTCTCCGATTCTACCCTGTGTCTAAAAAGCAGACGGCACAAGAACCGGAGTCATCACGACGGGTACAAGACATCAGCTTTTGGATGCAAAAAAAACGGAGACAAGAAAAAGAGCAAAAGTACCTTGAGAAAAAAGTACCGTTAACAAGACACGATGAATAGTCTACGTACAGCTTGTTTTTTCATTACTTTTCCCCCTTTGTTCCAATAATATATCTTAGTTTTACAGTCTATTCATTTACAATACACAATGGTATGGTATGGAGAGTAAGAAATTAAAAGGACCCTTACTAATATTTATATATTTTTTTTTTAGAAAATAATATACACTACGGTAATTTTAGATTTACATGTTTAGACTATAGACTGGAATGACCCCAGGAGAGGGTAGCAGGTGCCATTTCTATCAGGTTATACCCTTTACTTAGATTTTACTGCGATCTTAACGTTAAAGGTTCAAAAAACAGAGGAAACATTGACCCGACAGCCCATATCCTGAACTTCGTAGGCATTATTTCCTTAACAATAGCAATAAAAATATACTGTTGTTGAGAGGTCAATATGTTATTGAAGATATGAATGATGCATAATTCATATTTAATCATCTTGCTTAAGCTAACTTTTTTGCTGCATTCCACACCTAAGTACTCTCGGCAGAATCTAGTAGAAAATGGCAAGGAAAATACCTAAATTATATCAGAGCGAAAAACATATTTGGACCAAGCTTGACAAAAACGTAAATTGCATATGTGTTCGTGTGCACCTTTTCAGAGATGACTATTGCTTGCAGAGGATTAGGTTTCTCACAACTGATTAATACAGTGGCTGGAAGTGGCAAAGACGATACAGAAGGTCAATTAATCATACAAAAAATATTAAAAAATCACAAATGTCTCCCTTTTAAATAGTCCTTTTTTGTTCCTCACCGCTATTTTCATCTACACAAAGAGAAATGCTCAAACCGTAAATAAAACTTTTCGTATTGCAAGGATGAGTAAAGCTTCCACTTTCCCTGAAAAGGTCACCAAAAAATTATATATATTTGTATTTATATAAAAAGAATTACTCGGAAGACGTAAAAGGAAAGCTCTAAGAAATCAAACAGACTGAAATATTTGAATGGAAAGGCTGCCGTGAGAAGCAGTTAATTCAAACATCTGTTTGCCCACCAGTTTTTCCGAACGGCGCCTCTAGAATCTAATACTGCATTCAGTCAACGCGACGTGCCAGACTGTACTGCAAAGGGTAACGTTTCACTTTGATTCCTTCCTTACAGGGGAGATGCACTGAAATGTGTGTAATAATTCATGTTTTGCTGGCATCCACTGAATGGACCTCCATTCTTTGGCAGGGCTGGCTTTTGTCCTCTGTTCTGCTTCGGGATTTTATTTGGAAAAACGAGGAAAGAGAGAAAGAGAAAAAAAAAAAAGAAAGAAAGAAAGAAAGGAAAACGGACCGGGTTCGGCTGCGCAAGAGCCGCGCCGGAAACTCAGGAACAGCAAGCTGGAAAAGCCGCTTCACATTCTCGCCGCAGAACTGTCGGCGCGGCGCGGGCCGGCCGTGGTTCACCCTCGTCATTTACGTGTTAGAGATGCGTTAGAGAGTTGTCGTGAATGCCGTGTGATGTTATTACCGATTCCCCCGTGTTATTTTTCGTAGCTTCCAGTGGCGATGGAGAAAGCCAGCACCCTCCTTGTGAGGAAAATCTCGAGCGCAGAGCCTGGTCATCCCGCTCTGCCTCTCCCCGCTGGGGGGGAAGACGGAGGGGAAGACGGAGGGGGAGGCCGTCAGACCTTGGCTTCCAGAAGCTCCAGGAAGAGTTTGTGCATAGGCACCTTTCCGTCCTGCTTGATGCTGTAGAAGTGCTGCACGGCCTTAGCGGCGGTCTGCCGGAGGAGGGGCAGGGTCATGATGAGCTTGCCGGCCCGCCGTGGGTCTTCCGCATGCTGCCCTGCCTCGTAGTCCTGTAGGGCCTCGTGCAACACGTCCTGGAGCTTCTGCACCGCGTCCACGTCTTCTATGTGCATGGAGTCTGCCGGGGTCACACGGGGGGGGGGGGGGGAGAGGTCAGTGTCTGCTGTCCCCATATGGCACCGCAACCCTCCATTCCCCAGGCGGCAGGTAGCATGACAGTTAAGGACATGGACTTGCACCCTGAAAATTGCCACTTCCAGCTTTACTCTCTTTTCCTACTGCAGTCACCTTGAAAAGGACTCTTACCACGATGTTCTCACACAAATGCATGAAACTGTATCCGAATACTATGCATTTCTGGTAAAAAGCTTCATAAGGCGACACATTATTAATTACAGTCAGCTCTGACATAATCTGTTCTTAGATATTTATACATCTATCTAAGACTACCGGGGCT
This sequence comes from Scleropages formosus, assembly GCF_900964775.1. NCBI lineage: Eukaryota > Metazoa > Chordata > Actinopteri > Osteoglossiformes > Osteoglossidae > Scleropages > Scleropages formosus. The sequence goes on from NC_041806.1 coordinate 33,118,521, forward strand.
GTGTTATTAAAGTGATAGACAAAAGTCAACTTATGTGGGATTCCAAGCGTAAAGCAAAACACTGATAAAAACTATTACATTATATATAAATTTGTGTGTTTTTATCTATATTATATTATATTATCCGGGGGATGAAGCAGCACAGTGGGTTTGGCTGGGTCCTGCTCTCCGGTGGGTCTAGGGTTCAAGTCCTGCTTGGGGTGCCTTGTGATGGACTGGCATCCCATCCTGGGTGTGTCCCCTCCCCCTCCAGCCCTGCGCCCTATGTTGCTGGGCTAGGCTCCAGCTTGCCGCAACTCCCCTCGGGACAAGCAGCTTTAGACTGTATATGTATATATATTATAAAATCTGTATGGGTACAGACCCAGGTACTGTGACCATGTACATTTTGAAACATAAAACTGGTATTAACTGAAATTATTCCGTCAATTAAACATTATAGTCATCCTTGTTGATGACGTTCACACGCAATGAAAGAGTAACGCAGCATTACGCCACTCCCAGTACCTTGTCAGGTCATTGTTATCAATGCACAGTCACTAATTCACGTTACTGTTGCTCAGAATGTTTGCATCCATATGACCGTCGAGCAGCAATGTATCTTGGTCTCCGTGTTTCCGCTGAAGCCGTACGGATCCCTGAGCCGTCCCTGATCCTGAATGAAGGACCCCTGACCCCCTATGATACGTGTGCGCAGAGCCCGTGCCGAGCAGGGGCTGACAAAGCAGCCCCCGGAGAGAGCTTGAGACTGTCACGTGTGACGTGACACAGAGGGAAGAAAGCCCGAAGCGGGTGACACAATTAGGAAGACGCGGCGCAGCATTTCATTACACAGGCTTTTGGCTGAATATGATTTTTAACACTGTTCTCCTTGAGTGTGAAGTTCATTCTCTGCTATTGAGCTCAGTTTTTTTCTAAAGGGACCAATTGTTGAAACCCAACACAAGTGTATGGCCATGTGATGAACTGTACTCTGTCACACTTTTATTTAGTCACCTGAGCAATGTCTTCACATTATAATATACCTTAATCAGCTATTAATAATCAGGTGTATAGGCATTCAAATGTTTACCCGATAGATTTGTACTGTAAATGCTTCATGCGCAGGAGGTGTGGTGGCACAGTGGGTTTGGCTGGGTCCTGCTCTCCGGTGGGTCTGGGGTTCAAGTCCCGCTTGGGGTGCCTTGTGATGGACGGGCGTCCCGTCCTGGGTGTGTCCCCTCCCCCTCCAGCCCTGCGCCCTATGTTGCTGGGTTAGGCTCCGGTTCACCACGACCCCTCTTAGGAGAAGTGCTTTCAGACTCTGTGTGTGCATGTGCATTTCTTCATAGTGTTCATTCTTAATTTTTTTGAATAAAACGCTTATGCAGTGCGAGACCATTTGTAGTCTGTTCTTTCCTTTTTCTGTTTCGCAATCGATAACCGGGAGGGGGCGTATCAAGAAATGAGTGGCTTGCAGATTGATGGTTGTAAAGCTGAGTAAACCATCCTTAGTGGAGATATCTCTTCAAAGCGGTAATGTAACCAGTCGAACTTAAATCTACGACCTCTGTGCATCTTTTTCTTCCTTTTCCTCAATATAGTGCCAACAAACAATAATTTTTGTAAAGCAAAACGATTTGCAAATTAAATCAGCTCTAAAGAACAGTGCAGCCCTTCAAAGCTTCATGCATGTACACGAGGCTTACGGAAAAAAAGCCAAAACGTCATTAGATCGTACGAAAGGACAGAAGCGGAAGTGAACAATGGTGCCAATTCGCGATCTCTTTGCATCTCTTTGCCTCTCAGGGGTCTACTTTGTCAGCCCCTGCTTGGCACTGGCTCTGCACACACATATCATAGGGGGTCAGGGGTCCTTCACTCAGGATCAGGGACGGCTTCAGTGGAAACACGGAGACCAAGATACATTGCTGCTCGACGGTCATATGGACGCAAACATTGAGAGCAACAGTAACGTGAATTAATGACTCTGAGCAAATGTCTTAAGGAAGAGGTGCAGAACACAAACGAATACAATCATCTTCTAATGAAAACAACTCTTTTCCGTTAAAAACCAAATCATTCCCACCGGTCATTTGCTCTGATTGCAGAGATTAGCTATTAAGCGCAAAATCGGTGAGGAAAATAATTTGCGTTCAGAGTCAGGTGCCCACTGCCTCAGAACATCCCAGACAGACAGCTGAGCGCTAGGGGGGGCTACCTCTGGACAGACACGAGCAAGTGAAAGCAATCTGCTTTTTCATTTTTCGGCGTGGCCGAGCCCAGCCTGGGATTGATCGTCGCATATGGCCCCAGAAAACAAACTGTCAATACCTTGAGTGTGGCAGAGTTTGAAACGAAGAGCTGCCTGCCCGCTCAAGCCGGTCATTGCATCCCATTTAGCGGATTTTATTGGCATTTCCTTCTTGTAATTAAAGGGAAAACTACTGGCCGGTAACCAAGATAAAGTTCAAACATGCAGGCAAAACTGGAGGAGACAGGGGACGACAAAGGAATTTTGATGGGGGGCCGACGTCAAGCCCGCTATTGACATCTCTGCGCCTAATGATTGGAACGCTGTTAAAAGTGATCTGAGATGAGCTTTATGCTAACACAACAGCTGGTTACACGGATGTTAAGGGAGACACGGAGGCTGGCAGCGTATGGTGGGACGCATATATATTCATGACCATAACTTTATGATCGTCCCCAGATAAGCTTTTACACAGCCGCTACTCCTGTATTGTATGTAAATGTTTGTGCACCTTATAAAAAAAAAATAAAAATTGAAGGAAGGTGATCAGGATTCATCTATCCGGCGTTTTATGCACCTACTCGAGCGATGAACATCGGTGCATCCAGTGGAAAGTAACAAACTAGGTTTACTTAATCACGTCTGCAACTATGTCTTTTTCTCTTAATGTAGTGCACAAATTGTATTTTTGCTGAGATGTACGTCGCTTTGGAGAAAAGCATCTGCTAAACAAATAAATGTGGCGGCATGGGGGCACAGCAAGTAGCGCTGCTGTCTCACAGCCCCTGGGTGGTGGGAGAGAACATGGGTTCGATCCCCGATCAGGCTGTGTGGAATTTGCATGTTCTCTGCATGGGTCTCCTCTGAGTGCTCTGGTTTCTTCCCACAGTGCAAAGACATGGTGTTCAGGTTCCCCATAGTGTGTGAGTGACAGAGAGACTGTGTGTGTTCCACCAATGTATGGATGAGTGACCCATTGTAAGTAGTGTATCTAGCAGTGTAAATCACCTTGGTGAATAATGTGTGTGGGCTGGTAGCGCTACATAGAGTTCATTGCTTGAGAGAAAAGCATCTGCTAAATAAATGTAAATATATGCATGCATGTGATTACATGTGTATACACAGGGCATCGTGCCTGAATCATTTCACTGAAAATTCGCTTGTAAGCTTACTCCTTGAAAGGCACCCTCTCTGTGTTTGCTATTTCAATGACTGCTAGTCACTAGGGTAAATTATATACATGCAAACTGCTAAATGTATACATTTAACATTTTTGCATTGTGGGAAAATCTACGCACCTGAATTAGCGAGCGCAATTGCTTTGAGGGTTACGAACTCCTCCTTCTCCAACTTCATGCTCTTGTATTTCTTCACCAACTGCAGGATGGCGTTGTTGAGGTCCAGCAAACCAGCAAGTTTGGACTGGTCCTCGTCCATGATGTAATCTTCAGCATAGACCAACTTGTCCTCGAAAGGCAATGAGCGATACACCACCCGCAGGATCAAGATCTCCATCCAAGCGCTCTGCAGTAGACTCATCTGGTCTGCCAGAGAGAGCGTGGAGAATCCTGTAAGGAGACACAGAAATGGGCAGGGGGGAAGGACAGGAGGACCAGTTGAAGTTACAGCACTGCAACCAAAGGTCATTATTAACAAATGATGGAGCACATAATGGGTGGTTAGTACAGCTGCCTTTGGATCCAATGCTTGTAGGTTCTAGTTTCATCTCCAGCTATGGCACCTTTGAGCAAGGTACTTACCCTACATTGCTCCAGTGAAATTACCCAGCTGTACAAACGGGTGAATCGTTGTAAGTAGTTTAATGTTGTAAGCCGCTTTAGTGAAAAGAGTCAAGTAAGTAAACAAACGAAGATGTCAACGTCACACAAAGACATCTGTGCTGTACATATTTGACAGTGTTCCTCACAATATGATGCCAGAGGTCACTTTGCAGCGATGGATTTCTCTCCACGAAATGCAGCACTGATTGATCCTGTCTGTTAGTAGCATTTCAGATGTTTTATTTTTCAGCACAATAAAAAGACAAAAATTTGCTCACTCTGTTCCCAGTTTGTTGAATATCTGAGCCTCAACCAGTTTATGTTTCCAAGAAAAAAAACATTTCAGTGACCTAAAAATACAAAAATTAACTTCAGTTCCTATAGAAGTGTCTAAAAGTACATATTGCTAATAAGCAATTAATGAGCATTTGCCAAATTCCACGCTTTGCTCTTCCTGGGCCTATGGCTTCGCCGAGCGGATGAGGTTTTTTCACTAATGCCATCAACAGGCATGATGCAGGTGGAAGGAGGATGGGACAATGTCCAACCTTCCGACGGGTCTTCCGCCGCAGGATGACTTCATTCGTAAACCCCCCGTTGCTGCGATCGCAAGCAGTAAGGGGCTCGTCAGGCGCTGCATTTCCGACCATTGTTTATCCCAGGCGCTGATTTATTATCCTGACGTGTGAACATCTCTGATCTCATTAGGAGCAGCCGTGCAGCCAGTTGGTGCCTTTCCTGGCCTGCTGACGAAAGCCAGAGTGCCAGTTGGCAGGGACACCCACCTCCACTTAATAAAATCATCAATGGGGATTAGAAGAGAACTTCTGAAGGGGCTGTTCAACAGGAGGCTGCTGCAGTCCCGTGAGGAGGCCAGCTGTGATATCCCCTAAAAAAAGGGGTCCCATTGACTAATACCACTGAGTCATGCCAATGACTGATACTGCTCACAGGAGCATAAGAAAGCTGAGCCTATATCAAAAAAATCACAGCATTCATACAGCAGATTTTTAGTTAATGGCTTAAACAGAAAAAAGGTGTACATATATATATTATATATAGTATATAGGAAAACGTAAATTAAGTATTAACTAGTGTCAGAAATGTGCTTGATTGCATTCATATTGTAACGACCTGCATAACTGGTGTTTAGGCGGGAAGATTTGCTGACTATAAATAGTTGCATTGTGGGTAACTCGTAAATAGCTTGTGCAACCACTGGGGGCACCTCTAGGGGAAATGATGGGGCAGGTCCTAGCGGAAACCGGGTCATTGGATTGAGAATATTATTTTTCTGTGTGCAAACAAACAAACAAACAAACAAACAAACAAACAAACAAACAAACAACAACAACAGGGATAAATGCTGTCTGTGTTCTTCTTTGTCTCATCCAAGCCCATAGTAGTGAGTGCCATGATATTAAAAACACAATGTACAGAAAAACAAGAGATGTCACTCAAATTTACTTCCAAAAATGTACTTGATATACTCACAGTGAATAAAGAGCAGAAATAACATGCTCTGTAGAGAGGTTAGGTTTAGCTGAGGTGAATAGAAGGACGGATGAAAGGAGCAAAATGAAAGCAGGATGGGGAGGGGGGGCAGTGAGGTGGCAGATGGACAAACATGGATCAAGCCCATCATGTTCCACCTCCCCTGTGGTGACCCAAGCCCCCCGGCACTGCTGTTAGTAAATAATTAGATGTACGCGTTCTGCAATCGCCACACATCTCTTTGCCGAATAATTAAAAGCAAGATGATTGGTTTATTGAGTGGAAGGAAGAACTTTTTTCTTTTTTGCCTTGTGAGGGTGAGTTTTGTCAGCAATTTTATCAGGGGGGCCGGTACTTTTACGGCTGTCGTGTTAGTGGCAGTGTCCAATTTTTCTTATCTGGCTGATTAATACGAATGCTGTTTCAGAACACATTAATTAACAGATACAAATCTACATTCTCGCAGATGGATCAATACGAGGAATAAAAGCAGCATCAGAATACGTTTGCTATTGATGATGAAGAAATATCCCATCTGACATTTATGTGTGCAGCAACAGAAAGGTCCATTACAGGCCTTTTTAATCCCTGTTAGTGCTTTAAAACCCATTTAATTGTAATATCAGATCTAATATGCCATCAAATATCATCTCTGTCATGTAATAGATCAGATAAACATGATAGCAATAAAACATCAATCTAGAGACCTCTGTTTCAAGCCTTTGCTTGCTAAGATTACAAATACTGGAAATATATTTGTGTTGTATATGTTAAAGTGCAGATGTTGTTGCATTTATACACACACACACACACACACATTTTCAGAACCGCTTGTCCCTTACGGGGTCACGGGGAACCAGAGCCTACCCGGCAACACAGGGCGTAAGGCCGGAGGGGGAAGGGGACACACCCAGGACGGGACGCCAGTCCGCCGCAAGGCACCCCAAGCGGGACTTGAACCCCAGACCCACCGGAGAGCAGGACTGTGGTCCAACCCACTGCGCCACTGCGCCACCGCACCCCCTTGTTGCATTTATATTTTAATAAATTTATACTGGTGTGACTGAAATGTACTACATTATTTTCTGATTGTGGTTCCTCTGCTTACTGAAGTTATCCTACGCATTTGTGTCAGATCGTTTTACATTTATTCATTTAGCAAACCCTTTTCTCCAAAGTGAGGTACATCTCATAGAAAATACAATGTGTTCATTAGATTAACAAAAGAGATGCATAGTTTCAGACGTGCGATTCTTAAGTATGGTTTGTTTCCTTCACCATACGAGCCAATGTTCATCACACGGGTAGCTCCATAAAGCTTTATCAGAATATCCACGATCCTGATCACCTTCCTAGAATTCTTTCTTTGAAGATACATTTACGTTACATTACAGGAGTAGCTGTATAAAGGTATATTCAGGCATGATCATCTTAAAATTATAATGTATGAAAATTTACACTTTTACATGAACTTAAGAGTTCATGGGCAAAGTGAGTCTGGAAGAGGTGATTTTTAAGACCCTTTTTAAATGTGGACAGAGATTCAGCAGTTCTGAGTAAGAGGGGGAGGTCGTTCCACCACTCTCATCCTTGTACAAAGACACAAAATTGTACCCTGTCCCCTCTAGTAGAAGCCCACGGACTCCAGAAGGCTAGACATTTAACTCGCTGCGTACAACAGACTCTTAACCCTCCCCAGTCGGTGCCAAAGGCGCTCGCTGCCATTTCCAGTCATCCTCCCTCCCTCGGACAGCCAACACCCAGCCCTTTTGTAACACGGCGAAGCATCTGGATGTTCTACGGGCATGCTCAAAAAGCATGCCTTGTCCCTGGAAGACGCGGCACTTTCAAGAGCAATGAGCGTTTGTGCGTGGCACGCCGTGGTGACAGGAAGGGGCTGCAGTGCTCAATTAACCCCTGCCAGGCTCGTCCGGGGACAGAATGTCCCGTGGCGTGTGAGCGGTGCTCACGGCTCCTGGGCGCGGGGCCACGGTGGAGCGCTCTGCTCCGGCTTCCAGAGCACCACAGCCTCGTCCCTTTCTGGAGGCACTGAGCTAATAACCGCAAATGGAAACTGACTACCGAAGCTGGATATCTTTGTGCCTCATCCAAAGAGAATAGTCCTCCTTCACCTTACAGCTCTGTGCATATATTCTTACTTTCACTATTATTCAGTGTACTCTCATTTAGAGCACATCTCAGACAAATCTAGATTATTGCAGTATCATGGGTTTGAATGGGGCAAAGAAAGCACCGGCACCCCGTCTTACAGGATCTATAGCTATAACCAGTCTTCCTGAAATTTTTAGCAGACACAGTCACCCCATCATTTCCCCCGAAAGTATCCCTATTGGTTACACGCGCTATTTACAAGTTACCCACAATGCAACTATTTACATTGAACAGGTTTCCCTCCTAAAACAGTAACGCGGGTCACACACACACACACATTTTCAGAACCGCTCGTCCCAGACGGGGTCACGGGGAACCGGAGCCTACCCGGCAACACAGGGCGTAAGGCCGGAGGGGGAAGGAGACACACCCAGGACGGGACGCCAGTCCGCCGCAAGGCACCCCAAGCAGGACTCGAACCCCAGACCCACTGGAGAGCAGGACTGTGGTCCAACCCACTGCGCCACCGCACCCCCATCAACGCGGGTCATTACATTATTATTTAAAGTTAAGGCACCTAAACAGGATATGAGTATGATTGTTCTTATTTTGAAAGATGTCTTAAGACATAATTCCATTGTTATAAGAGAAATTACCCTGTGAAATATGTTCCTCTATGTCCGTGCTTGTGACTTGTTTAATGTTGCACTATGGAAACGCTTAGACTCTGTACCGCAGCCGTAACACGATAACGTGAAAAAGATCTGCTGCAACTAATATAGACGTGTATAAAATTAGTAAAAGACTTTCTGACTTGTTTTAAGGCTGTCTGCTCATTCATTTGGAGATCACGAGAGGAAGAAGATGGAATGTAGAGCTCAGCACAACTTCGGCTTCCCCCTCATACGCTCTCTCGCTGAACTGAGCAAACGCACGGCTGGTAGCAAATTGCAGTATTTTAGGATAAAATCAGTGTTAAGATTCCAGTGACATAAATAACAAGAGGCGTCCAGTACGGAACGATATTTGTCCGGAGCAGGATGTCCTCGTCCCGGTCCCGCACAGCTCCCCGCTGAATACGTTTAATGGGAGTGACACGCAGAAGTGATGACAAGTGCCTCCAAATAGATACTTTTACCACGGCTCACCTTTTATCTCCCCAAAACACGGGTGTAAAAATCGCAGTGTCAGACTGAGCTGGTGAGAATGGAAGGGATTTGGGGTGCTGTTAGTCTGGCGTGCCTCTGTCCCCGCCTTCATTTCAAACACAGGTTATCAGCTAGGCAAATATTCAACTGTCAGAGTGGGGCACCGTGAAGCAGTACGACGAGGCGGAGGACCACGGCTCTGACCTCTGCTTTTCTCAAGGGACGAGACAGCATTTCCTCATTCACCAAGCAAATTGCCTGCTGTAGCTTCCAGTCCATGTAAAGGCGTGATTCTGTTCGAAGGTATTGGACTCTGACAGTCATTTTTGCTAAAAACATATACTGTATTATCATATTGTACAATCAAGGGGCGTTCAGAAAGGACAGGCAATTTCATCACTAATTAAAACTCAGCATTGACATATTGTTGGAAATTGAAAAAAAGTTTTCCGTCTTTCATCGCAACGACACCCGGTTTTTGGGCATGGGTTGTTGAGCCAGGGTTTGCCGTATGGAGGTTTTACACGAGGCATGACCGACATAAGAACTCAAATGAATATCTTGCATTCCACTGACAATGAAATACGATCGCGTATCCAAGTACAATAATTACAGGTGGTCCCCGATTTACGATGGGGTTACGTTCCGAGAAACCCACCATCAGTCGAAAATATCGTAAGTCGAAAATGCATTTAATGCACCTAACCTACCGGACATCATAGCCTAGCATACGTGTGATGCGCCTTCATGCTGGGCAATTACCTTGAGTTTCTTCTCCAGAGTAATTGCCCTACTCTTCTTCTTCCCAGTAGCAGAAGACACAGATGGGTCTTCGCAGATGACGTTATGGGTGCAGAATGCACAGCCACGTGGCAGACTGGGAGATGCGGATGTCTGCCGCTGCCCAGCATCGCGGGAGAGTATCGTACCACATATTGCTTGTCCGGGAAAAACTCAAAATTCAGAATTCGAAGTATGGTTTCTACTGAATTTCTGTCACCAGCTCACCATCGTGAAGTTGAAAAAGTAAGTCGAACCATCGTAAATCAGGGACCGTCCGTATTACCTATGGCACCGTCAGCATTATTACGATGACTTATGTAACAGAAAAAGTTCAGTGTTCAGCGCCAGCAACTTGAATAAAACCCCAAGACCTGTTCTGAACAATCTTGCGAAGCGGATACGCATTCCGATTTGGCGTTTGTGAATTGATGTCATCACAAAGCCTATTAATAAAATTTGGCTTCCTCCCCTTATGTGTGTTCAGAAAATGTTGCCATTATGATGGTGCTATAAAGGGTATTGCATTTTTTACTGGACTCCACACTATTCAATTCATTCCACATCAAACTCCCTCTGTGCATCTAATCCACAAATTCAGATTATCATTTCGTTACACCCTGCATCGCAGGACTAAAACTGTAATATTGCCGGAGCGTTGGTGAAATGTCATTTTGTGAGCTGGGTTTTATTGACATTTATCTCCCAGCGCATGAGCTACTGCAAGAGAGAGACAGGGAACAAGATGTCTTTCGCCGAACATAATTGTTTTACAAACGGCAGGATTGTGGAATTCACCGTGGGGAAAAGGGATGCGGCGTCGCTGGTTAATCACAAAGTCGAGGACAGCTGCTTGATTCCGCTCTAGCTAATTAGCAATGGGCCGACTCTTAATTGCATCTTTCCGAAACGATTCGGAGCGGAGATTAATTCTAAATACACCGAGGCGGATGGTTGAGATACCATGGATTACTGTACGGACCGCATTTTTCCACTTAATTAGATATCGGAATGAAACGGCAACAGTCATTGTTAACGTAGCAGGCGGCAGAGGTCTGCAAAGCTTTGGTTCCTGGACTGCAATAAAGGGACCGTCATAGAGAGGTGCGCACAGATGGGTCAACGTGGGAGCGTCGCGCCGGGAAGCCATCGAAATGCCATCAGAATGAACATAATTATTTCCTGCATTCTCATAAAGTCCTCTCGCTCTGCTTCTCTCCTAGGAACTTCTCTCGCAGCAACTGCCATGGCAGCGAAGCGGAGAGCGGCACGTAGCCAGAACCACGCTGCCGCTTTTGCACCAGGCAAACTGCAGCGTCGACAACATCCGGGGGACGCCGCGCACGGAAACACTTAGGGTTTGGGTTACGATCGGGGTTAGGGTTGGACTTTAGATGGGGACGAACTTCCACACGGCAAAAAAGCCCGTGTCCCAAGAGGCTCTTTCAACTCACTCTGCAGTTTGTTCGCACGTGCTTTGAAGCACAGGGCTCTCCTGACACACGTTGCAATGGGAAATTTACTCACTTAAAGCAGAAAAAAAAGCCAGTGGGAACCGTTTTTATACTAGACTTAAACCAATCTGTTGTTAGTAATCTAATCAGTGGGACTAAGCAGCTTATTGATTACTGCAGAGCTATCGGAGATCATTGGACAACGAAGAATAATGAGCCGAAATAGCGATAATGAGCATGGCCGTGCTGCTCTCCCTACAAGCCGTGCTTTTGTACGTTTCTGCTCACTTCAAGCTTCGCAGACTGTTCCTCTTGATTTTGACTCTGGCTCAGACATGGATCCCAAACCCATGAATACAAGCTACATGACCACTTGTCAAAAAAAGCGTACCCATTCCACTTTTTAATCTTTCCTTTACGGTCTTGCTCATCTTCAGCGGATTCGATGACTTTCCTCAACCGGTCAATTATTTGTGCTGCTGTTCGCTTTCATTAACCGCTTGTCCTCATCAGGGTTGCGGCTGTCCGGACCCTGTCCCAGAGCCCCAGAGTCACTTCTAAGATAGGACAGGTACACCCTGAATAGGATGCAAGTCCATTGCAGGGTAACCACACACACACACAAATTTATACACCAGGACTAATTTAGCATTACCAGTTAAACAGCCTCTTAAACTTAGTAAACCGCACCCCCCCCCACACACAGAAGCAATTTAGTATCCCAATTAAAGGTTGACAACGTAAGGAGCATATATTTTTGCTGTTGATCTAAACTGCATGTCTTTGGACTGTGGAAGGAAACCAGAGCACCCAGAGGAAACCCACACATACACAGGAAGAACAAGCAAACCGACCATGCAGGAATCCAACCCATGTCCTCCTGCATTGCCTGCGAGAGAGCAGGGCTACTCACTGCACCACGCCGCCCATTTGAGCTAGCTTTTTGTATGGGGTCCACACAGACTGAGCCACATTCGAACCTGTGCCCAAATAGCACAAGAGCTGTGATATCGCAGCACTATCTGCTACACCGCTGTGCTGTCCGTTACATGTGCTCAGTGCTCGAATCACCAATCCAACACTTTCGGTTTATCTAAAAATATGCTCAGTTTTTTTCCACTTCAGCACAAAAAGCGAAACGAAATGTTAATTTTAGAGAATTTGAAAAATGAAACAGATAAACAGCAAAAATATATGCTTACGGTGTACGACACCTTAGCAACACCGAGCGTGGGAAGACGAGAAAGAAAAAAAGAGGAAGAAATACCCTCGTGAATCTTTAACCACACCTCAAGAAAAGACATAACTTAAACTCCATGGCAATGACTACCTTTTAATTTCAAGAAAAGCCGTGGCTGAAACTCTTAATTAATTGTTCTACTACTGCTTCAGGGTCATTATGCAATGCAATAAGTGCCATGTAATTAGGAAATTTTACAGCCATTACTGGGGCCGATGGCTCGTATTTCATCATCAGGCAGACCCTACGGCTTCCAGGCCACGCGACGCCCTTTGATGAACTGCACAGAGGCCTATCGGGGTTGGACCATGACCAGGCCAGGCAGTGCTTATAGCTTATGCACAGATGAGGAAACATAAAGAAGAAATATAATAAGGACCTGTACACGCTGCCGTGGGCCACAGTTAGGTCCCGGTGAGGTCTCAGATACGCCAATACACAGGTTGGACTTCCATCAGGGTGCTGAGGCTGTGCGTGACCACCGCATACGGGACCAGTGAACCACCGTTGCACCCTCGCTCCCACCGAACAAAGGCAACATGCTGTTGACGACAGTTTTAAAGCCACACGGTTATGACTGGATCGAGTTTGTTTCGTAACCACTGAGACACGAACGTCAACAAAAACAGAGGTGTTTGCTGAACAAACACGTACGAAAAACCGGCAGAAAGAAGCCACATATAACAGAAAGAAGATGATGCAGAACTGAGATTTAACGGTGAAAGGTGAATTAAGTAAAAGAAAAAAACTAAGGGGCTAACAGAGAAAAAAAGCATATGAATCTGAAACAAGTTGCAAATAAATATTATTTTATGAAGTCTGTCAACTTAGACTTGATCAAACTCATGCCAGTTTACCAGTCCAGATCTTCACAATGAAGAACAACGTAGCCTTGGAGACGAATTTACTCCTGTGTTACTACCATGTTAAACTGTAATTTTAAGAAATACTGAAAGATAGCAGGATTTTTACACCAGTTCAGAAGGCAACCTCCTTTTCTTTCATTCAGGCTTATAGCTCATAACTTTGTCTGAGATGACTGATAGTGAAAGGTACACAAACATTGTCTGAACTGCTTATCCCATATGGGGAGCCAGAGTCTAACCTGGTAACAAAGGGCATAAGGCTGGAGGGGGAGGGGAAACACCCAGGACGGGACACCAGTCTGCTGCAAGGGACCCCAAGCAGGACTTGAACCCCAGACCCACTGGAGAGCAGGACCCAGTTCAACCCACTGTGCCACTGCAGCCCCTTAGTGAAAGGATATCAAGATTATAAGGATTTACCCATTTATACTGCAGGGCACTCTTACGGTATCAATTAAAGGTAAGTACTATGACCAAAGAAACTACAAAAGGAATGGGATTCCAACTGGGGACATCCAGAAAGTAATGTGACGGCTGTAAAACTATGCTTTTTGCCGCAGCTATGTGTTATATCTATAAAGGAAAGAATACATACTGTACTTTCATTTTTAATCCAGCCACAGCATCCAGTCAATCCAGCAGGTTCTGGACGCTATTCCTTCCACCTCTGCTGGCGATGCCTATTTAACATTGCAGCATCACTATGCCCAATGGAAAGATATCTTTCCTGAGCGCTTCTTTTGAGGCACACTGCAGAGGTGGAGTTGGAGGTGGTCATAATGGGCACCCAATATCTCTCCGAACTTTGCATGAACCACCAGGAAAAGTGATGACGATGGGCCGAAGCCACAGTACATCCATCTATCTTTATATTCCGGCATCAGAAAATATTACGACCGAGAAACAACTGCTCATTGTCAAATGCACGGCTTTGATGCATCAGTTACTTACCGATGTGACGCATTTGCATCTTATTAGAAGGCGATTACTGGGCTTTCAAAAAGCATAGTTCAGGCGCAGTAAGATGGTTTGATTTGATTTACAAATGTAATCAAACTAATAAGGGAACAAAACGTGAAAACGCCCTATTTGTTCCCGAGAGGCAGTCGCCAATTCCGGTCTTTGCACGTTTCAGCCAGAGCTGCCCGGCTTCCCAGATGGGGCAGGCAGTCGAGTCACGGTCCTCCGCACCAAGGATGCGCGTGATGATCCAGGGAACAGACCGATGAAAACACAAACAAACAAGGCCTCTCCCGGGTTAGGCCCTTTTCCGCACCGCGGGGTTAATGAGGCCGCGTGAGCCGTGCTGCAGGGCAGCGACACCGTGACGGGTGAGGGGAACAGGCATCGTGGCAACATCTCATTTCTCCTCTCACTATCTCTTCAAGCCATAGAACAAAACGGGAGGACGGGGACCGGCTGTCAAGGGTGATTCAACTGTAGGTAATTCAAACCAGCAACCAAAGCCAGCAAAAGTACTTCCCAAATTTCATATATTCTTTACATATTCAGATGAAACGTAACGTTGCCCGTGAGTGAGTTCAGATCATTTTCAGACCACTGATAGGACCATGTCATGCGGAGCAAGATCGGGCAACATTTCGCTCTGTTACACACAGGGTTGCCGTGAGTCGTAAATGATTTGACGGCAACTAACTAACTAACTAGGACCATACACTATAAGGGCGAGGACTTTGTCCTCAGTTAAGTTCTTTTAAAAAACACCACGGGCTCGAATGTTCTAGAAGCGCTCAAGCGTAGCCCTGACCTGCGAATCACAGTTCCGCTTTACTTTTCCGTTGCTTCGAGACTGAAGGACCGTTGCGTGATTTTCTAAATGTTTTCAGACGTGTTCTTGATACGTCCAACACGCCTGCACACCTTCCGTTGCTGCGACCAGCAAAAAACGTGAACGTTATAATTGTAACAAGTGACTTGGAAATGCTGAAAATGCTTCTATTAGAATTTCACAGCGTCTGAGCCCGGAGAAGACAGATCGCAGGTGTGTGCCAAGTCGACCAGTGTTAGTGTGTGAGTGTGTTACCATGCAGGCTCTCAGCACTCTCACTGGGAGCATGCTGGGAAGCAGATCAAGGCTCCCGGGCACTGAAAGTGCTGACTGCGCCTGGCCCGTGAAGACCTGTCTCCGCAGAGTCACCTGGAGAGGCACCTTCTCCCTCAGCTCAGTGTGGTGACTCAGGGTTTTCGCTCTTGGGTCAGCCAGAGTGTGCATGTGTGTGTCCGTGCGCGTGTGCCTCGACGGTATATGAGCGAGCGCGCCATCTCTTTAAAAGGTTAATGAATCCCCTCTCCTGAGCCAGTGAAGGTTAAGCGCTGCCGAGGCTCTGGGTACCTGAGCGGAGGGAGCGCTGGATCGGAGCAGAGAGTGTCTCAGAGGATTAAGGGAGTCCTCCTCCACTTACGCAGACGGCGGGACTTAGCACTCGTACGCACTCGCAGCGCCTTGAGGTAAATGATATGTCGCTTTGCGAGCGGCACCATCCTTGAGGGCTCTCAAAACCTCAGAATAACACAATTCAGATTTGTCCTCTTGCGTTCCATCAAAAGAACGTGAACACAATACAGCATTTCTGCTGTCCTTCAAAGTCCCGTTTCTAGATTTCCAGAACTGGCACAGCAGGTTTGGCTGGTGCCTGCTGTAGGGTGAGTCCAGGGTTCGAGTCCTGCTTAAGAGGCCTTGTGATGGACTTGTGTCCCCTTCAGTCTCGTGCCCTGCGTTTCTGAGATAGCCTCTGGCTCACCTGGGATGAGTGTTTGTCGATGTTGGATTTCCTGAACTATACACTTTTACTATATTCAAATGTTTCCATTTTAAATTTGCTAAAACTTGATAAAAAATTGTCACATTTTGTACAGTCCAAGGGGGGCGTCGTGGTGCAGTGGGTTGGACCACAGTCCTGCTCTCCAGTGGGTGTGGGGTTCGAGTCCTGCTTGGAGTGCTTTGTGATGGACTGGCGTCCCGTCCTGGGTGTGTCCTCTCCCTCTCTGGCCCTACGCCCTATGTTGCTGGGTTAGGCTCAGGCTCCCCGCAACCCCGTATGGGACAAGCGGTTCAGACAATGTGTGTGTGTGTGTGTGTGTGTGTACAGGTCAAAGATAACGTGCATTTCATTGGGCCAAAGTGCGTCGGGGCCATCTATCAATCTGTATTTCCCGCAGAATAGAGCTGCACATCACTGAGTCTCTCTCATCCAGAGGTTTCTCAGTAGATGAGCGGCTCACACTAAAAGAGAAGGGGCTTTGCTTTGAAAACGCAACCTGAGGACCACAAGCGGACTAAAGACCCTGGGGGGAAAAAAGCACCTGATCTAAAGTAAAATCACTGTAACATGGCTTAATGCCTTTGCACACTCGCCCAATAAATCGGTGTCACTTTTCATGAAATAGTTCTTCATCTTCCTTTGACGTTATGTCCCGGTAACAAGCTTTTCAGGAGACGGACGTGTTCTATCGACACCCGTTTTCAACAACGGCGGTCAGAATGAAGAGAATGAGAGCGCTGAGAGTAACAGCCTTCTGCCCAGGGGCCGTCCCGGGGAAGCTCAAGGAGAGCAGCTATGGACTGGAGACATGTCATTGCCCTGACATGACATAACTTTCTGTGATATGGATCTCTCAGGTTGACTGAGCCTGTAAATACTGGTCATCTTGGGCAGGTGACACCTCATTCTGGTGAAGAGGTGGGTTGGTTCCTAGTTATCACACAGCCTGACTTAAGCTCCAGATTGTTATTATTTTTTAAAATAAGGTTCCAGGGCAAATATTTTAATCTGACATGTGGAGCGACAATGTGACGGACCAGAGAGCTGATAATCACCTTAGTGGGCTCCCCCGAACGCCAGCCGTAGCACTGTCCTTCCTCTCTCTCCACTATAGCCCAGGGTAGGGGAGAGCTGTTACCAGAAAGCCCCAAGGCGTCTACATAAACAGCTTTCTCTGCGGCTGAATTACATTGTGCAAAAACCAAAACATCAATATGGTCAAAACAGGCAGAGGGCGAAACCGAAGCGTAATTTCGAAAACCAAAAAGAGATGCTATCTGGAGGTATAAGATTCGTTACCACAGAGAAGACTTCCTCGTCCTTCTCGCCTGACACCGGTGAACAGGTTTTTCGTCCGATGAATGTCTGTTTCCTATGTAAATTTGTACACTGAATTCAAATATGTTTTCAGAATTTCTCTATCAGCCATAGTTTTTATGTACCGGCGTATTTACATATCATACTATGTAGTATAAGGGGCGCGGTGGTGCAGTGGGTTGGACCGGGTCCTGCTCTCCGGTGGGTCTGGGGTTCGAGTCCCGCTTGGGGTGCCTTGCGACGGGCTGGCGTCCCGTCCTGGGTGTGTCCCCTCCCCCTCTGGCCTTGCGCCCTGTGTTGCCAGGTTAGGCTCCGGTTCCCTGCGATCCCATATGGGATGAGCGGTTCAGAAAGTGTGTGTGTGTATATAGTATATCGGTACTGGTACTACTGTATATGGGGTATTTGAAACAAAAAGTTTGCAAAACATGGCTATTTTGATTGTTTGTGAAGTACAGTAGCTTATTTTTGATGAGCATGGCAAAAGATTTCACCAAGACATTTTGGATATGGAAAAACGGTACCGGGGCAAATGGAGTCTCAGTATGTCGGCAGACTATTGCCTGACACTCAAGAGGGATGTTCCTGAGGCCAAATACAGCCGAAAAGCATACACTCATATGTTTTACAAGTAAGTTTGTACATATTTTAGGTGTAATAACAGCTTTATTTATGAATAAGTAATATACATTCTTTTAAATTTAATTGCTTTGTATAGTGGTGGTGGTGGTGGTGGTGGAGCGGGTTTGGCCGAGTCCTGCTCTCTCGCCGGTTCGGGGTTCGAGTCCTGCTTGGGGTGCCCTGTGATGGAGTGGCGTCCCACCTTGGGTGTGTCACCTCTCCCTCAAGCCTTGTGCCGTGTGTTGCCGGGTTGGGCTCCGGTTCACCGTTACCTTCCTTGGGACAAGCAGCTTCAGACAGTGTGTGTGTGTGTGTGTGTGATTGCTTTGTAACTTTTAAACCCTGCCTGATAGAAAATCTATCATTTTAAAAAAAAAAATCTGAATTCAGCATAAATATTATAATGTAGTGGGGGGCGTGGTGGCGCAGTGGGTTGGACCACAGTCCTGCTCTCCGGTGGGTCTGGGGTTCGAGTCCTGCTTGGGGTGCCTTGCAGCGGACTGGCGTCCCGTCCTGGGTGTGTCCCCTCCCCCTCCGGCCTTACGCCCTGTGTTACCGGGTAGGCTCCGGTTCCCCGTGACCCCGTATGGGACAAGCGGTTCTGGAAAATGTGTGTGTGTGTGTGTGTGTATTATAATGTAAACTTACTTTAATTGGCAGGACAAAAAAAAGTTAAAGTTTTGTTGACCATTGTTATTTACATTTATTTAGCGGACACTTTATCCAAAGCAACTTACACTGAATTCTATGTAGTGTTATGAGCCCACACACCTTATTCACCAAGGTGATTTACACTGCTAGATGCACTACTTACAAGGGGTCACTCATCCATACATCAGTGGAACACACTCTCTCTGTCACTCACACAATGACGGAACCTAAACAGCATGTCTCTGAACTGTGGGAGGAAACCAGAGCACCACATAGAATCCCACACATACAGGGGAAGAACATGCAAACTCCACACAGACTGAGTGGGGATTGAACCCAAGTCCTCTCGCCCCAACAACAGCGCTACTCGCTGAGCCACCACTCCACCAAGTGATTAAGGGGAACTCAAGTCTCTGTCACTCTGTACCGCCCAAGCTTGGTTCCGTAGGTCTCGGGTTCAAATTGCACCTCCTACCTATTCTGAACTGCTCTCTGCATAAACAGGAACACATCTTTAAGAAGCTTAACACCGCAAGTTGCTCTGGAGACAAGCGTCAGCTAAAGGAATAAACGTAAACGCAGCGGGACAGTATATTTCATTCACGTTGGCGCCTGGATGAAGAGAACTATTGCATTCACAGGTATAAATGGTCCTCGTTTCATTATCGAGCTGCTTGCTTCCCCACCGCCTTCAAAGGGAGAAAACTAAAGATTAAAACAAGAAGGTCACGGCGAATCCTTTAATCGCACAAATGAGATTGCTTGGCGTAATCCATTTTACGTCGGTAGGCAGTTTTGCAGTTCATATCGCATTTTAACTATTTAGAAAGCTTAATACAATATTATGGTGTTTGGGAGAGAAGTTGGGCTCTGTTCATGCAACGCTGCCCCTATTCTTAGCAGAACCGCACATAATGCCGTGTCAAATTTACTCCGGGGTTCTGTCGCAAAGCGAGCAAAGGCTCGAGCAAAGACAATCAGTATGCATACAGAAATAATCAAAAGACAAAAAAAACGACTCATTTTCCCCTGCACTTTTTTTTTCTTTCTTTTTTTTTTTGGACTCAGCAGCAGCCACTGGAAAGATTGAGAATTTTACATCTTTAACTCCACTCAGTAAAACATGGGCTGTTTCATTATCCCCTGCTCTCTGACAAAGCAGCACCAGTAATATTGAGTGATGTTTAAATTAGTTTACAATTTGCCCACTCCTCGGCCAGAACGGATCTTAAGTGAGCGTGCTCAGAAATGTCAGCTGCGCTCCTATCCACCGTAACGAATTGCTGTCCATACGCCGAACACCTAATGACTTCAAATTAGCGGCCGCGCCGCCGTTTCGTTATGACTCCGAGCGACATAGCCGCTATATCATCAGCACGAAATTGGTTTCAGGTCTCCGAGAGGGGGGAACTTCGTCAGGCCTATTAAGAAATTACCACACCGTTGAAAAACGAAAGACGTGGCACCGGGCTGCGGAATAATGCGGTCCGGGCAGTAATGATTGTGTATTATTAGCCATTTGAATAATATTGCGGCTCTATAGCTCTGCATTGACATTGCGGTGACGCAGTTCGGGACAAACGCTCAAAGCGATATACGTATATTGTTTCCATCACCTAAAGCAGCGCACTTGCTTTTTCATTCACACACACACATTTTCAGAACCGCTTGTCCCTTACGGGGTCACGGAGCCTACCCGGCAACACAGGGCGTAAGGCCGGAGGGGGAAGGGGACGCACCCAGGACGGGACGCCAGTCCGTCACAAGGCACCCCAAGCGGGACTCGAACCCCAGACCCACCCGAGAGTAGGACTGTGGTCCAACCCACTGCGCCACCGCATTCAGTAACAATGAATTCTGCCACGCTGGCCCCTCAACTTAGAAAAATGGAGCGGACATCTGCTCGAAAACCGATTTGTTCGTGAACCCCAAGTCCCCGGTACCGTTTTGGAGCATTTTCGCAATCAGTTTAAAGATTGACGCCGAACTCTCTTCATTTGTCTTAGGTTTTGTATGAAACTATTACACTACATTTGTAATAGGAACACACACATTCATTCAGCTGTTGCTTTTCTCCAAAGTGACGCGGAGCATTAAGGTCAGAATTATTTACTCATATACACCTGGTGAGTTTAGGGTAAGTACTACACTCAAGGATACTAGAGGCAGAGGTGGGGATTGAACCTGTAACCTTTAGAACCCAAGGAAACAGTTCTAACCATGATGTCGCCAAGTGTCCTTAAGTACAGGTCCACTTCCCAACAGATGAGCTTAAGATGCAACCATGTACTAGTAAAAACATTTTAAAGCCCTTCACGCTCAATAAAAAGACTTGTTAACATTTTCATTATCTTAACATGAAATTTTAAAGTGAATTAAAATGACCGAAAAGAAAAATACCTTCTTTCCACAAATTCCGACCGCTGAGCCCATAAAGACGCACAACGTCCCTCATGGACGTGACCGAACTAACGGTCTCCCACACTCCAGTTCTGTCTCGGTGTGTTTTGCTGCTGACTAATGAGTGGAGACGAACCTAAAGGAAATTTTAGAAATGTACGAGTGAAGGAAATGCAAGAAATAATCTGGAATGTTTGTATTTACAAGAATTTGTGATGGAAAACTATTTTTAACAAAGGAGACAATTTACTGACTAGAGCAGCTGTTTTATGGAAATGTACTTTTTAATTTGCTTGTAAGGTAACTTGTGGAAAAACGGTAAAAAGCCTCAGCTGTAGCTGACACTCTCCTTGTTACCACAAAAAAAACGAGAACCTGTCATAATCCTGCATCTCCTATATATTTAAAATTCCCTATTTTCTTAATAATCTTTCATAACACCTCTTTTTCTTTATTAATTATTCATAAAATATGTTTTCTTCTACTGACCATTTTACATTTACATTTTCGATACATTTTATCTATTTTGTCAATGCGCAATATTACTCGATGCCCTTTTACAAAACCCTGAATATCCATTTTTCTAAAAAATTAACGATTGCCTTGCACTTTTATTTAGGATTTCTACTATATATTGCAAAGGTAAGTAGTGCTACTCATGCCGAAACTGCTCACATTTTTATTTTCAGAGTAAATACATTTAGCTTTATTAAAGTCTTTGTAATTCCCTAAATTCCTGGGCCCATGTTAACCACTTAAAAGCAAACTGCAGCCCACAGAAAAATAGAATATTTGAAAATTTTCACAAGACTATTTTATTTTAAGTCATTAGGATCGCTGCTGTTGCAGTGCGTGGGACGAATAGGCGGGGAATCCTGCGATGTCGCAACACCCGGTCAGCCTCGCTAGGCCACGGCTCCGATCCGAATAAGAGCCGAACCGGACCTTCTGCGCGTGTTTAAAGCAACGCAAGTGTTCGCCGCGATGCGGGCCGGGCGAAGGAATCGGTGCTACGTCGAGAGTAAAGGGAAGGACTCACCTGGGATGTGTTTGGCCCAGCCGATGTTGACCACAAGCTCACGGTCAGCCAGGTCACAGAGCGTCGTCAGCGCCTTGATGTCGCTGTCTGGAACGGTGGGGTCGGGCATGGCGTAGATCTTTTCCGGCTCTGCTACCAGCAGGTGAGACACCACCTTGTTGTCTGCAAAGCGAGAGACCCGAGCTGGACTCCATTCAGCAGGGACTCGAGACAACACAAGACGACCAACTAAAATACATATTTACAAAATGCCTCGCTTCCAGTCTGCAATTTACACGCTTGTAAATTTTTAATTTGTGACTTGAATCTATGCTGTTAGATTCATGCGGCACTACTAAGCACAGGAAAGTCTGAAGATCTCACACGGCAGAATGAATCAGTGTTTTTCAAAATCAGAAGATAACAAAGGAAACCAATGCCTTTAACGTATGTCACGTTAGCGTTAAATGTAAAAACTGGTCTGTAAGTGGTATAATTAGTAGCAAGAAGTGAACGCAGAACGTAGGACGTGGATGCGGAGACCACCGAGAAATGCTCTATTATGTTTGGTGTGTTATTATAATAATGACATAAAAGCAACCTGTACATGTGCTTTGTGATATATAAATGAATCGCAACCAAAACTATGTATAGTAGAAGAAAAAAAAAAATCAAATTTTGTTAGAGGAAAATATCTTATTTAGAATCAGAATGAGTTTGCTGCGGTTATTTAGAAGATCACTCAACAGTATTCCAATATGTTTTAATGCTGTATATTTTTTTTTTTCCTGTAGCCTGCTGAGTAACCTTTCTGAGCGACGCATTTTTTTTTCTACCGCATTCACCCTTTTTCCCCATGTGAGGACAGAACGCTTTTATAGCGGAGCCACTTTCAAAGTTTTCGTCCTCACGTGTGCGTATGGTGCCTGGAGAGCGGCGGACTTCCACTGACAGCCAAAAGGCCAATTAAAGAGCATTAACTCCCACCTATCCGCTAGTCCTCCAGCCGTGGGGGAGGAGAGAGGGGTCGGAGCGGATCAATCAAACCAGCCTCTCTGCTCCACGGATGCCAGAGCCACAAACGCTATCTCCACTAAATCTTATTTAATGTTTCTCTAATTAGAATCAATGCAGCTGAACTAGCAATCCCAGAGCCTTCGTCACGTGCCGATAATCAATCAGGAAAACGGGTCCGTGGTTCTCGTGAGCCGAGCGTCCCCCAGGCCACCATGCGAAGCTATTTTGTATAAGACGGGAGGAAGAAAAAGATGTGCACGTGGAAAAAGTGTCTTAAAATTTAATATGAAACAGCAAATAAGTGGATTGAACGGAGGTAAAAAGCCCGTTCAGAATGAAAAATAATTTGATTTTCCTTTTGTTCTGCTACTAGAAGTCCTGCTGGACTTTACTATGGATGAATGGATGTGCCATTGAGTGAAAGCAGTGTCGCGGTGACCACTTGGTAAGGGACGGAAGCGGCTTGCCGGCGCCTTCTTCTGTGCACGTCTACGGGGTGCAAACATCGGAACAACTTACAAACTCCGCACGCATTGAGTTCAAGTTGAACCCCGTGCCCACCAAGCAGCTCAGGAGCTGTGAGGCACTGAAATTACCTGCTGCACCACTGTATCCATTGATTTTACCATACTTTCATGAAAAGAGATACTTATACAAAAAAAATCTTGCACTGGATTCTCATGATGTCTATAGAGGAGTCTGAGAGATTAGAATCTTAATATCATGGGTTTAGTGTTTTAGCCAGATTGCATTTAATCTGGATTTAACCTTTCGCTTTGTGTGGGGTCAGGGGTTGTGTCGTACTGTGATTTTTTTTCTATTATTATTATTATTATTATTATTATTATTATTATTATCCTTCTGTACTTCTATAAAGTCATACATTACTGCTGAGGAAAATGCACTTCTTCTTTGTGGGACATATGCGGGCACTCAAAGTCCATCTGAATACACACACATCGCACTGGGCGACTCAACTGAAAGAGACTGCGGAGCACGGCCCTTACATGGTTTCTTAGGGGGCAGGGCCAGCTGCGGGTTCAGGTAGGGGCTGTTTTCCGCATCTATCCGGCGCTTGTACTTCTGCCTGCCGCCACGCACCCTATCGAGCCGGACACCTGCAGGAGACAAAAAAAAAGGAGGATGTGTTCCCGCTTGCAATAATAATGGAAAATTTGTTCCGTGGCGGCGCCGTCGCAAAGCGCACGAGACACTTTTCATCGCAATTCACGGCAAACTCGCCAAAAAAACATGTAACCCAGGGAAGCGTACACTCGGTGCATACATACTGCATATCAAGTTTGCTCAGTATGTTACCCACATCAAGACTGTATGACACATGCGCTTCCTGGGCGCAAGAAAAGACAGAGCCCTCAGAAGATGTCACATTACGTACATATCCAGTTAATTCTAGCAATACAATATGCAACAACACACTGTCAGATGTTGACAGCTGCTCATCTTAACAAGCTGCAGCAGTAACCCAATCCACCCTGAGATCCAGTGCTAGTTGGAGAGTAGGGGGTGAGAGGGATGGGGGGAGGGGGTCTCAGAGAGAGATTTATAGTGCTAATTCACTGCAACAGTGGTGCTATTGCTCTACTCCTGCAATAACATCACCTCTGCCCTGGGTGACACCTTATCCCTCTATGAAGTGTTCATCTGTTTGCAAGCTAATACTAGCAAGATTTATACACCTTTTGTTGGAGAGATGAAATTACCGGTGTTGCGCTATGTTGACCAGTAACCCTCCAGCACCAAAAAAAGAAAAAACTATATGAACGAGTCTCTCTGGTTATACAAATGAATATATTGTTAATGATCATAAACTAGAAGGTTAGCAGAAAAACAACGAGTGGAAAAGATGCATTCTTAATAATATGCCGCTGTCTCACAGCACTTAGGTGGTGCGAGAGGACGTGGGTTCGATCCCCGCTCAGTCTGTGTGGAGTTTGCATGTTCGCCCCGTGTCTGCGTGGGTTTCCTCCGGGTGCTCTGGTTTCCTCCCACAGTCCAAAGACATGCTGATCAGGTTCACCCCTAGTGTGTGAGTGCCAGAGAGAGGGAGTGTGTTTAACTGATGTATGGATGAGTGACCCAGTGTAAGTAGTGTATCTAGTAGTGTAAGTCACCACGGTGAATAAGGTGCGTGGGCTGATAACACTATATAGAGTTCATTGGAATTTGCTTTGGAGGAAAGTGTCTGCTAAATAAATACATGTAAATGTATATGCATGCAGAGTAAATTATTGCCACGTATTAATGCTTCAAAGCACACTGGACCAATACATACATCAGTATTTGCTGCATTTGTCTCTCAACATGAGATGAAACACTGCCATTCTTTGTAGTTAATTTAGTTGTTCTGAATCATTCATAGACGCTTCTGAATTTTTTGTGTGTGTGAGTGGCTGTAGTTCCACTTCAACAAAGAGATCAGCTGTTCTGCTGTTCTAGAACAAGAGACGCTATTAAATGACAAAATGACAGTACGCAGAACCCTTCGCGTCCAAATCCTGCTAAAAATACACCCAAGTGTGGCGTGGAAATAGGTGAAAAGTGGCCCTGCGGTTTCTCCGGGGCTTGTGTTGCAGAAGGGGAAGCGCAGTTCCTGGGACTGGGGTGAAGTCACTACCTTTTACAGCGCAGCACGGCAAAAGCGGATTAGCGGATCCGTTATCAGGTGCTTCAAAGGACTCCGGCTCGTTGACATACGCAGAGGCCCGCGCTGGTGTGGCGGCCGGCGAGCGTGCTCACGGAAACATCTTAGAAGGCTGGATCAGGGGCAGGAATCCGTTCGCAACTGCTGGAAATAGCCCTAGTGTATACCGGGGTACCTTCAGCCCTCAGCGGGCGGCATGATCAGAAAGCCCTCCAAAGATGGACAATGAAAAGACTGGCGATTCCCGCAGCGTCACAGAGGAGCATGGCTCACGTACAAAGTTCTGAGAAGGGATCTGCGTCGCCCGCTGAAAAACACGGGGTTCTGTAATTCCAGAACACGCACGCGTGCAAAACGGCAAGACTAATAATACGGCATAGCATCCCTTCACCTGTCGGCGAACGGCCGCGCTCGGTGAGATCCACGTCCGGCGAAACGCACGCCCAGCCGGCAGCAGCTTGTGTTACAGCCAAGGTAATGTGGGCCAAGTTTGTTTGGCTTTGTTTATGTTTAAGTGCCTAGTGACAGTCTTATTTTCACAGGCTGGAGCAAGAATGCAATCTAACAATCTTCCATGCTTTAGATGCATTCACTGTCACAAGTCTGATGGCTTTTGGTGGACAAGCAGGTGGAAAGTTTGCTTTAAAAAAATAAGATGAACGAGCTCTCGCCTTCCCATCCATCCATCCATCCATCCATCCATCCATCCATCCATCCATCCATCCATCCATCCATCCATCCATCCATCAGTATCATTTGACCAGCGTAAGGCCAGAATGGATGGATGGATGGATGGATGGATGGATGGAGCTCTCGCCTTCCCTTCCCAAGTCAATCAAAATTCCAATAGGTAAAGACATGTGAAAGTCTTTCTTGTGCCAGTGATGGCAAGGTTTACCTTCATTATTTTTACTTGAATAAAAGAAACCCTCCTAAATGATCAAGGGCTTTTATTGATGCCTTCTTTATTCCAGGGCAAGATCTTTCAGATACTATAAGATATAAGAATCATCTCACAGGACTTAAAAGGGCAAGTTATGGGGGTGGAATTAAAGGAATGAATAATAAGACTGCCGACAGTCCTCTAGGGCAACATTTGCGATCCATCTTATATCACCTACTAGTACTTTTTTCAGATTTTATACGAGCTCAACAGATGACCATGCAACCATTACGCAACTTCTTTTGAATTTCATGGGTGTGGCGGAATCCTATGAATGGACCAGCGGAGCTTTGGCCACGATCAGCTGTTCCGGCAGGAAAAACAAGAGACTGTAATAGAGCGAGGGTGACATGGGGCCCAGGGGGGTCTTTCTGGGAGCACAAATCAGGGGGAACACTGGCTATAAGCAGTGGGAGGAAAGACCTGAGATCAACTGGTGACACTTCAGGTATCATTAATCCCGCGTAGAGTCCTCATAAACACATCTGGCATCCGCTTGCAAGCGCGATTCGGAGAGAATTAAAAGAGCGGAATGCATCAGACACGATACATCACGAATACAGCGGAAATACGCTGTGCGGTACGTACTAGCGAAATCAGTCTTGGTGTGCCGCTGAGCAACGTGACTAAACGCTCAACGTGTTAAATCAGTTTTACAGCGACGGGGGAAAGAACGTCCAATAAATTGAGTGAAGAAAACTTGAGCTCGCGGGACCCTCGGCTAAACAATAGCGCTATACATCACACAGAGCACAAAACATAGTTAAACCCCACCATATTTGCTGAAAACGGTAACGAACGTGCCGCTGTCCACCGCAGTGTTAAATATAAAACGGCTAAGTAAACGCAAAAGCGGCGGTAAACAATCCGGAACAACTGGGCCTCTAAAAGTGCGGCAAACGTTTCAGAGTCTCCTCTGTGGTGTTAAAAAATAAACACTTCTATTTCGGACATCGAAGAGATCAATAAAGTGCGCAAAGGCCGGGCGCTTTCGGGGGTTTCGCGTGGTCGTTCGCCCCCCCCCCCCCCCCCCACCGCCGCTCGGGACCCGGGCCGCTCTCCCTGCAAATGTATTCAAAGGGCGCAATTCTTTCTGCTCCGGGGCCCCCGTCCTCGAGACGCGGCCGCGCCGCGAGTTAAAGAGACTAGAAAATAGGATTCTCCCCGGGCATCTGCTTAGTGCCTCTGACGCACAGCACGTTCGCGGAGCGAGCTCGTCTTACATGTGGCGGTCGGGGGGAGACGGTGTGTCTTCCACCGTGGCCCTGAGAACATATGTTCCATTACCGCCGGTCCCAATGAAAACTTCTGTCAGCACGCCGCCGTTGCGTTCTCCCCCTCTCCCCTCCGCTCCGCTCCGCTCCCTTCTCGTCTTCGACGCGGCCGCTGGCGACAATGGCTACGAATGAGATCACCTTCTAACTTTGCTCCAGGCATGAGAGGGCACGGCAGGCTCCCCCTCGCTCGTCCCCCCGGCGACCACAAGCAGCCGTGGCACCTTCACAGTCAGACCTGGCCACTGAGGGGGGGACTGCGTATATAAACGCTGCTTAATAATAGACACTTATATATACAATGTTTATTACTGGGGGGGTGCAGTGGCGCAGTGGGTTGGACCGAGTCCTGCTCTCCAGTGGGTCTGGGGTTCGAATCCCGCTTGGGGTGCCTTGCGACGGACTGGCATCCCGTCCTGGGTGTGTCCCCTCCGGCCTTACGCCCTGTGTTACCGGGTTGGCTCCGGTTCCCCATGACCCCGTATGGGACAAGCGGTTCTGAAAATGTGTATGTGTGTGTGTGTGTGTGTTTATTACTGGGGGGGAGGGGGTGCAGTGGATTGGACCGAGTCCTGCTCTCTGGTAGGTCTGGGGTTCGGGTGCCTTGTGATGGACTGGCGTCCTGTCCTGGGTGTGTCCCCTCCCCCTCCGGCCTTAAGCCCCAAGTTGCCAGGTTAGGCTCCGGTTCCCCGTGACCCTGTATGGGACAAGCGGTTCAGGACGTGTGTGTGTGTGTTTATTACTACTTTGAATCATTAGATATTCTGACTAGTTACAAAAAGGCGATTATGTATATAGTTTGGGTTGCATTACATTTACGCGTATTCATTTAGCAGACGCTTTTCTCCAAAACGACGAACATCTCATAGAAAATACATGACATTAGGAGGAAGGGACACTTGGATGCAGACGCGTGATTCTCAAGCGCAGTTAGTTTGTTTCTTTCCACCGTATGAACCGATGTTCATCGCACGAGTGGCTGTGTAAAACTTAATCAGAATATCCACGATTCTCATCGCCTTCCTAGTAATTTTTATATAAACATTTAGGTTACGTTGCAGGAGAAGCATAGTGAAGGACTGATCCGGGCACGATCTTAAAGTCACGGTGGTTTCGGCTCGCGCGATGCGTTCTGAAAGCGGCGCACATTTAACTTCAATTCTGGATCGATCGTTTCGTCCAGTCCGAAAAGCAGAAGCGAAAACATCAGTCACTGATTCAGCGTTGATGTATTTTGTAATATAATTTCTCTTTCTCTCTGAGACGTGTTGTTTCTTCTATTACATGCTGACCCTCGTGTTTCGACTTTGTCAAAGACAGTCATGGGGATGCTTGCCACTGCATGGAGGAAAAATAGGCTTTTTTTTCCTAAATAATGGCCTTTAATTAAATCCCATGTTGTGTTTCTTTAGGGTAGTAATAGAAGTCCCAGCTCCCAGGTTCCAGCCCAAGCAGCGATGTGATGGAGGGGCAAATGGAAACACCAAGCGGCATCCACTTTGGCCCCGTCCTCACGCACATGTGGGCATCCCCACGCTTCCGACAAACAAATTTGTTTCCCGCAGCCCCTGAGCGCAGTTCTTGCTCCCAAACAGGGCAGGGCAGCAAAGCTTCTGGCAGCTTCTCCGCACACGTTTGTGTAGCCCGTCTGTTGCATGCAGAGCGGTGACTTTGCGCGGGGGAAAAACAAGCAAACGCGAAAGAGCCGGGCTCTAGTTGAGCGCTCGGGGGGGGGGGGGGCGCGAATTACAAACACCACATAGGATATGCACGTAGGGGCACAATAAATTAGTACAGTTAACCGCACTACTGGTTCACGTTTGTCTGGTTGTGCCCAAGGAAAAGAGCGATTCACTACGGTGTTGTCGCATGAAGGAAAACTCCGGAAAATCGTGGGTTAACGGCCCTTACGGACTCCACAAAACACCGCGTAATTATGTTCTTAGTAGATCATTAGCAAGAACACAACATTTCACATAGAAAAGGTGCGTTAAGTCTGCTAATGAAAGGCATGTTGAAAGGGATAAATCTGTGACAATAAAATCCGCGCGGTTAAAAACCCAAACATTTTGGTAGAAAATCGCAGCGTCCGTTCCATACTCGACAGACCTTGAAAGATCCTTAAGGAAATGACTTTCGTTCTTGTGATTTTTAAACGTCGCACTCAACGTGCTTCGCACTTCCCGTCGGATAATTACAGTCTGAGTCATGGGGGCCGAGCAAAATTGGAGAGGATGCTTTGAATTTCTGATTCCGCGGCTCGACACTTCCGCCCGTGCCGGTGCGGCCCGGCAGGGCATTTGCATCCTGCAAATGCGCTCGGCACCAGGAGGTCAACGGACGGCAGCGCCTCCGCGTCTCGGCCCGGGTTTGGCTAACGAAGGCGGGCGGGCTGCGGCGTGTCTCCGACGGCATGCGAACCTCTGCGATGGCGGCGCGGGGGGGCGGTGTGTACGCAAGCGGAGCTCCGCGCTCCGAGCCAGACCTTCGAAAACCACGCAGAAGCACCGTCTCGCACAGCCTCTCGTCACCAGCGCTTCGTACGCGGATGCGCCATTCACGCTGACGGGGTATTCCTTCGCGGCCTCCGGCGCCCGTTGCGGAGACGACTGTTAAACGAACGAACCTTAGCGCCTCGGAGGGGTCCCTGAGCCCTGCTGGAAATATGGAGAAGAAATTGAGAGGGAATTAAATGATTAGGGGCCCTTCCACCCCCGGAGGTTCCCGTCAAATTTCCAGAACAATCGCGTTTAAATGCCTGACGGTCGAAGCGGTACAAGGACCCGCGCCGAGCGAGCGCGATGCTGGAGGTTGGGCTCCGCGTCTCCCGGAGTCATGAGTTAATGGGTTTTGTTTACTTTGGAGCTGAGATCACTGGAGGGGTTCAGCTGTACCTCTGTGGCCTTTAGCCAAGTCATTTTTTCCAAGATTTCCCCTGCGAAAAAAAACGCGGCTCGCTTTTCACGGGACCCTTTAGAAAAACGCCGCGGCTTAGAAAGCGACGCAGCGCTCCGTTCCGCCGTTTAACGCCCGACGTTTAACGGCGGCGGCGGCGGCGTCTATTTTTCAGAATAGAAATTTAACGGTTGCGATTAACAAAGAACGTTCCGCACGAACGCACGTCGCCGTGAGAATGGAACTCTTCCCGAAAAGTGCGATCCGGTTAAAAATCCCTACAAATGTAGTGTCGTGTTTGCCACGCCTACGATAACGCTGAGGTGATCAGCTTTTACGACATACAGTTAAAGTTTCTGACCGCTCATGTGTTATTTACAGCACCTTCAGGAGGACAGAAAAGCACCTGTCAGAGGAAGAATGAAATTAATGTTGGGGGGGGGCGGGGGTTAGTTTCCACTCTCCCACACAAAAAAAAAAAAAACTTCACCCAATAAAGCCTCGTCTTAACGACCTCATTTATTTCCCAGACAATTAACTCACTTTTTTTTTTTTACCTGATTAATGAGTTTAATCTAAACTAATCAAATTGGAAATTGAAAATCATATTTCCAAAGCCCACAGAGAAGGGGAAAATGACCGTTAACAAATTATCGTACAAATATTAAAAGATGACCCGGCGGATCAGGCGCCGCTAATGGAAAATGTAGCCGCTCTGAAACGATGGAAAGAATACACCGTTAGGGCTCGAAGGCACCGGGATCCCTGCCGCCGTAGCCGCGTCCCGCCTCCCGTTCTGTCCGGCCGACGAGCGCCGCCTCCTCTTTGCGCGACGCAGATGTTGTTAAGCGGCTACGCTCGGCGCTGAAGGATGTCTGAACGGGAAGCTGGAAGAAAGCATCCTGAGGGAATACAGCGCTGGACCGGAGGCTGCGAAACCGCCGCTGATGGATGCTGACATATTTTGGCACAAAAGCGTGGTTGCATTTCTGAAGGCCATCTACAACTGTCAGCCCGTAACGAATCGGCACCCGCAAACCCCAAAATCCCAAAACTGAAATGCAGTAACGAGAAAAGCAAAATTAAATTTGACGCCACATACATTACCGGAACTTCCATGAGCGTGACGTCAGCAAAGGGAATTTATTAGACGTCATCTGAAACCACAGAGGTGTCTAAAATGGCAAAAGCCAACATTTTTTTAATAAGAAAAGTTTGCAGTCAACATAAAGCCCCAACCTGTCTGTCCCTACCTCTGCTCACACCACAATAAACACGTGTTACTCTATGGGAGAGAGGGCCCGTAACTGTGTTTTTATGATAAATGGGACAATTTTACTGGGTATCTTGGGACACAGCAACTGCCCCCACTTCGATTTAATGGGGCACAAAGAAAGAACAACTCTGAGAGGTCTCCTACGGGCACCCGTGGGGTAACTGACTGGCCATCTGATACACCTCGACAATGTATGGTATCTAAATTAAATTAGAAAGGCATTTGACTTTGCCCGAGCAAGAATTCATGCTTGCTTATAGAGCATTAAACATGAAGAATGCATATAATTGTGCTGGACTTTTAAATCATATTCTGCAAATATCTTAACCAAACCTTTTATTTGATTGTACCTTTCTGACCGATACCTGTTTCCGTACAAATGATTTCCACTCCTACGCCCCTAACGTTGTTTTATTACGGTTGCAACATCCGTGCGGGAGAACACCAGGCAGCCAGGAGCTTAGAGACACCAATGTACATTTATTCATTTAGTCGACTCTTCTTTTTAAAGTGACTTAGAGGGTTAAATTACTTACCTTCCCGTTTATACGGCTAGGTTATTTTAAATACCTCGCTCAGAGTTACTACAGCCAGAGGTGGGAACAGAACCTACTACCATTGGGTCTAAAGGGAGCAGCTCTAACAATTACACTACTTGCCACATGTGCAAGAAATGGGTTCAAATCCCACCTCCTGTTGCAGTAGCCTTGGTTACAGTGCTTACCCTGAACTGCTCCAGTTAAAATTACTTCTATAAATTGGTTAAATGTTGTCATGGAGAAAAGCATCAGCTAAACAGATAAAAATTATGGGATACTTAATTTGTAATCTGCTATTGTATCTTCACAATAAATTGATTACTGTAAATAATTATAGCACATACATATTACTATATAATACAATTGGTAATAATACACTATAAAAACACTGTTTTACAATTTTAAACACTATACACAGTCGCCCTTTGTCTTACAAGGTAATTTGTTACTGAAAAACCGTTCACAAGGAACTAAGTGGCGGAGGCGGTTAATATTATTATTTTATCAATGACAAAAAGTTTAATGCATTTCTGAGCCCAAAAATTGATACCCATTTATGCTGAAACGTCAACAAATCCCACCGAAATCCCATTCACAGTTACATCAGTAGTTAACATGAATTATCGGCGCACAACGCAACAGAAGAAGGCGGTTCACCTTCACGAATTACTCAACAATTACTTGTAATATTATATGGCTGTATGCAAATCGATGCCACTGAAAAGCAAAAACC
This sequence comes from Scleropages formosus, assembly GCF_900964775.1. Classification (NCBI taxonomy): domain Eukaryota; kingdom Metazoa; phylum Chordata; class Actinopteri; order Osteoglossiformes; family Osteoglossidae; genus Scleropages; species Scleropages formosus. The sequence goes on from NC_041806.1 coordinate 33,151,758, forward strand.
ATCCATACGATCAGGAATCTAATGGCTCGCCAGAGGTCCTAGAGAGCCTCAAAAACGGATCACGTTCATGTCTCTTCCCAACTCATATATTACCTCGATGGTGAGGGAGCGAAACGGAAACGAAAGAGGACGACATACCGCAGGAACACGGAGAGGGCGAGAGCTTGTTGGATCAAAAGGCTCTCATGCCAGCTGACATCCAATTAAATTGAAAGAGATCCGCAACGCCAGCCGCGAGCGGGTGGCTGTCGGTCACCGCTGGCCTCGGAGCTACCGAGCTGCAGGACGGGAGGGCCGTCCCGTCTAGTCGCTACAGTCACGAATCAAGCTGTAAAGTGAGGCTACAGTCTGTCAGTGCGGAACACAAATTTGTGACCTGACGTGGCACCCTCTGTCTGTATTTTTTTTCTCCCCATGTGAATGTGCAGTGAAGCCCGCTTAAGACCCGCTCCAGCAACATCTCATCCCTCTCTCGCTCTCCCCACCATCCCCCAGGCGCCAGCTCCCAGTCGGGAAACGGCCGCGACGCAGCCTCCGCGCCGTACGTCGACACGGAGTGGCGAAACGCTGGCTCTGGCGTAATCCCCCTGCCGTTAACGACACGATCGACGCACGCACGCCGCAAGCATATCCCCGCAAAAAAGCGAAGCGAGAAACCGACTATTATTCGTCAATCGATCGTTGACCGGATTTGACAGCTGGACTGCTGTGTCAGTGTCCTGCACTCTTGTCCTTGGGCGTTTTGGTGACAAAGAGAGAGCAAAAAAGACTGACCTAATGGAATCCGCGGACCCTCCCTTCTCGTCGGCCTGAAAATGTCACCAGGCACACTGCGGCCCGGACCCTTCCCTTTAGTCAGGACGTTTATTACCACATCATCTTAAGTTTGCTCAAACTGCAGCAATAGAGGAACAGGGAGGACATGTGTTAGCTAGAGGTATGGTAAAACACTACACTAACAGATCATCATACCTCTGATGAGCAATGTGGTCCATGATTCTCCCTGCTCTCATTACTCTAACCAGCTAAACAATCCAATTAAATCTTCACTGCTCCACATGCTACCCACAAGCAATGACATTGTCCTTCTGGAAGTTTCTCAGACTCAAATTCGATGTGAGCTGAGAAATATTTTTTCAAATAACATGACACCTCCAAGTTGTGGTAGTGATACAGCCAGTAGTTTGAAGTTTGAGCAACTCCACTGTTTTATCTTATCCGGGTCTCTGTGCACTCACTTGTTGGGCCAAAGAAAAGCCTTCCTTTACACCCGACCAGGTGACACTGAAAGAGTAAATGCTGATTTGTCAAAACTTTGTGTTTGCCCCTCCATCATATATTCTTGATAAACCACAATCCACACGCGCACACATTGTCTGAAACCGCTTGTCCCGAGTGGGGTTGCGGCAAACCGGAGCCTAACCTGGCAACACAGGGCATAGGGCTGGAGGGGGAGGGGACGCACCCAGGACGGGACGCCAGTCTATCGCAAAACGCCCCAAGCAGGATTCAAACCCCAGACCCACCAGAGGGCTGGTACAGGCCTAACCTCCTGCTCTAAATTGTATTTTCTGTGAAGGTATGGAATGTGGCTGATTACTCTTTCCAAGAAATGTAATTTATTGCTGTGGTTCACTCCAGAAGCTCCCTTTGTAAATATGTGCTTCACTCAGATGTGAACCTTTCTGCTAGAAAAGTTAAGATTTGAAATAAATGATAGTTCAACTAAATCCTGGAATATCTGGTTACCCTTTTGGAACTTCTTAGTCAAAAATGACCACCCTTGTAAAATACTGTAATTTTTTTCCCTTGTATTGCATTGGATTTACCTGTACGTATTTGCAATTTCTTATTGTACAGGTTTTGTCTCTGTGGTGCTATGACACTGTTCTGTTCTCCATCAGCAATAAAAAGACATACATTTATTTCAAAAATTTTATCCTTCATCTAATGCATCATAATTAAGTCTAATATGCACAGGTACTGGCATTTAAAATATTAACTAAATATTATTTAAATTTTGAACACATATTACAAAATCCACTAAATATATAGATTTGCAAATAAGACCTTGTCGATCACAACAGGTAATCTGTAAAGTGCATTAACCAAGGCAGCAAAATAAAGGCTATTAGTGTCCATTCAGTGCTTACCTGTTCTGTGATTTTTACCCAAATATTTGCACATCCTTCACTGATGTTAAGCATTCTGCTATCAAGGAATGTAGAAATTCCATCAGATGAGGACTTTGGGGAAATTACATCCCTAACAACCCATTACGGCACGCCTGAGAGGCATTTACAGGTGGGCAGATGCTGGGGGCGGGGCCTCCCTGATCGGTGGCATGAATATAGAGCAGATGGGCTGGAAGAGGGAGGGGGGCCGCCTGTGTCACAGCAGGTGGATGGCATGAGGAACGAAAAAATAGACATACATACCAGTATTCGGGATCAGCTAAGAGATGTGTGTGTTGGTCTCTCCACTATCTTTGCACCATCACCTGTTGTCTTTCCTTCCCATGTCGGCTCATTACATTTCCTAATACCCAGCTGACTATGTAACTACGGCTTTGAAAATCAGTCCTCTGCATATGTCGACCTGTTATAAAAGGTGCTTAATAATTACCCTAAACTGAAAAACAGGCACGTTTTCAGAGGCGTTTTATGTCCACACTAGGTGAAACACTGTGACATAGTGTGGAGGTGGGCCATGCAGTCCTTTAAAGCGTGTACAATTTTGCCAATGGCAGGTTGACGCAGCCAGCCAATCAGGACAATTTCCTGATGACAAAGACATAAGGCTTCCTCACCTGGACCATCCCAGTCCTTTTGTATTTCAGGGATGGTTCTCATCTTGGCTCTCAGAGCTTCCTGAAAAGCTCCTAGAGTAGGGCTCCAACGTGGAAACCAGGGGACTACAGCAGGACTCGGTCACTCTGCTGTTTCCAACTGTGGGAAACGTGTCCAAATGGCTGCTGGTTAACTTACAAGACGGACAGGCTATATGCTGAAAGTACAACCTGTGGCCCCCCTTAGAAGCTGATGCTAATGATCATTGCCCTATAAGAGTCATCTGAGATCAGGTGGGATCACCATGCAGGTGATGCACCTTCACCCTGGAGTCAAGACAAAGTAGGCAAGGCAAACTGTAACATGTCTGGATGGCAAGCAAGACCAACTCCCTCCCCTGCAACCCCACAATGAACAAAGAAACACCTTAATTATAATGCAACATCCCATATTTGTGGATTTTTTTTTTTTTTTTTTCATTTTCTCATTAACGTCAGTTGTTCAACCTGGAGTTCTTTTTTTTTTTTTTTATAAATCCGGAAGTGGGTCTTATATCACTGGGGTGCTTTGTACAGTCTACTACCTTTACATTTACATTTATTTATTTAGCAGACACTTTTCTCCAAAGCAACTTCCAGTAAACTGTATGTATTGTTATCATCCCACACACCTTATTCACCGTGGTGACTTACACTGCTAGATACACTACTTACACTGGGTCACTCATCCATACGTCAGTGGAACACACTCTGGGGGAACCTGAACAGCATGTCTTTGGATTGGCACAAATACCGGGCACAAATTTACACCAGTGTTCCCGGCACTAACCATAAGTTCTTCTAAACTTTGACAGCAGTTCCAGATTCTTTGAAATGTTTCTGCCTTCCACAGCAAAGCAAAATCCAACGATTTCTTGGAGCAGAATGTTGTCTTAAAGACTTATAACTTTCTATACATCTCTGTTAATCTAAGGATCAGTCATTTGGACGGAAAGCAAGGGAAAAAAATGTGGTAAATCAAGGCCAGAGGAGCACATCTACGCTCCCATCCCTGTCGTTGAGCTGTTTTGAAAGGGGACCCCCGCTAAACAGGTCCCCAGCTGTTCAGGCAATGCCCAAAACCAGCAGCTTGTGAAAAGAACCCCATCCCTGGCTGTCTTCCAAACCAATGGCCGAAGACATAATTGGTGGTCATGTCTCGGCTACGAGACGCCGAAGTGAGGAGTTTCAGCGAAAGCCTGCGTTTGACCTCCCGCTTCCTCTTCACCGCCTCCGCAACGGCAGATGCCGAACGCCCCAGTTGTGTGTCGATTTTGGCAGTGCCACAGGCCATATTCTAAGCAGAGTAGAAAATAGAGTTGTGTGCTCACCTATACCCCAGGGTAGGGAAAGAATAGATTACAGAGGCCAAAGGGTTTTTTGACCAGAAGGCCCACAACTTAACAGGAAAATGGTGCTTGTAAATCAAATACATAATTTATCAAATGGGCCAAGAAGAAAAGGCCTCAAGATTCCCATTTATAATCTCTTTCCTAATTCTTTTGCGATCCTGACCAGCATAATTGGCGATATAATTTCGGCCAGTTTAATTTCCATCATTTTACACCTTTTCGACAGCCGTAAAATAAAATATTACATTTATTATTCTGCGACCCTTTTAGGAGAAGCGGGACAGAAGATGGATGGATTTATTACTTTTTCTTTTTTAGAGTTTTTAAGCTCCTCTGCCAATTTACCTGTATTTACAGTATTGTCCACTTCAAACACAGTTTTTTTTCTTTTTTTTTTTCTTTTATTTCTGGAGGTAAACTAGGACACGAGGAGAAAAAAGGGTGCTGCATAATCACAGTGTTCTCCTGAGAGTTCCCCTAAAGATGGGGTCTCTCTAATTTAGTTTAAAGCGGGAGGGGCGTCGCGCGGGCAGACTAGCGGCACAGTCTGGCGAACAGCGCGCCACGTACCGTTTGTGCTCCTCTGTCGGCTTCAAATGAATAGCGGCGATGCATAATCCAGCGGGCCCTTGCTCATGACAGCGGCGTGATTTATGCTCCCTGTCACAGGAAGTGGGGGAGCAGGAGAGGAGAGGACTGTGTGTGCGCACCAGTGCGTGTGTGTACGCGTGTGTGTGTGTGTGTGTACGAGAGAGAAGAAGAGCGAGAGAACGGGTAAGAAGGAGAGACAAGGTAAGAAAAGGCTCCTGCATCCCTCGCACTCCTGTCAGTATGGTATTCCTTGTCTCTACAGTGAGAGAGAGAGAGAGAGACTGAGAGAGACGCAGAGGGAGATACAGCACAGACGGAGAAGGACGGATGCCAGGCCACACAGGTACAGCAAGTCTCACTACAGAGTTCCCATGAAGGCAGGTTGTGTCTCCCCAGAGAGACGGGTAATTCACCGGTAGCAAAGTCCCCACAGCCACCGTCATTAGGGCGACTAGTTTTACACCGAGCGCAGTAACTGGAACACTTTAATTACGTTCACCAGGGACTTCTGTTGCACAGGGCGTCTTATGACTCTAAAGGCTGATTCTACAGGTCCGTCTTCATCGTCTGCCGAGAAACAGCCAACTGCGATTCCAGGTTCGAGGGACGATACCCGCAGTTCTCCACCGGCTCAAGAGATCGGAGAAAAGACGCCTTCAAGAAGCCATTGTCGTCAATAGGCCTTTGAATCATATGATTAGCGAACAACTTCAACGTTGACGTCGATGTTCTGCGTAGAGCTTACGAACAATCCGATACAATGATGATATAAATTAAAGTCTAATATGGATTTAGCAAGAGGAAGACGCCATGGCACATTTAAAATTCCGTGTGAAATTCTGAAGGTGAATTTTCTTAACACCATAGACCATCTCCCAAGTATCCCCTTCACTAGTCTGAGTAACTGCGAAGTGTGAGACTCACATGGACCTTTACTGTAAAATACCAAATTCTGCACTGCTTACTTGCAAGGCAGATATCATCACCAGCAAGAAAGCGGGTGGGTTCAGCCAGTTTTCCTCATACCCACATCCCACACGGCTGGTAACCGATGACATCATACAGGTGTTCGTTCCTCCCTGTGCTTCACCGCTCCGCATCCTTTAGCTGGTCCAGCCATATGAAGAGAACAATAGAGGCATGAATGGCTTGAAAATCTCGGGCTCTTTATCTTCCGTCCAGCATGACAAGGTTGGGCAGTCTCGTTTGAGATCGCCAGCGGTCTCTCACTCTGTCTCATCTCTGGATGAGATTTTACAGCTGGGTGCACCCAACATGCGGACATGAAGCGACTCACCCCTCGAGGTCCAGAGCCACTGGCGGGTAAGAGGCGATCGTGATCATAAGCAGAGCATGCGTAACATCTGCCAGTGCGTGTTTACGTTTGTTTGTTTGTTTGTTTGTGTGCGTGGGCTTGCGAATAGGGAGATCTGAGCACGCTAAGCGTGACCCTGTATCGTTCCTGGCTGGTGGGGACCATGATCCTCCTTGGCAAAGCTCAGGGTTAAGAGGCAGGGAGCCTGTGTCAGTCAGAGGGAATGAGTGGGAAGCATCTGTGGACAGACAGCCAGTTGGCAGGGGTACGGGGCCTCTGCCGCTGCTCGTGCATCAGGGAGCGAGGCTTGCTGGGGACAAGGAAGGGAGCTGTCAGAGCCTGCGGGACCCTCGGAGATGTGACGCTTCGGTGTCATCCTGCTTTAGTTCATTGCACCCCTATAAGGCACCCTGAAGCTGGGTGATTTCAGGAGTGGTAGTATTGAATTTGTGGTGGGGGAGGATGGCAGACGGGTCCAATTTCATCCGCACATTAGCAAGACCCCCTGGGTGACAGGACGGATTCCAGGCTGATGCAGTCCCCCGGCAAGCAGCGAGTTGGCCCCCGCCACCAATATAATTAAGTGCCTCTTCAGCATTGTCACTGACAACCCACATTAACCCTGGCAATAACACAGCAATGTACCCATAATTAATATACCCTGACAACTCAACAAATAGTGTTGAGACATTCATCAAACCACTCTGTTGATGAATGTCTCTCGATCGTACTCGGGAGAGACAACAATACACACGGCGGACCTTGCAACCCCGTACTGTGCCGACACGTATGTCCTGGAGGAGACGCTGCCTCTAAGTGAGTGTGGCCATTAAAAACCAAAAAGCTAATTAATTATTCAGTGTTCCAGGGAACAGCCGCTCCACGTATGAAATTCCAACAGTTCATCGGCAGTGGGGGTGCTGTGGTTACATACGAGCATTCGGCTCGCTAGGAGCAAGAACAAAGTGCACGTGCGAGGAGCACGAGGGACATGGCGTAGAATCCTTGAGACCATTATGGAACTATTCCTCCATGCAACTCATCCGCACGCAGCTGAAGCGCACCATGTACGGTTGCCTTATACTCCACTCTGCGTGTTTTACAAGGATTTCAGTGTCGCTTGCAGACCTTCACCAGCTACGACACGGAGGATGCTTCACTCCGCATCGTCGTCGCGAAATTAACAGTCATTATGTGCAAATTAAGTGACTTGATCTGATTTCTCTGCTACAAACCAACTGCTGAGAGAAAGTCAGAAGACAGTGTAGACCTGAAGGCTGAAGTTCTGTCACCTTGGACTGCAGGAGAAAAAAGTGTACCGTGACAATAACACTAGACAACTAATACTACATCCGTGGTCCGGAAGAAGGAAAACATCAAGAAAACACATGTAAATGCGAACAGTGACATTTGCAAAGCCAAATGTCCACGCGCGCGGGCTCGAGAGCGTACACAAACACCTGACCCATGGGGTGTTTCGGTTTGCTGTTTGTCCCCGGTGGTGCTGCTTTGTCTAATGTGATCCAAGCAGAGACTACTGCACCTGGCTAGCTGGAGGGGGGATTTATGGTGGAAACTGTGCTCTCCACCTGAGCAGTGAGAGAAGCAGGTGAAACGGGCAGAGGAGAAGCCGCGATGACGTTCCGCCACGGGCGTGCTCTCTCGAGACAATGAGGGCTGTCACTGTCACGCTGAAACGGGAACCTCAAATGCACTCTGTCACAACCATCATGTCCCTGGCTAACGTGAGGCATAAACAGAAGCTACGGCTCATATCGCTTCTCTGCGGGAAGACAAGGTCACAATGGCGCCTCTTAAGTGTGTACACAGCGAAGGATGGCGAGACACCCGCGGAATCGGGCACAAGACGGAGCCACCGCGGTTCAATCAGCGCCTGCAGCGCATGTAACGGTTGGCGGGGAGGTCACTCTACATGCCCGTTCTCATGCATTTCATGTTCGCCGTGGTGCCTACATTAAGCAAGAGCTGATTGCCGGTCCTAGGACTTGGCTAGAGCAGCAAATCTACTAGACAGGAAGCATCAACCCTTTGCCTGATATTCCAGAATCACAACGTGCGAGATGAATCAGCCTCATTAGAGTGACAACTGGTCGAGTCTGTCCTGTTCCTGGCCTCAGCGACGTATTCCCTCACATTACACATTGAAAAGAGCACCGTGAGAGGGGTCAAGACCAAGGAAGAAGGATGGCTGCCCTACCTTCTCGCAGCATGCCTACGGTCAGACACTTCATGAAGCGGCACGCCTGGCAGGACTTCCGTCTCCGCTTGGTGATCTCACACTCGTTGGTGGCCGGGCAGCTGTACTCGATGTTTCCTGTTGCGAGGCATGTAGAGAGAAGGAAGAAAAGAAGGTTTGATAGCCGCTCTGAGGACAGATCCATGTGTACTCTGGGTCTGCCAGGGTAACCGCGGAGTAATTAGCTGAAATTATGCCGTAATTAATCTGTGGTCCAACTCCTGGTTGTGGTCCTGATCCTGAAGCAACATCTAAATCAGTTTAAATATTTTCAGCTCCAGACTAAATAAGGGTGGAAATATGTAATTGACTGCCTGGAAGGAACAAATTGCACATTACTATGTCTGTGCAAGCATGAAAAGTCCCAGTGTAAAGCAATGCTGTGTGAATCAAGAGCCCTCAATATAATGTTCCATGTCATACCTGTTTGTGTTACTTTCTTGTCATACCTACAAGTAAGTGAGAAGCAATAAGTTAAGGATCCAAACATTACTGTACCTTGTAACTACACTAAGTTGGCATTCCGAACATATTGTTTAAGACAATATAGGAAATCGGGATTTCCACTTTACTGGGATCCAGGAAGTGAGAAGGTCCGTGTGAAGTGCAATGTATTTGTTATAGATCGAAAAACATCTAAGAGTTTTTTTAGGTCTTCACATGCTTCGTTTAGTGACAGTTATCCATTCCCAGTCACCAAAGTCATTGGTAATTCCTAGCTGGCAGAAGAGCAGAAAGGCCTTTGTATGAGACTAGCCTCCACCAAAGGATTACATAATATTAAATATCAAATCAAAGAAAAATATCAAATCAAACAAAACTGACTGAGGGATAAATCCTGTAAAAATAACATATTTTACCATTATTTCCACATACTTCAAGAATCTATAGGAATTTTACATGTGGACATAGATTAAAAATGAAACCACTCTACACATGTAATTTTGCCGGATTTAAAACATACCTTATTAAATTAAAGTAAACGTCATGAAGAAATTATAATCTGAACGTAAGACCACCAAGCAAAAAGATTTCCAGTTAGATGCATGGACGCAATTTTACTTCACACTGTATGTTGCAGGACCCATAATGCATAATGCAAGACGTGTGGTGGTATTTTTCCTTCGGTTTTCAAGGGTCCTCTCAGAAACAGCTCCAACCTATGCAATTAAAAGAGGGCCCACCAGGGACCTGCCTGCTGATGCAATATTTCACAGTTAATCAGACTTTGTAAACACTGATCTATATTGACTTCTCTTCTGCGAACTGATGTTTCCTCATTAAAAAGCAGATTAGCGTGAATGCAGGGGGACTGAATGCTAAAGACTGCTAATTCACCAGGAAACAATATTTAAAATATGCATGTCCGTTAAATGGGGGCCCAATCTTCATTAGCGAGGTAATTTCCTCAAGGCCTTCGGGTCTTCACATTAAGAGAGCCTAATGTCTTTGTTTGACATGGGACCCAGTGTGAGGTGATTGGTGAGTCACCAGGGGCTCCACAGTCTGTGTGTTCTGTACCACGGGACAAATTCAACCTGCTGTAACATTCTGTCATAATAACAATGATTTTTTTTTTTTTTAAATTTTTTTTTTTAAGGAAAAAAATGCATGTTATTAAGATGTTTGCGTAGAAAACTGTTGCATTAATTTCTAATGGTATTTGTCAACGTATTAGAAGAGTGCAAGAACAACATCCCTTGCGTTGTGGTCGGGGGGGGGGGTGCCCCTATGGCAGGGCTGCACCATCACTCTGTAGACCCATCTGGTCGGACGAGGGAGTGACATACGCAGGCTGACAGGTGGCAGTCTTCAGCATGCTGCCTTCACCCTTGCATCTCTCCCTACCCCACAGCAATCTCTGGACATCCCAGATACGCCGGGTGAGTATTACACCAGAGAGATGTCCCAGCTCTCTGATTGATTTCTGTCGACTTTCATTCGAAATGAATTGAACGCATTTCAGCTAAACACCAACAGAAATCAATCTAAGTTCTCTTTTTTCTCTAATTAGCAAACACTCTCATGGGGAAGAATACCGTATATCAAAATGTCAGTGCTTTATCATCAAAAGGCAGGCTTGCACTCAATCAAAATCCAGCTCGTTGCCCATCAGTTTATTAAAAGTGTGCTTTTTCAATACTTTCATAAAAGAGAACTTAAAAGGCAAAAATGGTGCTGATTTCTCAGTTTAAAGTGTGCCTGGGGCCAAAATATTTCACCTGGTTGAGGTTCAACGGTACATTTATGTAGCACCCTCTCGTGAATTCGTTAAAACCCTGCCATCAAGGTGTGCTCTAACAGGACACAGGAGGAACCTGAAACCCCCAATGGTGATTTTCTCCCTTCGCACACAGCCACAATAGTCATAAGGGCACGGGAGCCAACCTTGAATGGTTCTCTTGAAGAAGGCCTTGCAGGCTTCACAGGAGGCCACTCCATAGTGGTAGCCAGATGCCACGTCACCGCACACCAGGCACAGACGTTTGGGCATGGAGTTGAGCATGTACTCGCACTTGATCTGTGAGTCTTCAGCCATGGTGCTGGAGCAGTCCTCGTAGCGCTTGGCGGCCCCGGCCACGTTTTGGCCTAGGCCGCCTGCCGGCCCATACAGCGTGGGTGAGTCCAGGCCGTTGGGGTGGCCGTTCGTGGCCGAGCTGTAGCTGCCACTGGCGTCCGACGACCCGCCGGGGCTGTGGTGGTTCACGCTGTCGGTGAGGGAGGCGGGGCTGGATGGTTCTGTCTTGATGTAGGAGGGGCAACTGGACTCGATGCGCCGGTCCTTGCTTGACATCCTGCAGAGCAGCCTGGGAAAACATTAAAAAAAGAATACAAATAATCCACTGTTTATCATAGCAATGACGCATTTATGACGTTTATGAAAGACAAGCTTACAGAGCAGACTGCCATCTAAACTTCAAACTCTCGGCACGCCTATTTGTTTTCCCATCACTGTTTCGTGATGCTGAACGCCAGACCTAGTCACCTGTCAGCAATACAAGGAAGGTCTGTTGGAACCTGGGTAAATAATAGAATTAAAGCTTTCTATCTCCAAACGTCCTGTGTCAGGAAGAAAGGCAGACCTATCCATCGAATGCAGGCCACCTGTCAATCTCAGAGCTATTAACCAAGTCCTTCTTAATATTGCTCCATTCCCAAAGGAGCCAACGGCTTCCCTGCAATGAAAGGCTCAGGTACTGAACCCACAGCATTTCTGCTTCCGTGACAAACTCCACGCTCCGCGCACATTGGGCAAAATCTCTTCTTGAGAGGAGAGCACGCTCGGCCCGTACGCCCCACGCGTGCATCCTGCAAGATGTCACCACATGTTCTTCCGTCAACTCAACCAAAAAAAAACATTAGCTGTTAAGCGCGGAAGGGAAGGGGCTGAAAACAGACAGATCGAACTGTCAGTCAGGGAATTCGTTTTTTTTTTTTTTTTTCCCCCACATGTTAATAGCTTCTGTCCTGCGAAGAAGCAGATGAGCTGTGTAGCGTAAGGCAGATAAAAGCCACTGTGTTTGGCTCCCATGGGCATCAATGCAGTGGTTGAGTGACTATGGATCCATATGTGAGTTGCTCTGAACGGAGGGGAGGACACCACTGGGAAAGCCCAGTTCTGGGGCATGCTTAGCATTCCTGCGAAAAGCAGACCAATCGTTAAAGCACTTTCTTTTGCTTCTGGTGCTGTGAAATTTCATTTTTATCGTTTTCATTCCAGCAGGCTCTGGATTTTTCTTTCCAGTTTTGCATTTCTATTTTTCAGTTTGTGTCTTAGAAACATCCCTGTAATTGCCCTTCGGCGACCTCACCAATGTCGTTCATATTTTTTGTGCAGATAAGTGCAATAATTTCACCGGCAATTTATCTGAATAAGTGTCCTGCAATAGTCGATTTAATCATTGGCTTTAATCAGTCGACAAAGCTGCTGTAGCTATCTTAAAATTTATTTAAACAAGAGGGGTAGCTTTTCGAGAGCCCATGCCTTGTCAATCACTCAGCTTTGGAAGGTAGTATCTCCGTCGATTGGTCAGAAGACTCTTTTGTGAAGATTCCCACTTCTTCTGTGGAACATCAGTTTTTACAGCATATGAAGACTTATACATTTGCCCTGTGCAACTGTCTAATATTAAGACCATTCTGCCTTGTTTTAATGCAACAAAATTACATGCTTGAAGAGTGACAGTCAGTGATTTAAAAATGCATGCTTTATTGCAAATCAATTTGTTTAAAAGGCTAATCGAAAGAGGCTATAAATTACGCAGGGTGCTTTGGTGTATTTGTTGAAGAAATCAACGCTATCTGGAACGTGGCTCAAAGGCGTGTGAGAGAAGGAGGAGGGGAAGAGGCAGCTATAGCAGTCATCTGTCATTCGCATGTCAATATCGAGCTGTTCAACAAGAAAATAATCAGCCCGCAACCAAGGCGGAGCTTCGTCGAGTCCCCGAGACAACCAGTAAAGACACAAAAGCAGCACAGGGAAAATAGACACAGCTGACAAATTAAAGGAGTCTCGCATTTCCCATTCGTAAAACCCATCCTCATAAACCCATTTCCCTTGACCCTATCCACCTCCCTTCTGCACTTTGTCTTTCGTTCGCTCCCAAGTGGGAAATTATTAATGAGATCTGTAATTAACAGATAGGCCCTCTTTGTGCGAAACAAAGCTGCAGAGCCAACAGGAGCAGATACAGCATCTTCCCGGTTATCAGAACAGACAGATTCAGATTGGCTCGAAACAGACCCTATACAGGCTGCTTCCTTCAACTTACATGATGAGTAATGCACAGTTTTGCCTTTTCATTTAAAGGAACTTTTCTCAGTCTCCCTACAGCATTGCAGAGCTTGGTCCAGTGCGAGAAATCCCCGTAGAGCGTCTATAGATCTCTAACTCAATGTTGATTCAGAGTTTTGCTTTTTAATGAAAAACCACTTCCACAAAGCATTGTTCTCGGTGTCCTTAAATTCGGTTTCATCCCTCCCTATAAAAATCTCATCAACCTTTTTCTTCACGGGAGACAACGTAGTCTCTAACTTTATCTGTATATTTTATGTGTATTATCAGATTATTGTCTTTCTCATGTCACCTAGTCCACCGAGAAGTCCAGTGATGTGAGCCTCCAATACCTACCGAGTACGTATGATATGCAGGATCTGAACGTGAGTTACGAAAAGATTGAAATTTACGTCCAGCCTTCCGTTGCACTCATAAAATAATAAAACATAATTCAAGGGCAATAAAAATCTGATGTCACAAACTGAGGGCCTTTAAGACATTAAGCATAAAAGTGTTGGGATAACTAACATGTGTCAGGTGTTACGAAAATAAAATGTACAGTTTGTTGAGAAAATGCATGAGTGTGCAATAAGTTTTGGTAAGAATGGTAACCACTAATGGTTAACAGCCGCTAGTGAAGTACAGGTGGTTATTTTCACACACAAACGCTCTCTGAAGCTGCTCATCTCAAGCAGGGAAGTGGCAAACTGGAGCCTAACCTATCAACACAGGGTGCAGGGCTGGGGACGGGACGCCAGTCTCCCTTGGTTACTTTCAGCATGAGACAAAATAAAGGATGTTCTGCGACCCTTTCGTAGCAAAAATTAAGCCTGGTGTAGCAATTTATATCAATTATGTAATCACAGATCTATTACTCATAAATCAGTCCGATCTACAAAGGTAAGGCAATTGATTAGTCAGTGAGTCGGAGTGGCGTCACGTGATTTTTCAGTCCTTCGCACAAACCTGACAGAAAAGAAAAGATAATTGTCCAGGGAGATGAAGTTGTGAAATCTGAAAGATAAAGGGGACGTCGTTCGAAAATGCAGGAAAGCTGAGTTTTTCCTCGTCCCTCTTTGCAATATGAAGTCCGATCCTGCAGCAGCTGCAGAAACAAAGTACACTCACCTGGATGCGCCTCCATAAACACACCATTTAGTCAGCAGATCCGAGTTTGGCAGCCCCCGAGAAGATTTGATTTGTGACCTCGCCTTGCCTTCCCTTCCCATCACACACACACAGATCTTCAATAGCTGTCACCATAGCAAATTTTCCATGACCCGCACCCACTCTGTACATTTCCTGCTTTCCTTTGTTAGAAGTCAAACTGCTGTGGCTCATTGCTGCCAAACTCCCAAGATTCTATATTTTCCTGCAGGCGTTGCTGTGGAAAACGGGCAGGGAAACCTTTTTGGAGAAACAATTGTCTGAGGATGACAAAGTGTCACAAGGTTGGCCGACTGATTTCTTTGCTTCGTGTAATCACTGCATTTCACTGCTGGGGGGGGGGGGTGCAATTTACCTGTCCCGTTCCCTGAGAACACAAATGTTCCGCAAACACAAAAGAATCAAGGCAGCTTGGCTCGTGTCTAGCTGATGGACAGAGAACTAAAACCTCAAAAAACCATATAAAATAAAACTGTGTGCCAGTGGCATTCATATTATCTATCTTTGCAAAATATAGATAATTCATTGCATAGTGCAACACACCAGTTCAACATATAAATAAACTTACTGGGCAACTAGGTTCTTTATTTAACATTTAGATAAAAAACTTGAGCAGGACATCAGCTGACATGTCCTTCCCTGAGATGCGGGTTACTTTGCTTTCGCTCTTCCGTTCAATTCGCCCCATTCAAATATTGCCCAGATTGTCCACTTGCACTCGGACTTTTCACTCGGTCTAAAGACACTGTTCTGGACAAAAGAGTGTTGGGTATGATTTAAAAAAAAAAAAAAAAAAAACAGTAAAATTATTATAGGAAATTGTAGGGCAGAGAGCAGAACAGAAAAAAAGACCAAGTTTTTTTACACTTCTGGAGGAAACACAAACATCCACCACAGTATGCTGACATTCGGCAGGCAGAGCGAATGACCATTGGAGCGGTTTCTGCATCTAAAATTACTCGGCACGTCTAAATCCTCTTCCGACAGTGAAATGAAATCAATCTCTATAACCTGGTGCGTGAGAAATGCATAAATCACTTCTGTGCCGGTAAACGCTTGCAAAGTAACACCTACGATTACACAAAATCAATGCGGAAATGGCAGAAACACATTTGTACAATATTGCAGCGGGCCACGAAAATATCCCTAATGTGCTGAGGGCGACAACTAAATTAATACAGTAAATGCGCAGTCCGCGGAACATTTTGACCGGGCCTTCACGCATTAAAACGGCAAAATCAAAGCTGCTAATTACTAATTATTACTAATGCTGGACACTAGGGTCCTCAAAACCCAGTTTCCTCTAGGCTTTGCCCTTTTTAAGAGTGTTTGGCTGTAGTCAGGGCTCCCGCATGCTGTTTATGGAGCTGCTTAGAGAAGACATCAAGGCGAGCTACTGCACA
This sequence comes from Scleropages formosus, assembly GCF_900964775.1. NCBI lineage: Eukaryota > Metazoa > Chordata > Actinopteri > Osteoglossiformes > Osteoglossidae > Scleropages > Scleropages formosus. The sequence goes on from NC_041806.1 coordinate 33,167,447, forward strand.
GGACAATGGCCGTGGCAGTAAAGGCGCATTGCATTTAACAACTGGAGTTTGAAAGCTTTACGAAAAAAATCTCTCAGTGATCGAGGACAATTTGGGGGGAGGTAAACTGGCAAAGCGAAAGATCATTGAAGAGATGAACAGTACCGCGGTTAAAGCGGTAGCTTCTACTATATCTCAAATCAAATTAGGAGGAAAAATATCTGAAAAAATATCCTTTTTAATGCACAAATAAGTCCTCTAAAATGTAAAGACTTATTTAAAAAGAGAAGAGCGTTAAGAACACAAAAATGGTTGTTTTTTTTGTCAGAGAAGCAGGGATGCTGGGTCTTTAACCAGATCAGATTCCGGAAATTGGCTGTCAGGTGGGAATGGTTGTGATTTAAACACGTCTATCAGGTCAGAGGATATGCAGCAACCCACCTCTGCTGCTATGGCCTCTCCCCGCAGAGCGTCTTAAAATTTCAACAGCACCATCTGCTACCAAATCTAATTCGCATTCTACCCATAATCAGGTTTACTTCTATAATATTCATTCTTGCTCCGTTTATCTGTCCCCCCACTAACACCTTACCGCACACGCAAACATGCACACAGCATGGGCAGCCTGGCATCCCTCTGTTACGTGCTCATTCTGTCATCCGTTTTCCGTGCACGATAAGTAGTAAAATACACGTCTATATTGCATATTACATGCTTTGAATTTCAACTTTAAGTAAACATAAATCTGCTGTATGCTGTAGAGATAGATAGATAGATAGATAGATAGATAGATAGATAGATAGATAGATAGATAGATATTGTATGTAAACAATAAAAAAGAGGTCTCTTGACAAGCAGAACATTTTCCCAGTAGTTTTCCATATCGATCATCATTAACAAACTTAGTACATTCAATCCACATATCAGGGAAAGTTCAACAGCTGGAATAGTTATGAAGGAACAGATGGACTTTTTTAATTGACCTGAGGCCTCGGTTTGTCCATTTGTGGATTTGGACGCTTTGCACTGTGAGTTATCAGGAGATGCCCCACTGGGTCTATGTGTTTAAGACAGAGCAGAAGGCACACCCCTCTTACGGGGTACTACAAAAGATCCTCCTCCTCCTCATCATCACTACTATTATTATTATTATTATTATTATTATTATTATTATTATTATTATTATTATTATTTTAAGCATAGGAACCCTAATTTTACTTACAACATTTAAATGGGTGGTGCTGAGGGAAGTATGGTGGCACAGCAAGTAGCGCTGCTGCCTCACAGTACCTTGGTGGTGTAAGAGGATGTGTGTTTGATCCCTGCTCAGTCTGTGTGGAGTTTGCATGTTCTCCCTATGTCTGTGTGGGTTTCTTTTGCGTGCTCTGGTTTCCTCCCACAGTACAAAGACATGCTCTTCAGGTTCCCCCTAAGTGTGTGAGTGACACAGAGTGTGTGTTCCACTGATGTATGGATGAGTGACCCCTTGTAAGTAGTGTATCTAGCAGTGTAAGTCACCATGGTGAATAAGGTGTGTGGGCTCATAACACTACACGGAGTTCACTGGAAGTCGCTTTGGAGGAAAGAGTCTGCTAAATAAAAAAATGTAAATTAGACGTGTTAATTTAAACAAAAAGCTGAAAACCCTTGCAGGAGACGAACCCTACTTGTTTATGTGTGTGAAAGGCCCTGGCTCGACGTATGATCTCCCAGCGTAGCTGCCAGCTGCAGGGCTCCGGCTCCTTCTGCCCCCTCCTGCCACAGCTGGCCCTTTGAACAGAGTTGGTCCTGTTCACCAACACATGACAAATCACTGCTGCTTCAGAGGAGGGCTACACTAACCTAAGAAGACTACTCTAATTTGTCATTTCCTGTTTCCTGCTAAGTGAGGAAAGCACACGGCGGCGGTGCCAGGGCACTCGGACGTGTCTGTCACACACTCGCTGCGCGAAAGAGTCTTCCTGCTCCTTCTTTTTGGGAGAGCGCAGGCAAAAAAAAAGGCAACTGCCTTTTCTCGCGGTCACTTACGACCTTTCCCGCGAAGAACCGTGCGCACGCAAAACAAACGACACGCGTCGCGCCCCCATGAAAGCAAGGTGGCTCTGCGTTCCGTCGTTCTGTGGACTTTGAAGTCTAAACTGGGACGCTGTCGTGAAACCCGATTGCGTACCGCTTCGGTGACGACTTTGTTCCTGTTCGAGCCATTCTGTGGTTTCGGCTCAAACCCCCTTTTTTCGCTGCGCGGCGTACAAAGGAAGGCTAATTACAAAGACGGCCATAATGACCTCCTCAAAGAGTGTGCCTGCTTCTCACGGAGGGGAAACACGAACCCTTCCCTCGCAAGCTCTTTCCTCAGGTGTTTCGCTCGCTGTTGTCTCGTAGTCCTTGAGGACGAAAGTCGTTTTTTTGGATGTCACCTGACCGAGGTGACGCCGTGCGGCGCCGTGCCAGTAACGTGAGCTCGATTGGCTTAAACCGAATATAAGAGTGTTGCCTGCGATTTGAGCGTAATAGGTTTGACCCAGCCTAACTTTCCAAAATCCAATTGATGTAATACTCTTTGAATCCCACAGTTAGAGCAGTCAACCCCTGTTGGAGCGTTTTGCTTCGGCTCGAAGGCTCGCGGCCGGGAACGAAAAAGAAACGTTGCTCACGGGTAAAGCCTCGAGTGAAGGGAGGCAGAGAGTACGTTGAATAAACTGATATGCGGTACTTACTTTAAAAAGCTCAACCACGTAGAACTGGTAATAAGCTATATATATATATATATACATCATAAATATATATATGTACGTGATGCATGATGTAACATGAAGCCGGGAAGCCATGGACGGTCAGCGAGATGAAATGATCACGAGTTGTTAGTTGTTTCCCATATTAGTCTCCACCCAGCGAGTCAGAAAATACCGGAAAGAACTGCCTGAGCGGAAGCTTTCTAGCAATCCTAGTCCAGCTAGCAGGCATGGAGCATATAGGTGGCGAAAGCGATGGCGGTCCTGCTCTGGTGTACTGGGTGAACTGTCTGTCATGTGCAGTGATGGTTAAACAGTTTGCGTGCTTACATAACATACGAACACGTCTGATCTGCAGAAGTCCGTTATTTACACGGTAAACAAAATGCAGGCGGTTTTATTTTCTCCGGGAGTCTGAGAAGACAATCCTATTAACTTGTAGCCGAGTGATAAAAGTCAGCAGCTGCTTTGGATTGATGGCCCTGCTTTAAAAAGTGAATTGCATTAGAAATTCAAATGTAAATGTATCGACCTTGGTCTTCATAAGCGCTGATCAACTCAAATCAAAATATTACAGCGGGAATAACGATGCGAAAAGAAAAAAAAAAAAAAAAACGCAGCTTCCGTGGGTTTCAGCACGTTGTCTGACAGCAACCGTCCTTGCAGGCTGCACGACCCCAGAAGTGACCAGAGAAGCTCGTGAGAGAGCTCGGGAGCCGAGCGCAACACGGGCCCAGTAAAGACTTAACTGGTCACATCTGGATGTATTTTATACGCAAATCAGCCGCCACTAGATCAAGATAAAACTCACTGAGTCGTGATCGGAGCAATGATCTTCATACATCTAAATTTATATGCTAATCTGAATCCTTCAACCATTTAACACATTCTGCCGCACGTGGATGGGGGGGGTGGGGGGGGGCAAGCATTACCTTCTCCACACCCCCACGTTCGGCAGCCTCCCTTCCATATCCCTCTCGCGCGCTCCCTGATCTCTTTCTCGGCCTCTTTATGTGCTTTGGCGGGCTGAATAATTCAGGCTGCCTGCTGCCCATCTCGGCAGCCGCCGCACGCCATTCTGGACCAGGGCAGATGGGACACCTGCGTGCGGCAGGTGAGCCAGATGGCTGGCCTCTCTGCCGAGGTGCGGGCCAGGCTCTAGGCCGGGCTGCTGGAGCCGCTCGCCCAGTAACATTAGCGTCCCACCGGTGGATGGCTGAACAACAGCACCGTTGAGGCGCCCCCCACGTGCACCCTCGCCGAGCGTTCTGGCTCCCGAACCTAAAGAAATCCACCTGTCCTGGACGAAAACGCTCTTCGCAGTATCGGAGGGTTTTCTCCTTAAACCAAAAGCTCCTTCGCCACATGCAAAAAAAACAGAAAGCACATGTGCATATGTTCGACGAGCAAGACTCGTCGCGTCAAGCAGAAAGATTATTCCCATCTTTGCCGGACAAGAAGCACTGATTTCCACCAGTCATCATCAAGTTTGGGAAAACTGAGAGATGTGCGGACCTTGAACGTCTGCTATATGAGTACAGTTTCCTACAGAGGGATAATTTCATAAATGAGACATTTTCCTCTAAGACACTGTAGTGAGAATGCGGAGAATGTGACGAGCGACGAATTAGGGTATATGCCGCAAAATCATTACGCAAAATGCATTTTGAACACAACACCGGCACATGGACGTTTCTGTGCGAACGTGTCTGCTGCGTTGTTTTAATGAATTCTGCAACGTGCCAAAGTATAAAGCAACGTCACACGACGGCAAAATTTCTGCCAGGAAAGTTTAAAAGAATTACTTGAACGGAGTGAATTTAGTACGCCTAGAAAGTTATCAACAATCGCGGAACGTGAAGTTTTATGGGCAATAAGAAAACTCACATTTTGTGCTAACAGCTGGTAATATAACTGGCCTGAAGAAAAGACGGACTTATTCAAAATGTTTCACAAGAGAGAACAGGACGCTGGGGTTTCTTAACAGGTTACATTAATTTGCACGATCTTTAACGTTTTAATGAATAGCTTCATCGTTTTACATCTGTATTCGTTCATTTGCTAATTAAATCACGGCAGTTATTGGAGTTCGTAACTGGCCAAGTTGTCCTGGAGGAAGGAGAAGGCTGTACGTGCTATCAGATCACGGGAGTCGAGGAGACGGACCGAGCTTGAGCAGAATCGACGAGCTGCGCATTTTCCTGCATCTTCTGGCGAAATACGAAATTTCGATGATGGGTCTTCGACAGCCAATTTGCAGAGAGACCAAAAAAAAAGGGGGTGTTTTTTATTTCACGTGTTTCATTTGCTTGGGCGCAAAGGAACGAGGATTAAAGAAACGACAATAATCATTCGTCCCGCAAAGTGAGCGCGTGTCTTTCCGGGAGTCCGGCCCACGGCGCGCAACGCGCGTGCCGTCGCGTTTGCGTAAAGTTACGCCGGCCGTACTGGGGATTCCGCTGCGTTTGGTGCAGGAGGACCCGCAGAAGCTCAGGTTTGCTCAGGGGTGATAAGGTACAAGGACTAAGTCTCCGTACACCACCTCACCGTGCTTCCTTCTAGGAGCAAACAGCCTCTTAATCCTTATTGGATATTGTGCTCCCACTGTCCTCCTAATTAAGAGAGCAGTCTCCCTAATACCCCCTTCCGCTGCACCTCGTGGAAACATTAAATGTCATTATCCAGGCAGACCGCAACCACCCTTCAGCTGCCACAGCGCTCAGCCTTGCCGTCTTAGAAACTTTACTTTTGCTTTTAATGACTCGTCTATTGACAGATTTACCTTGTGGCACCAATGGCCACGATATGAGCGGAATGAGATCTTACCGCAGTATAAGGTCCATCAGTGGTAAGAGATACGATTCACATTAAAGCGCTTTGACCACACCTCCACGTGACCGAAAGTTTGTTCTTTGGTTTTACAGTATGAAACAGAGAGAGAATATGTCGCTGAATTTATTTCATTTTAAATAGCGCAGTAAATGAAGACATCTTAATCACATCTTTTTTAACAATATTATACGCTGCAAAATGCCTATCCGTCCTCGGTGCACAAAAAGTTATTACATTGTTCATCATTTTTATTACAAATTGAAGTGTCATAAGTGCGACTCACTATGAAACTGTTGTCCCTTTTACAGATATAGGGGACCGGATGGGTACCTTTCTCTGCAGTCCGGCGAGACGTTTGTTTTCTATACAAACAGTGTCGGTTTGGGGAAGTTGTCCTGCGTGTTTGGAGTGTACACAGAGCCCGGTGTTTAGACTCAGAGCTCTCGGTGGGCGCTGGACACGGAAAGACTCTTGTTTAGTTACACTCGAGTGAGAGCATGAATCAATATGAACCGCAGACACAGAGGAGCGTATCAGTCGAGGGCCTCAACACCCCCATTTAACCCTACAACCCTGACCATGAACACGGAAACACATTTTCGCTTTCCCTCTGCTCTCCCGCGGCTTTAAAATTTGTTTGCTATCAATAGCAACCGAGGTATAGTAAATCAGCAGTCTCTCTAAGAATAAAAACTGCTTAAAATGCTTGTGTATGATGTAATGATTTCCCCCACTCATTATTCCCGCGTTGACAATAACACGCGAGAATTCTGTTCCGTCACAGACGCTAAAAATAAACGTCAAGCGAGGGAAGGTTCTTTCTGTTGCCAATACAGCGCAGCACCTGTTCCTGTGCTGATCTTATCCGACGTTAAAGAAATACACGTGTACGGACGAATAAAGATTAACACGGTAAATAAATGAAGCGGGCCACGTCCGTATCGTACGTATGTACATTCGATGAGTCGGCTGGTTACTTTTTAAGAAATCGCAGCGAAATAATTCAAAGAAAAAATTAACAAAAACATGTTTTCCAGTGCCTGCAACGAAATTGTGAATAACCCAAAAACAGGCAGAAGCGTAGAAGCGCTTTCGGGATTAAACATAACGTTAAGGTTAGTTACTGAAAACGGCACTAACTGGGATGCATCCTTACAGTTTATCGGCCTGTTTTTCCCACAACAAGACACACCTTTTGCATGAGCCACCTGATCTTCCTCCCTTTCTCCCTCCTTCAGGTTCTAAAACCAGAAAACTCCGCCCGTCAGTGGAGAAAGCGTTTCCCCTCTCCCTTCCCAGTGAAACGAATCACTGCGTATCCGAAGCTCTCGCACCTTCAACAGGTAATAATCACCATCACTTGTGAGGGGATTAGAGTACCGCGTAAAAATGACGGTGACTAAAATTTCATATAAGTATGCCAGAGACAAATTATCCCGGAGCTCTAAAAACTGACGGATTAAAAAAGATATTTGTGAGAAAAAAAAAAAGAATCTTAAGATGAGCGTTGTACCATTCGGATGAAGGTTAAAGTCGAGATGAAACGGGCGACGTACAGTGAGCTGTCGTTGTTATAACACCTTATCCGATCATCAGCGAACAAGACTGCTATTGTCTCAAACGCTTCTCGATACAGCCGGCTGCTTTCGGGCTCTTTGACTCGCTGCCGCCGACAGGCGTTTAACGTGTTTGCGCTCCTCCCTTCTTCCTTGCGCCACGATAAGGCCGGAGCGGGCCTGCTGCTGTCATTTATCTCCTTCCGCATTTACCCTCGCGCTCGGAGGGAACCTTCCTCTGTATCTCTCACAAACTCTCGCGCGCGCACTCTTCTTCCCACAAACAAAACAGGGAATCTTTCATCGCCCCACTTCTCTTTTTCCAGCTTTTAATATCCAAGCAAAGGAAAGAGGCACTTTAAGACAGCATTTTACTGATTGTGAATTTGCAAAGTGTGGTTGTAAACACCATGCATAACATGAAACTGAGTCTTAGCGTAAAACGCACAAATATACGTATATAGCCACATACTGTGTATGAAATCCAGTGTATATACTGTATATATTTATATATAGTCATTTAATTTTTATAGAGCGCTCTTCTCACGCAGTGACACAGAGCTCTTGAACACAGGCATAGGGCAGAGGAACAAATACATCAGACAAGGAAACAAAGAAGACAGTTGACCACACACTGGCGTAATACATTATCAATGCCTTTATAAAGTTATAAGTACACCTACTGGCCGTGGAGGAAAGGAACGAAAAACTCCCAACTGAAAGAAATGTGATATACAATACATCAATTTAAAATCCACAATTTTAGCTGGGTATGTTTTCAAATTCAAGCAGATCACCTCATCTGGGTGTTGTTTACACAGCATTTTGATATTAGCAGATGTTCGTGCACTTTCGGGTAACATCATTTTATACCGGAGCGTCACCCAGGCAGCCAGTTGGCACAGCAAAATCAGCGTTTTCCAAAAGGCCCCTATTGAAAAGTGACAACGCAGCAGCGGGACACAGTCAGGTAAGTAGTGAATAACAAGAGGGAGATTAGCAAAGGGAAGATGTGTAATGAAAGACAAGTGTAATTCCACCGAGACGGCGCTCAGAATTGCTCACAATATCCCCAGAAACATAAAAGTTGTAGAGCCGGAACGACGAGGAGGCGAACGCTAATATAAGAAATCAGAGGCTCGTAGAAGTTTGATCATTTCAAAATCTTTGCATTATTGTTATTATGGAAAGAGCAACACTGCAATAATTATTAATAATCGCTGCTGAACTCTTGCAAAGCAGGTCTTTGACTCCAGTTCTCTGCGAGACGTTGTTCACAGTCAAAACTCCATTGCTCATATCTAGTTCTTTTCCTTGTGGCGCTAGAAAGCGGCGCGGCCTCGACCCCGGGCCGCCGTGCGACTTGCGCTGAGATCATACTGCGGCGGCTGCGGGCCCTTTGATAGCTGGCACCGTTGACGCCTTTGTGCCGACAGCAGCCGCTTGGCTTAACGCGCGACTCTCGGAGCATCGACATGCTCGGCGAACTCCGCGCACCCATTCGTACCTCGTGAAACGAACCAGTTCTTCACAGCAGAAGCTGTTTGTAAAACGCACGAAAACGAATGAACGAAACAAAAGAATTGTTTCGAAAGTATTGCTCATAGCCTGCCTTTTTTCGCTCAGTTACACACCTCCTCCAACTTGTGTCCCATTTTGCACGGCTGCGCACCACACCCGTAACCTAAAATTAAGTTCTAAATGTATATTTCAGTAGCTCACCGTTATTCTCGATGACACGAAGCTCCGCGAAAAGGATAAACTACACGTGTGTAGATGATCGCCGCCAGAGCCTATGTCTGAGGTGTAGTAAATTTCCCCAGGAAAGACCACACGCTTAGGTTGCATTTATCCACCTGGCGCTTCTCTCCAAAGCATCTTGCAATGTTCTACCCATTTATACAACTGGGTGATTTCTACCGGAGCAAATCAGGTTAAGGGCCTCGATTAAGGATACTCCAGTGGGAGTGGGGCTCAAACCCACATTCGTGGAGTGCAGTGCAGCAGCTCGAAACACTGCACCACCTGCAGCACCCGACGCGCTGACTTAAGCAAAGAGAGTGTGTGGTTAAGAGCACTGTGTTTTAGAGTGTGTGTGTGTGTGTGTGTGTGTGTGTGTGTGTGTGTGTGTGTGTGTGTGTGTGTGTGTGTGTGTGTGTATTGGTTGCGTGACAGTCACTGGTCAAAGATCCTTCCTTTCCTCCAAAGCCAGCAGGAAACAACCAGGGAAATATGTACCTGTGGTCAAAACCTGGCTTTTTCATATGGTCACAAACCTAAGAAGTCAAAAAAAAAAAAAAAAAAAAAAATGTGATGCCAACTTTACATTTTTTTTTTTTTTTACAGTTTTTCAACTGATGTAATGACTCTGTAAAGGAAAGAGACACGGGGAACGAAAAGGATTGTCGGAATTTACGGAGCGCCTACGGCGTAATCTGTCGCTCGTCGCCGTGCAGCCTTTCCCGCCGAATCTTAGATTGGCAAAACATTATTACAGGTCATGGTTTGTGCAAAGTGAAATGAGGGAAAAATAAGGTACTGAGTTTTCCGAAGACACACGGGTTTACTCGCCCTGTCCTCTGTGCTGTTTAGTTAGTCTTTCCTTTAACCTCTCAGGTTGCTCCATGACTAATGACAGGTGGAATTTCTGGCTCCCGCGTCACAGCGGCCACGCAGGCCACACAGCAGATGGACTGTCGAGCTTAATATGACACAACCCGCATGGACGTGACGGGCCGACGCAAGTGTTTCCGCCGGAACGCGTTTGTTCTTAATTCGAGGAAAGCCGGACAGGAGAGGGCGGGAAGGGAAATGCGTCGCCGTACAATAATTAAATAAAAAATACACTGGTAACCCAGCTATTCGCCAAACTCCGCACACTTACGCAGCTGTGAAAAGCTTCATGACATTTCTGATCAAAAAAGGCTTTCAGGTTCAGCACTGAGCGCCGTGATCCTGCCTTGAATTGCAGTTACATACATATATCCAAGATACATGAGCGTATCGGCAAGATACATTATTTAAAAATTTAAGTCGATTTAAATAAACGTGTATTTTCCGATTCGTGCGACAGGACAGATGTCAGAACTGAATACACGGGACAGGTGCGCAGCAGCCCTAGAGTGGCAGGTCTCAGGGTTCACCTTACCACGCTCGGCACTGACCGCCTCCCTGTTAGCATCGGCAGAACTGCGGCGCTTGTCATCCGCGTTCGCTGGAAGTCGGGTCACCGCTGCGGTTCCTTTTAATGTGGCCTTACCGAATGTGGCAATAACCACGTCTACGTGTTGACGGTATTTTTTTCAATCTTTCCAAAAATCATTAATTAATCATTAAAACCACAGCTAAATTAATTCATAACGCTGACTGTTTTATCCAAAGCAACTCGCAATGTTAAGCTACCTACAGTTATTTACGCATTTACACAGCTGGGTAATTCAGCAGGAGGTGGGATTAAAACCCGCGACCTTTGAGTCCAAAAGCATCAGTTCTAACTACCATACTACGTGCTCCCCTAAAATTACTGCTGAAATTATAGTGAAAAATCATTGATAATTTTTTCATTTTGGAGTAATATAGCTGCCCAAAGTTTGCGTAAAAAAAAAAAAAAACTGAAATTGAAATAAATTTTTCCAGCATTCACCATTTATTTTGTTGCTTGCTACAGTCAGGGTTAAAAGCAATTAAAGGAAACTAACAATAAAGTTTAAAGAGTATGTTAGCTCGGGATCCGCAGCATTGCAAGCCGATGAAGACCTCTGCAGTGCATAGTCCTCCGCACCATTATAACACGCTGTCTTGAAACATCGACGCTACTGGGAGGGCTGCCTGCCACGGAACCAGTTTTAGAGTCCACCTTAAAAACACCACCTGCAAATTCGTAAAACGTACATAATATATCTTGGAAAAGCTTTACAGTATATTTGACTAACTAGAGGAGCTTCTAATTAAAAAACTTCATTACACCCTCATTATTTTTCATTATTTCAAACTGTTTTATAGCAGATGTCTGGTTCTCCAAATGTCATTTACGACCGAGTTGTCCCTTTCTTTTAGCGGCGTAATAACGGGAACGCTCGCACAGTTATGATTAATAACTATTCAGTATTTGTTTTAACTCTCTGAGTTAGACTGTGCAGTTTGCAGTTTGCAATTTTTAAAGTGTGCTGCAAAAATGAAATGCAGCAGCAGTTAGAACGATCCTTGCAGAAGGATGCGGTCCCTAAAAGACAGCGTATACAGGTGTGTAGGGAAGACCAGACCGAGAGGCAGGGTCGTGCAGGGAACGACTGGTTGGGCAGGGCTGCTTTCTTCTCTCTCTGTCAAACACGCAGAAAAGCCACGGAGCTGGAGGGACGGGCAAAATATGTCTCCGTCACTCAGTCGAGCTGCCGGTACCTCCCCGACCTGTCCAACCTCAGCATCACGGCAGTTCAGCACAAGGACAGCACGTTCTATTGCTGACGAGCGGAGAGGGGCCGCTGGCGCGTGACTCGCGCGTTTGTACGTTCGCTTCTTGGGGCTCGGCAGCCAGCTCACACGGTCTCCGGCACGTGCGGAGATGCCGCAAAGGCAGCGCTTCGCCGCAAACGTGACGGGCAACAAAAAAAAGCAAACGGCCACACGCGCACGTTGCGGGTGCAGACCTGGGCAAATGGTCTCGCGAGCTCAGCATCGCACCCCCAGCTCCGGCGACCTGGATTGCGCCCACTGAACTGTATCCCACATCCGCCGGATCCGTGCCAACGAGACTGGGACATGTAAATAAACCGCTGCTGAACGCATTCGTGCACGGTCCATTCCGCGGGCAGATGCCCGCCACGTGAGGCCTCTCTGGCTGCCATGCAAATACAACCACTCCCGATTTGATAAGCAAATCGGCTTGAACTTTTACCGCCACTTTTACAAACTTCACGAGAGCTCGTGCACTTTCAGTAGTTTACGCAAGTCTGCAAAACTACTCGCGCCGATGCCTTCATTTGACTGATAATGACAGGCTCATCAGTTAAGCCCGAGAAACGCGAAGCGCGGAGGGGATCCGGTTCGGCCGAGCGCCCAGCGTAAGGAATGAACACACCTGGTTAAGGCAGCGGGTCGGCCCTGCGCGCCATGGAGACGCGGTAAAGCAATCAAACTCCCGTCTTGCGGTTTCAAACATCGGCCATTCAGAACTTCAAGGCAAAACAAGCCGACACTACACTTATTCTGCTCCGAAAAGGTGAAAGGGGAACCGCAGGCATCTTCTTTGGACAGATTTATGACGAGGCGGCGGATAGGTGTAACGTGCTGATTGGTAGCGACGGCTCCTTATCTGCTCCGACTGGGATCTTGCAGTCCCTGCCACTGTCCTTCCTTCCTCCCGGGTTAAGCTTCCCCGGAGAGCTCATCAGATCACCGCCAGTGACCATCTGATGGATTGAGTTGAGTGGACTAATTGAGGGATAGGATCATCAATGCATGCTTTGCTTTGCTCCGCTGAGCTTCGGACTCTCGGTTCCAGAAGCGCGTGCGAGACAATTCACGCGTACACTTGTACGTCTTCTCTGGGTTTCTACAGGGAGCTCAGAGAGTACTCCGGTAAAACAAAAGGTGAAGCGTACAGCTGCGGCAAACACTTCCTCAAAGCCCCGAACAAGTGGCTGCCCACATGGGGGTCTCCTCTTTTATCCAGAGTTAATGACCACTGGAAATGCTCAGGGTCCTTGAAAGAAGGGAAGTGGAGATACGGTTGTTGGAATAAGCCAGGGCACAATGAAGACAGGGAGCAGCCTGAGAGCAGACAGCCAGGGAGATGGGTAGAGGAGAGCGACGCGTCTCCTCAGACAGGAGAAGGAGAGCGCTGAGGCTCCCTGCACCAACCGGGAACCGGGGAGCAACGCGGCGGTCTGCTTGATGGATATATCAGCTGAGTGGTTTCATAAGGAGATTAAGAGGATTTTCATTTATGGGAACTCTCATTCGAAGGCAAGCCTTCGTGGGGGGGGGGGGGGGGGGACACCCTTTTAGTGGTAAAAAAATAAAATTTCGGACATGAAACTTATAAAGTCAAAAGGAAAACAGGTGAAAGAATTATATCAAAAGCAACACTGTCGTTGGAATTAAACACGGAAACGTGAAATATTTTCCAACTATTTATCTTGTAGCATCGCCAATTATGAAAGATCACAAAATATAAGCCAGTAATTCAATTGTATCACCGTAATTATTCAAGTCAAAATGCTTGACATACATGTGTTGTTTGTGCTAAATGTCTTGCTGTGCATTTACTAGTTCCGCTTTATTATGAAAGGTATGAAGTAAACTTTTTAAAATATAAAAACTGTATTAATATTTTAAAATGCATTTAAAAATATCCCTTGACAATATACATACAGAGAAACTGCAAAATATACATTGCTTATGGATAAAAAGTTTACATATTTCACGGTGGAGGAAACTAAACATGAGCATTCGATTAAGACAAAAATGTATGCTATATTTCATTTATGATGTAAAATCTCAAATGATGATTTCTAAATTTTCCACACTTCACATAAACAGTAAGATATCAATAACAAATTTAAGCTATGTTTAGGATGGGGAAAAGAAAAGAATTTAGATGAATTTATTTTAGAATGACTAAAATGATAAATCTGTAAAAACAGAAAAAAAGTGGCTGTTTTGCATTTTTATATACATTAATATAACGTAACAGTAAAAAACTTGATCCCTATCAATTCTACATACTGCTACTTGTATAATGTAGGATGGAAAAAAAATGGTGGTATTGGACAAATTGGCTGTTTCTGCATGTTATCTCTCTGCGTGTTACAGAAGTGCACTTTTGTTATCTCCGAGTTGTAAATTTTTTTGAAGAAAAGTGTCTGCTAAATGAAAAAATTTACATGACTAAATGTAGAGGTACAATAAAAACACATTCCTCATGCATTTAGCAGAGAAAAAAAAAACAATAAAAATTAATATATTCAAAATTACTGCATGTAGTTGCTTGATTGGTTTACATTGCTTTGCCATTATAAGAGGTAAAGCAAATATGCAAATCACATAACACATTTTTAATCCAAACGAAAGAACGTGCCAGTCACTGAGTGAACTGCCACAATGCTTGATTGACATTTTCCAGTTTTTCCTAAAATAATGGAATATGCTGTATCTTAACAACCTCCTAATTTATTATTATGAACCAGAAGATGAAGTTGAGTTATTCAGATACCACAAATATTTTAAAAAGTGTTTCTATCTCTCGCAATATTAAACTAGTTATTACTAACTAAGTCATTAACCTTTGTTTACTTATTTATGCTTTTATTTTATTTTATTTGTTGGTCCAATATGTCACACAGGAAAGTACTACCTATCCCAGGATGAACGTTTCGAATTTAAAACGCCCTTTGATTGTGCTCCTACACACAAATATTACATGCACTTACAATTAAATTCAATTGCACTAGTTGCAGTCAGAAGGAATAGCAAAAAGGAGCGGAGAGCGAGGCAGTGAGGTGTGCTGAGCACTTCTAGAAGAGTGAGCGTTGAGAAGGGCTGAGAGGATCTCTGCTGTGGAGGGACTCGCTCTGCCGTCCACCCGGTACACTCTGCTCTGGAACAGTCCTAATGCCTCCGCTGGATCACATGCTGCACATCTGACATCCAGGATCTCCTGACATCTCGGACGGCTTTCCATCTGAGCGCCTACGCTGTCTCGCCCTCCCTTCCACATTTAAAGGACACCCCTGGGAAGGACCGAGGTTTACTCGAGGCACTGCGCTCGGGGAATGCTGGTCGCCGTCCCATGGATCCCCTTCTCCCCCCAAATGCCTTTTTCTGGTGCTTAACCTGGAAAGGTTACAGGGGTCAGCCCTGAACTGTTCCCGTGTCGGGTAAAGGCTGTCAGCACCGGACGATGAGGGGGTCCCCCTCTCCCTCTCCTACAGCGGACCTGTTCCCTGGTGCGCTTGGGCTAATTCACTGCAACCTTCACCTGCTACTGGCCACTGCGCGATAAAGGCACACAGACACATGCACACGCACACGGACACGGATACATTCACACAGACATCTACCAAGAAAGAGCACGCCAGCGCTATTTCACAGACATTAAGAAGGAATAAAAAGAGGTGTACCTACTCTTGTTCAGAGTGGAAGGAGAAGAACTCAGGCAGGGAAAGTTCTACAGAATCCATGTGCGCCCAGTGACCATAATTTGAACAGACCCTCGCGGTGAATCAAAGTTCGTTTCCCTCTTCCCTCTCACAGCACAATTAAGAGAAAAGCTCTCCCGGTGACAGGCCTACAGGCACGGCAAGTTGGGACCAAAAGCTCTCACGGTCTTCAGATCAAGGACTTAAAGCCCCAATTGTAGCTCATTAATATGTAGCGAGGCTTTGCATATGTGGCCCCCGTGGCCTATCGGGGCGACCGAGCGGGGTCTTCTCGGCCAATTGGAAGTCGGTGCAATCCGCACACGCTCAGAGAGACTGAGCAGGTGGAGGGGTGGGCAGAGACAAAGCAAGGGAGGGAGGGAGCTGTGGGGCCGAGGGGGGTAGGGCGAGAGTGGGGAGGGGGTGGCTTAAAGGGCCAGCGCAACCCACCAATCCGCAACGACAGTTATCCAAGAAAAAGCAAACTGATAACAGCACGCAGGACCTCATTCGTACAGAACAACGAAACTCAAACACAACAGGAGACTGTTTTTCTCCCAGTTACGTCCTTTTCTCCCATTTGTCGGGTTTTTCCTTTAAAATGAAGCAATCGTGTCCTTCAAAACTCGCTTTCCAGAGTGTGTGGTTGCTCTACACAGCTTGAAATGTGAGCCAGTCTCAGAAAAACAAGAGATTTATTGCGCTCGTCTGTAAGAAAAATAGAGGAAGAAAACTGAATGGTTGCCTTTCACGGTATATGTATCTGTTTGAGGAAAGGGTTAATACACTTCAGTCGAGAAAGGCAGCAATTAAAAAATTGTCGGTCACTTTCTAATTAATACTCAAACAATACAACTGCAGAAAGTTGGAAATTAGAAAATGCATATAAATTCATGTTTTTAACCACAGTAAAACCCAAGGTGAAATAACGTACGGAACAAGCGTGGTAAACCCATTTTGGAGTTAGAAAACTACACGTGATGAGAGGGACGATGGCGGAGCCGTAGAGCAGTTGTATTAATCATAATATTTTGCGCTATTTGAAACAAGACAAGAGAAAAGCATATTAATGGAGCTTATTGGATGCGGCCTGATTCTGGGTGCGCGGCTCTGACCCACATTGTCGCCGACCGCGGAGTGCGTGTTGAGTTCGGCTGGGCTGGCCAGCTGTATTTCCACAAGCAGTAGGAGTGTGTTTCTGTTTCCCAGCACAGCACAATTCCCCACTGAAAAGAAAACACACCTGTCTCCCCACCAGCAGGTCTCCAGCCATGTTGATAAATAGTCCTAATTCCTTCTCCTTTTCTATTTCTGTGAGGCATTTTTTTCTTTCTTCGTTTTTTTTTTTTTTTACATTATGATAATCGGTGTGTGCTGAGACACCCCAGTCTCCACGCCGCAATACAGTCAGGAATGATGCAGGGACTGCTTCAGTTTCCTCTAAACGCAATTAGAAAATGACACAGATTCGCACATTCGATCTCCAAAAATACCAAACTCTGCGCATTTTAGGGCAAAAGCTTTGCTGAATGTGAACATTTTCCCAACTGCAGGTGAGAAATGGACGAAGGGGTCCTTCTCACCTAGGCTTCCCGACGACAAAAGAACAGCGCGAGTCCCGTCTCCTGTTAAACTTGTGTCGTTAAAATACTTCCCAGCTTACTTTCTTGTGAAACGCACTCGACGCTAAAGACGAAGACCGAATTTTGACGGACGAGGCACAAGCCGTCTCATGTGATACGCACCCTTTGTGAGCTAGTGGCACCCTGAGGATGCTGGTGTTTCCCTGTCTCCTAGAGCCTCTTCTGACTAATTTATTCACGATGAACAATTCTCTGTCCAGCGGTTCCGACCGGACCGGAGATTATTACATAGGTGGGCTCCCGGACCCGTTTTTAGGCCATGCTTACGGGATTTCGAGGTATCGAGAGCTGGCCAGGGAATGCTTGGCAGATGGTGTCCCTCCTTAAAGAAATAGTCCAAGAAGACACAAGGGACGGTGAAGGAAAACACGCTGGGCCTGTTGCCTTTGCTACCTCCTGCATTTACAGCAGCACCAACATGACCTTGCCGCTTCTAATAATAACAAAGGGGCTTTTACAATACACTCCGAAGCAGAATAGCTAAACAAGCACATGGACCCTCTCCCATTTTCCCTCCAGGTTCCCGGTATTGCGAAGGTACGGACATGATTATATTGGCGGGTATTCTTAACTCATCTTTTCTCCCACTGATAGGCGCTAATCCTCAACATCTTCACGAACACATGCCAGTTTAAGCACGCACGTCGCTCCAGGTATCGGCTTGTTTCACTAGCTGCCCTTACGTTTCTTGAGCCGTTTTCTCAGAACTCTCACCGCTCCGCACTTCACGCAGTCGCTGATTTTACACGTGAACATATTGTAGCAAAAATAAATGTAAAAGGTTACAGCACCGAATAGCAGCGTAAATACTGTTATTGATATTTGTCATCTCTTTCGCCAAATTGTACATGGCAGTACGGAAAAAAAGAGGTGTACGCAGCAGGGAAAATCTTAGATGTGCTCACATCAGCATAACGATGTCCGAAAAATTCTGGTTAAAAGCAGAACGAATTAAGCTGTACTATAATGGAAAATTACAGTACTTCCATTTTTCATCAATATGTTCCGAGCGCAAACCTTTTAAATATTCAGGGGTATTTTCACTGATACGCACACAATTCAGAACCGATGGCTCAGCTGTACACGGTATGTGGAAAACGACGGGGAATTAAACGGACTTTTCAAGCTGTCACAGCGAAGGTTTTTGTATATTTTCTATATTTTATGTACTCAAAATCTTTTCAGTTTATATATATTTTTGTTTTTCATTTAGTATTTGGGACACTATCCTCTGTCGCTGAAGCTCTGTTGCCATTAGTTCCAGGGTTCCGGAGGACTTCCTTTCAACAGGGACAGTGTAATGCTAACCAGGCTTATTTGAGCCCGGTTGTCTCTGTGTGTGACATGTTAAAGAGGGGAAACGGCTACATCGGGATGGCTGACGTTCGCTCAGGAATTACCGCGGCTTTCTGCGTACGGCATCAATCACAGCAGTCGATAGCGCGGGGCAAGTTCATTTAGGTCACATGTCAGCAGTCCTGCCCTAGGAGGCAGCGCCCTGTCACTGCTGTCACTGGAGTTGTTTAAAATCAACTTGTCAGAATTAAGCCCTAATAAATTCAAGGCAAGGCTTATTCATTCACCTGCCTTTCAACACGCGGCATTTATGTACGTTTGAGCCGCTGCTATCAATGGAACAATATTCCACGGATCACTGTTCATTTAGATACAGTATCGCAAGGCAACTCGGACCTGAGAAAAAAACCTATAAAGACAGCTGAGGTCAGCTTTAAAACTCTTCTCATTATGCATTTCATTCTATTATGCAGATTGCAATTAAGCTCAGCTCCCTATCAACTTAAATAATCTGTCACATACGGTATAAAAGTTATGAACTTAAAAAGCCATTGTAATAAAATAAAAATAAAAACGAAACGTATAAAACGTACGTTAGGTTGAAGGAACGCCTCCCCGTGTGGTATGAACATACATGCACAATAGCGTGTTCTCCGAACGGTAGGAGCTCAGCCGTGTGCCAGCACACAAGAGCAGCGCGCTTCCTCCCTACATGCACGCAGGCTGCTCGGGACGACGGGCTGGAAGGAGACTGGTACCTCGTGCTCTTCCTCCAGCCTTTCCTTCACCCCTCTTTTGACTCATATTCTGCTTCTGCCCACCATTAACCCTACTAATTTTCTCCAGCCGAACACTTTATGGATATCGAGGTGGTGCAGCAGGTAGTGCTGCTGCCTTACAGCACCAGAGCTGCTTGGGTGTAGGTTGGAAACAGTCTCCGGGTTTTTTGCATGCTCTCACCTCCTCTGTGAGGGTTTCCCACTGGTACTCTGGTTTCCTCCCACAGTTCAAAGATGTGTTTCAGGTCTACAGGCAATAATAAATTCCATCTAATGTGTGGC
Organism: Scleropages formosus; assembly: GCF_900964775.1. Classification (NCBI taxonomy): domain Eukaryota; kingdom Metazoa; phylum Chordata; class Actinopteri; order Osteoglossiformes; family Osteoglossidae; genus Scleropages; species Scleropages formosus. The sequence goes on from NC_041806.1 coordinate 33,186,684, forward strand.
TACCCTGTAATGGACTGGCATCTTGTTCGGTACGAACCCCTCCCCCCAGCCTTGTACCCAGTGATTTTGGGATAGGCTTGGGACTACTGCAACTCTGACCAGAAAAGTGGTTTGTGAGAGTGAGCGTCTGAGGAATTAAGCAATCTCTCTGCCTAAAAGCGACGAACCTGTTCGGCCTACTCTAGATGGGCAAACTGACAAATATATTCTACAGACAAGACACGATACACTATAATTAAGAACGCATGTTAAATTATGAAAAGCACACGGGGTGCAGAGAAGTCTTTAAGGAGTCAAATGTGTCTTGGGACACAGTGGAGGATATAGTGCAGTTCAGTCATGGACAACAGAGGGAGCTACTGGCTGTCGTCTGGTCACTGACTCTCTGAGCGAAATCGCCACTCAGCATGGGTGCTATACCCTGTCGCTGGCTTCTGCTCATTAGTTTCAGTGGGAAGAAAAAGTTGCGGTATTAATGAATTGTCACGTCCAACAGCTCCTCGCATCGGGGCAGTTAAGGGGAATTAACAGGTTCGGAGAACCTGCTGCTCTGTACTGTGGTGGGACACCCAGTGTATGGAGGGTTTCATAATAATCCGGTTATCAGCTGTAAACGCATCGCAATCTGAAACATCCTGAGCCAGAAGAAGGCCCCAGGGTCTGAACATTTTACTGCCAAAAGGATTCAACACGTCCTGCAACGGAATGCCGACGATGACGGCTTCAGGAGCGCGGCAAGTCTGTTCCGAAAGACACCGAACACACCGCTTACAGCTTACGCACCTGTGTAGATGTTTCTGCGTGGATGCGACAAGTCTTTCCAAGCACTGCCTCGCTATTCGACAGCAACAAGAACGGTGGAAAAAAAAAGCCCCGGGCAAACAGTCGGCCCGTTTTGAGAGGAAACGTCACAAGGTTATGGTGGCGAGGAGCGAGGGATGGTTAAGTGATCGAATGACCTATCAGCAGGTACAGTTGTCGCTGTCAGGAAGCTGCCAATTGGAGCCCCCCTGTCTTGGCACTGGGATAACCGGCCGGGGTGGGCTCGGGCGAAGCCACGCTCTAACGCCGGCTAACCTTTCGTTGACTCCTCGGCCGCTATTACCCACTAGCCATCCCGCCAAGCCTCGGCTTCCGCCGCCTACCGCTCAGTCTCGGAGCGTGCCCCAGCTTCCTGCGGGAGGATGCGATTTAAAAGGGCCGCAGTGGGACACTGATTCGCATCCTCCTCGAATCCGTGGGGGAGATGGATCAGGGTTCGCGTCAGAATTGAGGAGCCAGGGAAAAGGTGAAGGAAGGGGTGAGAAAGCAGTCCAGGGAGGCCCGTTAAGGGATGGCCCCGGTTCAATTGCATGTCTGCAGGAATCCACTTTTGGCAAAAACCATTTTCTTGCCTTACTGCATTGCAGAATTTTTAAGACTAAAAGTTTATTTCTTCCAAGTGATTTTATTTTTTAGTAAATCATTGATATATTAATGAATAATTTGATGTATAATCCCAGCCTCTATATTTTGAATAGATAAAAAACTATATAAATGAGTCACCGTGGTTCCCTCCACGGTGTCGGTATGGTTTTCAAACCATATGTGTTCTACTATCAAGTCAGCAGTTTAAAACCCTGATCCCTTTAACCCTGTTTCTGCAGGGTCATCTCAATAAACTAAGCTTTACGCTGTGTTTTGCCAGTACGCATCAAGAAAATTCTAATCGTCGGAAATACATTTTGCAACCATTTTCAAGCCTTCATTTTTTTAGTCCACAGTGAAGAAATGCGACACTACGGTACATATTGTACCAGTTCTGAATTCGCACGTTTATAATTTTGTCTGAAAAACACAGCTGTTTAAAAAAAATGAAAGAAAAACGTATGTAAAAAAAAAAATTAAAAATACATCAGAAAAAGCACCTAGCTTCACTCAGCTGTTAATGATATACTAGCTTCGGCGAAGTCAACAACTGTTCCTGATATGTTGTACTCGAGCAAATATTCTAAAAGCCCCACTTTCATTAAGGTATTTGCAGTTGCTTTGGCTGGAAATGGGGACCGCTGAAACCCTTATCCGAAACAATAATTAAAACTTCCCGTTCTGACGTCTGAACAACCCAGATTAATACACATGTATATTTGATTTTCAGTAAGTTCCAAAATAAATGGAGACATAGCCTGGACGCAAGATAGAAAGCACACAGCAAAACGTCTCACATAGGAAGTAGACTTCCATTCAGTGCCTGCTGCTTGTGATAAACTAATGTAAATAGCAGAACAAAGTCAACACGGGCTCTCTATGGATGAATTGCCCGGTGTGTGTCATTTGCAAAGAGTTAACTTTTCATAATTCCGACTCACGAGAAGCTGTTGGTGGACGACGCGCCTCGACTTGAAGCCGGCGAGCTTGAGCTGAATTTATATTCGCCGACCTGCGAAGAATGAATGATTTGACGCTCATTGGAAATTGCTCCCTTAAGTGTATTTCCACAGTCCATGAGTGTGCGTAATGCATCACCTCGCTGCCAAGTAAGATATTCCCATTTCGGTGGCACGGGCCGGGAAATGTGTTGCACAGGCTGTTCTACTGAGCATTGGCCTAGGGGCACGGCTGATACCCTGCAAGACAGATGGCAGCAGGCGTTAGCTCACTGTACGGGACCAGACGCTATTCCGCCACCGAAGTGGCTAAGAGCACATATTCCAATTGTGCACGGGCCATTCGGTATTTAGATAAATTCTTTTAAATATTCACGAGAATAAAAATGACAGGGCGTGAATTAGACAGGACGTAAGTGTTCAAGAACGAAGGAGTAGTTCTAGAGTCTATGTGCTTGTGTGTATGCAAACACGCATAAACACAAGACTGAGACAAGTCCATAGCCATACAAGTAAGGTAGCAATTCAAAATGTGGCTTTGTAACCAAAAGATTGCTGCTTCAAGACCCATTCCTTGCTGGCACTGTAGTACCGTTGATCAATGTACCTACCCTGAATTACTCCAGTAAAAATAACCAGCTATGTAAATGGGTCAAATGCTGCAAGTTACTCTGAATAAAAGTCTCAGCTAAGCAACAAATACATACACACATATGTATCTTTTTTTTTTTTTTTTTACATAGACACCACATATTGTATGTGTATATTATTGTATTATAATATAATATAATAAAATTATTATATTATTGTAAATGTAAATGTTTAAGCTAAAGAGCATTTACAGAGTAGAGGCTATCTGGTGAAGTAGAGCATTATATCACTATATTAATACATATTGTTGAGTACATCAGAAATATCAGTGGCGTACTGGTGATATTGTTTTGTCTGAAGAAGGTAGTGAGCATGAGTTCAGAATGGTGCCACGATATGTGATGTCTGCCGCCAAGCACTCTTGTGCACCACGAGCTGGAGACAGTACTTTCCCTCCTCGTTTGTTCCAGCTGACGGCTCTAAGGTCCTCTGTGTCGAGACTCGTGGCAGCTGTCGGTGGGCTCTTGTAGCCTGTCATCGAGCAAAGCTGCTCTTTCGCACGGGGATAAGTCTGGTAGCCCTTCAGGTGGTTATCTATAGAATGTCCTTTTGTACCACAAGGGTGTCAGGACTATTTAGACCTCTTCTGCTTGACCAAACAACGGATGAGATTGTCTCCTGGGTTTATCGCAAACTTCTCTGTATAGAACTGGAAGTTGTGTGTTTTTCTAGACCGTGACTAGTATTACAGTCCAAGCAGGACAACGCACTCATAAATTAAATTGTAATGTAACAGTCTTTGATTTCATGGCATACATAGCATGTAATCCTTTATAGCATAATTAAATATATATATAGATTTAAAGGGACTGAATTTGCCACAAAAAAAGAAGGATGGCAAAATTAAGCAGCGCCATTGATTTTAGAGCATCCATTGAACTGTTTAGGTGATGTAATAACTGAAAATAAATCAAACATCTAGTGTCGAGAAGCATTTGCGCCTCCTCCCACCTGACTGTCCCATGTTCTAGAGCTAGGGCACAGCTGTTCGGCCTGGTTGTCCTGCCTGGAGCCTGTGGGTGGGCCTGCACTTAATCCTGGTCTGGTCCAGAAGGGCCAGTCTCCACAGTGCAGCGGCTGGCAGCTTGAAGCTGCTCAAGAAATCATTGCAATCATCAGTGCTTCACTGCCATCTCCTAGTGAACATAAAACTGATGAGCGTAGGGCAACCATCACACTATGGCTTTCTCCCTGTACCATCCACACATACACAATACGTTACACCCTATTACTGATAGCCAAGAGCTGTGCTTAAATGTCAGATATATCTACACTATATATACCGTATGTACGTACATCTTTATTTTAAATACTTGTAACACTATTTGCAGTAGAAGAAATTAACAAAAACTAAATTAAAATTGCACTTAAAATTCTGCCACTTATGAATGGTCTTCCAGAAACCCTAAAAGAATGGATATATCTTTTTTTACACACATCATCTTATGCACCTGGACATACCATCAGTGTATAACTTGGGGGCTCTGGCTGTTTCCGTTCTTTCAACATCAGCCACCTTCACCCAGGCGACCCAACAGTGGTTGATCAAGCCCCCCAGTCTGTGTCCGGGTGGCTCTACCCTAAACTCACTACTCACCTCTGCTGATCCACAGCCATCTAGATGCCTTCTCTAGGGCCTTGGTAACAACCGTCATGGCCTTTCTCCTCTGGTTGCCTGTGATACCCAGTACACATTAAGGCCAATACAAAGACTTCCTTGCAAAGCCCCTGCAGCCTACTTCAACGGGCACATCTTCTAGCTTCTCGAGAAACACTGCTCCACCAATTTCTCATACTTCATCTTCTTTCTGTCACGGGACTCTTCCCTGCATTCTCCCCATGGAACTGTAAGCTCCAACAAGATGTTTCAAACAACATTCCGTTCTCATAGCCATCTCTGTGACAGTGACCAGAAATCTAATTTGCCTTCCTAAGTGGACCATCAACAGTCAAACTCTTGACATCACCAGGAGCCTTTAACTGGAAGTGGGTGCTGATTCTACTCTTTCACCCTCCCTGACCATTTGTGACCATGTGGTGCCTAAGGCTGTAACACTGCCCTGCTGGATGTCAGGTCCTGCTGTGCACTATTGCCAACTGATAGATTCTGCCACAGCCTTAAGCACCTGTTCATGGCACCCGCAATACCAGCCCTCACTTAGTTCTCTAGGGCAGCTGCTGAGGATGTGTCCAAAATTCCTCTCTCTGGACATAATGAGCATGACAGAAAGTCAACTTTTCCCTAGGTTAATAGATACGATGGACTAGGCAGCACCATCATAAACTGCGTGGATCAAGAACTTAACACACTGAGGCTCTGCTCTCTTAAGCTCTTCCCAAGAGACCTTACGTTCCAGCACCTGTTCCCACCAATTCCACACTCATTGTCGCATCCCTATCATTCTAGTCATCTGTCCCTCCTATATTGTTGTACGCACCTCCTCCTGAATCAACTCGTGCTTTTCGTCTCCCTGGATCTGGTCATATTGATATGATGGAACGCTCCCCAGACCAGCCCTTCCAGATGCCACTGATTCGACCACCACATTGTGCTGGAGCTGGGACTTATTCCCCCACTGCAGCCAATGCACTCTATTTCCTTCTAGTCCTCACCTCAATCTCAGCTTCTGCCACCCTACAATCACTCAAGTCCTTGTACCGTAGTGTCTCCCTCGCCTGTGTTACCATGACCAGTGAAACAGTAAGCATGTATACATACATGTGATGTCCCAAACCTCTGATCAGAAACACAATAGGAGGAATTATTATAAGCAAGATAGGGGTGCGGTGGCGCAGTGGGTTGGACCGCAGTCCTGCTGTCCAGTGGGTCTGGGGTTCGAGTCCCACTTGGGGTGCCTTGCGGCGGACTGGCGTCCCGTCCTGGGTGTGTCCCCTCCCCCTCTGGCCTTACGCCCTGTGTTGCCGGGTAGGCTCCGGTTCCCCGTGACCCCGTAAGGGGCAAGCGGTTCTGAAGATGTGTGTGTGTATTATAAGCAAAGGATATCACACTGGTACAAATTCACATTGGTTGCTGTACCAGACTGTAGTGGTGAAGGGGAAGCTGAGCCATAAGGCAAAGCCAGAGAGCTAGTAGTGTAATGGTTAGTGCTACTGCCTTTGGATCCCATGGGCACAGGTTTAATCCCACCTCCAGCTGTAGTACCCTTCAGCAAGGTATTTACCCTCAATAGCTCCAGTAAAATTACCCAGCTGTATAAATGGGTAAATAATTTTAACATTATAAGTTGCTTTTGAGAAAAGTGTCAGGTAAATGTAATGTATTTACCGGTCGGTCAACGTCCCTACCCTCACCTATGGTCATGAACTCTGGGTAATGACAGAAAGAATAAGTTCGCGGATACAAGCATCTGAAATGAGTTTTCTCCGCAGGGTGGTGGGACTCACTCACTGCGACAGGGTGAGGAGTTCGGCAATCCGGAAAGAACTCAGAGTAGAGCTTCTATTCCTCCACATTGAGAGGAACCAGTTGAGGTGTTTCGGGCAGCTGGTAAGGATGCCCCCTGGGCGTCTCCCTTTGGAGGGATACCAGGCACGGCCAACTGGGACAAGACTGGCCCAGGACCTGCTGGAGAGATTATATCCCATTTGGCCTGGGAGCAGCTGGGGATCCTCCGGGTTGAGCTGGAGGAAGTTACAATGTACAGGAACGTCTGGGCTTCTCTGCTCCCCCCATTGCCACTATGACCCTAAAGGACAAGCTCTCAAGAAAATGGATGGAAGGATGGACGGACGGGCGAATTCACGAAAAGCACAATCAACACATGCTGTCAACATACAACAAGACTTTAGACAAGCAGATCGTGTTGAAACAGCCTTAAAAAATCCTTTTGTCATCATTACACAACATGTTAGTAGCGTCTACATTTGTCCACTGTAATAGGGTGGAGACTGAACTTCCAAGTTGTTACAGAAAACTATCTCAGCTTGAAGACAAGGAAATGAAAGGGTCTGATCTGACAGTGCTATTATCTTTCACGCCAGTTGCTGCACAATGATGTTTGCGAGTAGAGCGATGGCGTGGAGCAGGCCTCATTCGTCATGGAAAAAAACGACATTGTGCTCCACGAATAACCCCTGCGGGTCCCTTATAATTCTGAAATGTGAATTTATCTGGCACCTTCCACGCCCTCGTGAAAGAGCGTCGTGTGTCGTGTACAACTCCGTCTGTCCAATTGCCGCCCGCCTGATCCGTGCGAGAACCTCAGCTCCCGAGATCCCGCACAAGCGGCTGAAGACAGCAGATAATGACAGCGATAACTTCCCTCATGACTCCACAAACAAACACATTGTCACTCTCCTTTTGTTTCCAGTATAAATAGTTTAATAACACATGCAGCAGAACAGAACAGTCTGATTCAAATGCTACTGCCTGGGATTATTATTACATTATAACATGCATATTAAGAAAGAGACGAGAGGTGTTTTGTCAAATTCCTACGGACCGCATCGGTCACGTGAGAAGTTCTGGATTCTGCTGAAAAAAAGCCTGACGCATTAGGTTTAAAAACATCTTTATGCATAATGCATCTCTTGCCACTATTTCATTTGAATCCAGCATGAGTGCAGGTTCTCGTGTTCAGAATGCCCGTGGCATTCCTAACTTTTCACACCACCATGTTTGCAATGTTTCGTACAAATCTGACGAAAGTTGTACCTCGGCATGATTTTTGTTCAAAAGCGGTATGAGATCACTTCAGCAGTCAGACGCGAAGCACATCTTCCTGCCTCGAGTTTAAAAATCACGAGCGGCTGGGGCCGCAAGGCGCTCCTGGGTACATTAAATATATGCCTGAAACTGAGCTTGCCATTTAAAAGGCTATTCTTGAAGAACGGGACATGCGCGCTCTGAGAAACACACAGCAACAGATGCACGCTACAGCAGAGCTGCACCACGATGATTCTCCTATGCCGGAGTCTAAAAACCCTTTGCACCGCAGACTGCAACCTTAGTTATTTTGGAACCAGTAAAACAACTTCTCTGCAAAGGTCATCCAAAACATGTTCCAGAGAAGGGGGCTGGAAACCCCCAGGACTGGTCCAAAGGAGTCCTTAGGTCTGGCACAAGGCAGGAAAGAGCATGAGCGATCTGTAACGAAATACGCCTGGCGGAGGGCTGTGTTGCTGTGGTCCCGCCCATGGGAACGGTTCGTTCCCCGTGTGCGAATCCCGTGCAGCAAAATGTCAGCTTGTTGCCCAGGAACAAACCTTCTCTGCTCCCTTTATCTCTGCCATGCACCTTGAGTGCGGTGCGGAGCGCTCCCGTGCCGGCGTGCACGGACGGCACTCGGTGGACATGTTTATGTGAAAGCGCCGATGTGCGGGGTCACGGATATTGGGCGTCCGTGTAATTAAAACCTGTGGCAGCAAACCAGCGGAGTGAATTTGCCCACTTCCATCATACTTTCAGTGTTTTACACTGTTTGCCATTGAAAACTGCACGCTGGACAAACACGCACTTGTGTGTCTTTTGCGTTCATTTTTGCCCTTCAGACGATTTTCAAAGTCAAAATGAAAATGTTTATTTTGCGCAAAGTGTAAAATGATGGGGGGGGGGGGGGGGGGGGGGGCAGTGGGTTGGACAGGGCCCTGCTCTCCGGTGGGCCTGGGGTTCGAATCCCGTTTGGGGTGCCTTGCGAAGGACTGGCGTCACGTCCTGGGTGTGTCCCCTCCCCCTCCAACCTTACGCCCTGTGTTGCCAGGTTAGGCTCCGGTTCCCTGCAACCCCGTATGGGACAAGCAGTTCAGAAAATGTGTGTGTGTGTGTGTGTGTGTCGAAAATGGTAGACCTGTCCTGGGTGTCCCCTGCCCCTCCAGCCTTATGCGCTGTGTTGCTGGGTTAGGCTCTGGCTCATCGCAACCCTGCTCGGGACAAGCAGCTTCAGCCAATGTGTGTATGTGTGTGTGTGTGTGTGTGTGTGTGTGTGTAAAAGGGTAGAGCTCATGATGCCTTTGAGAAGAACCTTGCCTCCAAAATCACTGTGTCACTTGCCACCTTATTTCCATAGTTCAGTAAAGCAGGAAATTCTCTGAACCAACGCACTTCGCCCTAGTATGAAGGGGTTATTAGTACAGTACAGCTTTTCTTTTGTGAGAAACCTGTATTAAAATATAAACGTGTTCCAAAAACATCTAAACCCATGCAGCTGAACGAAGACATATTTTACCATTGCACTACCAAGTGCAGCTGCCTTTCGAGTTATATAGCTAGCAACAAAAGAACACATGCCTTTGCATTTTAAAAGTTTGCGTATTTTCGCTAAGCAACATACACCGTTACGCAATGGACCCATTTATAAAGGTGGTAGTGTAGCAGTTAAAGCTAGTGCCTTTTAACCCAGAGGTTGCTTGGTCAAATCTCACCTAGTGTTGGAATACCATTGAGAAAGGTACTTACGAAATTGCTCCTGTAAAGAAAATACTCGGCTGCGTAAATAGTTGCAGGCAGCTAAACACTTTAAGCCACTTCGGAGAAATGCATCAGCTCAATAAATAAAGTTATATTACATTTTTATTCATGTATTTACTTATTTATTTAATTTTCCATTATTTATTTATTTCAAGGGTGGTACAGCAGAGCTGAGATCTGAACGTGGGCCTTTCCACTGCGAGGCGGCAGCTCTAACAAGTACACCACCAGCTGCCCACCTGGGGGAATCAGCGTACCGAGGAGCACAAAGCACCGTTCGTACGGTACTTGGCCATCTGGACAGCAATCATTCAGTGTTTGCCTTTATAAGTGGGTTATTGCAGCGGGTGATTTTAAATCGGTTTAACCCGACGTCTAACAAATTGAGCCGAATCCTTCTCCTAGAGTAAATGAAACAAATAAGCGAAGGAATAAAACTGGAGTTAAGGATGCACTGCAGTGGCGAAGGACACAGACATCCGACCTGAGCTGCCAGTTCAAGAGGGACCCTCAGAACAAGGTCCTTAATCTGAACTGCTCCACTGAAGCTGTTGTCTGTATAACTGGGTGAAACTATAAGTTGCCCTGTTGACAGTAAGAGAAGAGAATGGAAAGAGGACGGTGCCGAACGGATCTCTGTCTGGTTCTGAAGGGCAGGGAAAGCAGTGGCGGCAGACCAGCATGCATGGGAGGGCGCTCGCCGTGGCATTGGGGCAGGGCTGCTCTCTGGCACTCCGAGGCCCGGCCGGCAGCGTGTTCTGTTCCACCGCCAGTGTGCAGCTCTGGCTCTGGTAATGTACGCTGGATGGCACATTAATCGCTTGTCTGGAAGGAGATCAGTCAACAACTCCCCCACCTCTAACCCGAGCGTTTCCCTGGCCAAGCGGAGCAGCTCTGTAATGACTATCCAAGCGCTTCCCGTCCCGGGGGCCTCCAGCGGCTCGCGCTCTCATTTCCTTACTTCACAGGCACTCAGCATTGGTTTTAAGTATTTTCAGTATTCAGTTTCAGTATTTCCGTTAAAAATGCTTTGCAAAACAGCATCATTTTAAAGTATGCATTAAGTGGTCGGTATAATGGTGCAAATTTCTACAAACCATTACATATAATTGGCATTTGCAATAATACCTTTTTTTCGCCGAATTTGTTGCGACGTATCGGAAAATAAGACTGAGTTGAAAACCTGAAGACAACGGGCTCTTGGCATAACTGCTCAAAAGTCCTCACAGGCTGCTCTGGGTCTAATCTATGATCTTTTTTGGCTGAATACCAATGTCAGCACCTGTACGATCCAGCTTAAGAGTGGAAACTTTATGCTGCCCCTTACCAAATTGGATGCCTTTTTTTGTACTGTACACATGGCTAAGTCCATGAAATATAAGACGAAACAGATTTTTTTAAATTCAATTACAAACAAGAACAGTTCATGCTGATAATCTGAACGTGTAAACACTTGCAAAACAATTGTTCTGGTACAGAGGCACAAGGCAGTAATAAAAGATGTGAATAATTTTGCAGAGTAATATTCTCTATCAACAGTTCACCCAGAAAGATTCACAATCACAGTAGAAAAACACGGGTAATCCACTAGACATCAGGAAATTTATGAGTGTCTCGCTGATTGCTTTGCTGGACATGGTTGCTGTAAATTGCATGTCATTTGGCAAATGTGCGCAGTTAGATGTTAAAAAGTAATTATTGTAGGTGCTGCTGATTGAAACATAATTCCACAATGGCTCCTGAAAATGACAGTGTTCCCAAGCGACTTTGTTTTAATTTTGTAGCAGTAATAATTACAATGTGCTTTATGGTAATTTTGATGTCCTCTATCATATTCTCTGAACAATAACGGCATCAATAAAAAAAGAACGTAGACAAACAAATTTCAGTGACACCTGGGATTGCCATGTCCCAAAAACCTCTCCGTTCATTTAGAAAAGGAGGTGAATAAAATAGATGTATACTCTGCATATTTTCATTGATACAATTGATACAATTTCTTTTTTGAATTCACATTCATCTGACACTTTTCTCCAAAACAACTTAGAGAGTTAAGCTACCATAGTTATTTACCCATTTACACAGCTGGGTAATTTTACTGGAGCACTTGAAGGTAAGTACCTTACTCAACCGTACCTCAGCTATAGGTGAAATTTGAACCTGCAACTTTCAAATAAAAATGCTATGCTATCCCTGCCAGTTCATTTGCCACTTTCAAAGCACAATCAGTGTTTGTCTTCTTCAAGCCTTAAAACAAAACAGAAAAAATAAGAGCAGTAAGGTTGCTACAATCAATAACTTCTCACAAAAGCGGATGCAGCTGTAAAGTGTCAAATGAATTTGTCTTAATCAGCTTGATGACCTTGATATTGTTATCAATGTCAAGAAAAAACACTGTATAGTGAAATGACTGCAGATTAATGACAGGGGTTTAAAACAAAAAATAACATAAACATGGCAGAGAGAAATAGGTAAACAAGGACCGGAGCACTTCACGCTCTCCAGGTAACATATTTGTAGACCCCCAAATCCCCAAAACACCCCCATTGTTTCCGGCAGCAGGTCCCAAGACCCAAATGAAGTGAATCTGTTTCATTCTCACAGTAAGGTTATATAAACTAACGCTTCAGTGGGGCTGTAATATACTGGTGCATTTAAATTAAAATTTATTCACTTAGCAAATGCTTTTCTCCAAAGTGATGCACATATTCAGAGTAAACAAAAGTGAATTTAACAGCAGACAACTACTGGATTGTGGCCATTCTGATGTTTTACACACGCTTTAAAACAGTTGCACATCTGCTTCTATCTACCATCGATGGTATTACTTTTTTCTCTTCCTAAATTTAAATGTAAGAGAGTTAGTCAAGTCTTCTCCAAACACAACATTTTTGCATGGTTAGTTTAAAATGAAAAAGACACACAAAATACAAATCAGACAAGATACTCTTTGTCAGTCCAAGACCTATAGCTGCCAAGCAGAAGCACTCCTTGTTTGACCTCTGTATGTGCCCCCTGTTTGGGGCCTCTAGCCATCATGGAACGGCGGCTATTCCTTAATCTGTGTCCAGATCTCCCATGGTTCCAGGGTACAGCAGCCTATAGTGCAGAGGAAAAACCTCTTTCAACTCTAAAGATCTAGGAGGCTTTCCTGCTGTGCACATGCATGAAGTCTTCTTTTCAATTTTTGCAAATATAGGCATGCAAATTCCTGTGATGGATTTACATTCATTCATTTAGCTGGCGCTTTTCTCCAAAGCAACTTACAACGTTAAGCTACTGACAATAGCTACTAACTAACTACTAACTAGCTACTAAGAATCCCTCCATACAGCTGGGCAATTTCACTGGAGCAACTGAGAGTAAGAACATTGCTCAAGGCTACTACACCTGAAGGTAGGATTCAAATCTGCAAGCTTTGGGTGCAAAGGCTACAGCTCTAACCGCTACACTAACAGCTGTCCTGACACGTGTTAAAAATTTCAGTTACATCCGAAACAACGACTAACAATGTGTGGTTAAGCATTCGGTGACGCCATCGTACATAGAGAAGCATGCAGCTTTTCCATAAAGAGCAAGGGGCCCAGGGATTCTGGTTCACGTCTTAGTTGTGATACACCGCAAGCTGTGTGGCCAAAGTCAAACTGAAGGTGCCATGTAAATATGTTTGCGTTTCGGCGTACTTTATCGGCGTACGCTGCTATCAGTCCTTTAGGTACCTAAAAACAGCAAGAGAACCAAAGGTGGCAAGCAGCTGAAATGAGCATAGACGGTGTTAGCTCATTGAAAATTAGCTGTCGGTTCCCAAGACTCTTGCATGGCTCATCCAGGACTGTTCGTACACATTAATAAGAGCAACCACTCGTCCTCAAAGTGCAGCTCCCAATTACGTTTTCACTCGTCAATGGCATTTAAAGCAAATTCCCACTTTAACACATCTCCTCTTCGAAGCGCACCGATTGTGCGGTATTGGCAGTGTGGGGGATTCTTAGCGCTTCGCCTACAGCACCGATTTTAGAGTGTTAATTCCTACATTGCAAGTCCGTGCTATTAAACCCTCAGAAGGGTTTCAAAACACAGCGGTGTATCATATTCCATGCACTCTCCATATTGTTGAAAAAGGAGAGAATTGTAATTTTCAGCAACATTTTATATACCCTGTCAGGCAGATCCTGTCAAAGAATATTACATTACAGTACATCACATTAGCGATTTGCTTAGTGGGCATCTTCATCTAAGACAACGTTTCTTATTGCATACATTTGATATGTCGGCCGTTTGCACAGGAGCAATGTGGGTAAAGTGCCCCAATCACCAGCAACACCTGAGAACAGGAACCCGACGAGGGCCAAGTACACTCGGTTCACTGTTACGCATATCAAAACTTGAGCTCATTTCACATGGCTGAGCAGAGTTTATTTAGGTGGTGAAAAGAAATCGCTAAGATGGACAGAGAGCCCTGGAAAAAGCCCCAAGATGCCACGTGACACATCTCCGAAACAAACAGAGGTTCTGTGGCACTCGAGGTATACCACTGCGTCCATCTTCAAATCATAGACCAAACTAATTTACAATTCCATTAGTTCTGCCTAGTTCATGCAAGCCAAAGAGGCAATTTAATAGCGCTTCTGCGTTTTGGAAATGGAAAATTAGTCGGGAAAGTTTAGGATAGGATAAAAATGCATTTTCCCAAGATGTATTAAGCTGTATTTCCCTTAGTCCTGTCCTTCCAGGTTGAATCCAGCCACCTTCTCACTCCTGACTGAACCGTTGCCTTCGTCCCTCATTATTGCCTCATTAATCCTTTCAGTTAATCCGTTCCAGCAAGTCTATCCCACGATTCAGTCCAGCAGGATATTGAGCTACACCGTGTCTGTGTAGTTAGAGCCCTGCTACACTCACTGCATCCTAAGGCGGGGTATCCCTGTCCCTGCGCTCCCTTCCAGATGTCACCGCTTCCATCCCATCCATTCGGGACTTCCCTCTGTATTATCAGCTAATTTATCTTTCTCTCTATGAAACCGGGGGGGTCTATGTCCAGTGCACAGCATTAAATCAGTGACACTTCACAAAAAAGAAACTCATTGCTCTTCAATACCTCTATTATTAATTATTGTTCTACGTCAGAAAGATATAGCCTGAGCAAGATTTTGCAATATACTATACAGGTGGCCCCCGATTTACGACGGGGTTACGTTCCGTGAAACCCATCGTAAGTCGAAAATATTGTAAGTCGACAATTCATTTAATGCACCTAATACACACCTCTGCGTTACAGACTGGGAGATGCGGATCGCTGTCGCTGCACAGCATCGCGAGAGAGTATCGCTCTGCATACCGCTTGCCTGGGAATAAAAAGAAGTGCGGTTTCTACTGTATGTCTATTTCCAGCTCACCATCGTAAAGTCGAAAAAAATTGTAAGTCGAACCATCATGAATCGGGGACCACCTGTATGCACCAATGGCCTTAGAGCAGCGACCGGGGTGAGAAAGACAGAAGCACGAATGGAGTGCAAGGAGTTGGGATTCAAAGAGCCATAAGCATCTCCCTTGAAGGACTAGTCGGGGCTGGGCGCTGCGGGACGTCTGCTGAGGGCTGGTGCTCTCCTGCTCCCTCGTGACAGGAGAGTCACTCTGAAGCTCCACGTAGCGTGCGGCAGTGATGAAGAAAAAAGTAAAGCGAGAGAGGGTCCCGTGCAAAGCTGCCTGTGTGTCAGCCAGGTACACCTCTACATCCTTCTCCTTCTAGTTTGTTGTCTTGCTCACATATGCTCCCTTTACACGTCCGCACAAACCGGTCATAACTCAAATCCCTCCTCTCGCAGGTACGAGACAAGGCAACAGACGGCGAGAGCACGGGAAAAGGGGGAGGGGGGGGAGTGAGATTAAGAGATATGACAGAGGGTGGTAAAGAGAGAAGACAGAGTGTGTGTGCGTGTGGGGGGAGGGGGTGGGGGGGGGGCGCGGAGCAGAAAACAACAGAAGAGTGCAATTCTTCAGCTGGGTTCACATGAAAGCACCGTGCATTGTAATTGTGGGAGAGTGGATAGTGATGCCAGAAGCTCATAGCCTGTTAACAGGGGGACTAAATTAGCACCCTGCTGTCTTACAGCTCTGGGGTAACATACTCATCTATGCCAAGAAATTGCTGCCTTTCAAGGGCCTGCAGGTTTTAGCCAAGAAAGGACAGTGTTTAATTCCATTTCAGGGCAGAAATCTCTTCACAGCTGCCACGCTGTATGTACCTTAGCATCCAACAAAGACTTCATTTTGTAGAGAAAACAAAACATATCTGGATATACTCTAAGGAAATAAATTGAAAAAAAAAAAAACTCCATATGCCGCTCAAATGTTCTTGTATGATATCAAAATTCCTAATAAGAAGTTTAGCCTATAAACTCCAAAAAAAATGATAAAAATACATTGTAAACCGAATACTTCTGCACAGATCAGATGCAAATATATAGTCACACGCAGCACATACTCGGTAACCAAATCCAGCTGTATTTCAGATGGCTGGGAATATGACATTAATGCTTCCTTTGAGTTACAGGATACTCTGGTGCTACATTTCACCCAAAGAAATTCATCTGTTTTCCTAAATGTCTGTACTCTTTTGTACACTTCATTAAAAAATAAATAAATAAATAAAAAACAAAAGAAAACTAATTGTGCCCATACCATGAATGCTGGTGTACTATAGTTACCCTAGATGAGCAAGTCATACCCAAGCAAAGTTTACCACCATATGATCGCAACCATAGTAACAGCTGTGGGCAGGGTTAAAAAAGATGTAGACTATTTGTTATTTCCAGTACAATTGCGAAGTATCCAAATGCTCATGTGGACAAGACTATATGATGCATATGTATTGAACAAAATTAAAAAAAAACAAACATAGCAAATACAGATTGTTAGCTGGGCTGTGCTCACAAACTGGCAGAAGAGACAAATGCTATAAGGTCTGGTTAGTTGCAGGCTGTCTGTAATAAAAAGATTTATTTTTGTCTGTAAAAAAGCTTTTATACATTACACTTACATTAGCATACAGAGGCATATGATTATTTTTGCTTGTACTGTTTCTGATGATACAAGTAGAATTTTTTTACCAATTACCTCACAACATCTATTACTACAGCCTCCTTAAATTTCTCATATAATTACTGAATGGGGTTTAGACTGGGACTTTATGGCATTCTAAAAATCAAAATGTCTTTTTCTTGTCTTGGCACCAGAACAACCTGGTGCTTCAGCTTTAGCCTCAGGTTACAGAAGAGTGTCTGACAGTTTCATGTGGCATTTTGTGTCACAGAAGAATTTATGCTTCCTTCTGTGGTGGCAAGTGGCACAGGTCCTGATGCAGCAGAACATCCTGAAACAATGACACTTCCACCACCACATTTCACAGTGAGTATGGGCTTCAATCTGCCAAAGAGTCCCACTTTTGACTTATTTGTCCATATAATATTCTTCCAAAACATGGAAATTTTATCCAGTTGCATTCTTGCAATCTTGGGCAGCCCTTCTCATTCCAAAAGTGGCTAATGGCTCTTGCCTTGCTAGCAGTCATGGAGTCCATTTTTGCCCAGTGTCTTTCTTACTTAACATTCATGACACTAAAAGGACAGCCTAGTGCAGCATTTAAAACTGCCCCAAACTTTTGAGAACTTCATAATATGGCTGTGACTGTAGTTTAGTGAGCTCTGACTTAGGAATGGCTTTTAAAATAGTTTCAGAAGAGTAGTGACTAACAATTGTTTCTGAGCAAGTTGACACTTGAAATGAACAGATTCACACACACTGTCTGAAACTGTTTGTCCCAAACAGTGTCGCAACGAACCGAAGCCTAACCCAGCAACACAGGGCACAAGGCTGGGGGAGGAGGGTATACACCCAGGGCAGGATGCCAGTCCAATCGCAAGGCACACCGAGCAGGACTCGAACCCCAGACCCGCCAGAGAGTTGGACCCAGCCAAATCCGCTGTACCACCGCGCCCCCTGAACAGATTCAGCAAGCGGCAAAAATGGCATATATTCTTATGCAACATATTTTAATGGAAAGAACAAGTTAATCAGTGCAGTAATGAATAATTATACTCACACTGATGTCATTGAAATTCACCAGTTTGGGGATACTACAGACAGCATTTGCGTTACCCTATGCTGCTGAAACACAGTCATTACATATAGACTACAGAACCGACTTTTAAGATGTCATTTATAAATATCAAATGAATGTCTCCACAGGTTTCCTTCATGAAATCTTCTGCTGTGTTTGATAAAAAACTGATATGTATATATTTTAATAGATATATATTTCAGACAAAGACCTTCACAGCATCCCATACACCCAGTGCTACATCCTTGATGTTTATTTGTACTTTTTGCATTTAATCTCATTGGGAAGGGTGCTACATAAAAACAAATTGGATTGAATTGAAACAAATCCAGAAAAGGAGTAATCGGAATGGAGAGCGGTGTTGGAGAGACATTTACAACCATAGGCAGTGCAGCTACTGTTGGCAATGAGGTGAATACTGAATAGGTGCATTACTTTTCTCACCCAGATTCCAATGCAAATTTCGCTTGTATCAGTTGGATGATACAGAACCGCTCTGCAAAGCTTTCTAACACAGATGGTCCTAATCGCAAATAGGTGAGCTATTTTACTCAGAAACATTGCTTGTGTTGTTCACTGTGTACCTTTTTGCAAGTGCAAATAAAGTGTGGTTTTCAGCAGATGAACTGTTGGAGGCACATGCCACTTTCCAAGGCAGAAGGAACGGGAAACGATTTTTATTTGTGAGTCCCATCAAGTATACTTCATTACTGAGTCCTGTGGAAACCAAAAGTAAATTTCAATTTCTTGTCTGAGGTGCTCATCAAATATACAGCATAAGTTAAATTAAGCATTTGGCTGAACTAATAGGTTGATATTTCTGAATTTTCAGTCAGGTAAAACTAGCAGGAAATATCCATTCCATTCAGAAAAACGGCATTACAACATGTTGCCAGGTTACGCTCCGGTTCGCCATATCCCACATGGGACAAGCGGCATCAGACAGTGTGTGTGTGTGAAAAACTGAGCAGGACAGAAGATACATCACATTCCAAATAGCACTTAGATAAACTGCATTCATGTCAGTAGGTGTCAATTTCTGGGTCTCAATATCTTCTGAACGGGAGGGCTGATTTTCATCCCAGTCCACCAATAACCGCAACACACGAGGAACATGTGAAATATGCCGAAAACTGAGTGTCTTCAAAACGATCGTGTTTCTACAGAAAACAGTAATGAATTATCAAGATATAGACGTTTGCTTCTATACTGTGTGCAGCCAAGAATGTCAGCTGAATAAAATTCAAAGACAAGATTCTCACAAGACGAGGAGCTTCTTTGCTGTTACCTTTCTGCCTGGTGGTTCGTCTTTTCTCAGAGCCATTAACAGGCTCACATTTTCATTCATCTTACACACAATGCAATGCCCCGGAATGGCCCCAGAGGGGTCCTTGCGAAGATGAACATTTAGCCCCGGTTGTACTTGCAAAAGGGGATTTTCATTTGAATACAAGCAAGACTTTCTTGTTGCTGCTTAAAATTAAACTGAGGACATTTGGACCAACCGGCAAGGGATGGAAGTGATTCTTACTGGCAACGGAAAACGGCAGTTAGCCCTTGGGGAATGGCAATAATTCATTCAATTTGGTAGATTATTATGCTCTTGTATATTAGTTGTTAAAACAAAACAGTGTCAGTTGGTCAATACTTCTGGCAACCCTACTGGATTAAATTGCAAAAAAGAAAAAAAAAGAAAGAACCAATTTTACCTCTTGATGAACATTTCAGTTTAAGGAAAAGATTCCACATGGAGGCACTTCCTAAATATAGGTGCAGGAATCAGTCGTATGTGAAAGAAGATCAGCAAAGATCAGATTTCCTCAAATCAATTTTTACCCAAGTAAAACTGAATGGATGACTAGCAGAAGATTAGACTGAGAGATAACGGCACTTTAAATTATGTACAGTTTCAAGGCAGCTGGTAAGTTTCAAATAAATTAATGTACTGCCCTGCATATTTAGCTACATGCAGGATGTGTGCATTTGATCTAATCACTTTTGGGTTTTTGTGACTGGAAAAATAAATGTTCTTTACTCAGACTGTATGTACCTACCCGGTACAGTACCTGTTTTTAGGCTCTGCTGTATTGCTGTGCTTACACTGTATTTCTTATAAATGGGTAAAAAGACTGTCTCACTGGATAAAAAGTAAACAAAGTAGAAAATGCATTATTATTATTATTATTATTATTATTATTACTACCAGCCAAATTAAAATGAAAGCTTTGTTGATGAATGAGATTAGGATTCTATGTGGAAGGGATGTAACAACCGAAAGGTAATCCCAGGTTTACTCCTTGGCCATACATTCACTCCTGCTGCCTAGTTACAAGGCTGACAGCTTCCTGTGAGAAACCACATTTGTCCTCAAGCACCGACGACCAGACAAGAGATTATTGTCACAGACAGAAATGATAGAATATTCATCTCCTAATAAAGTCAGCTCATCATCCCTTTTGCGTCTCATTTCTCCAGTATTTTCTCAATGCACCTGAGCTTCTCCTGCATTGATTCACATGTATTGCCTTTCTTTATGTCCTTTATTGTTCCAATACACATTCTATACGTTCTGTCTCTTTTTGTGACCATATAAAGATGAGAAAATGACAAGGCTTGTTTACATAAAACCCAACAACAAAAATTGTATTAAATCATTAGGCACAGATTGCGATGGAATCATATTCTGAGACTATATCATTCCACTGCAGTCAGTTTTAATTTAAATAGATGATGTACTGCTCCCCAGTACAAGGCGCACAAAAGTATCAACATTTCAAAGCTGATCTATTTCACAGTCTACAATAGAAAGATATTTCAAGATGTCCAGAGACTGCACAAAAAAACTGTACATGCAATTTTTTATATAGCTACAGTGACTCCATATGTCAATAATATAACAGTCCTTTTCACACAACATGACACTAAATACCTGAACAGCATACTTTCTGCGTGAATCATATTTTAATAATGTTAGCTTCGACAGGATTTCTGTACGTGATGTTCGCCATCCCACTATCTTTGACTAGAGGTGAAGTGAAGGTGCATCCTTTATGCCACTAACATTTTTCCTCAGCAGGCTCTCTCACTCTTCCCTGATCACTCTTAGTACATCATACCCAGATTAAAAGATAAATTAATAAAACCATTACGGCTGCCAGCTAACTGGCCCTTGAAGCACCTGATGAAAAATACACACGCATTTCTGGAGAACGGAGGCCAAGGAGGAACAATTTTGTAGATTTCATCAAGCGCTCTAATTATGTTCCTGTCAACTCCACAACACAGCAATCCATAACTGGTACACGCTCACGGAGGAGTTGGTGGACAGGGGTAATTTACTGTACGCTCATTGCAAAACCTTAGGCTCGTCTTGTATTTAGCATGTAGACATTGCTCAAACAACAGAGGTTTAAACCGAGGCATAGTGCAGAGGGGTATTTACAAATATAAAGCTTGTGAAAGTTCAGATGTTTACTCCAAGGTGGTGGTGTTTGTGAATAAGATCCATTAAGATACAAGGCAGGTCTTGAATTTTGTGACCCAATAACTCAGACACTTCTTTATTAATAACCACAGATTAAAAAAGGATGTCCAAAACAAATATTCAATTTTCAGCTAACAGGCCGACCACAAAAATTGCAGCACAACGGTAGGTTTAGTTCAGTTCTTAATCTAAACTGATCTTCCAATGATTTTTGTAGGTGTTTAATATAAGCTTTTCCGCAATATTAATACACGCACATTGTCTGAAACCGCTCGTCCCAAGCAGGGTCGCGGCGAACCGGAGCCTAACCCGGCAACACAGTGCGCAAGGCTGGTGGGGGGAGGGGACACACCCAGGACGGGACGCCAGTCTGTCACAAGACCCCCCCAAGCGGGACTTGAAGCCCAGACCCACCGTAGAGCAGGAGCTGGTCAAACACACAGCACCACCACACCCCCGCAATATTAATACTTTATCTGAAAACATTTGGTATTCTAGGAGATTAGCTGATTTCCTAACCATTACATTTGTCGTCTGCAGAACTTAGCTGAAAACCCTCCTTGCAAAGAGACCAGCAAACCTAAAGAAAAATAATACGGAGGGTATACTGGAAAGTTGCCAAAATCATCAGTACTGCACAAGTAGTTTGGGTTTTAGGCAGGATAGCTGAGCATGCAAGGCTGACTGTAAAAATACACACTGCTCACCAAAGAGACCGAGAACTGAAGACACCATATGATGCTAAATGAAAGGAATGGGAAAAACTGATATTGGGGTTTGTACGAGAGAAAGCTTAAAAGACAAATTGCCTGCACTTTGAAATCATCTCAATTCAGGTAATGCCATGTTATTAATTGTGTGAATTAAATAAATGGTTCGGAAAAAATTATAATTGTAAGTTTTCAGAAAAAAATTGTTATGGAGGGACAGGTAGCATCAGTGAAGGGAAGGGAAGGGAACAGGGGTTTTTCCTTACCTTCTTGCTTCATTCCCATGTTTGCTATGGGAATCTCAAGTCCCACTTACAGAAACCATTTGAAAGAATGACAGTTGGACTATAGAGGACCTTCGAGCAGAAACAGATTAACATAGTAGGTAAGTTACCCACAGATATGTGGCTAAATGCATGGGTTTCTGCAAACAATATGAAAGTTCTTATGTATTTATATTTAGCTGACACCTTTCTCCAAAGCAACTTACAATTATTTACCCATTCATACAGGTGGGTAATTTTACTGGGTACTACAGCCAGAAATGAGACTCAAACCTGTAACCTTTAGATCCAAAGGCAGTTGTTCTAACCATTACACTACCAGCTGTCCCTGAAAGCCTAATGCACCAGCTATTCCAAGGCACTCTCCCATTCAAGTACTAACCCCACCCAACCCTGCTTAGCTTCCAAGAGCAGATGAGATCAGGCGTACTCAGGGCCGTAACAATCATAATACAGATTGTCCCAGATTTACGATGGTTTGACTTAGAATTTTTTTACTTTATGATGGTGAGCTGGTGATAGACATTCCGTACAAACCACACTTAGAATTTTGATTTTTCCCTGGGCAAGCGATACGTGGTACGACACTCTCTTGAGATGCTGGGCAGCGATCCACATCTCCCAGTCTACCATGTGGTCACTATACAGATACCCCCCTGTATCTACATTGTGTTTTATGCATGGAAAATGTCACAGAAATGCCCACCTGTGTCTCCTGCTACTGGTAGGAAGAAGAAGAGCGCAATTATTCTGGAGAAGAAACTCAAGATGATTGCCTAGCATGAAGGCGGCAAGCCCGTAATGGCCATAGCCCATAATGGCCATCACACGTATGTTAGGCTATGATGTTCGGTAGGTTAGGTGCATTAAATGCATTTTTGACTTACGATGCTTTCGTATTAACGTAACCCCATCGTAAATCAGGGACCACCTGTATAATAATTCGACTTGCAAGCATGTCAGCTTAAAAAAAATACTGTTATTAATATGTCTATGATATTTGAAGCTGTTTAAAAAAAATTATGCAATATAAGGTAAATGTAAAGAAACACAATTTTTCATAAGAAGTTATTTTTGTCAGTCTCCTGGAAAGCAAAATCAAAAGTAAATCCTATAGCTGCCCAGGTCAAATTTAAGATCCTGGTTATTGCCTACAAATGCATCAATAGAACTGCTCCTAGCTACTTACAAGACTTGATCAAAAGGCTACACCCCAACCAGACCCCTTCGCTTATCTACTTCTGCTGGCTTGGTGGTCCCGCGCACGAAACGTAAAGCACGGAGGTTCTCAGTTCTGGCTCCGCTGTGGTGGAATGACCTTCTCCTCTCACTCAACTGCAGAAACTTTGTCTACACTCAAGAAGGGTATGAAAACTCACCTTTTCCAGACTCATTTCACCCATGATCGCCGCAGCTCATGTATGATGTAACTGTTCATGCACGGTAACTTTATGATCATGCCCAGACAAACCTTTACACAGCTGCTACTCCTGTACTGTATGTAAATGTTTGTGAACCTTTAAAAAAAAAATAGTAGGAAGGTGATCAGGATTCGTCTACTCTGAGTTTTATGCACCTACTTGCGTACTGGACATCGGTGCATGAAGTGGAAAGAAACTAACTAAGTTTACTTAAGAAACACATATCTGCAACTATGTCTCTCTTTCTCCTAATGTAATGCACTAATTGTATTTTCTCTGAGATGTACATTGCTCTGGAGAAAAGAATCTGCTAAATGAATAAATGTAAATGTAAATGCACCAGTCTCAAACCGTGGCTGAGTGGCCAGGCTGCTAGCAATAAAAGAACGAGTGTTTGTATGAAGGGTCTGACTTAGGAAAGAATTCAGCAAAATACGGATCTTCCACTTTATCCAGGTTTAATCAATCTTGTGTGGTCTGGACTTGTCTGTCTATCTCCATCAAAGCCCGTAAATAACCCAACATACACACACCTGTACTTATTTACATATCCCGATATAAAGACATCAGAAGTAAACGTTTACTGATATTTCATTCATTCATTAACAAAGGATTTACTAATTTGCCAATATCTCAGTTTTCTGTATGTCAAAACAGACAAAGAGTGAACACTAGAAGTATGAATGTGTTGGCTGTTATTACAAAAGGACAAAGGAAAAGGGGATTAAGACTTTCACTACACTGAGTGGGATTGGGGACGCTGTTTTTCATTCAATCATTTTTAGCTTCGAACCAACATGTTGGGTTGAAGGGACAGACAATTTCTGATATTCAAGATTGCACAGATATCCCTCACGTACAACCCGTACTTATGAGCCAACCCCTTACTGACCGGAAGTTGATTTTTTTGATGTCACCCTTACAACACATACCCACCATACCTAACTGTTCTGACTTACGTCGAAATCCGACGCAAAAACAGACTGAGGACACAGAACTCGTTCGTAATTCGGGGACTGCCTGTACAGTATTTTCACACATACTAACCACATTTTTAACAGATTAAAAGCAAATAAACAATCGGGTACTTAGTTGTTTCTTAGGCACCTATGTGTTACTGCCACGTTGCCTCTTGTGAAAGAGACCTTAAAAAAAGGTCTCGAGTTGATTTTAGATGCGGTATTTGTATTTGGATGCTGTTGCTGCTGTCTGTCAACGTGAGTACTAAAGAAGTGTCAATGGCAGTAAGCAGGCCACTATGAGGCAGAAAAATCTGGAAAAACCAATAGGTGTGTAAAAAATCAACTGTTTGGTACATTGTTGAGAAGCAAGAACATGTGGATAAGCTTAGCAATAGTGAATAGCCTGATACATCAGGGAAAACCACTGAAGGATATGGCTACAGAATAATTTCATCCATGAAGAAAAACCCCTTTTCAGCTACTGAACAGGTCAAGAGCACTCTCTGAGATGTAGGTGTAGATGTGTCAAAGACTGCCATTAAAAAAAGAGGAATACACCAAAAGTATCTCAAAGGGTTCACCACAAAATGTGAAACAATGGTAAGTTTCAAAAACACACACAGACTAAGAAATACATTAAAAATCCCTTTTGAATTCTGGAACAAAGTCTTAGAGACAGAAGAATGAAGACTAATGAAGAGTGATGGAATGAGAAATGTGTGGAAAAAAAGGAACTGCCATGATCCAAAGCATACCAGCTCATCTGTGAAACATGCTGGAGGAAGTGTCACGACTTGGGTGTGTATTATGGCCGCCTCTGGAACTGGGTCACTTGTCCTTATTGATGATGTGACTTCTGATGACAGCAGCAGAATAAATTCTCAAGTGTACAGTAGCATGCTATCTGCTCAGATCCGACCAAATGCCAAACCAAAACCGATTGGACGGCGCTTTACCTCGGAGCAGGACAGTGACCCAAAACATACTGCTGAAGCAACTGTGGTATTTTTCAGGGTCAAGATGTTGACTGTTCTTGACTGGCCAAGTCAATCACATGACCTGAGTCCCTTTGAGCAGCATCCCACTTTACCTGGCCTATACTGCAGACATCTTCAGCCCCTGAAGAAATCAGGAACTGAAGATGGTTGCATCATAGGCCAGGTAAAGACATCAACCGTTTGGTCCGTGTCCATGTTTTGCAGACTGAAGGAAGTCATCAAATGCAAAGGATTTGCACCCAAGTACTAAATACAAACATTTTAAGATGATGTAGATTTGACCAATTACTTCTGCTCACCTAAAATGAGGGCAGTATGTATAAAAAATGCTATAACCTCTACACAGCTTACCTAATATAAATGTACATTTCCTCCAGTTAAATTAGGCAATCTGTCCCTTAACCTCATAGCCATTGTTTTATTTCCTATCCTGTGTGCTGAAGTACAGAGCCAGAACAACAAAAATTGTGCCACTGTCCAAATACTTCTAGACAGCCCTTATAACTGCAAACAAGAATAGTGTGTGAGTGACAGAGAGTGTGTGTTCCACTGATGTATGGATGAGTGACCCAGTGTAAGTAGTGTATCTAGCAGTGTAAGTCACCACGGTAAATAAGGTGTGTGGGCTCATAACACTACGAAGAGTTCATTGGAAGTCGCTTTGGCAAAAAGCGTCTGCTAAAAAAATAAATGTAGACATCTAACAAGTAGCCTAACCTGGATGTAAAAGTGAGCTTCACTGGTGGTCTTTTCTTCGGAAAAAATGTCCACTTGAGCCATTTGTGCAAATAATAAATAAATTGATACAAACTACAGCAACATATTCAGAGATTGCAGACAATCTAGTACAACATGGTGCTGCACAAGGTTGTTCTACAATGAGCGTCCAAAGATTTTGTGCACAGCACAAGATTGTAAGAAGAGGACACTCTCTTGCTGTTTTTAAAAAGCACCTAGTGATCCATATTAACTTATGATAAATAACTCGGAGCGAAATCAGCATGTTCGATGAAGCCACTGATGGATTATGCACGGTTTCAATTCGTTTACATGCAGGTTGTTCAAGAATACCGCAAAATGAAATAACTCAGGGTCAAAAAATAAGACGGCAAGAAACTATAAAGGAGGCATATTTTAAATTAAAACCTTCAAACTTTTTAAAATTGTACATTTAGAGCAAAAAATGTTTTTCAAACTTAGTTAGTTCATAACTTGTTCTTCATTTTTAAAACAAAAAACTGAATTTTTTTAACCCGGCTACAGTGTCCCATCTTATCTGTTTATATATGCATGTATATATATATACACATATATATATATATATATGTGTATGGTTTCTGACTGTGCCCCACGTCGGGCTTAGTCGTGCATGAGTGAGCTGCTGCTAGAGACTACGTACATATAAAGCCTATGTATGAGCTGTCTGTTGTCAGCAAATGCATTCAGTTTGAGAATACAGATTGTCAGTTGTTGCAAAGCATTCCCTTCTCCTTTATCTTTATTCATGACGTCATCAGCGACTAGTTGACATCGACTCCACTCTCATCACATAACTGTCGACTTTAAAAAATCCGAAGTCGTGCAACCCCAGGGAAGGCGATGGTCTCACATTTCACATACAGGGGATGCACTGATACTTTCTCACACATCCACTTTTGGAGAAAACAGGTCCACAACAACAGGATTAGTAACCGTGCTGTTGAAGGAGGCATGCTGTCTCTTACGGGATGCCTGAATGGGAAGTGTGAATGGACCACTGCACTGACTGCTGAACCCTTTCTCCATTCACAGTCTCTACCTGCAGCTCACTCATGCACGACTAAGCCCGACGTGGGGCGCAGTCAGAGACCATTTACAGTAATAATACAGCTATCACATTCTGCGACAGTCTTAAAAGGTACTGGGAGTATATTCCCTTCAACACCCCCCCCCCCCCCGACAAGGAGCTGTAACAAAGGAATTCATTGTATTTCTGACTGTTTACAGTGCTGGATCATTGTAATCTTGGTAGGCTTTGGTATGCTGATAACAGTGCGTGCCCCTACACGTGTAGCTGCTCTCCGAGTTTCATATCATGCATATTCATAAGTACAACAAAGACTCTTACAAACTGTTAAAAGCCATGCTATCAAAGTGCTCACTCACTCATTTTCATTAACCGAGTCACAGAGGTCCAGGGCCTATCCTGAAATCGCTGAGCTCTAGATCAAGCTGGTATAAATAAAAATAAAAATCACACTCACACACACACACACACACACACACACATATAAAATATGTAGATATAAACATATTTTTTAATATATACAAGTCTTTAATTATTTAAGGCTATTTTACATTACAAACTCATTCCTAGGTTTGTCAGGATGCCCCCAGGCCAGCCTGGACAAAGTGAGGCTTACATAATCTGGAGGCCCCAATGCCGATCACACTCCGATGATCCAATTAGAGGGAGGATTCTTTCCAGTCCAGCAGTCAGCTGGGCTGCTAACAAACGGCGAGGTGGTAACATCAATTCCTTAAGTGCTTTTTAAAGGATTACAAATTCGAGGCCCAGCCCGGGGCAGAAGCAGCCAACTACCCACACCCCCGCCCCCAACAAAGTTATTGTGCGCTGTAATTACTGTCTATATCCAATGCTATATTTTAGCATTTGCCTGGCTTCTCCTAAAAGCCTGAACATTTCTCGTTCGTATATCGCTATTTACGGCCGGTGAATTAAAACAATATGTGTGAAGTGAACTGTCAGAAGTTGAACCTGGAAGTGAAGCGTGTTTACGTGCCCCGCAGAGCTAGGATTTTAATCAACAGCGCAGAAGGTCCCTCCCCGGATATCGCTTACCCCGTTTGTCATTCTGTCCAGCATAACTGCACCGCATGGCCGATTGCTCATATCACAACATGGCTAAGACGTCACAACACTGTCTAACACAGAACACACAGAAAAGCACTGAAAGCGTGGAAAAAAACACTGTTCTCATGTTACATTCTCAGCGGATTATACTCAAATTATGTGCTGATGTGGAAAAAAAAAATGTGCACAGGAAAGCACAGCTTCGGTACTGTAGACCTTTCAAATCTAATCGGAACGTGTGCGCCACACTTCATTACTGCTCCTAAATTGTCTTGGAAAGAACGGATTACAGCAGCGATACATAAATGAATTTGCATTTCAATTGCTTTACACAGTTCTACACAATACACTGTTCCTAACCAGAGTAAAACACCGTGGTCTTATCTTCTCAGTATCTCCCTCCTGATACCAGTCAGACACCCGACTCCCAGAAGTGTTTCTTATCGCCAAGGCAACTTAACGTTTACGCACCTCAAAAGACGTCTCCTTTAAAATTACAAAACCCGCAACGCTTCTATCTGCCTGTATTTAACTTTGGGAATAAACAAATGCTGTAGCGCGATTAGCGAAAGAGCTGAATTGCAGGACCCTGTCCCAACATAAAGGCTCTTATCAAATCTACAAACAGAACTAACATGCGTCAAATAGGCACATTATCTTCAATAAGCCATTTAGGAAGAACAATGTAATAACACCAGATCAAAAAGTTTTTTCCTTGTTTGTCTCATGGCTTTTAGTTTTAATTATCGGCAGATCTTCTAGTAGAACCGCAGATAACTGGATAGCCAAACAAAAGCTTTAAAACACTTGCGCGAGGTACGCAACGAATCGGAAAGTCGGAGGCACGCATAGCGGTGCTGGAACACGCGGAAGGAACAGTGTGCATTTTGTTTGTGTTTCTTAGTTTTATACTTAAGTCTATTGTTCAATAAGACGTCACTTCGGGCTCCAGACGGTCATCTTAAGCGAACACGGGCTCAGCGTGGTGCCAAACAAGTGCATTCGTACGTCAGGCCGCCGAGCAGGAACACCAACGTCGGGAACGGTCCCCAAAGTTCAAGCCGAGGTTCAAAATACAGACATTTGCTAACATATCCGAAGATAAATATTAAAAAGTGCCTTTTGCAGCTGCTGCAACAAACAAGCTGCTTGTTTTCCCAGTTGCTTTATCGTTCACGTTGACCCGTTCATTCACCGCTCTGAACCACAACATTCAACAGACTCGCTTGTGTGGTGTGAACAGTTTGCTCTGAAACACCCTACAATGATCGCAGGCAGTCGCTGTGTAAAATTCATTGTTCACGTCAAATTGAAGATGAATATTGTACTTCCCCTTTGATATTATCAGCTAGTCTGCTTATTTTTGGTTCTTTTCTTTGACCGCCTTTCTTTCCGCAAGCCCCAGACATTCTCAGGAAAAAGGAAAAGCTAATTCACCCTTTGAATAGTGACCTCCAGGGAACGCTATAAAAATCCCTTCATAAGATTTTAAGCACTGCAATTATTGACGAGAACTGTATTACTTTAGTTTCCTATGATCGGGAGAAGAGAGGAAAAAAGGGGACGAAGCCCAGGAGACATCAAGAGCTGTCAGGTCTGTTTTACCCACCAATGAGGTAGTTTACAGCGGCCCGTTCGCCACTCTCCCAGGATCCTGTTAAGAAGCTCTCTTAAGCCACCTTAAAAAGCACACTCAAACATTAATCAGCTCCAGCCGGACTCATGCCTCGCCACGATACATCAATACCCACTGCATTCTAAACCAATTCTGCCCAGTGACAGGCACCTTATTAAGACCCGGAGTAAAACCGCATGATAAGTAAAAGTCTATTAACATTGTGTAACTGGCACTATTGTCTCAGAGTGTAGGTCTGCAAACAAATTCATCCTGCATTACAATTAATGGGGGCTAGGGGGAATAGAGCAAGAGGGGGAGACAGAGCGAACGAGAGAGAGAGAGAATGAGAGAGAGAGAGAGAGAGAGAGAGCGAGACAATTCGTTTGCTAATTTCACAGGGTAATAATGAAGAAGGACATTGCTATGCAAGATCCTGAGTAAAAGCA
Source organism: Scleropages formosus (assembly GCF_900964775.1). Classification (NCBI taxonomy): domain Eukaryota; kingdom Metazoa; phylum Chordata; class Actinopteri; order Osteoglossiformes; family Osteoglossidae; genus Scleropages; species Scleropages formosus. The sequence goes on from NC_041806.1 coordinate 33,217,024, forward strand.
CTCATCGGAGGGCCATGTCTTTTCTTCATATGAGTGACAATTAGACCAACAACCATAAATCCAAAATATGAAAACCCACTAGCCACTGCATTGTGCATGTGCTGGTCTCCATTCTCCGGACTGATTGGCACCAGTCCTGCACTGGTGCTTTCTGAGAAAGAGGAATACTGATTTACGCATCTGTATTTCAAACTGTGACAGTTACTCCTTGGCCCCTTTAACAGCTATGAGCTTGGAATTTCTGATATATCTAAAAGAAATGCACCAGTAAAGGTGGTCACATACTTCTACGCAGGAAAACAGATGTATAAATAAAGAAATAAACAGGAGTGAGAGTATCTGGTGTCCAGGGTGTCTGTGTGTATGTATATGGAGGGTGGTAAAATGGTGATGGGGCTGATATCTGGATGCCAGAGTGAGGATTTCTGAGAACTTACAAGATGTGGGAAAGTTTCAGGTGTGCAGCAATACCCAGACAGTAATTCATTTCTTGGTGTCCCGCAGGGCTCGGTACTGGGTCCTCTGCTCTTCTCGATCTACACCTTCTCCCTCAGCCCTGTCATTGCCTTCCATGGATTCAAATACCAGTGCTACACTCATGATACCCAGCTCTTCCTCTCCTTTCCACCTGGAGCATCAGACATTTCCGCGCGAATTGTTGCCTGCCTGTCAGACATCTCTGCATGGATGTCTGATCACCACCTACAGTTCAACCCCTCCAAAATAGAGATCCTACACTTCCCACTGGGCTGTCCTCCTGTCACGATCTATCGATCAAACTGGACAACTCACTCACTTTGCCTACTTCCTCAGCTAAGAGCCTGGGAGTGATGATTGACTCAAGTCTGTCTTTCTCTCAGCACATCTAAGCCACAACCCGGACCTGCAGATATATCCGGCATAATATCCTCAGGATCCGGCCTTACCTCACAACAGACTCTACGCAACTACTTTGCCAGGCCATGGTGACATCCCGTCTAGACTACCGCAACTCTCTCCTGTGTGGTCTTCCTGCTACTGCCATCAAACCTCTGCAGCTGATACAGAATGCTGCTGCACGAGTTGTGTTTGATTTGCCAAAGCGTTCCCACGTATCTCCTCTACTCTTTTCTCTGCAATGGCTTCCTATAGCTGCCCGGATCAAATTAAGACCCTGGTTATTGTCTACAAATGCATCAATAGAACTGCTCTCAGCTATTTACAAGACTTGATCAACCACTACACCGCAGCCAGACCCCTTCGCTCGTCTACTTCTGCTCGCCTGGCGGTCCCGCGCATGAAAAGTAAAGCACGGAGGTTCTCGTTTCTGGCTCTGTTGTTGTAGAATGACCTTCCCCTCTCACTCTGAACTGCTGAATCTTTGTCCACATTCAAAAAGGGTCTTAAAACTCATCTCTTCCGGACTCACTTCGCCCATGATCTCTTAAGTTCATGTAATTTATAACTGTTCATGATCATGCTCGAATCAGTCCTTTACAGAGCCACTCCTGCAATGTAACGTAAATGTTTATATGCATCACAAAAAAAAAAACTACTAGAAAGGTGATTAGGAATTAGGCGATATTCTAGTAAAGTTTCATGCAGCTACTTGTGTGATGAACATCAGTGCATATGGTGAAGGAAACAACTAACTGTACTTAAAAGTCGCACAGCTGTCTTTTTCTCCTAAGGTAATGCGCAAATTGTATTTTCTATGAGATGTACGTCGCTTTGGAAAAAAGCGTCTGCTAAATGAATAAATGTAAATTTCATTCCATGATTCATCCTACCATGTCTCTTTGCCATGTACCATTGTAACATGGGGGTTGCAATGTACTGTATGTCTCATTACATTTACATTTATTCACTTAGCAGACACTTTTCTCCAAAGCATCTTCCAATGAACTCTGTGTAGGGTTATCAGCCCACACACCTTATTCCCCAAGGTGACTCACACTGCTAGATACACTACTTACAATGTGTCACTCATCCATACATCAGTGAAACACACTCCCTGTGTGTCACTCACACACTATGGGGGACCTAATGGATCAAACCCATGTTCTCCAGCACCACCCAGGCGCTGTGAGACAGCAGTGCTACTCGCTGTGCCTCCATGCCACCCATACTAGTTACTAGTTACTCACCAGTTAGCAGGTTACTCAGAGAACCCATAGAAGCATGTGACCAGTTTCAACCAACCAACCAATGTCAATAACTGCTTGTCCCAAGCAGGGTCGCGGTGAGCCGGAGCCTTGCCCGGCAACACGGGGCGCAAGGCCGAAGGGGGAGGAGACACACCCTGGACGGGACGTCAGCCCGCCGCAAGGCACCCTAAACAGGGCTCGAACCCCACACCTGCCACACAGTGGGCACCGGTGAACAGTTTCAGTCTGAGAAATTGTGTATGAGAGAAAATAATGCTTAAACTATTCATCAAAGAATTTTAAAAAGTGGCGTAGCTGCTTATGCAATAATGTAATGTGTATTTAAAAGTGGGTAACACTGAACCTTTAAACAGAGAATCCAAACTGAATGCAAAGTCTGCAGTAAAGATCCAAATGCGCAGTGCACACATGACAGAAAATCAGGAGTATATTGCATTTCAGATTCTTGCTTGGGCAGTGATGTGGATTTACTGTGTCTACAGGTTTCTGACTGGCTGTTGCTTTTCACATTAATTTACTTGCGGGGACAACTCATGCCATACAAAGCAAGCATTTGCCCTTGTGACCCTGCAAGATGTGCTAGTTTGTGCTATAATCAATTTTTGCACTTAAAAAGAACTGTGAAAAAAAGAATTTCAGACAAACTCGCACACACACAAAACACACTGCGAGGACTTTAAATAACTTATGGAAAAAAGCAAGCCTTATCGACTGGCCGTCTTGTTGGCTGACACTACGACATTCGCCTGATCAACTTACCAATGCAGTTCAGCGTGCCCATTTGTCTACGCCGTGGTCCAACTAATAAACACAGATTGTTGAAGGTTGAAAAGGGTTATCAATCAAACAGATTAAAAGTCACAAATAAATACAGGCACATTGATCTTTCGGAGTTAACTCTTGCGACGGAAATTTAACCCTGGCTCATTGTAAGAGAAATGGAAGGCTAGAAATAGGGCAGATCAATAGATCTGACTGGGAAAGTGTGGCCCATCCCCAGGGAGGACGTTATTGTGTTGCTGAGTAGCGGTGAGATATGATCCTTGGCTAACGTGTACGGGCTGGAAAATGGATCCCAGCGCTGGGGAACCGTAAGTGCTAATGTGGTTAAGTAATGTGGTACAAAATAAAACGCGGTAAGCATTTAATAATGTGCTCACGCACTTGTCTCTGAGACTTCAGGGGATAGAGATTCCCACGAAAAAAAGTGCTTCAGGCAGCTCATAAAATGTAATAACAAGACCATTACTGCAGCAAAATACAAGTGAATTATTTTCACTTTTAGTTTGTTACTGCTGTCACATCAGGCGCTCTGACTTAAGGTAGACCTAAGTACCAGTCTGAGTGTCAATTTTCCACGTTCTATGAGCATAAATATTTGAGTCGTTTTGTGTGATTTGCAATTGAATGTGAAGTGGCTGCCTTTTGACACTGCTGTGGAAGGGAGCAATGTAGAAGCAGGGAACAAAAGCAGACAGATGGTAGATGGTAGTGTAGTGGGTAGGATCACTGCCTTTGGATCCAAAGGTTGCAAGTTTGATCCCAACTTCTGGCTGTAGTACACTTGAGCAATGTACTTACTTACCCTAAATTGCTCAGCTGTATAAAGGGGTAAATAATTGTAAGTATCTTAACACTGTAAGTTGCTTTGGAGACAAGTGCCAGGTAAATGAACAAATGTAAGTGTAAAAACACAGCAGTGACATGCATGCAGAATTCCCCACTCATGACCACAGGAGACCTGATATCCCACACTTCTGGGGTATTTTCCTGTGACCCATGTCCTCCCCTGGCCAGTCTTGAGTGGACTGGACTGGAAGTAGGTATCGATCAAGAGCGCAGTCAATGCAGATGAGGGAAGAGCAGAGGCCATTAGAGAGCCAGTCAATGGAGGAGCCAGCCAGGGAAACTATAGCGGAACCTGGGAGACACATTGATGAGAATATAATCCCTGTCTAAGTGCTGCAGTGATGCATCAGTGTGCTTTCTCCATCAGTTCCCATACCATCATGTCAGGGCTTTTGCACAGCACAGGGACTCAGGGGGGTGGCAGGAAAACAGAATAAAACCTTTATTACCAGCATAAGATTATAGGTCACTATTGCCATCAATTGCCTCACGATAACTCACTACATCTAGTGTAATTTGATGCAGAGAAAATGATGCATAGTCACTTCATAGGGTACTTTGTTTTACTGCTGTATTGACAAGAGCCTACAGTTTAAATGCCAGTTTAAATGCTGTTAAACTCCTTTAAGTAATTATTTTTGTAACGGAAAATGATAGCACTGTTACAAAATCCTAAAACATTTGTTTCTGAAGGTATCATCCGCAGGGATGTTCACAGAACATTTTTGACGTTCAACATTCTGCTGCCATTAATGGAGGTGTGGACAGTGTTGTACACGCCTGGAATGGGCGCAACTCAAAGTAATTTTTGTTGAATACGAAAGCCTATACAGCTATCACAAAAATATGCAACACTTGCTCCACAATGACAAGAAATTATAATCTCTGCTAAAATACAAAACGTGTCAAAATTTAAATACATATATATATATATAACATAATGCACAAGCGGTTGTTGACAATGGATGGATGGATGGATGGATGGATATATATATATATCCATACATATATTGATGTATATAGACAGAGTTATGATATTTACAACACAATTTGCAACATTAATTGCTATGAACCATGACCTCAAATCAGCCTGGACAACTTTTACATCATTCAGTGTTGTGTATGAGTAAGTGAGTGATTTCCGCTATCTTAATAATCATGCGTTCTTGGCCATCACGATAGATCCTGTATTTTTAACATATGAGACCGTATTGTATATCAGTGATGATGCAGACCAGTTGCGATTATAACGAAAGTAGTTTTTAACTTGACCTTTTTTTTTTTGGATGCTTTTTCTTATTTATAACTATGTGTTTCAACTGTTTGCCTTTGTAAACCATTAGATATGATTTTGTATAGCTGTTAACTTAAAGCTGTCTTATTAGATAACTATAGTTAAGTGTTATACACACGCAGTCTGAAACTGCTTGTCCCGAGTGGGGTCATGGCAAACAAGAGCCTTACCCAGCCACACAGGGCGCAGGGCTGGAGGGGACACACTCCGGATGGGACACCAGTCCGTCGCAAGGGACCCCAAGCAGCACTCATACCCCAAATCGACCACACATCAGAACCCAGCCAAGGCCGCTGCGCCACTGTGCTCCGAGTGTTATACAAATCATTGATATTTGTCCAAGACAGAGGAAAGAGTAAATATATGGGTTTTTCTGAAAATTTCAGTAAAGGCAAATACTATTCATTATGCACAAAATGTAAATTTTTGTCTCTAGCCTGAGGAGTTGCTGGTGGTAAACCAGTGCAGACTCAAGAGGATGAAAATTAGCATTAACATTAAAAGAGTGGATATGTGAGATGAGACTACTCAATGGAGAAAAAAATGAAAATTGAGGAAAAAAAAACTACATATCGACTTCTTTTATCTCCAGTTGCGTGCAACACCCCTCGACCATTAGAAAAGCTGTGAAAAGATGAATACTAAAGTTGACAATTTTACATGAGAATATAAAGATGCAGCTAAAGAACCTGTTATAAAAATGTCGATCCATTTAATGCTCTTACGTTCTGAAATCATTAGCTCTGTTTTGTCATCTACTTGCACATTTAGGACAAATTTTATCCAGACATTACAAGTGCTGATCATGCTTTCATTTAAAACCACTCCCACTGAGAATATCTTAGAGATTAACACGGTGTGCTTAGTGTTAATTATTACATTTTGCACACAAAGCCGTAAAAGGACGTGCCAATTAAACAATACAGAGACAAATGCTGAACAACAGAACGATCTGAGCATCTCTGTTCTGTAACCATCTACTCATCCACTTCTGTTTTGTCATATCATCTCCCCTGGGAAAATCATACTTGGGTTCAAATACCAACACAGAAACCTTTTTTTTTTTTTTCCTCATGCATTATATGCATTATAACATTCGATTAAGTGGCAATTTACCCTTATCACATGCTGTATTAGTGATAATTTCTTTCCATTATTATCCCTAATAATCATTGAATTACTGTAGTTAATCAGTCTACCACTCTTGGCTTATCCCATCGCAATAAAAAGACCTGAGGGATTAACTATATTTCTTCCTGTCGTCCAACACTTAAGGCCAAACCAGGAGGTCCAACTGGATTAAATTATACATTACCAGCGTAAAGCAACAGTGATGGACCCGGGAGTTTAATACATTTCTTTAATTATTTAATGGCTTTTCACTTCCCACTTTCAGGATTTCTCCACTTGGTATGAAAGTGTTTGCTGTTCCACCGAATTCACGTAAAGAGCTTATGAATCCATTCAGTTCATTAATCTGCCAAGTGTGACTTCACTTTAGTACTGGGCAATCAAAAAAAGAAAACAAAAGGCAAGAGGCAAGTGCCAGGGGAAGCAGGCTGGACGACAAGGACGTTTACAGAAATGAATAAGATGCAAACATCATATTCATAAACAGTGAATGCGGTACGCAAAATGCAATCGACCGGCTGAGAAAAATGACGAAAACTCTACAGGGAAGAAAATGAGTGCAGCCTTCCCAGCACATGTCCTCAATTTCTGTGATTTATCACTTAAGACACAGCCTGAGGCACATTAACCAGATAATTAATAATTTCTCAGGGGCTACCGGTTTGGCAACTGTTTCGTCAACCTGCATGAGGAGGGTAAGAGTGCTGGACGCTCCAGAGCCGTAAAAGCAGATTGACAGCAGTACTGCACCCATGGTGTGTCTACAAGAAACAGAACATTGGAAGAACATTTGGACTTGACTACATGATCTACGGATATGAGAGACAGAAAGCACCCAAGGTGGGAAAAGGCATTAAAGCTAAATTAGCAAAAGCCTGAGACTGGTAAAAAAAATGAAGCTTCATTAAAACAATCCCCATATACACAACCTTTATCTTTTAATCATGACTCATTACATGACTCGTTCACTGAATCATAAATCATTACAGGTGATTCAGGGAACATATCGAAGCGAGCTCAAACAGAACCGCTTTCCTTCTATGTTAAGACAATCATGCATTTACAGATGCTCTGGGGCTTTCTTTTCAAACAACACAAACAGCCACAAGTGTATCAAACCATATGATATGTTCAGCCAGAGCAAACAGAACACTTCTCACACCATCACTCTTCCCACTTTTTAGCTGGATTGCCCTCTAGTGGAAGCTCACCTGTTGGCATGAGGGTCATAATGTCACATGACAAGAACCTGGGCAACACCTTTCCATGCCTTGGCTGAGCAACGTTGTAACGCCTGACAGCAACCAGCCAGCATGTCATCGGCCCTGAAAGACCCCAATGCCCACAACCCTTCTGCATTTGCATCTTCTGGCTTCAAACTATGAGTGTGAATGAATATTTGGTTTGGAAAGGATTCCATGCATAAGGTGGGGAGATCAGGAGACTGTGATCATGTAGGGTTTGGAAACGTTACTGTGGCTGTTACGGCTGGGAGTTTTGCATGGAGCCAGATCCCAGTTTCAGACAAATTTACAGACACCAAAGGCCTGGATGTGAAACTCTAACTGGAACCCAGTAGACCTACTCTTTCCATGTTGTTGGTTCATCCAAAGGCAAACTGCAGGCTAAGCTAGATCCCTTCAGCATGTGAAAAACTCAAACATGTGTGTTTGGGTCTTTCGCCATACAACACGGCAGTCACGTGCATGAGCAGTCTGTTCACTAAACATACTTTATCAGCCAAACCAGCACTACACAGGACGTCAGTGTTTATTACAGATTTCTCTCCCTCTTTATTTGCTGGTATCTCTTGCCATTCTGGTGGGAGTGACACTGGAGAGCAGCAGAGCTGCATGCCTATCCAGCTCTTTAATCACAGTTAGTCGGCAAAATTGTCTGTGACAACTAATCCAAAAAGCAGATTATATTTATTTTGGCCACAGCGGATAGTAATTTGTTAAAATCAACAAAGCCTTTTCATTAGCCCCCTACTGTCCTCAGTGCAGACGTTCATCTGGTCCCAAACCACGGAGTAATATGCGCAAGCTGCTGGAAGGGCTGGGCAGAGGGAGGAAGAGGGACACCAGAGGATGCTGAGGAAAGGTGAAAAGAGAGAGCAGAAAAGGAAGGTCAGCCTTTAGTGTGACTGCACCACCCAGTGCATCCTCACTCTGAAACCAGGTCTGTCCGCTGAAGACTTGGGTATCATAGCTTTGGCATGAAGTAACACATTCTGTTTGAACATCAAATCCCTCCCTGCTCTTGTCTCTCCTAGGAAGGCAGGCCAGCAGTTTTGTTCCATTCTGAAGCATATGCTGAGAAGCCGTTCCCAACACTCGATTCTCAGTCACATGGCATTCCCATTAATATCTACACCGTGGTTGAAATTCATAAGCCGAAGCAAGATTTCAATAATTAAACAGTTCTTTAAAAACAAGTACCATGTATTAACTCCACTTCATAACCATAAGTGAAACGCATATTGACACCACAACACAACGCATGAATTTGTAGTAACAAAATTTTTTAAGTAATCGGGACAAAATAGTGACGTAGAGTGAATAGAGTGAATAGTGAATAGAGAAATCCTTTTTCTCTGAAATATGCAAATCTGGTTAAGGTGTGATTTGCACAATAAGAGAAAGTGCAAGTTTAAGGAGGTAGTAGAAAGATATTTATCCTGCATAAACCAAAATAATTTTGATTAAAATTAACTGATAAATTGATGTACGGTAGACCTCAGATCAGCATAAGATGAAAAGGCCTGAATCTCTCTAAATCTGTGGCTGTCAAGCCAGTCAACACACTGCATACACACAAGTATACATGAATGTTTAAATGGGGTCAGACCCAGAGGAAAAATAAGTAAGGAGCCGAATAACTGGGAGCAGGGAAAAAAATTGCCTATCGACCTCTCCCTACGGCTCTGTCTGGTTCACTTCCATTAGGCTGCACAGGACACCAAGCGTGTACTTTCACACTGCAGGGCTTCCATCACGAGAAACGTTATCCCAGCATGTTGATCATCTAACACTGCATTCTTGATGTGGCTGAAAAAAATGCAGACTCCACTCCTTTCGTGAAGATTGCAGGAGAACCGAACTTCTCCAGCAGGACCATTTTATGTAGGAACCACAATACACACAAAATACTACTCAAATAGCTGATTTGAAACAAACACTGAAACCCAACAAGAAAGACTAAATGGCATGCTTAAACCCCTGAAATGTTTCCTTTGCACAACTATAACAAATCGTCAGAAAATCAATGAGAATTAAATGAGTACTGAGGTGTTCTCAGATTTTACTCATTCAATATGTTGTCCGAGTCAGGGTTGCAATGGTCCGGAGCCTATCAAGGAAGACAGCACACAAGGCTAGTCAGGGTATACCCTTGAAGGTCCCCAGCCGGGTAGTCACACATGTATTCACTGACACGGCACGCAGAGTCGGCAAATTAAGAGTTACCAATTCACTTAAAATGCCTATCTTTGGATTGTGGGAGGAAACGAGCACAAACATGGGATGAACACACAAACTCCTCACTTACTGCACCAGATTCAAACTGGGCATGCTGGCACAGCAAGTAGTGCTGCTCTTTCACGGCACCTGGGTGGTGTAAGAGGATGTGGGCTTGATCCCTGCTGAGTCTGTGTGGAGTTTGCATGTTCTCCCTGTGTCTGTGTGGGTTTCCTCCCACAGTCCAAAGACATGCTGTACAGGTTCACCCATAGTGTGTGAGTAACAGAGGGTATGTGTGTGTTCCACTGATGTATGGATGAGTGACCCAGTGTAAGTAGTGTATCTAGCAGTGTAAGTCACCTTGGTGAATAAGGTGTGTGGGCTGATAAGACTACATAGAGTCCATTGGAAGTCACTTTGGAGAAAAGCATCTGCAAAACAAATACATGTAAATGTAACCTGTGATGCTCCTTTTATGTTTTTAAAACAGATTTATTGCAGGCAAGGTAGACTTCTGCTTTTAGCAGCTGACAAAGCAGTCACTACATGACTGCTGTCATCTGTAGAATCTACAGTGGCATGTATGGCTTTGCAAGGGCTGTCATCAGTGCTCCATCCATGACACCACAAGGAGAGCTGTAGAAATCTTCCAAAACTCTGATTAAAGAAAAAAATTCCATATAACATGACGAGGACTCACCAGTCATTAAAGGCCAAAAGAGACAAACCAAAAATGTTTGTTGTGTACTCGAGCAAAGCAAAAAACGCATCAGTGATTGGTGTGGAAAAAACCAGATGCTCGTTTTGAAGAGAATAATCTGTATGTTGGTCCCAGGAAATTAAAGTAAATAAACTGAGTGGAATTTGCTTATCTGTTTCTGGTCTGGGATTTTTAAAAGTGCAAAAACAGCTGAACAATGTTCTCAATAGTTCTACAGAACTCAACAGTGTTCCGACCCACACGGGACATCGGCACCGAAGCCTACTGTCTAACATCAATGTTAAGAATCCTGTTTATGGAAATAAAAACAACAGACACAGTCTTTAACTTTGGATGAAGGGATCATTTCATAGCAGATCTTCACCAAGATCTTGACCATGAAGATCTTGACCATGATCTTAACCAAAGTTTAATTTTTATGTGTGGCTACAAATGTGATAGATGAAATCAGATAGCACCTATCACCCTCAGCACGTCGAGAAGTAGCACTGTAACACAGATCCAGGCCATCAACAGCAAATCAACCACTGTATCCAAGAAAAGAATAAAGTTTTAAAACCTGACAATTGTAATACTAAATTAACTCTGTCGGACCCTCAAAAATACAAAGGAACCTGTAATTAAGATTTTGCATGCTAGGTGTATATACGCTATGGCACTGTAATGTAATACGTAACACAATACAGAACATCCACATCAGGTTGCAGCCAGCACTTTTCATCCCAAGATCCAAATTTTTACATTGCAAAACAAGCAATATATCTGTCCTTGAGCAGAACAAAAGAACACTGAGGTATTATGGGAGACGTGTGTGTGGTCTTTAGCAGAATAACCTTTGGAAAGTCATCTATGTACACTTGGTCGCAGCCTCTTCCAAAGGGGAAACTCCCTCCCAGAAACTCCCAGTGTGTCAGTTCATTTCTGTAATACTGATGGATCCTAAGTGTTGTAATCAGATGGTTTGACCAACAGGTGTGGAAATCGACTGATACTTTCACACGTGTGCTGACGGTACGGCAAAGAGCGGTGGAGGCCCGGCTCAGGGACGCTGCTCTTGAACCTGTCTTATTCACGGTCTCAATTACACTCCAACGGCAAAGTCGGAAGTTGGGTGTTGATTCCTTTTCCCTAAGTTAGCTAGACATGCAAATGGTAGTGGTAGTGAATGCTACAAAAACCCACCTACTTCCTAAAATAGATCAAGAAGACATATGCATAAAAATGCCAGCATGTACTCTGCATGGAAATGATGCTAGAGCTCTTGGAGTCCTTCTGAGAGAATCACACTACATACCTCGAATTGCAGCTGACAATAGGAATCAGATGTGTGCCGGAGATGGTGAATAATGGGTAGTTTGGAAGTCAATGGTGGGGGTGGGGGACAGGCATGTGCATAGGGGATGCATTCTGGGCACGTAACAGCTCTTCATCCATTTCATTCGAAGTAAAGGCATGGCAATGCAATATTCATGTTGCAATCAAGACCACGTGACAAAGGCCCAAGCCATTAGGGACCAATCTCAGGTGTCCTCTACAGGACAATGATTTTCACATGGTACTTACACATGCTGAATAGTTTCCTCTCCACAAGAGCGCTGTTATGCAACCCGTATTCTTTACAAACCATCCCTCCCAGCCCCCACCTGCTCCCACCCATTCTGCAATCAACAAGAACACAAATCAAATAGACAGGGGAAGAAGCTGATAGTTTGATATGGTAGGGTGACTGGTTCGTATCAATTGATCTGCGCAAAAAGCCAGCCTTGGCTTAGTCTTTTCAAAGAATTTCCCTGGTAAAAATCTGTCTCTTTCCATCTTGACAGTTATCCTGAATTCCAGCTCTGTTACACAACGCCCAAACACTGATGGTTATGCCACACATTCATCTGCATAGAGTGACTTTGGTGCTGGTCAGTTGTAAAAAAAGGGCCACATTCCCCTTGTCCTGTGCCATGACTAATAACATTTGCCTTGCTTGATTAAAAATGTTTACTTCTTTACTCTTCAAGTTAATTAAAGTAAAGTCTTCTCACCCTCTTAGCTTTTAAGCCACATTTTCTTTTGGTACACGTTAATATTTGAATTCATGGAAATGTTTTCCTTTCATAAATCAGACAAATTTACAGTATGATGCAAAATATTTTTACTTAATTTTCTCCGACTACATTTCTCATTCACAGAATTAATCAGCCCCTGAGTCTACTCGTTGTATGTAGGCCTTTGACGGCAACTGCAGCCCAGAGTCTCCATGGAAATGTCCGTATGAGCTTTGCACGTTTACAGTGAGGAATTTTTGCCCATTTCTTCATGCAAATTTGCTGCGGTTCTGCCAAGTTAGACTGGGAGTGTTTGTCAGCAGTTTTCAGGTCATACCACAGATCTTTAATGGGATTCAAGTTCTGACTGAGCCATTCCAAAATACCAGCCCTTTGGTTTTTCAACAATTCGTTTGTAATCCTTGCCATGTGTTTTTGGTCGTTGACTTACCAGCAGATCTGCTGCCACCTGAAGAAGCTTCTCCTGGATATGTCTGTATTTGGCTCCATGTGTCTTGCGTTTCTAGTTTCAGTCTGAATGCGCTTTGCAATTGTCAGTGTTGGTCTGTCAGTCGCTCCATTGATAAATGGATTGCGTGATCTTAGTAGTCTTGAAGGTTTCTCTTTTGTTACCGTGAACTTAACTGTGCTTCTGGGAGAGTTTAACTCTTTGAAAGCATAACTGATTTGATTTGTTGTGTCAGGGGGTAAATGATTCATGGGGTACAGGGTAAATGATTAATTTTCAGATATTCTAATGAATATTTAGTCATATTGTGAAAATGATGAGTTACTTATACACAAGCACAAAAGTAGCATTGACTTACTCATCTTAACTTGACCTTGTTACATTTACATTTATTCATTAAGCTGATGCTTTTCTCCAAAGCGACTTACAATGTTAAGGTTACAATTATTTACCCATTTATACAGCTGGGTAATTTTACTTGAGCAATTTAGGGTAAGTACCTTGCTCAAGGGTAGTACAAACCTTAAAAAACAGAAAATGTAAGAACTTAATCCATACGAGTACATTCTGAAGGTACTGTATATTATCAAGTACACCCATCCCTTGCCTGCTGGGATAATTCATTCTGTGAAATCACCCCATTTGGCAACATTATTTCATATGGGGGGAAAGAAATTGATCCCTAGAAAAAAAAATATGTTGTCATGTTGGCACAGAGCAACATGGTGTGTTTGTGACACTTGTGTTTACATAAAATTAAAATAGCAAAATAAAAGGTATTTCAATGCATCACAGTAATGACCCTAACATACTTTGAAATACTTGTAATAAACATTGTTAGATTCTGTCATTTGACTGCCAGTGTCACCTTCGGGCTCCGACTCGTAAACCATGAGAGAAACACTTGTCTTATTTGTGTCCTGAAGGGGAAGGCTCAGGGTCGTGTGCAGTATCCATGCTGGATATACAGAGAACATGACACTTTCAACAATTTGTCACCACTTGTTAAAGATTCTCCACTTCGTTATTATTTTTTTCATTATTTTGAAAAATTTTATAAGCAGTTGAATTAGATCAACTGATACTTGCAATAGTATTTTTCTGCTTCTGTTTGTTTAATGTTTAATGCGCTTAATGATTTCCAAGTTGGCATTTAATGTTGTAAAATTATTTTACTGTCTTTATATTTTCTGTAGAGGGGTGCAGTTTGGCCAGGTCCTGCTCTCTAGTGGGTCTGGGGTTCCAGTCCTGCTTGGAGTGCTGTGTGATGGACTGGTGTCCCGTCCTGGGTGTGTCCTCTCCCTCTCTGGCCCTACGCCCTATGTTGCTGGGTTAGGCTCTGGCTCCCCGCAACTCCATATGGGACAAGCGGCTTCAGCTGGTGTGTATGTGTGTACTTTCTGTGCCTTTTACTACACTGATGGGAGGCACTGTGTAATATTTGATACTCAATGATCTGCATTTGACTGTGAGATTAAGGCTTTATTTATAGGGTATTCATATTATGAAAACTGATTAAATTATTTAAATCATTCCGTTAATGATTACATATGCATAGTTAATTTCTAAAAGTTAGTATTGAACATGCTATTTCAGGTGTGATATATTTCCTTTGTTGAGGGCTGTGATTGGTAGAGAATGTCAGTGTGATATGTAGTAGAAAGTATAAGTAAATGGCAATTGATTTTGTTATGGAAGAAGCATAACATCCATGCGTTTTGCAGAGTGAAAGATGCAGTAGGCAGAGAACAAAATACCCACTGTGAAAGAAAAATGACTGTCTGACTGAGAAAAACGCTATTGTACTTAACAATAAGCCCACTGTGTAAAAAATTGTACGTATTTTCATAAGCCCATAAGCCGTTGTAGCTGCTATAAGAGGGATGGATATACAGGATATAGGTTTTAAAAGAAACATGTTACCATGTTCTTCAGCAAATACTGTCACGCCCTCCACTTCCACGCAACAGGGAACACCTGCGGCGGATCACGAGATGTTCACATAAAAGGGGAGCTCCGAGCACAGCAGGACGCGGAACCTTAGTTCGGCCTTGCTAGTCGCCTGTGTATTGCATCTGCTCTCCTTCTCATCCGTTTCCTGATCTCCTTGCCCTTGTTCCCAAACCCTTCTCCTGTGTCTTCAAGTCTTCCCGGTATCTTTTCGACCTAGTGCCTGTCTTTGTGGATTACGTCTTTCGGATTCTCCTTTTTTGCCTACGTTCGTGCCTCGGTGACCCCTGCCTGTATTTGGACAACGAGTTTTGGATTTCCCTTAATTAAAACATCCCGAGGCCCACAC
Organism: Scleropages formosus; assembly: GCF_900964775.1. NCBI lineage: Eukaryota > Metazoa > Chordata > Actinopteri > Osteoglossiformes > Osteoglossidae > Scleropages > Scleropages formosus. Next base: position 33,232,211 of record NC_041806.1, read on the forward strand.
TTGGGTCCGGCGTCTGAATTCCGAGAGGAGAACAGGACAGATACGCTATTAAAATATGCTCTTTTGACTTGGTTCATTGTAGCTGTCAAGGAAATTTACACTACACATCTATATCAATACACATGGAGTCGCAAATACAGCAAAGTTCACCGGAAGAACACTTCTAGGCTTCTGCATTTCAATAACTTTATAACTCCCTGCTAAAAGAAATAGAGGTGCTTCACAGCTATGTTTAGTTAATGCTTTTCTCTAAAGTAACTAACAATGTTAGGCTACCTACAATTATTTGCAAATTCATACAGCTGGGTACCATTACTAGAGCAATTTAGAGGAAGTACCTTGCTCAGGGTACTACAGCTAGAGATCAAACTTGCAACCTTTGGTACGAAAGGCAGCAGCTCTAACCGTTACACTGTCCCCACTTTTCCTAGCATGTGCAAGGATCAGCTTGTGCAGAGCAGCAGTATTTATGGCAATACTACCCCTCAGCAAGCAGGTGATCAGCTTGAGAAAGCTGGAGTCCCCTTTCACGCTGAGAATTAATGGCCACACATCTAGTCATGGGGGGGGTGACGTCATGCTGACTGATTCATTGGCATTAGATGGAGTGTGTCAGTCTCCACCTCAACCCTTGCCTCTGTGTACACTTCACCACTCCAGAGGTTATGCAATCAACTCGGCAGCACTTTTCAGGTCATTTGCATGTAATTGAGAGAGGGGCAATAGAGCTCCTCGCTAATGCCGCTCTCTGCACATCCCATTGATCGTCTCTTTCAGGTGAAGTACTGCTACTCCGTGGCCTCCACTGTTACCTCCGAATAGCCATCTGCATAAATGGAAAATTCAGATATAAAGGCCTTATAGCGTTTTTCTACACTATAACTGAAATTTAAACTGATTTTGGTATATGAACAAAATAATACATTTTTAACTGACATTGATTTAGGCGCACAAAGAATTTGTCATAATTCTGTCTACGAATGGTTAAAATACAAAAAAATTACCTGCTATTAATTTCTTAATGGAAGAAAATCCCTATTAGTTTTTGATACAGTTCAGGAAGCAGAAGAAAATTTTGTAACTGAGTACATTACTATATATTAAATAAATTATATTCTCCCTCCAGGTATTTTCCTGTTTTGTCATTTTATAATTGTTTACATTATTTTCCATTAGTTTATTTTTCCAATAATTGTGAAGTGCTGACTTAGGACTTCAGGAAAATTGCCTTATCTCGCTCCATTCCATGACATTTGCTATATCTAGAACAAAAAAGTTAACATTCACTATCAAGGGGTGCTTGTCCTACGGCAGGTCCGCAGCGGTCTGGAACCTATCCCAGAAGCACAGGTAGCTACACACAGTAACTCTATGGGCAATTTAGAATCACCAGCCCACCTGGGACTGTGGGAGGGACATGTAAACTTGATGCAGACTGAATGGGGATCAAACACAAGTCTGATCACATAGTCAAGGTGCTGTAAGGAACCCGTTTAAGCACCTTGCCTCCGAAAACATGAGCAGTTCTAACAGCACACCTTACTGTGCAATAATACATTTTCAATCTAGCAAGCAACATCTGGTATTGCGATAACAGAGATAAGAGGGGATGTACAGGTAGGTGTGACTATGGGTTTGACGTGGTTTATTTTGCCATTACGACAATTACTGTTTACTCTACAATATTTAGTTCAGCACTCGGGAACTGCAAAGCACAACTTAAAGTATTATTTACATTCATCCTTTCATTATCAACTACTTGACCAGCGTAGGGTCACGGTGGTATTATTATCATATGTCAAAATGGTCCATTTCTACAAAATAAAACACAGTTAAATGCCCAGTCCCTGCAGAGATACTTCACGGTTGAGGAGGCAGCCACACCTGTCCGATACAGCATTAGTGTTTGGGAATTATTAGCAGATATTCCACATGCCCTGGAAGCTCCAGATATGTCCCACAAATGGGCAAGAGCTCAGAGAATGCATTCTGCTCCTCAGAGTGATGTCCTGAAGTCCGTTCTGGCAATGGGGGGTGCCTGCATCAGTGACATGATAACTGTGAATTGGTAAAATGAGAACGCTAACATAATGGAACAGAGACACTTTAAAATGAACATTCTTCGATCTAATTTGCTTTGAAAGTGTGGATATGATGTAACACAGTCAAGGGTTTCCTAAAAGGCTCCATATTTATACATCATCTATACATTTGTCCCAGTGAAACTTTCAGACACAAAACAGATAAGAGTTTTAAATGTCAATTTTTCGAACATGATTATTGCCGTTTTATGGCTGCTTTACAACTTACTCTCTCCATTCAATACTTCGGTACTATTTAATCAGATAAGGTAAAATTAAAGTAATAAATGGTTGTGATTTCTGTGATTACATGACATTTGTAAAATATATTAAAATATAATGTTTAAAAAAATGTAAACTCAGTTTATATATAATTTAATTTGAAGCACCCTGATTCGCTAATGAAAACGTAAACCAAAATTATAAACAACTTAAATAATTTTTTGTGGAAAGGTCTTTAAATCCTGCATCTAGCAATCATGAAAAAGGTCAGCGATAATAGGAGACTACAAGTTTTGCGTATGTAAATCTGGCTTGAAAGAACAACAAGAAAGTGTTCATATTAATTTTTTTTTATCTTGCTGCATCAATGCTATTAGAGAACCACTGACATTTTCGGCTTTATCTCAGTGTTTGGTGCATTTTTCTTATTTTTATTTTTTTACTAAATGTGCTGCGCTGATAAAAGTGTCTTGCTTCCACTATGTCTTCAAAATTTACGAGGACAAACCTAAATGTGAAAAATCCAGCCCAATCTCGTGGCACGTGTCAGTTCCCCTTTCTCGTAAACGTCCGAAGGAGAGCGGTCGTGTCTTGGGGACACTTGCTGTATAGCATGCAGCAGCATCTTCCTTGCCATTTGTGAAAGTGCCAGGCATATCTTAATGTTAGGAAACCGACAACTGAGAAAACATACAATTTTGTATCTCATCTTAATTCCATCCTCTCATACTGATCAAACCAAATCTTTTTGAATTTTAGAGCTGGGTTCTGCTGAACAAAACTTCCATGGCATTCATCCATGCTGACTAACCGGATCTCAAACTCACCACTCAGGTAAATGCCTATGAATCGTTCCACTGTCCATCACACTTGATCTCTGAACCCAAAGATTACCCAGAAGGTCTCTCCATTTTTTCAGCCTGATGATTCCTGGCAATGGTCTGGTTTTCTTGCAGACCCCCACACATTCATCAGCCTTTGCTGCTGCAGGCAAATTTCAGTGCTCCAATCAACCTTCCCAGTGCTAATGGCAAGATATGAGGTCCAACCAAAAGCAATGACCTCCACACCATTTGCAGCTCAACGATAAATGTGCACTAACCCCTGTGCTCTTTTAACACATTTCTACGTAACACTACCAGTAGTTCTATGAGCTGAAAGCACAAACTGAACTTACATTTACTCATTTAGCTGATGCTTTTCCCCAAAGTAATTTACAATGTCAATCTGCCTACAATTATTAACCCATTTATACAGCTGGATAATTTCAGGGTAAACACCTTGCTCAAGGGTACTCTAGCCAGAAGTGAGCTTCAGACCTGAGATCTTTGGGTCCAAAAGGCAGCAGCACTAACTACTACGCTACCAGTTGGCCCCAAACTTGACAGTTTCACTGCATATGCAATTTTGAACTGTACACAAGTCAACCATAAAACATACAGCTAACCTATATAGAACACTACAATATTATTTCCTTTCAAAGGAACAGCATTGCGGCTGTCATCTGAGCATAAATATCGTGGCTACAGAGAAGAACTTGTATATGTTACCCCTCTTGATGAGCAGTTCCTTCAATGACAATCACACTTGCTAATCAAGCTACCGACATTCTCTTCATACTGACATGCATTGTCATAATTTCACTACCATTTTAATAAGTGATGGAGAATTTTACTAACAATAACTTTCACTAATCTAGTAAAGCTTTGAATGGGACATGCCAAGAGAACACTGTCTGAATACGGCAGACCTGCTAGCTGCAAATTAGCTTTCCTCTAAGTAGATGCAGATGGTTTTTGGAAGAGTTTCCCATTAACATTTGTCATCTAGGCACCACAAACCATACGATCCACTCCACACACTAATTGTATGCCTATGACTTGATCTTTTTTGGAGTATTTATAAAGAATGTTTTGCTTTATGCTACCGTTTGAAGACAACTAATTATGTATATTTTCACATGGGTTACTTCTATTTTTGTTCCAGCAAATTCAAGGGTCTAGAAACTGTCAGAACTAAGGGGTAACTGTGAGATGGATGAGGAGTGTGAGATTGTATTTAATTCCTTTTACTGTTCCACGTAGACTAGGACAGAATACTTGAAGTTCGGGAATGAATATTCATGACTGACGCTATACAGGTGACACTCTTGACTCCTGCTATTTTAGAAGCCTGCAAAACAGCACAAGCCAACTTCATGTTCAGAAGAACAGGATCCCAGTGGACCAGCAGAAAAGCCCCTACATAGTAATAGCATACAAAGCAACACGAGCAGCAGTAACCGCGTTCAGTCACCTGTGCCTGCTTACTGTTCAATAAAGCCAAACCTACCTACCCCTCTGAAGTTATTTCCTGATTGTCACTCACAACTGACATGCACAAAATAATAACTGTAAAAATGGACACTGACCACGTTGCTGAAAAGAAATCAAAAGTTTTAAATGTTATCGGTTTAGATGTCTCTGTTGCCCTCGGGGGAGCGGGGTGGCGCAGTGGGTTGGACCGGGTCCTGTTCTCTGGTGGGTCTAGGGTTCAAGTCCTGCTTGGGGTGGATTGTAATGGACTGGTGTCTTGTCCTGGGTGTGTCCCCTCCTCCTTCTGCCCTGAGTTGCCAGGTTAGGCTCTGGCTCCCTGCGTCCCTGTATGGGATAAGTGGTTTGGAAAGTGTGTGTGTGTGTTGTCCTTAGATTCCATCCTGGTATCCTTTTTTTAAGAAAACAGCTTTGGTGACTAAAATATTGAAATCTTATAAGACAGTAATAGCTCAGACCTTACTATTATATTCACCTCTTTGGACATGCTTGGATATATGCATAGTCATATGTTAATGGACATAAATGATACATCAGAATTACCAGTGGGGATCTTTAATAGATATTTTTAATTTTTTAAATAAATATAATATAAAGAATTTTAAATGTGGCCATTTCAAGAACAGTGATGGTGGTGGAGAATGGTGGTTCTCAACAGGCTGAGTGCTATCTTCTTAAATTCTATTCAGCAATTCTTAACAAAATGTTGCCACTCCTGAATTTGATTCCCGTGCGCTTATCACAAAAACTATCTCAGGTACAGAGTCACTGTTGCCGCCCGCCCAGTGGCAGGGGGTGAGGAGAGTGTAAAAATCTAGATGTAAGCACTTCGACTCCCGCAGCACAACTGCTGATGTGAAGAAGATATCTGAAAGCACAGAAGGTGAACAGCTGAGGTGTTACAGCACTGCTCATGCAACTGGTCTGAACTATACGAGCCAAAAAGTGCCATTTACCACTAGGTATGTGAGTATCCTCCCTGACTTCTGATTGGTATACACACACACACACACACTTTCTGAACCGCTTGTCCCATACGGGGTCGCGGGGAACCGGAGCCTACCCGGTAACACAGGGCGTAAGGCCGGAGGGGGAGGGGACACACCCAGGACGGGATGCCAGTCCGCCGCAAGGCACCCCAAGCAGGACTCAAACCCCAGACCCACCAGAGAGCAGGACCCGGTCCAACCCACTGCACCACCGCGCCCCCCTCTGATTGGTATAATTAAGCATAAAACTGTTACCTTTTTTAAACAAACTCAAAACCACAAAAGGTGTTTGGTGAGCTGTGGCCAATAATTGAGCACGCGGGCAAAATAAGCACAGACGTGAAATAATGCTGAGGTTCTCGATCACATTAATGTCAAGTAATTTGCTGTCGCTATTATATATGGCCTGAACCCGAACTCTCTTCTACTCAGATAAGTGCTTTCTTGGTGTTAATAAGCAGAAAAACTGGTGAAGCTCAGTTTGTTGTTACTAGAACCCTGGATAAACATCTCCAACAGGGCAAATTAAGTACATGCTGGTATTTCCATCATGGGAAATGCTCAGAGCACATGACTGTCCCGTGTGACCTTGCCCAGTACATAAAAAAACAACCAAGGTATGTTTCATAAAGCAGTTATGGTAATTTTCACGCTATCTAAAAAGTGCACATTGTTACAAAAATACACACACACACACTTTCAGAACCACTTGTCCCATACGGGGTCACGGGGAACCGGAGCCTACACGGTAACACAGGGCGTAAGGCCGGAGGGGGAGGGGACACACCCAGGACGGGACGCCAGTCCGTCGGAAGGCACCCCAAGCGGGACTCGAACCCCAGACCCACTGGAGAGCAGGACCCGGTCCAACCCACTGCGCCACCACGCCCCCTGTTACAAAAATAGGAAATACTATTACAGACAATAAAATGGTAGCATGTGGAAGCGTCCCAGGTAACTCCAGAAGTACCATGTTCTCTACCACTAACTAGGTTCTAAGCTCTACAGGAGCTGTTGCCAACAGTCCATTGGTCCACAGAGGGCTTTGAGTTTAGCATTGCAGCGCTATAACTTTACATCTTTAAAGAATTCAACTGAGTTTTCAACATTACTCACAGAATAAGTGTCAAAATCCAGACTTCCCATAGCATGCATTACATTTACTTCTTTAACTGACGCTTTTGTCCAAAGTGATTTACAATGATTTACCCATTTGTACAGCAGGGTAAATTTTACAGAAGCAACTTAGGAAAGGTGGCATACTCTTACCAGAACCCCAGTCTGCTACCCCCCATGCATTCATTTGTGGGTAATAAAGAAGACTGCAGGTAGGGTAGTGGTCTACAGACTGACACTGACTGGTACCCAGTCCCACTCTTCCTCACTGCAGCAACACTCTTGAAGAAGACACTTACCGTGAATTGCTCCAGTGAAAACACACACCTGGAAAAGTGGGCCAAATACTGTATGTTGTTTTGCTTTGGATAAAAACATCACATAAGCAACACAGTAATAAAAGTACATTTTATGTCACAGTTGTGTGGCATCAAAAAGGGCAACAAAACATCATATCCCCCCAGATTTGAGCTCCATTAGCAAGCAGCAACACCTGCTTTGCCCGTGATGGCCTAGCGTTGCTCAGATGGCACAAAGCACACAGCGAGAAGCTGGATGCATGCTGTAGGAACAGTTCCTTTAGCATTTGTAGCCACCTGCTCCTTCTGTGAGCGCCTGCAGAAAAACGGCTCTGAAACGGAGCACTGCGGTGTCAAGACCCATTGACTTACAGTTCTGTTCACATGCGGCTTCACTCTAATTGTACTCGCAGAGCTTCGGGATGAAATGGGCAGGGACATATGTGCATTTCTTATGGAGTAATTCAGTTTTCAATAAATATGACTGCCTTTTCTACCCAGGTTGCTCAAAGGACATTTAGATTCCCTCCTTCCATAATAATAATAATAATAATAATGATAAAAATAATAATATGGTGTAAATGTTCATGCGCCGTAACTTCATGATCATGCCCAGAAAAGCCTTTACACAGCCGTTAATTCAGTATTTTACGTAAATGTTTGTTTACTTTTTTATATTAAAAAAAAAATTATAGGAAGTTGATCAGGAGTCGTCTATCCTGAGTTTTATGCATCTACTCATGTGATGAACATCAGTCCAGAAAGTGAAAAGAAACAAACTAAGTTTACGTCTGCAAGTATGTCTCTCTTTCTCCTAATGTAATGCAAAATAAATGAATACATAAATGTAAATGTAATAATAATAAAAAGTTCTAGTCCGACTTTGTACAGTGCTGTCTTAACTTTTGTGTGGGCTGTGTGTGATGGGGAGATAAAGAAAGTTGCATTTAGAGCTATCCATCTAAATTACAGTTAAATTACAGTTTTTTCACCGTTATTTCTCCCTCTTTCTTCAGGGAGAGTTTTTCTCAGGAAGCTGGTGGTCTTGGGCTGGCAGCTTCACAAATCGCTGCGCTTATATTTTTCGGAGGGTATCTGCATGACAAGTTTTCGTTGTGATTGCCTGTTTTAGAGCAACACTGTGCTTTATGAGAGTAGATGGTGCTTCATTCAAATCATGAATGATGTGTCTTTTTACAGCACTTGTTACCGAGCTGTCTCGGCTCAAAGTGGGAACTTGGCAGCCTTCAGATCTTCCATTTAAGTCCAATAAATTGTAGATAAAAATATACGAACTGCTGTTTTCTTGCTTGAAAGTATGAGAAACCCTAGTGTAATTCTGTCAATGACACAATTTGTACGATGAAACCCTTGCTTCAGATTGAATCAAACCTCGGTCTCCTTTTCTAAGAGAAAAGGTTTACTTATTACATGTAGTAGATGTTCATCAGGTTAGCTGACATGGTAACAACAATCAGGTATATAAAAAATCAACCCCAAACTACGGGTGCGGTGGCGCAGTGGGTTGGACCGGGTCCTCCTCTCTGGTGGGTCTGGGGTTTGAGTCCTGCTTGGGGTGCCTTGTGATGGACTGGCGTCCTGTCCTGGGTGTGTCCCCTGACCTTATGCCCTGTGTTGCCCGGTAGGCTCTGGTTCCCTGTGACCCTGTATGGGACAAGCGGTTCAGAAAATGTGTGTGTGTGATCCCAAACTAATTGATGAAGGATCTAATTTCCACTGCAAAGTTTTGGGAGCCTCCTCCTTTCCCTGCCATCATGGGCAGTGACTCACCCTTTGCCCACCACTGTAGTTAAACAGCAGAGCCATCAGCAGCAAACTGGTGAAGTTGTTCCTCACCAAAGAGCACCCCCTCTGAGGCCATTCCTGCTAACAGTCATAAGGTTCTATAATGAGTCCTCTCACTGTTGGGGTGGTACTGCTGTCTTATTGTCACAGCGGTATTGAGCTGTCAGTATTACTTTTCATTTTTCAGTTTTTAGCATTCGCTCTTTTTTGAACATTTTATTTATTCCTGTTATTCCAGCTTCTGTTAGTACTTGTATGCTACTATACACACACACACACACATTTTCAGAACCGCTTGTCCCATACGGGGTCACGGGGAACCGGAGCCTAACCCGGTAACACAGGGCGTAAGGCCAGAGGGGGAGGGGACACACCCAGGACGGGACGCCAGTCCGCCGCAAGGCACCCCAAGCGGGACTCGAACCCCAGACCCACCGGAGAGCAGGACTGTGGTCCAACCCACTGCGCCACCGCGCCCCCTCTTATGCTACTATAGCCTTATGAAATTTTCTTCAGAATCAAAAACTATCTATCTAGCTAGCTAGCCAGCTTTCTATCTACAAGCATTTAAGTACGCATAACTCTGAAAGTGGTTATAACACCACAGCAATAGTCTTATGCTTTCAATACCCTATCAATGCCAATGTAGTGTGTGAATATGCAGAATATGTACTTGTATTTCTAACTTTAATCTCCTCTCAGCGACAATCATCCTAATCCACGCGTAGGAAAAGAGGCCCATACCAACACACCTTCAACACCCTGCTTAACAAACGACATAAGAATTTATGGAGGTGAGCAGTGTTAGGTTTTTGACAAACAAAGTATGAGAAAGTAGATCCATAAGAATACACACACACACACACACACACACACACACACACTTTCAGAACCAAAGCTACAGGAATGTTAGAAAGGTAAAAATAAATAGACACCTTGAAATAGTCACCATGGTGAACAAGGTGTGTGGGCTGATAACACTACATAGAGTTAACTGGAAGTCGCTTTGGAGAAAAGCATCTGCTAAATAAATAAATGTAAATGTAAATGAATAGTACAAATAGTAACCAGGGTATGGGGAGGATGTTCTCCACTGCCTTTGATCAGAACTCTCAAAGCTAGATGACTTGCAGTTCCATCGATGATTGGCCATCCCCTTAACTGACCCATTAATTATACCAGTAAACACAATGGTTAGTTAAAATGATGTCAGCTTTCAGCCGTTGAAGTTTTCAAAGACCGTTATGCTGTGTCACAGCATGAGACGAGAGCTCTATAAAAATAAATTGAATTGAACTGAACTGAAGCTATTTTATAGCTGTTAAGCAGGTAACAAACAGCTGGTAACAAAACAGAACTGAGTAACAACAGCTATTTACAATTCATTACATTAAGGAGCTGCAGATTTATGTTCTTAACTTCTGTTATTGTATAAATTCAAATTTCTATAAAGAACAAATGTGTGTATAGTATTAGCAAAAGCCATTCATTCATACAGAATACTAAATAAACCTAAAAATACTGAAGTGAGTAAGAACTTATTCACTAAATTTTTTATTAAAAATAAGTAAAAAAAAAAAAAAACAATACGTGCTCCGGTCAACTCAAATGCTCAGGCTGGATATGTACAAGTTAATAGACTGTGGGTTATCCAGGAGCCTGAGCTGTGGCCAAGAGGAGTTTCAGAAATGAGGTCAGCGACACGCTCCGGGAAGAGAGGGACCAGCAGGACGCAATGACAGAAAATGGCCTGGAAGGAGGATGAAACGGCCTGCTGGACACCACTCACACGGAAGTGAGAGGAGAGGTTTGCTGCATGCAATCATCTGCTGACATGGGCCTCTCTCCCCCATATAGCGCTGGAAATCAAGCCGATTTCTTTCCACCGCGTTCCTGACGCTCTCGTGCCCAAACGCCACTAGGCACATTGGGGGCACTACGCCTTTTTAAGATGAGATAATCCTCTATTAACCTTCTCAAGACATTATGACCCCCCCCACCAGGATCAGGATGAATGTCACTATAACTGCACCAGCCTCCCATTAGGTACTGTATGCAGATATTTATATGCGGACACACGTGAGAAACGCACTCCCGTTTCAATGAAAATACTCTGATGCGATGTGATACAGAGGTCTGGGCCAGGAGCATAGAACCATCCGGAGCAGGCAGATGCCATTCTTCTCCACTCCCTCCCTGTCACAGGCGAATGGAAAATATGACACACGGCACAGCACGCCTGAGACATTTATTGAATTAAGACGAGAATGTCTTAGCCCAAACGAAAATGTCCTTCGAGTCGAAATCAGACGCCACGAGATCAGGGTAACAAGATGACGGGTGTATGATATTTTTAGGACACGGGATGCTGATCTTGGGAGAGGGGACCAGGCGGGTGTGACTGTGTGGCAGAGGCACAGAGTGGGAGAGCCACCGCCATCTGTGGTCGTGAAGCAGCTGTGAACCAACAGCAGGCACTACAGTGCTTCTCAGACACAAACCCCCCACCAACTTTTGAAGACATTCCCGTTTTGCTTGCATCTTCTGCCCCATTATAGGACTGGAGCACAAGCCCCCTCTACAGGACAGCCCAAGACTCCAACTCTGCCAGCCCATTGCCAGCAATGCTGTGGTCCCGCTCTCTGAACCCACTCCTCCAATGACCTTTCCTGCTGCCTCTTCCAAAAGGGAAAGGCCAGTGAATGAGTGCTGAGCTCTAACTGCACATTACGACAAGATATTTACCAGTTCCTACTGTCAGCTATTCAAAAGCGAGGACTACCTGTGCATACCACTCACATCATAACACAAATTTACACAAGAATTAAACTACAGGAAGTGACCTTCACAGGAGCAATGAAACAGCATGCGCTGTAATAACCTGCGTATAATTACAATAAAGCAGAATCCCCAAATTAATGATCCTTGAGTCTACTTAGAAGTCCACTTCACATTAAAGAGTCAAGATGTTCCTCATCCCAGACTCAGGCATAAAGAGAGAAACAGTCCATTTCAATGAGAAACAATGTTATAGAGCAAATAAAAATATACAGCATGGTGAGGAGAAAATCTCAGCTTGGGTTTCAAAGCAGGACTAAACAGTAGGAGTAAGTACCCAACCGTGAGCAATGAAAGACCCTCTTTACTGCTTCCAATACATTTTACCTTGAGAAATTATTTAAACTCAGAGATTTTGCAAGAAGCTATGATCTTGAAGAACCTGGTGCTATATTAATTTCATTCCCCTCTACCTTTCTCAACCCGGGGACCCCTGACCTGCCTTACCTGTATAAATAGAAAGAAGTAATTTACCAGCGGGAAAGCGCTGAGGGGCAAACATGTCCTGGGTAATGAAGTGTTCAGCTTGTGCATGATTAACCAGCTGGTGGGGTGGGGCAGAAAGCATGGGCCATGAAATAAGCGGGAAAAATTGATTAGCAATTTCCATTTACACAGCTAAACAAAACCTGTTTTGCATATCGGGGTTGGCAAGTTTGACGCAACCCACAGTGAATTTCAGCCAAAATGGAGATCCTTTTGTTGCAAGCAGGGGTATTTCAACAGCCATATTGTACAACAAAGGCATAAGTATGCTTCATTGTTTGATGTCAATTACCCAATTCTGAAAATTGAAAAAGAAAAAACAATAGGTCACCTAGAAGAAGGGTACAGAAATACTGAAATAAGTTTTACCTTGACACAATGGATATAAACTGCGTGGACAAAACAAATCATATTATGGTCACTAGAAAAAACTGGAAAATGTGAAAGGGGAAAAAAATATGCACGCTTATTCAAATTATTTTCTACAAGCCCAAGAAAAATAAACTGAAAAGTAAAGTTTATAAACATGCAAGCAAAGAAAATGTGAAATAAACTTCTGTTAGGTAGGATTACCTGGTTTCGTGAAGGACTTTACTGAAGTCCAACAGTTACACAAGTTACTAAGCATACTCATAAAAAGCAACACCAAACCTGACTCCTCTTCCTACCCTTTCCATATTTGCAGCCTTTCCCAAAAGCAATCCAACATGCCAGTATTGCTGTCCTGTCAAAAATCTATCTCAAATTAGCAGCCATGATGTTACCTGCTATGAAGCAATAGTACGGCCCCTGACTTGGACCAATAAATTCCAGCTAGATATGAACAAAGGTCAGACATCCATAGCTAGCGAGGAAAAAATAACCTGAGAAATAGTGCATTACAAGTCTCAAAATAATAAATACCAGTTTTATAAAACCATAACTGATGGCTGTGAATTAGATTATCTCAAGATATCGACCTAGCATCACTGCGAATAGAGAAGCAAAGCCAAATGAAACTGAAAGAAGGCTGTCAGGGAGGATAGGGAGTCCTGGGGGGTGGAGTAACTTCTCTGTGTGATGCCCTGCTTCAGCAAGAAATACAAAAATAAAACAGAAATTCCAGCATGGAATGATATTTTTAATGAAAGAACCAAGAATATTGAAGCTTTTTCAAGAGCAACTGTCAACTAAATTATTTTCTTTGATGTTAATGTAAAGGTTTTGTACAATTATGTTTTTACAAAGATAATTACTAGTACTAGTACACACACACACACACATTTTCAGAACCGCTTGTCCCATACGGGGTCGCGGGGAACCGGAGCCTACCCGGTAACACAGGGCGTAAGGCCGGAGGGGGAGGAGACACACCCAGGATGGGACGCCAGTCCATCGCAAGGCACCCCAAGCGGGACTTGAACCCCAGACCCACCAGAGAGCAGGACTGTGGTTCAACCCACTGTGCCACCGCACCCCCCTCTAGTACTAGTAGTTAATTATATTTCAATTTAACCAATTGTTTTATTTGTTTTTAAAAGTTCACGGTTGTTCAGAATGGTGAGACCCATCATTCCTATCATTGTTATCCTTGTCATCCTCTAATGACTATTAGTGATTATTACAAAAAGTTAGGACGGACATGAGTTTGTGGAATAAAGCCCGGCTGCTCTGGGTCTAGACCAGCAGTCACTGGCCTCACTAGATGGGCGCCAGAATCAGACTGGGTCTAGTACCATTTCAAAATTGTTTGTTTTGACAAGTAAACCTTATCAATGTGAATATGAAGAATATTCAGAATAAGTATTGGAACACAACTTAGGTCACACAAATCTTTGGTGGTCCAATTTCACACACACACACACACACACACATTGTCTGAAGCCGCTTGTCCCGAGTGGGGTCGCGGCGAGCCGGAGCCACAGGACGCAAGGCTGGAGGGGAAGGGGACACACCACGGACAGTGTGATTTCAGAAAAATACAATTTCCATTCTGAAAATTCACATTCACATCACACATTTTTTGCATTTTATGTCTAATTTTGATCTACTTTTTAAAGTATGGCTGGCCAAAGTGATGATTGTAAAAAAAGCATTATTGTCCAAGGGCTTTTGGAAGTCATAAGAAAGCTACAATAGTAAAACAGAAGTTGGGTGTTATAAAGCGCTTTAAAAGAAATGGCAGAACAAAGTGTGCCAAACTGCATATTTTTTCATTGCTTTCATGTGCTTTGTCAATTATTTACAATAGGTTGTGTTTTGGTAAGTTTTATTTCTTCTGCCTCAACACCATTTCCCCATTGAAACTAATATTTTCATTATGCAGACTGATCCATCTGAATGCATCCATTTTTATGAACTAGCATGGTATAGTAGAACTGACTGCATTCCTTATACACTCATTCATCGTTCCATGCATTGAAAGGCTTATATACATGAAGCAACTTTCAAGTGAAGCTTCACCAAGTGAGTTATGTGAGAATGCTACATTCACAGGTAGAAAGAGGTAATTGTGCTTGCATTTTTATCCCATTTTGGATTATGTTTGAAAACAAATTTCAGCGTTTAATAGCTCAAACCTAAATGTATCAGTAACAAACATCTACGGAATATAAAATCACAGCGCATTTCCCAGGGGAAACATTTTCAAACCAATGCCGTACTAATCAATATTAAAAATCAGAGGACTCTAAGCAGCCCAGGGTGTTTTGTTGTACTCCTCGCTACAATATGTGCACTGTATTCTTGATTTCCTTGCAACCTGCAGTCTAATTCTAATTTAAAATAGTTTCATGATTCATCGCTCGGCTCGGACTTCCCATTTGTATTGTTTACAGCATCCTCTTGAACTCAGCACTTCGCAGGGATGGAACGCCATTGTTACCAGGTTCGGTGTGCACTGTGAGAAAAGTATGCAGCGTTTTGCATATCTGTAATGAAGGACATCTGCGGAGGAGTCGCCTTCCCAATTACAGAGAGAGAGAGAGAGAGAGAGAGAGAGAGAGAGAGAGAGAGAGGGAGGCGTGCTACAGAAGAGGGAAAGTAAAGAAGGGCATACCTCCGGTCCCAAATCGTGACCACGGCACTGCTCTCACAGGCAGCAATCCCTTCATTAGTTTCACAGCAATACCCTGACAAAGTGTAATGATGCTCTAACTACGGCAGATGACCACCGAGCATTTTAATAATTGAGCATTTGGCCTCCGTTGCCCGGCAAAAAAAAAAGAAAAAGAAATCTAAAGCATTCTGCTCCGGATATAGACGACACGACAAAATCGGTACAGAAATCTGAAGGTGATCAAGTGTGCCTACATTTCACTGAGTGCTGTAGGTCTCACTGCGAAACTATGTATGTGTGTGCGCATTATTATGAGTGCAGGCACAAGAAAGTACTAATCTGATCAAACCTCCAATGTGTCCCTAGGCCTTTGGAATGCAGAAAGGCTCTTCTGTAACATGCATAGCCCTGACGTCAAGTATACAATTAATGCCTCACCAGCATAACTCCAAAGAACGGAACACGTGAGCGCGCTCTGCGATTTGGCTCACTTTTTTGCACCCTCCTTACTGTTACACTGCGGCGTGAAGCGCTGAAAAGGCGGAAGTGCTCTCCGCACGTGAGGTGTCAAGCATGCTGTGTAAACGTTAGGCATGTGCGAGGTGCCCAGGCTCCCGAGGAGAGCGATCGAGGCGGAGGGGTGGGTGCAGGTTCGCGCGGCACACGAGGCGCCCTGCTCAACTTTGGCATGGCGTGGTGAAGCATACGGCACTTTGCCTCTTGTATAATCCCCTGTCACAAGGCATTAGGCAGCGAGACAGAAGCGCGCCGTCGCGGGACACATCTGACAGCGAGTCGCGGCCCGCCCGGCAGCACCGCACGTTCCTCGGCTCCCCGCCGTCCGCGCCCCCGTGCGAAGGCGCGATACTTACACCGGCTCCCCGCCTTCCTCCTCCACTGTTTTTTGGTGCGGTTTCAAGGACAAACGCTCTCTTTTCCTCTCGGCTCGCTCCCTTTTTCGGCGCTGCGACGCGACGGCGCGCGCAACCTCCTCTGCGCTCCTCCGCTTGGGTTGGGGTGGGGGGGGGGGTAAGGGGTGAGCCCTATCCCCGCAAAAAAAAAGAAAAGAGAAAAAATTACCGTGAGGGTCCGGTGTTGGCTGAAGCTCGGCTACCGACTGCTCTCCTAACTGCGACCCCCGCGGTTAAGAGAGCCGCTCCTTTGCCGAGAAGGAAAAAAGGGCTGCGGCTTCGCGTCTCGAGGAAGTCAGAGAGAAACCGCGGGAAGAGGGAATCCGCGAGCGCGGCCGCGATGCGGGGCGAGCCGGCGGGAATCTCGAGCCCCAGTCGGCGCTGTGTCCCGTCTCACGCGAAGAGAGAAGCCCAAACGGATCGCTGGGACGGCTCGAGTAAACAATCCGAGGCGTTTCGCTTTAACCGGGACCACATTTGATTTGTCTGCCTATGTATGTAGCTGCAGCCTTTTTACCACATCATAAACCGCCAAACACAGAATTCTAAACAGCCCTACACATTTTAACTACCGAATGTGGTCTGTTCATTCTTTTTAAAATGCCCAGTGCTGCATTTCCGGTCATTATACTACTTCACGTACTGTTCGTTGTTTGAAAAAATCGTTTTCTTGTCAGTCCGAAAATAGGAAGACATATTATTTACATGTAAATTGCAAAAGTTTCTAAATTAGTTTTGATTGCAAATCCATGCCAAGCACGTTTGCACAGTCATTAGACTTTGAGATACTAAAGTAGAGAAGTTAAAGCTTGTTTTTATTTGATTGAGGGCAACAGAATGACAACTGGTCATCAAAATAACTCAGCTCTGCTTAACGTAACAACAAAACATCACACTAAGGGAAGGTTCCCGTCATTTCATTTCAACATTGGACCCATTTTCATACGAATGCAATAGCAAAACGCTGACGATCATGACTTTATTCCTAAGCGCTCAGCAGAATCTAAAAGGCTAAAATGTGAGCAGCTAAAAGAAACAACTTAGCACAGTTGCGCAGCTTCTCTCGTTTCGCCCCGCGCGCTCAGGAATGCAGGTAACGTCTCGGTCGCGCGCAGCACTGAAGCGCCAGGCCGCGCAGTCCGCGCGCGCCCCAGCCGCGAGACCGGCAACTTCGCGCTCGAGATGCTGAACGGGACCGACGACGCGCGTTTCCTCCTCCCCGTTTTCACCAGGAGCAGGTACTTCTCAAAGCGCGAGGTAAGAGCAAACACAACTCGCTCGGCAACTGCACTGTCGTCTTTTACTTCTGGCAGCGAAGGTTTCGAACATTTCAAGGACAAGGCGGGCGGCGCGTGCTGCGGAGGCGGAATAGGCAGCACGCGCAAGTTTAGAGACGCGGAGAAAGAGCCGCGACCACTGGTCTCCGACACACACACACGCCCTGAACCGGTGCAATAACGAAGGACACACGGTGACGGTGACGGACTCCACGTGCGCCGCAGCATCTTTGACTTGCACCACACTGCAGGAGGAAGGCATCCTAAACTGACCATTAGTCATCTCCAGCGTTTGTGCCCTATTCATTCTGTCCTCAAAAGTGATTTCATACACGACGAGGGGGAAGGAGTGAAGGGTCTCTAGGGGGGTTTGGGACGTGAAGATTGCAAGAAGCGATGCCATCATCTCACCCTACTTTAAAGGTTCCGTTACCTTGTCAGTCAGATGTATGTCGCGCGTCCAGGTAGCAAAGGTGGCACTTAAAGGCGCAGCTGCAGCTTTCCTGCCACCGCAGCTCTGCTCCGTGCAAGGGCTTTCCTACCACGCACACACCTCTTTGCATGGACACGTGCACTGACTCAGGACACGGGAGTTTGAGGGGGAAAAGTGAACACAAGCACAGGTGCTTCCATCGCTTTAGCTGCACTCAGACGCTCTCTGTGCATGCACGGCTTTCCATCATGGGAACGGAGCTCGGACACTGACCATGATCTTCTCTGCAAAGTCCCCTCTCAGGTGTAATGGCCTAACCTCTGCCTGATCCATCACGTCGCTCTCGGTTCCTGTTTCCTTGTCATATGCTTATAACCTTCTTCGCCACATTGTGAAGCATCTGCTTCTCATAGCAGGTAAGAGTAATTTTTACTTGCTGGGTCCTGCTCTCCAGTGGGTCTGGGGTTCGAGTCCCTCTTGGGGTGCCTTGTGATGGACTGGCGTCCCGTCCTGGGTGTGTCCCCTCCCCCTCCGGCCTTACGCCCTGTGTTGCCGGGTAGGCTCCGGTTCCCCGTGACCCCGTATGGGACAAGCGGTTCATAAAATGTGTGTGTGTTTTCCATAAAGCAGAGATCTGGTTATTTCATTTGATCTTTAATGAAGTGGAGCTATTCATTTAAAAGTTTTTAAGGAAACAAAAAATATTAAATTATATCTGCTATAATACTCCCAGTACTGCAGGGCCCCATCTGGGTTTTAAGCCTGTCTGCTTTTGGATGCTACTTCTGATCTTATTCTCCACTCATTATTTGTTCATAATCTTCTGCTATCCCTTCAATCTCCAATAACCCATATGGATGTATGAATATCCATTTATCAAAGTGTTGTGGGTCTGTTCCTGAAACTAGATGATGTTGTAACCTTTACCAAAATATTTAACCTAAGCTGTTTTGGTAAGAGAGGGGGTGCGGTGGCGCAGTGGGTTGGGCCGTAGTCCTGCTCTCCGGTGGGTCTGGGGTTCAAGTCCCGCTGGGGGTGCCTTGTGGCGGACTGGCGTCCCGTCCTGGGTGTGTCCCCTTCCCCCTCCGGCCTTACGCCCTGTGTTGCCGGGTAGGCTCCGGTTCCCCGTGACCCTGTAAGGGACAAGCGGTTCTGAAAATGTGTGTGTGTGTGTGTGTGTGTGTGTGTGTGTGTGTGTGTGTGTGTGTGTGTGTGTGTGTGTGTGTGTGTGTGTGTGTGTGTGTGTCTTTTGGTAAGAGTAAATCTGTATAAATTAGTGAAAGTTCCACCATTTGTTTGGGAATACTATCAGGAATGTTTATACGTTGAATATATGCAAATGTTGTTTGTAGTGGAAAAAAGAAAATCACCTATCTTGCATTTAGGCCTGTGAAACAACATAGTTACATCATTGCCTTCCCATGAATACATAGCATAACCACCAGAGAAATTCTGAATTATTCTGATAGTTCTCTAGGTAATTATAAATGTTGAAAATAACATACACAAATTTATTTAGTACATGCATTTCACAGAACTAGCTTGCAAGCTGAGAGCATGCAGATGCTGTACTTTAGAATCAATTAAGAGGTTGTGAGTACACAAAGGAGCCAAATAAGTACAATCAATTATTTGAAGCTTTTCTCCACATAGTGCATCAAAGAGTAATCAATTTAACAATAGGTTACCTGACAGAATGCATACTGAAGGGCTTCAGTCACATAACATGCTAACAAAATCACAGATACAGCGATAATAATTTAAAATTTAAGTAAAATTACAAAAAACTACATATATTTACAGTTCATACACACAGTATATATGGTGTTATATTATATATTGGGGCAGCAGATAGCATAGTGCATAGACCTGCCACCTTGCACTGAAAGGACACTGGTTCTAAATCCCACCTTCTGCTGTAATACCCTTGAGGAATATACTTACCCTAATTTGCACCAGTAGAACTTGCCCAGCTGTGTAAATGGGTAAATCATTGAACGTAGCTTAATGTTGTAAGTTGCTTTGAAACAAAAAATTTAAATAAGTAACTGTGAAATAGACATACAACATGCACCATACAGTTATACTTGGTTAACCCAGAAAGATGACGTGCTGCCTAAAGTTGTGGCTTTTCAGTTTTTTCTGGAGTTCTGGAAAGGATTCAGAAGTTCTAACTCAGGGCAAGATTTTTCCACCTTTGAGGGGCCCATGTACGAAAGATATGCAGTCTTTTACCATGAAGATGACGTGAAGATGCTGATCTCCAAGATTTTGATGCGTGTTGCTCATTGTTGAGCGTCTGCAGCTGGGATCGTCCTTTTTCCCTGGCAGGCCAGAAAGTAAGCACTAGGGTTTCAAACCTAGACTATCCTATGATTTCTATAGCCAAAAGGAAGAGGTGGAATACAAGAATTCTTAAGCAGGTTGAAGACAAGTCACAAAGCAGCATTCCACATGATCTGCCACAGTTGAGTGGCACATGCTAGGAGTCTTTCCCCCCCCCCCACATTTATTCACTTAGCAGACACTTTTGTCCAAAGCAACTTACATTGGATACTATGCAGGGTTACTAGCCCACACACCTTATTCACCAAGGTGACTTACACTGCTAGAGACACTACTTACAAGGGGTTACTCATCCATGCATTAGTGAAACATACTCACTCTGTGACACTCACACACTATGGGGGAAGCTGAACAGCATGTCTTTGGACTGTGGGAGGAAACCAGAGCACCCAGGGGAAACCCACACAGACACAGGGGAACATGCAAACTCCACACAGACTGAGCAGGGAGTGAACCCACGTTCTCTCGCACCACCCAGGCACTGTGAGACAGCAGCACTACTCACTGTGCCACCGTGCTGCCCATTTTATGAAGGAGATGCGGTATTCTAGAAATGAACACAGCCTCACTCAGTAGTTGGTGAATAGCACCATGAGGCAAGGGCAAATAATCCAAAAGTTATAGTGGAAGAATTTGTAAGACCTGTTTAAAAATGTAGGGGGTGTGGTGGTGCGGTGGCGTGGCAGGCTTGCCTGGGTCCCACCCTCTGGTGGATCTGGGATTTGAGTCCTGCTTGGGGTGCCGTGCGATCCACTGACGTCCTGCCCTGAGTGTGTCCCCTCCCCTCCAGCCTTGCGCCCTGTGTTGCCGGTTTCGGCTCTGATTTTGCACAACCCCACATGGGAAAAGCGGTTTCAGTCAGCGTGTGTGTGTTTAAAAATGCTACGTATTTAAATAAGAAGCTACAGCTTTGTTCTCAGTACAATTGCCTGTGTGTTAGTTTGCATACTTTGCAATAGTTAACACTACAAAATTTATGATATTCAGTTCAGTATTTGACATAAAATGAAGAAAATCTCTGTTTGCACAGATCAGATTCCACAATTTATTTTTCTTTTTATCTGATCAACACTTTTATTGAATAAGACAGTCATAACTTTGAGTTCATTGTACATAATATATGAATAAAGTAAGGGCTGACAACTGATTCCTTGCTGTGCTTCCAACATAAATGTGAATATGAAATGCAGACACAGTGTCTGGAGACTGTCAGCATGTAGAGAATACAGGATATATACATAGTATATGAACACCTATGCTTTACAAATGTCTCCTTTGAAAAACTGTTGTAAATATATCTATTATTGGAACATTGATTTGTTACCAGTTTTTTGAGGAAGGGATGTTTTTTGACCATTACTGTTACAGGCAGTTATTCTCAGATCTTGCTCCACAATTTTCACATGGGAAACATCAGAATTTACCTCTCAGAAGAGTAAAATGCAAACCCAGATCAATGGACGTAAGTATCACTTAAGGTGTTAAAATTGTTATAGCATTTCAATGGAAAGCTGCATATGTTCACTGTAATTGTCTTTTGATTACTGTATTTATGTTGTTCTTTTTTCTGTAACTTTGTAACTTAAGTGGATTTATTCTCCTGAAATTGCAGTGCTCATAAATCAAAGAAATTGAAGAACATGTTTTCTTTTATTTTGTTCTGTATGTTTTTATAAAAAGGGATCCACTGTGCTCTATTTACTGTTATGGATTAATTAAAAACTCTTATTTTAAACTGTTTTTAACACCATATTGTTTGGATCTGTATTCATATTTGAGTTATTTACCAAAATTGTTATGAAAATGAAGATTGCACTTTATTAATTAGACATGGATTACATTTCTTCGACATTTGTAATTCATTTAAAATTTCACAAAAAAAAAAAAACTCAAAACTTGAGAAATGCCAGAAATTTCCCATGCTAAAGTGAACAAGTAAAGCTTATTAGTTTCGCTGATCAACATTATATAATGTATAGTAGATTTTTTACACCACTCAGGTACAGTGAATGAGGTGAAAAAACAAAGAAAAACATCTCATTGTAGTGCTTTACAAAACTTCAAACTTCAAATCCCAGTAATGAATGTACAATCAATGGAAACTAAAAGGTAACAGAAAATTATGCGTTTAGTACATATTCTCTAGGGGAGAATAGTTCTAAGCATGTTCCCTCTAATATTACTCTATCAAAGTGTCCTCTCCTCTCTGGCTATGATCATGACACAGACTGAGCGCAGCAGGATGGACAGAATTCCAGGCTTCAAGCTCAGTGGCTCATGGCTGTTGATACAAACACAGGCATTTGAAACGCCCAGTTACTGATGCCAAATTTGCACAAACAGCAGGGTTCGAACAGGCTCTTTGCTTATGTATATCCATACGCTAGGTCTGTACTATAGATTTTGATTGATTTACTGCCTTCATAAATGTAAAATAATGCTCAGAGCAGAACCTCTCAACATGAAATGAAATAATGTAAAACACTCCTAATGAAACAAATGAAATAGTTACACGGATGTCTGAGTCTGGTTCAACCGTAAATATGTGACACATAAAGCAAGCCATAATATAATTTTTGCCCTTATTCACTTGTAAAAAAATTTGATGTTTGTTTCACTTTTGGATATGTAAAACATGGAACTTATGATATCTTTATACCTTTTTGGAAGTGTTTTTTTTTTTTTTTTTTATGAGATGCATTGAAGGGCAGCTACGTTGCCAATAACAATAGAAGCATTATTGCTATTTTTATTATTCTTTATTTGGTAGGCATATTTGTCAAAAGTGACTTGCAATGTCAAGAGAAACACAATATATTAAAATACATTAAAGTGCTTAGTCTAAAAGTCCAAGGGGGCCGATCATGTAAGGGTGATATTGGCTGAAGTGCAGTTCAATACTACAGTTTGCACAAGAACAAACAGTAACTTTTAACAGATTGAAAATATTGATCTGAAGCTAGGTGGAGGACTCCGACTAAACCTTATTAGTACGCTTTCTTACAGAATTCCCCAAAACTTTCGAAGTGTGGTCTAAAAATTTCTAACTGGTTAGTTTTTTTTCCAGAACATTTTTTGTGTTTGTTTAAAACATCCTCTTTACCTGGCTGTTACCACCTGGACATAAAATACATATCTGCACTTCCATAAAACAAGAGAACTGAAGTATTAAGTTACATTCTTACCTCAGACATTCTCATTATGCCCATTCGCTAATCCAGATCCATTTCAGCACCTTGGACAGCTCAGCAATTCAAACCCTTTTCGTAGGCATTTTATCAAAAGTCAGAGATGGTAGAATTGACCAATGTGCATCTTGATTTTGGAGATCAAATGTTACAATGTACGGTGGAAATTAAGTTAGTAAGGTAAACTTTGGTTCAGTCAGAGCTCCAAAAATGCTAAAAAATTTTGTAGAAAAGCTGAGCTTTGTTGTGATATTCTAAAATCACAATGTTTTGGGTTTCATGTGTGAGGATATTTAGAAATATTCATAAATTCAAGATTCAAGAGTTTATTATCATATGTACAGTAAACAGTCTGTTACACCATACAATGAAATTCTTACTTATTCTTATATTCGTAAATATAGACAGTACAACTCCTGCTCAGAGATCTTTTCAATACTTTACCATGGTGTGGGAGCACATGGAGTCTCTCTTTGCTGCCACCCGTTGCGGGTACAGTCACACGCCTTCCCCAGGTCTTGTCCTCTTCAAGTGGACAAGGGCAAAGACCACAGGGCACAGCACATATTGAGACATCTGTGTCATGGGCCCACCAAGTAGTGTTGTGTTGCAGGCTCTCATCTTCCAATCTCAGAATCCCGATTCGAATCCCGCTCCTGCTGTAGTACCTTTTATCAGTGTACTTACCCAGCATCAATACAGTGAGAATGCCCTGCTGTATGAATTTGTAAATCATGGTAAAGTTTTTTTTTTCCCCCCTAGCACTCTGGGACCCCTCGGACACAAAGGCATCATCTCAATAAAGAATAACGATGCTGATTTCCATTGTATCATTCACTGATTTTCACTGTCACTGTCACCATGTCACGTGTATGATGTACTGAGTCAAAGGGTAGAGTTGTGCCCCCAGATGATCCATCTGCAGGATATCAACGGATGGCTTTCCTGCACTTTTCCTACTGGTGACCGATCACTTTCATTGGAGCTGTCTCAGCGAGAGACCAAAAGCAAAGCAAACTAGCGCACCTTCCAAACGTGGAAAAAGCGAGAGCGCGCGGACGCTTCGCTCGAGCGTCACGTGTGTCTTAAAGACGCAGGAGCGCTCGAGTCGGCCGTGTGACCGTGAAAGGGTGGCAGGACCCTCTTTAAAGTACAGATATAAAGTGAAAGGAGAAAATGAGCGCAACGTCGGCAATTTATATAAAAAAATCCAGCCGTGTCGCTGAATGCTTGGAACTGTGCAGGATGAACGTGTATTTAGGGCGACAAATAGAAAAGCCTGTCTGCTTTGAACACAATCAATCAATGTGCCCTAGATCTGAGCCTCAGGCGTTTCAATGTGTGCCCTTTAAAAATGTTCAAATGTACTTTAAATTGTGCGCTTTTTGCGCTCCTGCCGGCGCTTTCGCTCGATCCTCATGCGCGCAGTCGGTGTTAAAATCATCATGCGAAGCGCCGCGATCACATCGCCGCCTCCGCCGGGGCCGAGCAACTGGAATTATTAAGTGCGATTTTTAGCTTCTCTTTCTCTTATTCCTTTGTCGAGTAAACCGCGGCCGCAGTTTACGCGGTTTGCAATCACGCCGTTTTACATTTCGCGGGGGCTCACAGCGGCGTTTGTCTTGTGAGTCAACAGGCGGTATTTCCTCGCAGTCGGAAGGTTACGGGTTCGAATCCCACTTTCGCTGTAGTACCTCTGATAATAACGGTACTTGAATTTAAAGAGTAAGAACAGCCTGCTGCGTTAATGGATAAGTCGTTGTAAACGCGACAACTTGACATCATTAGGGAGTGTGTGTGCAGAGGACAATGACAACGATGAATGACAGCTCAGCGTGTAACAGTGATTCCACATGCAAGTGACCCGGACTGGTGTTGAGTCACGAAGTACATCGGCGGTTCACACTGAGGAGCCCGACGGACGCTACGGTACTTGTTTACTACAGTAACACGGTGTTCGTAAGAGGTGATCGATTGTCGGGGCACGTTGTCCGAGTGCCGGCTTGACCACTATTCGGCTCGTACACGTGATGAACAAATTCCCGTAATAACAATAAATAACAGCAACAACATTTTGATTTTCCAAATTCCTCTGGGTATATTTTTGCACGCGTCAAAATTTAGTCTGGAGAGCGATTATGTTGTTCCTTTATTTGTCAGATAGTTTTTTATCAAGATTGTTAACATATTTTAAAAAAAGAAATTATTCATTTTATGTTGCGCCCCATATTAGCAACGTTTAAAACGAAATAAATGAACCAAAACCATTTGATAATAATAATAATAATAATGGTCATGATGATTATGATGATAATAAATGACAATAGACAAATGACAATAATAAAAATAATAATGATGATGGTGATGACGATGATGATGTAGCGCGTGCAGCGGACACGTGGCGGTCATTTAGGACAGGGTGATTAAAGGCTTGCGAACACCTCCGTGTTCCTGCCGCTCTGATTAATGTCCACGTCGCCTCTTCCTGCGCCCAATATAAACACACTTCATACCCTGGTAGCGTCGATTAAAACGGACACGCGTGTTGCCGTAAATTAAACTAGCCTGTACCGTGTTTTTCCGCACTAGCATGATCATGATGTGCGCTTTTATTACCGGCGCTGTGCGTTAAGTGCATCTTTCTTTGACAGCGTACAGGGGCAGTGAATTTACTCTTCATTTTGTTTTATTCTTAATTTCTCATCATTCGAGCGGATGTATAACCTGCCAGTGCCCTGGGCTGGCAAGGGATGTGTTCCAGTCTCAAGTACCCGGGTCGAATCCCTTCCTGCTGCAATTCCCCCCAAGTGGACAGAGGTAATATACCCTGGTATACGAATGGGTAAGTCACTGTAAAGCTGCTCTTCTGTGGTCTGGAATTAAAAAAAAAAGTGAACTAAATAAAAGTTCCTAAAGACCCCACTGTAAGGAATGAAGGTCTCTTCTGTGTTTCCTTTAGTGAAGCTGCTCTCATAAAAATCTCCACGCCTTATGGGTAACATTACTGTATAATTTGAAACTGCCAGAAAAGAACATCTTTACACTTTTTTTTGGAACACCACGGAAAAAAAAAAAATCAACTTTTTGCAGTAAACTGTTTAAAAGACCCGCTGCTGACTTTGCCCAGACTTCTCTTACAACTCCATTAGCAGTTAAAAACTGTTTCCAGAGTTCAGGATTCACTTTTACACAAATTATTGCACTAATGACATCGCATATTTATCTTACTGTGAAACAAACATGATTAAAAAAGAGGAATTTATCCTAAAAGAGCAAGAATAAGTAACTGGTGCCATTTAACCTATGCTATGTTATAGAAAGCACTGAATGCCTGCATTGAAGCAGCTGCTCCAGTCTGTGCACATCTGTCCCTTTTGAGAGAGTAGTAGAAGCCCTGGTTTTACCCTGTTTCTCTGTGCCCTGTCCTACTTTTGAAAGCTACAGTAGTGCACTTGATGCTGGACATTTGTTTCACTCTTTGGAGACATGCAGCAGAATATCAGAGCTTTTTTCAGCGACTGAAGCCCGGTTCCAAGGTGTCTGCAAAAATCCAGCTCCCGCATGGAGTTTGGGGCGAGGATTGTTTTTTTTTTTTTTCTCCAGGGAAACAATCAATTCTGATGGGACACATAAGCCGAAATAAAAGGTAGAAGTGAATATCTGATTATTTAAAGTAAGTAATCACATATCACACTAAAGTTTCATGAAATAGCAAGTATTCAAAACTGTACATTTTCATAAGCAAATAATTTAAAATGAAACAAATGAATCAAAACCATTTGATGATGATAATAATAATAATAATAATAAACGGCTGGAAACAGATTTTTAAAATATATGTTATTAATTTTGACAGGTACTACTGATATTAATGGCCACACATATTTTAATGGCACACAAGAATGTGACTCCAAGTTATTACTTATAAACTTATAAAAGAATAAATGAACTAGATTTACGTCATATGAAAGGGGGTTATGGTAGAAACGTGTAGCTGGTTTGTTTCCAGCAAACATAGGATGACATAGGGGCTCAAACCACTGACCAATGGACCAGCTGTAGGTTAGGGTTAGGTGGTTCGTATTGAACATAAAAAGTTGTAAGCACAGGTCGGAACATCATTTATTGGCAGAAACCAGCCAGCCGACACAAAATGTTTAAGAGCGTTGCATGTCAGGAGGAATTCTTGGCTTTCAAACCTGAGAGTGACACCAAACTCATAAGAATGTGTAGGTAGAAGAGCAGTGACCTAAAACCATGAGGTGCACCCACTGACCGAATCTGAAAATAATTCATCAGGGATACCGTGGTCACAGGATTCCAGGATTTTTAACAAATTCATTTCAATAAAGATTTGAGTTCAACCATGAAACTCCTTTAATGAAAAGTTTGTGTCCCTGCATTAATTTTCATGATGGCATTGAGCATGTAGTCTAAATACTCTGGTTTCATTATAACAACCTTTGAGTTTTCCAGTCTGTTCAGTCACGTGTACGACGAGAGGTTTTCCCTTTCGCTTTATTTCCGGGTGAGGTTTAATATGTCCCCCGGTACTTCTGTGCGCTTGCCGTCTGTCATAAACTGCTTTTAGAACTCAGCTGGCAGACCTTTTATTGAACCTTAAGCTCCTCCTGAGAGGAGCCCTGGCCTTTTGAGTCCGTACGTTGGTATCAGCTGGTTGAGCGCTGCCTGTCTACTCCGGCTGCAGAGACGATTTGAATGGCAGCTGGCGTGAAGTAAAGTGAGATGAAAGAGGAAGGTGAGGCTCAGCAGAGTCCTTCAAGGAATCAGCCACAGACCACAGAGCAGTACAAAGCCTTTCGGCATGGAGGCTGTTTTGGTGCAGGAAGGACATGCGTTACGATCGCTCCAGGCTGGCATCTGCCTAAACCCGTAAGCCTTACTTGTGGCATCTGGTGTCTTCGAGCATTGTCTCATCTGTCCAAGGGGGGGTGGCAAAGGGGAAGTCAACTGAAGGAGCAGAGCTGTGTTGATGGGGAAGCAGGAGAAGCCAGCGTGAAGCAACGAAGCTGATGGATGGACGATGGCAGAGCAGATGCAGCTGATAAATATATGCAAGTCAGAACATCTCCTGGTAACATCATCAGGTGTGAGTGCTGCCTGTTCTCAGTAGAGCGGTGCAGTCCGTACGTACACGAACGCAACCTTTTGTATCGGGAGCTTGAAAAAAGACACGATGAACCGCTGTTCCTACGCGGTGGCAGGGTTAGGAAAAGGTATCAGATGAAAATATTCGTTTTTAAGATGGTCTCAGGCCACAGTCGCCATGAGGAATTCTCTTTTTCTTACATTTTCTAATGTATTTCATAATACTTAAGCACGATTGAGACGATGAGGTGCTAGTGAGGATGGGAATTCAATTATTATTTCCAGACATTTTACAACACGCGATTGATCATGACTGTTTAAGCGGGAAAATGTCAAAAACCTTCGAAAACTTCGTCACACAAACTGCTGTATGTTGCAGAGTGACGAAAAGCACATTTTACTGAATAATCCCATGTCGTCCCCAGCACGCCTACGGTATCGTAACTAACTTGGACGTGGTATCCCAGTGTCTACCTCTGACTGAAAAGCTGCATATTTAAAATATATATTCCATAAACTGTGTATAATATATGTGTCATTAAACCTCAGATTAATCTGATTGTCAGATTAAATGCTGCAGCGTTAGTCAAAATTAGTGAAGCCGTAAATATGCTGCGCACAGTGTCCCGGTGTGTACTGTCTTTCTGCTTGAGCAGCTGCCTCATGGGCTGTGAGGGGATATTTGCAGCAGGTTGGGAGCAATTTGACCAAAGAGTGGCACTCGAGGGCACCGGCTATTGCCTTCTACTGGCAGCGGATACACTGGGGACTGCCAAACCCCTCTTCCGTGATCCGAGTGATCCCTCCTGCCCAGAGCTCCGCCATGGAAACTGCTGAGCCGACAGCAGCGGCGGACGCTGCACCTGAAGATGCGGACTTCTTATGTGGGACGCGTGCCAGTCCCTAGCAGTTGTCCGCGCCCCACTTCCACAGTCCCTCCCAGGTCCAGGTGACGTAAATGCGATATGTGCTTTGGGATCGCACTGTACTAATTGTTTGCATCGTATGATTTCAAAACCAAGCACATCTTCTGAGATGTTTTCACCATACTAGAGGTACTGATATTATGGAAGCATTTGCTCCAAGTCCCATCATTTAAAGGGAACTGTCCAGAGGTGGCTGAAGGTTAAAGGCTATCCAGAGTTGGATAGCCTCTGGTTCTGCGAGGGTACCAGGTATACAGAGCCACGGGAGCCTGGACCTGGGCAGCAGTACGTGCAGAAGAGGTGACACGCATACATTGTGAAACGAATACGGCAAGTGGGATCTCTGGGCAAGGAAACCTTGGACCGCACCGGAACATGCGTATCATGTCTGAACATCACGAACGATGCAGTTAACCGCATTCATCAGACAAATGAGGGGATTTCAGTACCCGGAAAGAAGGCGCCAGCTGTACACGTTGTTCTGGAAGGGCTGATCGACCCATTCCAGCGTGTCTGCTTCAAAGTCTCTCTCACTGTCACATCGTATCACTCCATGTCATTGTCCTACATGAGAAGGTGTTCCAGCTTTAAAAGAGTCAAGTATTAACCTGTGTCAATGTGGTGTTAAGCACCTTTTCTTGTGAATAATTACTAGATGAAGTAATTACATAAAATTCAGTGCTTGCATGCAAGCAAAATATAGGAAAGAAAATATGGAAACATTCATATTGCTGACAAATTTGTTACCGCACTGTTCCTCTCCCCTGGGCTACAGCGATGCATTATTTGTTATGCGTGGACATTAAACTTTCAACACCCTGAGGGTGGCTGGCATGGCCGCTGCTGGGTGGCATGCAAAGTCGGTCCCTTGAATAGGTCTCTCCGGTTTCGTCTCCACCAGCATGAAAAAGACAGCCATCGGTCCAGATGCGGCCAGCGGTAACATATTAAAATGATCTCAGCCTTCTCCAGTCAAGCCAAATCCTGTCGAGATCTGGTCTGATCATCTCCTGGGAAGGAATTCTGTCCATCCCTTTTCCCAGTGAGATGTGCAGAAACAGCGGTAGTTCAGGTGAGTTGCTGATCAACCCCACGGTTGTCTGCGTCGCATCTGAACTGACAGCTCTGATGGGCTACAGTGTCACCAGGGAGCCACATGATGAAATCCAGGAAAAGTTTCATTCACAATGGCAAGAGAATCATTGGACTGATCAACGAGAACTGGAAACAAAGCGTAGCTTTAGTGTTTGAATTTGCATAGTTTGTACACACCGATGATGGTGTGGAATCTCGATGGAATTTCCTCCGGTACGCCGGACTCAAGGGCAGTAGACTTCTTCTCCTTCCTGGAAGCAGCTTGGTGCTCAGAGCGAGGGAAACTATGTCCTGAATAATTTTGTCATTAGGATCCGGTGCGGGCTGCTGTGGAGGACAATGGAACAGAGGCACAGAAAGGCTGCGCTGCCCTCCATCCCTGGAATCGCTCCGCTGCACCCGAGCCCCAGCTGGGTATAATAAAGGGGACGAAAAAGCAAAGCAGCCCCCCCTCCCACCTAAAAAAGGTTGCCCTCTAATTAATACTCTTGGCAAAGTGTCCCTTTGTGAGAAATTACTGTGATATATACGTGCTGCAGCCAACATGCCCCAAGCCAAAAGTGCAGTCATATTTGTGCATGCTGGAAGGGTGAGGGAAATGAGGGGTGGGTGGGTGCGTTAACAAAGCGATGGGGGGAGGGGGCTGAGGAAGGGGGCCGGTACTGGTGACAATCTCAGCTCAAGCCCAGGGTTTGGCTCCTCTGCAGCATCCTGTCAGATCACATCTCCATTCACGGGAGTTGGGTGGCAGGCGAGAGGTTACGGAAAGCGTTGAACGAGGAAGGGAGGCAGTTCTGGAAGCACGAGGGAAATAGGAACTGCAAGTTGAAGGGCTCGAAACAAAGAAAATATTGCACGAACTCGGTCATAGATGAGCGTGAAGTGATGATGGGCGAGGAGCGGTGTGCTGTCCAGAAAAGTTACGAGAGCTGGAACAGGATTAAATGAAACTGACTCGATGAAAAGTTCCGTAATCACATTAACAATGCGTTAATTTCCCTTTTAATTACAGTAAAATGCATTCATATTAAAAACCAAGACACTGCATGGCACAAGGAAAAGAAAATCGTGGAATAAAGTACGCTGTGATTGACACAACTAGGATTATGGTGTCACTGCAGCTCTATTAAAAATGCAAATTAAGCAGACACATGGTCAGATGGATGAGTACCACTCTTAAATATGTTGTCGATTTACTACAGCGAAAGGGTTCTCTTTGTTTTGTTTTGATTTCTTTCTGTACAATTCGTGCGGGAGAATCACACAGCAATGTCCCGTACTGCTTTCGGGAGAAATCGTGCCAAGAAATGACTGAAAATCACAGCACAATTATGAAATACATTTTTTTTTTAACTCGTGTTTGTAAGTTTTCTGACGTGAGAAATAACACCAGCGGGAAAAATCATAGTTTCCTTTGCGTACTGTGCTGCCGTTTAATAGTAACGCTTTCCGGTGCTGACACGGATAATTGCCCACACGTCTACAGAGGAACTGATCGGTATTAAAGGCTGGCGACTTGGGCAAGGAGCGCTTGACAAAACTCCAAGCGTGAATGTCAGGGTACTTGCATGAAAACTTACCCATCAGTTTTTTGACAAGTGGGAATAAATATCCCCGATGGAAAAAGAACAAAGGGAGTCCATCCTTATGCTAGCTACAGGGCTATAGAGGCATGCACGCAGCCCGCAGGATGCCGAGATACTTGAAGCTGTCCAAACACATCCACAGCACGAGGGCCTTAATTGCTCCTGACCGCAGCTGGCCACTCGGGCATGGCAACACGGCCACCACCCGGCCCCCTGCCCATCCACATCGCTGTCAAGTTTAACTCCAGGTGACGAGTGCTACGTTTGCGCGGAGCACCCAGGCTGTCGGTGCCCCGTGGGCACCGTGAAATATGCTGCCGATTGGCGAGGTAAAAAGAACAATGAACCAGGAACGAGGCTCCACCCCAAGCCAAAAACATCATTATTTGTCATTGGCAGCTTCTTCACAACGGACAGACGGTTTTTCGGAACAAACGCTCAATGCACGTTGTTTTATTTTGAGTTGTACCTCACTCGGAGAAGCAGCTGCCGAATGAATAAATGTGAATGTGAACGTTTCCATGACGCTGCTGAAGGGGAGTTCCAGGCCATGATGAAGTCAGTACGTGAAAAAGTTCTAGTAGCTACATACGATATGCAGTGCTGCTTGAAAGTATGTAAATTCCATCTCCTTTTCTTTTACACAAAATGGTTATTCAATGAGTAGTAGTGTTTC
Source organism: Scleropages formosus (assembly GCF_900964775.1). NCBI lineage: Eukaryota > Metazoa > Chordata > Actinopteri > Osteoglossiformes > Osteoglossidae > Scleropages > Scleropages formosus. Next base: position 33,264,944 of record NC_041806.1, read on the forward strand.
TCATGGCGTAATACAGTAGGTGTGTAATGATCAATTCCATATGTTGCTTTAGACGAAATTATGTGCGGAGTAGAAACATGGAAATAGTGCAGGTGCAAAAGTAAGTGAACCCCAAGTTGCATTAGTCAAACCGAGTAGGTAAGTAGAATCAGGTGTGCAAATCATAATCATTTATTAATTTAATAAGTTTATTGTAAGATTGAACATTTAGATTTTATTGGTTCATTGTAATATTTTATACCATAATATTGACCTTCCCATTAGGTTTCATATACCTTCACTCAGCACTCTAATGATACTATGATGAACAAGCAGCTGGAGGATCGCTCTATTGCGAACTTTCCCAATCATTTCGAACTTCTTAATTAATCATTCTTCACTCTTTCATTCTTTGAAATCACAGTCTCTGGGAAATTAGAGGGCCTGTAAAACTATCACAGATGCAAAATGGATGTTACCATTCATACTATCAGAACACTCCTCACTGCATTGTTGAAACCCTGGTAAAAAAGAAAAGGAACCACACCGCTCTTACAAATATCGCTTTGTTTATATTTCTTTTGCTCGCTAGGAGACCTTGCGTGAGGTCACTGTCTTCAGTTCTGGGGATTCTCTTCATTCTCCTTGCAGGCTCTTCCAGCAGAGTACGGCATGAACGCTGAGAAGATGTAATACTTCCCATTCATTGCAGTTAATGTCATTCATTTGTAAATAACTAGAGTTCAAAACATCACTTGGCACCAGATGACTCTGAGTTTAATGCTCTCAGCTGATATAATGTTTTTTCACTCCATTTTTTTCATGAGGTAAAGCTGCGAGTTGAAGAAATGCCATGTTGTTCGCAGTCAACACCCACTTGCTTTGCAAAAGACGTGTTAATATAAATTATATTAATATCAAGTGACGTTATAATCAGATGTAGCTAACGCAGAATTTTTTGCCTCTGGTTTGGCTTTTGGCATACGACCAGGTTCAGCGGCAGTCGGCGCTGAGTGCCGGGTGAGACCAGGCTTTACATCGTACGGTTTGGGAAAGTGCTGCCGAGGAAGGAGCCGTGCCTGGAGTTCCGTCTGCTGCCCAGCCCCATGACAGATGCCAGAGGTTGCCCTGGCAGAGGCTCCGCCTTCTCCAGTATTAGCATAGCGCCTGGCTGCAGGGCACCAGCAGTGGCCAAGCTCAGCCTAATGAGTGCCCACAGGCTGGGATTCCTTTGGGCGCGCCAACTCTTTTCACATACAAAAGCATCAAGCTTCCCCCTGCCTGCACTCTGCCATGCCTCCTCCTGCTCTTCTCCCTTCAGACTTTTTGCGAAAGGGTTGATTAAAAACCTAGAGGATCTAAACATTCTACATTTAACCACTGTTTTTGTTTCCGACGCTGTTTTCCTCGTTACTCTCTCCTTCTGCAGAGGTGTTCTTTTTTCCAACACCGTGTTTCTAGGTTGATGTGAATAATAAGAACAGACTATGGAAAATATGGCTTAGTGTAAAAAGTGCCAGATTATCAGCCTCCGCACTATATTTAACAAGTGACATACTGTACATTGCTCAGTATAAAGTCCCTATGATGGCAGCATGACTGACAAAGAACCATCATTATTGACCCATTACGGTCTGTGCTCCACTCACTCTGAAAGTGGAAATGCTAGAGAAATTGATTTAAACTATGAACTAAATGAGTTACGTGAACTAAGCATTACTTCCTGAAAGCAAAAACATCGCACGAGCACTTGGACATGCGTCGCTCATTACATTCAGGGGACCAGGCGGATGGGTGGAAGTCACATCGGACAACCGACACTCAACAGCAAATCTGAAGATACACTGGAACTGTAACTCGATTTGTTCCCCTGGAGAGGAAAGCACATTCTGGAAGGACAATAAAGGCAGGAATCCAGAGAAAACCGTTACCTTCTATTCGTTCCCTGGGGCCATTTGGCATTGCAGGCACAGAGAAAAAAGTGAGTGCAAACACTACCCTTAGGCAACAGCCGCGGCTTCTTACCGACTATGTACAGTACAGCACAGTCGAGACAAAAATATAATCCTGGACCGGTTCATTTGCAGAAAGGTTACGGAGCATAACCTCATTGTAAAAGTGGAGACGGTATGACATTGTTTGCATCGTTTCACGTGACAGGATCACATGTGATCATCCAATCGTTTTCAGGAATGAAAGTCAGTTAAAACAAAGAGCAGGGTTAGGGTTAGGGTTTAGGGTTAGGGTTAGGGTAAGGGTCAGGTAACCCTAACCCTAATGAGCAGAAAAACTCGTAGCACTATTCAGAGTGGCTCAGTTTAACTCTAACATAGTGACCATGACTCCTAGTGCGCTGCCTATTCCTGCGGAGACTCCCTGGAAGCATAAGCAAATTCGTCAAGGTTCTACAGATGATCCGTGAACCCTGGACATTAGATCGGAATCCATCCCTGAAAACAGTATAAAAGAATAATATATAGTGTTTCTCAAAGGATACATTTGCCAAACTTGTTTTCCATTATTTTAAAAGCAAAATCCTTCTCCAAGTGAAATTCTTACTCTTTTGTCTTTAAATATTATCATTGCAGTAATGCACCAATCTTATGGGACCAGATGCTAACTGCTGAAGTCAGAAATCACTTTCTGCCTTTAAAAAAGGCAGTGCAGTTTATACCAGACCCTAAAAGAAGGAAAAGTGCTGGGGATGGTCACTTTGCCTATACTGTCTTCTAACATGAAAAACTCTCGCACTGTGTGAGCATAAACAGCTGAAAGTCCAGCAGGACGGGAAAATTCCATTTTAAGAGAATGTTTTCAGGGATAATCGAAAGCTGTGTTTCGGGAAAGGCAAGGATAACTCCAATAACGCAATCCTTCCAAGAAGTGATTTGCAATTTTAAATAAGGGGTTAAATGCACATGCAGTGCTGATGTGCTGTGCAATTACATCTGCAGGAGAGGTGGGACAAGGACATACTGCACAGGCAATTTTAACACAGAGGGAGTGCCGTAATTTAGTGGCTCAAAACACCAAGAGTGAGTTATTGGAATGTCAAATAAGTGAAGGCCCATTCAGAGGCCACCAGTGCAGCAATATATTTATTCATAAAACTTCCCAATTTAAAAAAGTTATGTGTAAAACAGAAATGTATGTATAAATGACAATGTGATTTACGAGACTGTTTGCAGATCATTATACTGGAAGATAATGATATGTGAACGTGCATTTATATACATAACCGCACCATTTACAGATGGTATTTTTCTGCCATGGAATTCCACAAAGAGAAAGAAAAAAGTGCAGAAAATTTGCTCGAGAGCAATGTCGCTCAAGTGCAGAGAGCCCAGAAAAAGCAGAGGAAGCGCTCGACGATGTGAGGGAGCTCCGCTTTGGGGCGCACGTCGCTCCGTCCCTTCCGCGCTCCTTCCCGTGGCGGCCCGGCCGTTAATCACATGGACGCGCACCTTGCGTGCCAGACGGGGCAGCACCCAATCGGTGATTTGTGAGTCCTGCTCCACATTACACTGTGTGCTCCCCAAGCCTGGGGTAATTAAAGAAGCTCTGGGTTCAAGGAGGGAGAGGTGAGCGGGCAGATCAATGGCAGGAAAACCGCACAGGAAGACACGGCCTGAGCCGTAGAGGGCAGCGCGTTACCTGTCGGGACTCTAGGAGACGTGCATAAACTGATGATGCGACTTTGTTGAGTCCTCCGGACAGTTTACTCATCAGTTATTGATAGTGCATCAATGCCAGACACATTTCCTCCCATCTAGAATTTCAAAGGATCCAAAGATATTACATATTTGGTGGGATATCACGTTTGTTACTTCAGACACGTTGAAAGGCAATTTAGATGGGAGGTGGAATGAGTAAAATCAAGGATGTGCCAGAGGTAATGACAAACATGTCTGCAGCGTGGTGCGAAAGACAATGCAAAATAGTAGAAGAACATACGTTTATTTATGGAGTATGAAAATCTACTTTTCTGATGTACATTTTCTTTAGACCTATAGCAATAACAAAGAATTTAGTTATTATTTATATATAGACACACACACACACACACGCACACCTTGACTGAAACCGCATGTCCCAAGCAGGGTCACGGCGAGCCGGAGCCTAACCCGGCAACACATGGCGCAAGGTCGAAGGGGGAGGGGACACACCCAGGACGGGACACCAGTCCATCGCAAGGCATCCCAAGCAGGGCTTGACCCCAGACCCGCTACACAGTAGAAACTAGCTGAACCTGCCATGTCACCACACCGCCCCAAATATAACATATTATATAAATATACTGTACAATAAATATATATAAAAATTGTATGCATGTATATATGCATACATACAATTTTTATATATATTTATTATACAGTATAAAAATTGTATGTATGCATATATACATGCATACAATTTTTATATATATTTTTTAAAAATATATATTATATATATATATATCCATATATACCAATGTTCCATTTAAATATTTGTATTACTCATGGTATAAATACATATTATTAGAAGTATTATGATATAAATGTATATAATTAGAATTATGATATTATAAGTAATATAAATATTTAAATGGAACATTGGTGGGTAGAAGTACATTTTACCGCTAATTAGAACAACTGTACTCGTAATGACTTTAACTGTCAACTGTTAACGGTTAAAGTCTTTACGAAACAAGCCTCTGTGGTGTTTTACCCTAATTATGATACACATATACACTTGTTAAAAGTGTACTGATAATTTCTCTTTCACTGCAGCACTAGAAACTGCAAAGTCCCTAGAAATGTGCTTGAAGCTCCTATTGAGTTACTCAAGAATCCACTGTAGGCGACTGCAGAGAAATGCGTTAATTTGTCAGTGTAGCGGAAGCAACTTTCAGTGATTTTCCGTAATTTATCGTGTTTGTGGAACATGCACGTACGAGTCCTTTCAAATGCGCAAGCGGACGAAACGGAAAGACGAAAACGCGAGCATCCCAAGAGTCGGCTCAAAACGGATTTGCTTGGCTGAGGAGCGAGAAACGAAAAAAGGGAAAAACGGTAAGTGCTCATATATTGTACCTGTCCGCACGAGCACCTGGCCACGTGCCTTCATCCTCGCTGTCCTTGCATACTGACCCCTCCATGACCCCCCTGGGAACGTCTGAGCCCCCTCTACAGCCAGGCCAACTGCCTCCCCCTCCCCTGTCCCTCACTCCCCCGGCGAGTCGGCACACGGTGCCAAGACGTGTCCATAATAAATCTACAGCTGGCCTTTTTACAGGGGTGACGGCAGGGCGGCCAGAGCCTTATTTCCATATTTATATATACAGGGTCTTATTTAAGAAGCCATTTATTTTTGTCAGCACCCCTCTATATTTGCTGTTGCTTTATTTACTCGCAGGCCTCCAGCCAGTGCACACACACATAGGCAGCCCGGGCGGTGAAGGGCAACGCGGGCGCGAGCAGAGCAGCCCCGTTGACATCCAGCCATACCTGCCTCCATGTTCCGGTGGCCCTCGTCTCTACAACTGTCACACAATTGTCCAAACCAGAATTTACCGCTTTGTCCGTTCTGCTCTTGCCCAGGTAATTCTTACTCTACTTTTGACACACAGTTGTCTTGTTGGTACTGCAAAAAAGACTCAGAGACATAAACATGTGTACCTGCAGTCATATGATTATATGGCAGAATATGAAGTGTATTAATGCAGGCTGCTAGTGGGAAACATTGACTAAGAAAGAAAAGACACATTGCCCCCGATTACGCCATGTAGATAATGCTGACTTGCATATTGGCTGATATTAGCTTTAATATAAATATTTACAGATCGGATAATGATGTTGTGACTTTTCTTGGTGCTGAAATGTATGTGTATCGAACAGCTCAACAGTGGTTAGAGAATAGAAGAGGTTGGCAGGTGTGCCCACAGCGGGGCGCAAAGGAGGAGGCGGAGCCAGGACCTGGGGGGTGGGATGACGGAAGACAGGCGAGCTTGAGGACTCCCGTTAGCCGGTGCCTTCGGGACTGGAGGAACATCTGGTGGCCCACTGGTGACTGTGTCAAGGCCATCAGGCAGTCCTGGCAAGCGACGGGCTTTTCTCAGATCCTGCCGTCTTCGACCTCCACACAGCAGCGCACGGCGTCGTCACGCCTCGATCAGCCGAGCGCTACCGAGTCAAGTCGGCTATGTTCTCTGAACGCATTCCTCTACGTTCCGATGCCACTAATCCTCCAAGTGTGTTTCCCACCTTTGACAAACATATTTCTAAAGAATATGCAGCGAATACAACCAAATGGCAAAAGAGAGTGCGAACAATCCCACACAAGCTATCAGTAAGGCACATTGGGCACTCGTTATTCACGGCTGCCTTTGGGGCATTAAGGCTTCTTGTTCCTACCAGCTGAATGGAATGGATTTCTTACCTCCAGCCTTAACCAAAACTCAGACTCTCATCTGCTTAAAACAGTACTTTCATCCCAGGGAGATAGTCTAAGAATGCAAGGAGCCGAAAGAGGTAAACACAAGGACTAGCAGTACAAGGTTCTATATAAAGATCTCCATGTATACATACTCTAAATAAGTATTTAGACATGGACAAATATCTGATATTTATAGAATCAAATGTTAGCTGATCTTAAACTGCTCTTCTGTCAGACAGCAGGAACAAGTGGTGGCATCTATATTTTCCAAATTGGCCTTCTGTAACAGATATGGGAGAGCCACTCCTAAAAGGAGGGGCAGCGATCAACTTTCAGTTCACATAGCAACGTGGAAATGACACCAGTGAGCAGAACATGTGGAAATACAAGACACGATGAGGACTTCTACACCAGAAACTGCCGGTTCAATTACCGTGTATTCACTCAGTTCCTGGCGATTTATAAACATCGTCCCAAAATGAACAAAACACCTTCTGTAGATCTATGATGGCTTATGTCCAAGGCTCAGTTTAGACATACGAAAAAAACTTCTAGGTGAAAATCAACAAATGTGCCACAGCCATTTAGGAACACTGCAGCAGGTGTTTATTTGTTAACACTAAAGGTCTGTGGAGAGGGCTGCCATTGCTGAGCTTTTCCTATCTTTAGACATGACTTCTCTACATTGTGTAAAATTCTTAATAGTTATACTTAATGGACATGAAGCTATCAAGTGAGCTATTTTAGCAATAAAACAACAGTTTGAGCCAAACAGTGGAGAGTTTCATCCAGAAACATTGTTCCAAATATGTTGTAATGAAATTTAAAGGGTTACATCAAGAGTCTAACTGTCCTTTTCACTGTACAGCCTCGCTCCACAGCCAGGGGAACCTCTGCAGGACACTGGGAGACATGGTTAAGGAGTTGCCTGCCCATGTGCACATGGTCACCTTAGAGCAGAGCAAAGACTGGACTAATATTGCAGGCAATACATTCTTGGTACGAAATAGAGAAAATGTTTTGTAAGCGGCAAGTTCAAGAGTTTTCGAGGGAAAACTGAGGACTTTCAATATTGGACTGAGTTTGGGTCCAAAGAAGGTCTAACAATTAGGCAGGTTTAAAGGCAGATGGGAAGCAACCAGAAGAGAGTGAGGAATTAAAGTTAGAAGAAATAAAACAAAAGCTGTGAGGAAATGGACTGTAAAAGAAGAGTGGGGGTGGGATCAAGGGAGCAGCTGGTGACTCAGCGTGAGAGCAGAAGGTCAAAGATTTCACTTTCAAGGAGAGGTTGAAATGAAGGAAGGAAGGCTTTGCAGGGACTCATGGCATCAATGGGGTTGATCGGCACCGAGAACCTGTTGGTGACGGAATTGACTTTGTCTTTAAAGAACAAAGCAAGATTTTCAGTAAAGGGGGTGGAATAATGAGGAGGAGGGAATAGAAAGTGCAGACCGTTGATTATTCTGGAAGATAGCAGCTTTTACTGAAGTTACAGCAGAGTAAAAGGACACAAAGAGCTCCTTATGAACTGCTGAATCTGTGAGACGTTTAGATTTCCACCATTTCCAGTCGACAACACCGAATTTGGTTGCTTTAGCATAGAATGCTTCTGGAAACCCTGGGCTGGGGGTGGGACGTGTTCACCGGGAAGTCAGAGGACAGACAGAGTGAAGAGAAGAGGATAGAAAGGAAGCCATTGGTGGCAGGAGATGAAAACAAATGATTAAAAACATGAGTAAATTCCCATCCTTATGAATGACATAAAGAGGTCAAAAGATTGTAGAAGTGACCAAAGGCTTTGGGCTGTAGGTGTCCGAGCCATCTGAGATGAGTGGAGCGGCCACCTGCGGCTCCAGATTTCAGCTGGCGCAGGGGCCGATTGCTGCTCCTCCAGAATTGACGCCCCCCTCATCTCTCCAGAAGACCCATGGCAGCTAGACTCCGTTCAGCTACACCCAAGCAGTCAGTCGGTGCTCTGGGGTTGATGGCACTGACAGCTGTGGCATCCAATGGCGTCCGTTGGGGCTGCGGCTGCTGGCTCCACAGGAGTGGGGGGGGGGGGGGGGGGTTGGTCTGCCAGGCACGGGGCCCTTCCATGCCACCAGGCACCAGCATATGATTAATGAGGAAATGTCACCACTCTAATTTTTTCTAATGTGCTCCACTGGAGAAGGTTTTTTTAAACACCTTAGCACGTGTGCGCTTGAAAGGGTGAAAGCTGAACCAGCCAGGGAAAGTGTTTCCTTCTGTGTTCGTTTCATTATTTTTCTCTGGAAGTGATCAGAGGTTCCCAGTGTTATGAATGTTGGCTGAGATGTTGACAGCACAAATGCCTCCCTAATTACCATGCAGACTGATCTACTTGAGCGAACCATTTAGAGCTTTCTCAGAGGGAAGTTCACTCAAGCAATCCAGAAGATTACAGCTAATGAACAATATTTCTCCATTCCTATTTAGTGCTCATTAAAATGTAAAAGCCTCCAGTTGCCAAAAGCTATGCCATAAATATTCCTTTCCGTTGAGAGAATTGCGCAAAGTAGGCCAAATAAAGGGTTTAGGAAGTGCTGGTCAAGTCATATTCCAGTCTATTGGACAAATTACTGTTTTTTCAAAGTTAATTAATTACTCAGGATACCATGTTATTGGGATTAAGACAGCAGGAAAAACTGCAAAGACATTCGAAGATTTTATGCAATCAGGTGCGTTCTTTCCTCCTATAGACCTAAAGAAAACAACTTGGGTGTCAATTATACATCATTAAAATATGACTATCTCATTTTTCATATTTTACTTTAACTAATGCATCACACCTGCAATGAACTGGTGTCCCATCCAGAGTTTACCCTGACTCACCTCGTGCCCTATGTGGCTCAAATAGGCTCCGGAGTACCACGGACCTGACTTGGACAAGCAGTTATAAGGGGGGAAAGAGAGAGAGAGAGAGAGAGAGAAGAGAGAGAGAGAGAGAGGTGGCTGGGTGAGTGAAAGAGTGAGTAAAGCAGTTCAAAATAAAATATCTAAAAATATCCATTCTAAGCCTGCTTCTTGTCGACTGGAGCGATTCTAGAACAGACCATCATCAGCGACTAATGTCTCGAGCGAAAGCCGTGATATGTGATAGCGGGTAGTGGTGATTACCACTCATTTTGTCATCTCTTGTGATTAGGGGTGTCGCTACAAACGTCTGTTTCCTTTTTTCTTTTTCAAAATCAGCTGAAATGCACTAAATAAATTTCAGCCAGCCGGTGATGGAAGAATGCGACCCAACAGAGGCGACGGCGAACCCGCTCGCGATTGCGGCTCGATGCGGGTTCGGCTCAGCCCTTGCCGAGGGAGGGCAGGGTCACCATGCCCACGTGACTCCGTCCTTCCCAGTGTTCTGTGAGATCGCTGAAGCCGACAGAGTACGTTCTGATGTGTATCGATGGTAGGTGGGGGGGGGATCTCGTACCTCAAACTGAGCCTGCCTGCCTGATGCCATCTGTTCAGCCCCCGGAAGCTCACTTCACACCTCTGCCACAGCTAGGTAATCCTTTACCCACAATCCCTGGTACATGAGCAAAGCACGGAGAAAGCTTGGCAAGGAGGCTCACTTAATGGCGATACGATCATCAACGCGCCACATCTTACCGAAACATGTTTATGCTTATGGGGCCGAATAAAGGCAAACAGCAAACGCACTGAAAAAACGGAACTGAAGTCGTCATGGCAGATGACGAGAAGGCGGCGAAAGGCCCTTGAAGCAGTACTGTCTACACGCGCTTTGCCCTTCATGCAATCCGGTAGAGCCAACCCTAATGCACAGTGGAGAGGAACAAGCAAATATTCATCAGGCACCTGGGTACACCCCCACACCATCACCCGCTCCCCTCAATGAGTAGAGATGCTCCTCAACTTACGATGGATCGACTTACAGCTTTTCGACTTTACGATGGTGCGCTGGTGATGGACATTCAGTAGAAAGCGTACCTTGAATTTAGATTTTTTTTCCCGGGCAAGCGATATGCGGTACAATACTCTCTCGTGATGCTGGGAATTGGCAGCGATCCGCATCTCCCAGTCTGCAACGCGGTCGCTAGCGTTACCAATACGCTACAGTGTTCTGTGTTGCCAGCATTTTTTTGGATACCCCTCCGTATCTACGTTGCGTTTCGTGCATCCATCATGTCTACGAAACGCCCACCTGTGTTTCCTGCTACTGGTGAGAAGAAGAGGAAGGAAATTACTTTTGAGGAGAAACTCAAGATAGTTGCCCAGCATGAAGGCGACAAGCCCATAATGGCCATCGCACGTGAACTTGCACTTTCGCAATCGACGATCTCGACCATCTTAAAGGATAAGAAGCGATGATGTTCGGTAGGTTAGGTGTATTGAATGAATTTTCGTCTTACGATATTTTTGACTTGCGATGGGTTTATCGGAACGTAACCCAGTCATAAGTCGGGGACCGTCTGTATAATTAAAGACATATATGAGCGAGACGACTGAAAATGCACCATGAAAACACAGCATATGTAATGAAACACTGACACATAGATAACAGTTACTAAACCATTATCAATAACTGCTTGTCCAAAGTTGGGTCACAGTGGTCCAGAGTCCATCCAGGAAACAGAGAACATGAGGCAGGGTAAACCCCGGATGGGCGCCAGTCTACTGCATGGTACTCACGCGCACACCGTCACTCACGCATCATGGGTAATCCTAGCCTGCAGTCGATCTAAAACACATGTGTTTGGACTATGAATGGCAACCAGAGCACCCTGAGGAAACCCACGTGACATGCAAATGCCACACAGGCCGGCCAACGATTGAATCTATACTCAAAAGCACCGACTAGGAGGTGTAAGGCAACTGGCCACCGAAGATACTATTTCCTTTCATGTATTACCCCGGTACTGGTTTATACAGTAAAGAAAAATTTTGTTGATATGTAATACAGTAAAGGATAATATGAGCAAGTGTGCTGGGGTGCGTGTGTGAATATCACAGTGCTCCGCAGGTGGCGTTAAACAGAGGTCGTGGGATTTCAGGGTACGGGCCCTTCTTTGCGTCCCGCTGTCTGTCTGGGGCTCAAACACAAGCGACAAATAATAACCAATTTCATTCTTCCAACACGAAACGGTCTTTCGCGTGAAAACGTAAGACAACCGCTGTTCCTTCGGTGCTGATGTGTGTGTGTGTGTGTGTGTGTGTGTGTGTGTGTGTGTGTGTGTGCGCGCGCGTGTGTTTTTTTTCTTTTAATCATGCCAGCAGGCCCTGTTTACTTTCACACAAATGAGGGAGGTGTTCGTGTGCCAGTTGGCAGCGAAAACCGCGAACATGGAGCCCTGACAAAATGAGCAGGACCCAGCTACTTCCAGGATAACACATTCTCTAATTACAATGACGAACAACATTAACAATGGGCTTCTGTCTTCCAATTTGTAACAGTCTATTAACTAAACTGTGAAGTGTGCTAAATGCATTTTAAAGTGTCTGTTGAGCACTTAATTACCAATTAACCAGCCAATCAGGGAAGGACAGAACTCTCATACGTTCTTTCGCCTGAGGACGGCCTATAGCCCCCCCCCACCCCCACCCCCTCCACCGAGTCTGTCAGTCGATAACAAAATTCTACATAATCCAAGTCATATTTAAAATCCATTTTTTTCTCATTTTCACAATAATTACCCGCAACATTATGCGCTGGCTCCTCGTGGGAAAAATGTCGGAGCGACTCATTTTTGAACATACTCATGTTTTTTTTTTCCATGTATTTATTCATTATGGCATTTTTTTTCGCTAATATATTTCTACTTTTATATTTCTACTTTTGTTCGAAGAACGAGCAACTCGCGTTCCCACATCCAGCCCTTAGTTGGCAGTAAAACACACTCAGGATAGAGACACAAGTGCAATATTAATCTATTTACAATTATTTACACACCTAGGTAATTTTACTGGAGCAATTTAGGGTAAGTACCTTGCTCAAGGGTACTACAGTCAGAGTTGAGATGCAAACCAGCAACATTTGGGTCCAACAGCAGGAACACTAACCGCTACGCTACCAACCGTCCCACGACACACTACCCTCATCCAGGGATTGGATGAATAGGTGAACAACTGAACATCAGCTTGTGAAGATACTGTAATGTATTTTTTCATAAGACTTAAATTAGTATATAGCACTCCGGGGCGGCCCGGGGAGGGGGCGGAGACGGGGCAAAGCAGCCACAGCTGGGGCTGATTTCACTCCCTATTTCTTCCCCGGTGCCCAGCAGTAGGGGGAAGAGACGGAGGAGGAGAACCAGACAGAGGCGACTGCAGACCCGAACCCTGAGACGAAGCCCGCGTCCCGACCGACCCGACTCTCCAAGCCCCCCCAACCGGCACGAAACCTCTCCCTACCTGTTCCCTGGTCCCCCTTTCCCATCTCCTTCCTTCTCCCCTGTCTAAGGGCAAATAAAAGCCCACTGCAACAGGCAACTGCATCTCCTGTCTCCTGCCTCGTCTCTTACATAGTATTAATTTTATTGTCGTTTTAAGCTAATAAGTTAATAAGAATTGATATGGACTGGCATCCCATCCAGGGCATAATCTTTCTGGCCTCGCACCCAGAAATACTGGTATATTCTCCAGACCCCCATGACCCTGTCAAGGACAACTGCTTAATGAAAGTGAGTGAATATGAAAGTCTTACAATATTTTTATATGAGGTTTTCAAATAAACCAACTCAAACTTTGAGGATGTATGAAGTAACTTCTACTGATTGTAAAAAGTAAAAGCGAATATTAATTCATGCGCCGGTCGAGTTAAGATCAGGCTTTGGGTCCCGATTGTGTTCGTAAGGTATTTGTAAATGTATAAAAAAATAAATGTGTAATTTACTTGAAACAAAAAAAAAAAACAGCTTGCAGTCATAGAAACGATGATATATTCACTTCCGAACAGTTACCTTTATGAATAGGATTGTTAGATGCCAAGCAGCAGCATAGAGTATGATTTCAACAGCTGTGTGTTCTCCATGTGTAGAATCCCCTTTCTGTCCTCAGCTGAGCGATTCCTTTGCTTCTGACAGTCAAGAACATAATGAGGTGGATTTGAAAGAGAACACACATTTCTGGCAAGCGCGCTCACTTCAAGCTCAATGGCAGCAGGACGATGGAGAAATTGTCCTCCTGGGCGTTAAGAAAAATGAATCTCGGGGCCGCCGGCGCTTAGAACGTGAGTCTTATGTGAATGACAAATCGGAATCCCGCGTCACTGACTGCAAATGAGAGGTGACAGAGATGTAAGACTCAAAGATGTAAGAATTAGCAAAAGTGTCCCCAAACTCCGGGAAAGGCTGCCGTTCGGCTGTGGGCTGAGTGCCTGTGACAGACGTACCGAGAGGAACCCGGCGAAAAAAAAAGAAAAATCGAAAAGTGCTTTTCTCATTGTTCCGGAATATAAAATGTTTTACGCTGCCTGTTATATTTTATGTTTAAAATGTACTTTTGCAAACATACGTAAGCATATAGGCACACATACAGATACATATAAGCAGCATTTTAAATATGTAACTGGTTTAATATCTAATACAACAAATGTACATGTTTTAAAAATGTGAAAACCATGTGTATGTGTGTGTATATATATATATATATGTATGTATATATATATATGTATATGTATAGAATCAGAATGAGTTTTACTGGCCAGTGTGCTGATGCGCACAATGGATTTGCTGTGGTTCTAGGTGCCTCCAGTATTTACAGAATTACACAATAAATAAATTACATATTTACCGAGCACACAAACACGAGAGTATAAATAAATAGCATAGATACAAGAAAAAGGAAATAAATAACAATGAAATTACAAAAAGTGGTTGGATAATGTTGCACTGACAGGAGACCTATAGGGGAGTGTTAACTGTTCATCAGAGTGATGGCGTGAGGGTAAAAACTGTATATAATATAGTATATACACTATATAAAGTATATAATTAGTATGAATGAATGGAGCATCAGAATTTCGTCAACATTCTCAAGGTCACATTATGAAAGTGGAGACCACCCTCACCGGAAGACCTGTGTAACCCCAACAAGTGTAATGCCCTCAGATGCTGAGTGCAGTACCACTAATTAGTCTCATATCTCATTATCAAATTATTTATGCACACAGTGTCAACCGTGTAAAGCATTACACCACTGTAATGCAGACTGTAATGGATTTGGTAATTAATTAAAAGAATTGCACCTCCCGGCAACCTTGCAAAATAAGTTATTTCTTACCCCGTGGATCAGGTCTTGGAGCGTGGCTTCCCTGGCTCTGAACTGTAACGCATATCCCTGTCTCTTTTCCGGCTCCAGGCGCGTTTGAATGCGCAGATTTTCCCCTGCTATTCATTATTTTAATATCGCGCAAAGTCATTCCTCGTTCAAGGGCAAGAGCTCGAAAAGGCTTCCATAGCGAGAGCGCGATTCATTTCGGGATGTTTCTGCGACGCAAAGTATATTTTTACAGCTAGGGACCATTTCAAAATGTTGCATCAATTATGCGTGAGGCACGATGTCTATGCCACTAATACATATTACATGTTGGGCGATTGTTGGCACTTCCACACCGAAATGAGTATTTATCCATAGGTGCTGTAAACAGGCAGGCTGTTGGATTAAAGGATTGTCGCTGGACAGCTGATCCCATGTGCAGTTTCTCTCCCTGCTCCTCTTCAATTTTGCAGCTCCTGTACCGCTAAAGTTAAAGGCACATTTCCTGCTGTCGATCAGCTTCTTCCTACTGCTGAAAAGAAGCGAGGGAGCGCCATTCCCCAGAGCCAGGCCAAGCGGCGGGACTCTGACTGCTGTTGATGTTGGAGGACCATCCTGGACACCTTCTCAGATGGAAGACCAGGCCTACACCAGTGGCACAGCTGGAACGGAGGAGGGAGGGCGACAGCACCGCCGCTTTTTGCACCGGAGCCCGATGAAGATACAAGAAGAGCGGCGGTCGCCACCGCTGCTTTTCCGCTCTCCCGGCTTCCATTGTTCATTCTTCTCGTGGCGTTTGTGTTTGCGCGGCAATTAAAAGCAATCAAGGCATTTACCAACACCTTCCCAAATTAATAACCAAACAATAGTAATCAGAATTAACCAATTTACAGTTCTTCTTTGCAACATGATGACAAAATTAATTAGATCATTATACACCAATTAGAGCTTTATACTTCATTTCCCCTTTAGATTCCACAATCAGGTTTCTCGCTACAGAGGTCAATGAAGAGCAACCTTTGTGTGCGCAGGGGGCATTTTCATTTAAACTTTGTCACAAAACTTCAACTGTATTATCGAGGTACAAAGAGATGAGTATATTTAGTTTGCATCGTGAGTAGCAAAACATCCTCTCAAATTCATTAACTCAATTATTTTAACGATATGGTCAAATAACGAACACGGCTACAGTGCTAGTTGAAGGTATATGAACCCTGTAGCGATTGTCTTTCTTCTAGAAAATATTAAAACTTATATAAATGTTAAATCTTGCAATAAACTTATAAAATGAATAAATGACTATGA
Source organism: Scleropages formosus (assembly GCF_900964775.1). Lineage (NCBI taxonomy): Eukaryota > Metazoa > Chordata > Actinopteri > Osteoglossiformes > Osteoglossidae > Scleropages > Scleropages formosus. Next base: position 33,280,877 of record NC_041806.1, read on the forward strand.
TTTACCCCCATGATTCTACTTACCTACTTGGTTTAACTAATGCGACTTGGGATTCACGTATTTTTGCACCTGCACTACTTGTTTCTACAACACACATTTCCTCTAAAGCAACATATGCAACTGGTCGTTACACACCTATTATGTCAGATGAGAGACTGCTTCACATTAAATACCCATTTTGTGGGTAAAAAAAAAGGGACACGGTGGCTCACTTTCAAGCAGAACTGCATTTCTCACGTGTATTTCAGCAGATAGTGAGAAATACACCGATATAGAATAATTTCAGCGTAAAGAGAATCATCTGTTAACTGGACAAGCTCAGCCTGTGGAATGGGATGGAATGAAAAGCAGGATGACTGCTGGTCCAGCAGGAAATGGGCAAACAAGGTTCCTTTCAGTGGTTCCTGTGGGCCGGGGCTCCGATACATTAAGGTTTGTTTAAGAACTGCAAATAAAATAAAGCACTGCATCACAGTTTCTTTTGAAAAGTAAGACTTTTAATGAACCCAATTTAAAGTGCTCACTGGAATCAAAAACAAGTCACAATCATGTTATTCCATGTACTGTCATAGACAAGATATGACTCATAAAAGCAAAAAGATTCATCCGAACTGGTAGTAAACTTGTTCAGCCTTTTTGGGGAAAGGAAAAAAAAAAAGGTCCGTTCCAGTTTACAGATCATAAAAACACAATTTGGCATGACTAAAGCACTGACTGCCAATAGAAACATCCTGAAGCTGGAACACATTTTTTCCTGAAATGTATTTTACCAGCTCCTGTTTTAAACTTTGTTTCCCAAATAACTAGAGTTTGCTACACCCTGGACAGCCTTAAGTGTTGCCATTCTCCTGCCCTGCGACTTGACGGAATCACCACTGCAAGAGCTAGCCATAGCACGAGGCTGGTATCTCTCTCTCTCTCTCTCTCTCTCTCTCTCACACACACATACAAACGCAATGCCTATGGCTGTAACCTACAGAGCCCAGGCTCATTGCCCTTCCCAGACAGAGACCTACCACCTTCTCCACTTCACACAACAGCCTTGTAGACATTCAAACCACAGACTAAATGTGAGCACTAGGCTCTCAAAGTGACCGACTGTCGTTCTGCGCATGCAATGTGTCTCAGTGGCGATTCGGGTAGACACATGAGAGTCTCAGAAGTTACATGATCCCGGACTGGAGTTAGGGTATAACATCACTGTCAATTCAGTCTGGAATGTGAACATTTCGCATACAGAACATTTTCAAATATGTGTGGAACAAAATTACAGAAATACAATAAAAGCAATTAAAAGTAATGCAACAGCTCCTCAGTCATTACCTCAGAGGTTTACTTCTGCAGTATTTATATATTTAAAATCGTAGTGACGATCCCCAATAATTTTGCTTCCACAATTCGGCTAAGAAAGACGTTGGATAAACAAGCAATACTAATAAATTACAGAAAGAAATGAAACTGTAAAAAACAACACTCCATGACAAAACTTGAAATCGACCTGACTTGTGTAAAGAATCAACAAAAAAAACTGCTTCTATTTATTACAGGGTTGAAAACCTTGTCCATTTGTGAAAAGTGAAAGTTATTTTCTCTTCCAGGACAATGTCCCATTTCGTCTCATGTTGTGGGTGAAGGCAGATGTCCTCAGGTCAAGGCAAGGTTCTTAGAGCAAGACAGAGAAGAGCTCCAAGCGCAGCGTCAGGCCCGGGGCTCTTCTCTCTTGGCCGTGACGTTTAGCTGAAGCCCAAGCCCATTCCCTTGGGTCTCTGCAGGGCCCGGATGGGCTCCGTGATGCCCTTGCCGTCAGGCCCAAGGCCCGTTCCTGGAGTCCAGCCCATGCTCTGCAGCATGCGGTTCCCCATGTTGTTCTCTGGAATGGGCAGCGCGTTCTCACCCACGAACCCTGCAGTTAGTAAGGGACATACATTCAGTGGGGGAAGGGGGAGTAGCAGGATCTTCTCAATTAAAGCCTAAGACTCACTAATTGTCTTAATTCATCTCAGGATCAACAGGATAGCAGTTATACTAAGAATTGCTCTCATGCTGATACAATACAACAGGAATTTTCAGTCCTCAAGAGGAACAAATGTTTATAATATCCCCTGAAGGAAGCAAATCAGCACTCCCCCCCCTCCAAAAAAAAAAAAAAAAAAGAAAAAAGAAACTGCACATTGTTTGGTTTGTCTAAAACTCAAAATAAGACTGTTGGGGAAGGTGTCACAGGTAACTAATACTGGTTCGCTGTGCAATGCAGAGAGAACGCAGAGTAGTGAAAAATGACACAGTGAAAGAGGTTAAGCTCTTCAGAGGCAGAAGATTACAGGCAGGGGTCAGGAAGACTTGCATCTGACCGCTACTTCCAGATCTACCAGTGTCCTAATCAGAGGGGCAAATCAAGGAGCAGGAGCACAGGGGCCCACATTTAATCCTCCCTGAAAAACGCTCCGGAAATTGGCTTATTATTACGCTGGCAGGCCGGATTTCCAAGGCTTGTGCAAGGCGCTTTCCTGAAATTGGTACCATTCTAAGAACTGTGAAACGCACACAATCGGCCACAAATGAAGCTTGAAGTTTTACAAGCTGATAATATGAGACTGATAAGCACTGAGCTGGTAAATTTACAACAAAGGTTTAAGGCGTTTAGTCAGCCCAAATCCAAACTGCAATTTTTAAAAAAAAAAAAAAAAAATAAGTGCAAATGAGACAAATTTCCTCCAAGTGCAAGCAACCAGAAGACTGCCAGATGCAAACTATCTATCATCAACAACCGCTTGTCCCGAGTGGGGGCGCAGCAGGCCAGAGCCTTACACGGCAACACGGGGGAGGGGACACCGGTCCGTCATAAAGCACACCAAACAGGGCTGGAACCCTAGACCCGCCACACAGCGGGCACCGGGTGAACCCGCTGTACCACCATGACCCCCAACCAAACACAAACCACAGTTATCCATTTCAACCATTTTGTTTATTATAAACTTAAGTTAGCGGCTCATCTCGAGAAAAACCTACTACATTTTGTGATGTAAACATCTGTGTTGCCAGTTTTCCTTAATGAATACTTTAAGGGTAAGTTTCCTTGCCATGACACTTTGTTCAGTACTCGCAAGTATTGCAGCTCGTTTTCACAATATTCTTTGTCTACAATGATAAAGTTTAATTTTTTGCTCCTCCTTGGAAATCTCTGTTGCAATAAAGGGACCCAGCAGAGACCCTCCTTCCATCTACCTCAGCATGTGGGACTAAAAAAACGTCTGTTCCTTGACAATGTCCTTGTCTAGGCAATTCTCTAAGGGCACCATCCTGCATAGATGGGTTCTGGTTTGATGCTGGTCAAAGGGGATTACATCGCAGGATAGACAAACATCTTTCTGAATGCATCTCAGCACACCTGGTGAGTTCGCTCATGGAAAATAATCTTAAGGTGCAAAAGCATCCTGGTGAATTTTGGCCTCAGATATGCGTTACGGAAGATGTGAGCTGAATACTCGCCACGTATCTCCCGCACATGCTGAGAAGTGGCCAAAAGGATGTCTGCTTTATTTCTTCAGAAAATGTTTTAAATTGACAAGTATTACGAGGGCCCAGAAAAGTTAAATGTAAGTTTCTTGCTTTGAAGCATTCTACTTAGTCAAAAAAAAAAAAAAAATTTTAAAGTTGCTGGAAGTGTTAATGTGGAAAAATCTGGTCCTGAATGCTGGTTCTCTCAGACAGTTTTGTTCAGCACTTATACCTGCACTGCAGAAAGCTGCCAGAATCGACCAGCTCAGCTTTTGTCCATAGTATGGTGTGCTGAGGGACACGGTCCAGGGGTCAGCAAACACTGTATATCCAGGTCCAGGGCCCACATAACGTTGTATCTATTTTGTCTGCATGGTACCAAACAGCTGGAGGAGCAGACAGTGTTGATCATAAATTTTAGCACACGCACATTGGCTGAAACCGCTTGTCCCGAACAGGGTCGCGGCAAACCGGAGCCTAACCCAGTAACACAGGGCGAAAGGCTGGGGGGGGGGGGGCACACAGCCAGGACGGGACGCCAGTCCGTCACAAGGCACCCCAAGCAGGACTCGAACCCCAGACCCACCACAGAGCAGGACCCAGCCGAGCCCGCTGCAACACCACCACCACCCCCAAAAAAAAAAAAAAAAGAATAAATAAAACTGCACCACACAACTAGTAAAGGCGCTCTTTCACACAACTAGTAAAGGTGCTCTTTCAGAGAACAAGTTGAGCGCTACCCATCAGACCAAGAGTTTATATACAGGTTCACTGATTGCAGTTTGGTTCTTTACGTAATTATTTATTTATTTCACTGCCTTGGGGTGGATGCTTTCATCCAACAGGGCACAATGAGGAGAGGAATTACAGTCAACTACTTCTCTAGGGCACAAAAGCAGACATTCTTCTTAAACTTAAGCACCTTTTGAAGTACAAGTTTACAAGTACAGGTTCTTAACCAGAAAATTCGACTGTTATGACAATGATGTCATCAGCATCGTAAAAACCAGTGGAACGGTAGCACACCATTCCGCCAAGTCGACAACAGAAGTGAAGAAATGGTTAATTTTTCTGCATGAATTACTCATTGACACTTTTCATCATTGTTTTGTCATGTACATCCTTATGGACACAACAAAAAAGGTTTGCTTCCCTGGGGACAGATTATTACTGCAATAATTACATAACCACACAGAGCTTTAATTTCCTCTGGCATCATGGTAAAAACCTTCTTCCAAGAAAGATATGTTTGCAAGTTACTGCTTGCAGTAATGGCTTTGTGTCTTGGAATACTAAACCCCTCACCCCTAATTTTACATTAGGTAACAGCTTTAGCTGTTCCATTCCAAATACCATAGCAGACTCCCTCAAGAAGGTAATTCACTTGAGTAATTGGATCAAGAAAGGAAAATTTAGTATCTGCCTTTCCAGTTGACTACGAGGCTAATCGCTTGTTTAGTTGTACGCATGTAGACATGGCCATATGGAAACCAAAACAACTAAGGGACAGAAACCATGTTGTATTTCAAAATGTCAAACAATTCAGCTTTTCCCAGAGTGTAGAAATAGAATTAAGAATTTAAACCGCAAAGAAATCTGGGGAAGGACACGCATCCTTCTAGAAATCTGGGAAGTACAGATAATGTTGTTTAAACCTAACTAGAGCCTTGAAAGAATGAAAACACATATGCTTCTAGTTAAAAATGAAATGTTTTCATCGTAATAACACAATTATTCAACTGGCATTCCATTCCAACACTCTCATTCCATTTCAGTGGGGGGGGGGCAGGAAAGACCAATTGGTAAAAATCCTATTTATGCCAAAAAATTAACTTTAAATCTTCACTGAACATAAATACAACTTAATGTGTTCATTAATGTATTAAAAACACATTTTTTCTAACTGTGGGACCAAAGAATAAAACGTAGGGAATATCTTCACTTGAAGGCATCTCCGCAGGTCCTCAGCTCAAAGGCAGCGTCTACAGGCACGAGACAAAACAAGTGGAGGGAACTGAAGCAGGACAAGGTACCTGGGGTGGCAGGTGTCCCACCAGGTGCTGCCTTGCGTCTCCTCTTCACATCACCCGTGCAGAGAGAACCCAGGTGAACACTCGTCTGTCTGCAATGACAGTCCCAGAACAGCACTTTAAATGCTCACAGAAAATGCTTCAGAACAGTGCCACGCAAGATTTAAAAAGAAACACTGTTAAAAACAATATGTACATTTTATAAAATGCAAATTATGCTCATCCTCAATAGCGACACCGTTGCCCGTTTGCCTTATGTTAAGTATGAAATCCGAACAGCTTCTCAAACGTATCAAGGTTGTGTATTTTCTCGTAAAAACTGTACAGTCAATACGAATATGCAGCTGCCCATCCATGGACATTTGCGCGTTAGTCCAAGACAGCCTCGGCTGAACAATTCAGTGATGCCAGAAAACAGTGTGCAAAAACAAATGTGCATAAGATTAAAGGTTACATGTTTTGTGCCTTAACAGAATTAACTGTAAAGGAAACCAATCTTCTTCCAACATAGAACTTTTGTCTTTTCTCTGTGCTCCAAAAAGACATTTAAAGGTCTGTTTAACATGTCAGCTTTTTTGGCTTCCTTGAAACAATATGATGCTTTCATACCATCAAACAGCCTATCTGCAGTCTTCTCATTGGGACACTTCCCTTTTGACCCACTTATGAGCGTAATCTATTAAAAGCCTTCATGAAAGCTCACAACATCAAATGGAGGAGACTAAGGTAATGTCACCTCACCTTAAAGTACCAACCTACTTCATCAGGAAGAGAAAAAAAGAAAACATTACAATCATTACTTAAAATGAGGTCAGAAATATCTGACTTCACATTTAAAGAGGGCATAAAAACTAATTCTCAGTCCGTCTATGGAGAGTGTGCATGTTCTCCCCACGTTTTGGGTGGGTTTCCTCCGGGTGTTCTTGCTTTCCTCCCACAGTACAAAGACATGTTCCAGGTGAAACCGGGGAGCTTAAATGGCCCGTAGTGTGTGAATGTGTGACTGATTGTACGGCGCTACCCATGCGATGGACCGGCATCCTGTACAGGCTGTAGTCTGGGTAGCTTAGCACCCTATGCTTCCAGGATAAGTTAGAGACCACCACCCTGCCTTAGAACAAGCATTTAGGATAGGCAAGATATACCCCAGATACAACACAATTCATTTCAGAACAGTGTCTCTCACGCACGCACCCACGCACAAAGGACAATTCTAAAACACTAATCGAACCTATGGATAATGGCACTGCATAGGCACCGAGGCATCACGCTACATGCAGTAACACATGCAATTCATATGAATGAATATTCTTCATTTAACTCATGCCTTTGTCCAAGGAGATACAATAGGAGAGTTCTTATACACACGCAGACATTATTTCTGTTCCTGAAACATTAAAAAATTGAATAATCCACCCCCCAAAATTAAATGATCATAATTGCCAAAAGAATTCGACTTGCATTGGAGTAAATGATGAAATCATAGTACGGCCCTGTGTCCAAGTAAATGTGAAGACAAGAATGAAGCTAACAAAGGCAACGGGGTCAAAGAGCATCAAGGAGCATCATGAGCAAATGTGCGAAAGAGCGGAATTGAATCAAGCACAAGAGTATTGTATTGGCTGAGGAGCACCCAGCGCATACAGCGGAAGGCCAGCAAGGAGAGAATTACCGCCGTCAAGGTGAGAAATGGCAAATGTGTTCCAGTGTGTGTGAGAGTGGGAAATATCAGACACATCTGATAAGATGCGGAGACTGGCCTGAATCCTGGATATAAAATGCCAGTAAGAGATTCTAAATGTATTCCTGAAATGAAAAATTAAAAATATGGGGTGGAGAAAAAAAGTGCAGTTGTTCAATCTGAATGAAATAAAACTTTTCCCATCAGCTATGTCTTACTAAAGAAACTGTACATAACTACAAATTTAAATACACAACTCACTTTGAATGTGTCAAACTAATATGTGTATTGATTTACTTAAGCGGAATCTACCCAAGTTTGGTTTAATAGCCTTCGTGTTTGTGGATTCAAAACTCATCACCTCGTGAAGGATATTTTGAGGAGGAGCTGCTTCATTGCTCCTAGCCGTGAACACGGGTCACTTTCAACAGCGGAGGTGCTCTCTGTATCTCTATTTTTAATGCAATCATCAAGAGTACGCTTCACACTGCTGAGGTGGGAGGGGAAAGAGAGGGAACCAGAAGACGAAAGTGGCTGATTTACATCAAGGTGACTAATGAAGTACAAGTCCTAGAGAAGTTAAAGTGTGCTTTGTTCAACACAACTGCTATTCTTTGTGTGTGTGTGCATCCAGCACAGTTTAAGTGCACAACGTAAGGGGATCAGACATCTTTTTCTCATTCACACACACAAATTCATACACAACGAAAATGAGCCATTTGGAAGCGTACTGAGCTGCATTGCCCGTTTTCTGTCTTGTGGGCTGTGGTGTGAAATGTGGAGCAGGCAATGTCACAGAAAGCAAACGGTACTTAACATTCAGCTGGATCCAACAGTCGTGTGTAGGTGATGCAATATTGCATCACAGAGAACTCACTTTAATGCACTCATAAACTGTTTGAATATGCTTTATGTCTTCTCCTGGCCCCTTTATACATTTCTAAAAGAGGAGCAAAATGGTATTTAAATTACAGCGTCAATGTTGGGAATACTGTGAATCTAAAAAAAACCACGAAGAGACGCTCAACATTGTACGCACCAGTAAAACACTCCACGAAAACAAACACAGGGAGAAAAGTAATTTTCTCTTTGTGAGAATGGGACACAGTGCAAAATGAACCCCGCGAAAACGATGCAGGCGCTCGGATCGGTAGCGGAAAAGCAGCGCTCACCTGCTGGCGGTTTTTAACGAACAGCTCCTGCGATGGCCCCTGTCGGTCCGCGTGTCCCATAGCAGCTAAGAGAGCAAAGAGAGACAGGCACATCGACGGATGGTGCGCCAGGGAGCGTCTCACAGCCACGGGGGTGACCAGGAGCACAGCTCATTATAAAGGCACACACCACTCCATTTTTAAAATGCTACTTCCACAAACATAAAGGCAGAGTTCTCATGCCCTAGTTTCTGTTTTACATTTATTCATTTAGCTGACGCTTTTCTCCAAAGCGACTTACAATGTTAAGGTTACAATTATTATTGCAGTTACAAACTTACAACAATTTACCAATCTCTACAGCTTGGTAACTATTTTACTGGAGCAATTTAGGGTAAGTACCTTGCTCAAGGGTATTACAGCCAGAGGTGGGGATCAAACCTGTGACCTTTGGGTCCCGAGGCAGTAACTCTAACCACTACGCTACCAGCTGTCGAGTGCCGATTTTTCTATCGGAATTAAGTAAGTTAAGCAGTTAAACACATTCTAAACTGAACAGTAAAAAAAATAAAGACCTTAAAACAAGACGTGCAAGACATTATTACTGGCTACATCAAATGCCCTTTTGTGCTGTGCTGCCACATACTTCTTTCATTATGTCTTCATATCACCAGTTAGCGGTACCTCATCACTGGTTATCGCCTGAGCATTTTTGGCACCAAAAACAGCAAATTTAGGGTTTGGCACGTGTCAGATTTTCAACATTAGCCAGAGTGAGTTGGATATTCCACCTGAAGTACTCTTGTAAACACATTAAGTACCGTTCTCACCTGCCCGTGCTCCCTCCTTGCTGCTGGAGCGAACCAAGGGCTGCAGGAGATAGACAGATGCACAGGATTACATCTGGTTAGTCCTTTTTTTCCTTTTTAAAGCTGTATCCCGAGCAGCCAAGCAGCCCACCACAATTACACATCTATACGCTCCTTAGCACGAGAAAAGTAGCAAACCCCTGGCCCTCGCTTCACACACACCTCAGCTAGAAGTGTTCATGCAGTTTGCAAAAGAGAGCCTCTTGAATTCCCCTAAGACCCCATTTTATATCAGCTCCTCCATCATGGCCCGCTGCTAATCCCACATACTGGAGAGAGAGTGCCGTAATCATATCGCAGGGATTTATAGCATGGGGTTCTATTGCTTATGTTTTTGATGAGCACTGGCCTCTGATAGTTTTATAAGTTTCCTTGTCTGACATTTCTTAGACGATAAGAAATTCCCAACCTTTGCCTGGAGAATTCTATGCCTCTGGGGCTGATACGTGCCGTCCAAAGGATGATACTCACTCGTGGTGATGAGGGTCCTGGGAGAACCTCACCAGCCTCTCACTACAGCCTGGCCCAGCAGAGCACCCCTGGAGACAGACAGAAAGCAGCAATGTATGAAGTTCAATGGAAAAGAGAAAATTTCAATAAAGTCAAATAGTCTGATAACAAACGGGCTTCACTTTGACCCAACAGATTGCTCTTAATATCAGAAAAAGTTATACATTGTTATTCAGTGATTCAGAATTTGGAGATGTAAAATCTCAGCATCAAGCTCCTTACATTTAATCAGTCATACCAAGTTAGGTTCATGATATATGGACCAACAATATAATATTAATGCAAAAGTCACAAATTCCACATGAAAGAAAGTATGTAAACATTAAATAAAGCATGTTTTTTAGCTTAGCATGCAAAGCATCGGACTTTAAAGTTTTTAAATAAACAGTATTCAACAAATAAATGTATTTAGAAACAATTACACCTAGTGTGAAAGTGTTCTTAAATATCAAACGAGTTAAACAAGATAATTAGCAGTTATACTGAATAACTGACCAAAGAAAAAACATTTTAAAATATTAAGCATTTATCTGTAGCAGCAGCTTCCACATTTCTACAAGTAACTGACATTTATATTAGGACTCATCATTTCATGCACCATTATCAAAATGATAAACCCTGTATCACCAGTATTACAGTTGCAAGACAATTTAAAAGCAAGAGAAATCTTATTTTCTCTGCCTGCCCATGACTACTGTGAAAGGTGTCACACGTGTACTAGCTGGTCTAGTACTTTCCAAGCAGCCAGAAGGATCTTTAAAGAAAGCTGTAAGACAGGTCCCAACAGAACAAGTTACGTCCTGAACGTGTCAGCTCTGAAAGCAGTGACCCTACTGTACAGCATGGTGTGAGTGGCCTCTACTGGCTGACCGAGGTCAGCGTGAACTGCAGGACAGTGGCTGATGAAGATGCACACGCTGCTCCCCCACATTCACTGCAAATCTATACAGTAATCGCAGCAACACTGAGATGAGTCTGCAGTGAAAGCAAACAAAGTCATCTAGCAGCTTGTCAGCCAGATGATCAGCGACCGTGGCTGTCTGGCAGCGGGAGACATGGTGTGGGCCGCAGCGACTGAAGAGGTCGGCCTCGGGAGGTGTGTGTGGAGCTCGCCACATACGCAGCACATCACTTATCCAACTGAAGGATAATAAACCACACCCAGGAGACCAGTCCTAAAACATTTCCTTCTTTACAGGAGCAGCTCAACGGAAGAGTGGAGCAGAACGTATTCGGTCAGGGAGGTCTACACCATATAAATTCAAAAATCACACCATGCTCTTTAACAAATTAAGACTGGAGACATTTGTAATGTGTATCCTGTTTCAGATTAATATTTCCATTGCATTCTTTCATGTTCCATCTATGTGATACCGCAAAATTATGAAAGAAATTGTTTTTATATAATTCCTGAAACAGCCGATTGTTATTAAAAGGTACCGATGAGCACTGTACTTAGAATTACACTCTTCAATTTAATTACAAATCAAAATCACACCATATCAGGATCCACCAAAAATAAAAGGGAAACCAAACTTATACTGAACTAATAAAGGGCACACTCGTTAAACCAAACACATTAAGTTGTCATTTGTTATAAGATTTATGTTGTGGAATACATATTAAAGAATGTTATAGGTCAGTTTTTGCTCTAATTTTTCTTTCATTTTTGTGGGAAGTGCAAGGTACTGTGCTTAAACTGATTCATCCCATTTATGTGGTGGATCAAATAATGTGTGTATTAACTCACTGATTCACTGAAACTTGCTATTGTTTTCTTCAGTAGCAATTTCTCACCTTCTAAAATAATAGTTTTACCATTATGTATGTTTACTAATACAAATGAATAACAGAAATGAGTCCTCCACTAGCACTTTTCCTTTAAAGTGATTTGAACCATGCCATTAATTAGATCAGTCAAGATAAACTAAGTTTGTTGGAATAAAAAGCACCAATTAAAGAGGGTTGCTCTGATATAAGGGTTTAAAATGGCAAGCATCATGCTCATAATGCTGTAGGCACTTCCTAGTCCTGTCTCAAAGACCTTCTCCTGTGCAGTCTGTGTTGCTCGTAGCCATGCTGGGGACTGTGAACGCCGATGACTTGAGGTCACTTTTAACAGGCCAGTCCGCAGCTGGACCCAACACGACTATCTCAAACAGCAGCCTTGTAATACAAACATAACCTCTGATTGCTTTTTTTTATTGTTATAACCAGCCAGTTTATTTATTTCTGTCAATTTGAACCTCTACCTCCTTTAGGAAGCTTCCAACAACAGCGGTAATTTCCCCACCTGCAACACAATCGAACCTGGAGGAAACTCGGGCAGCGACCCTCACGACAAATACAAATATGAGCATCTCACCTTTGACACTGACCGACAGCCACGTATGAAGAAACTTTTGACATATTTAAACTTCGATGTTTAAAAAAATGAACTTTTCCTCCTGCAACAGTCAAGTCCACATTAAATATGTGGATTTTCTGTGAATTACTAACTGTAAGAATGTTTCCCTTCATTTTTCTAAATAGTACAAAATAACCCCTATTCAATAACCAACAGGGAAGCTTGGCAGTGCAAAAAACAGCTGATTAGTTGAAATGTTTTCCCTTTCCTTTCCACAGAAGTGACTAATTGAAGATTTTAAAGGACAATGTTGGCAAGTCCATTTTTTTCCCTTTTTGTCCTACAGCAATGTCCATGCCCTTGCTCGATAAATACATTTAGTCTCAGTTGCAGGCCCAATGATGAATGGACTTATTTCCACAAATCAAACACCCAAAATTAAATTTAGATGAGTTAATGCAAAGGTCAACATTGTAATCAGTTCTTGTGATCTTTATAGAATTTTTGAAGCAATGCATAGTAAATCTGAAACAAGACAATCTGCAGCTCGGTGTGTGCGACCGGTAATAAAAAGCTTAGCGATTAAAGTAGTTGTGTACTCAGGGGCCTTTACAGTAATCACTAGCGGCCTATTCCACACAGGCAAATGACAGCTACACAATCCCCTGCCAGAATGCTGCTGTCGGCTTGTTTACGGTTGATAAATCCAACAGAAATCTCATTGGTTTAACCAAACACAGCCCTGTTAAAATGCCCTGCGCGAGTTCAAATCCCTGGAAGCTGCGTGATCGGACCTTTGCTTTCTGTGGGCAAGAATACAGCAGTACAAAACACTCAGTTTCAATTATGAAACGCAGATCAGATCTCAGATCAAACGAGCAAGGGAGAACACATTTAAGTTTAAAGCTAAAAAGAAACAGTTCTATGATTAACAGCTGCATACTGTATAAGCAAACACTACAGCTTTCCCTAGAAAAATCACACGAGGAGTACAAAATGAGCAAGAAGAAAATGAAAAGGTTCATGATCGAATTTCAGCCAGCCAATCAGGTAAAGTCCAAATGTTAGAGTGCCGCCGATCAGTTAAGTTAAAATGTATGGCAAGGCCAACAAGGAGCCTCTGAAAATAGGCTGGGGACAACTCTGACTTGGAAATGAATTAACCAAATTTGAAGGACCCAGCTAAAACCCATACAATCCAGTTTAAAGCCTTCTGACTTTCCTTAACTAATGCTTTCCTGCTAAGTTACAATGTTAAGGTACCTACAATTATATACCCATTACAGCAGAGAATTACAGCAGAGATATAAGTCCAAAGGTATCAGCTTTAACCACTATGCTACCTGCTGCCCTTTTAACATAGATATATTGTAGGTGACAAATTAAACATTATACATCCATTTTAAGTCAATTTCTACATTTTTTTTTAAATGTAGAAGAATGGGGGGAAAAATTCTGAGTGGGACATTAATAGTCAGGTAAATATGTAATTCCCAATCACTATGACATATATAAATAGCAAAAAGCTTTCAGCTTGAAGAGTTTTCCTACTGAACCAAAAGGCAAGAGCTGTAGCAATGACATAACATTGGATGTTAGCACTTGAAAGTGGCTACTCTAGATGCCTTGTGACAGGACATGTTAGATACCAGATCGACGGGCAGCTCACATCAAAGAAGCAGTCAGATAACAATCCAAAAAATGTTAAATAATAATCCCATTTATACAATGAGAGACGGGACCAACTGCACTCCTTTGCAAACAACTCTTCCTCTAGGCCTATTTCTGCTCATACCACCCCTCTGTAGCTTGGCAGATAATGATGGATATCAGGGTGATGGTGAAGCAGCAGACAACTGTGGCGTTGTTATGGCTGCCAGTCTCCCCGCCACCCTCTGTCACTACTACACACTGAAGATTTATTTGAGTTTACCGCTTGTGTGCTGGGTGCCGACTATTTGCAATTCATCACGAACCCTTCGTTGAGAAGGTGGCTGCAATCCCAGCTCCCCCCTCTCAGAGGTTGGTCCCTACCCATTCTGACAACAGTCTCAACTAAGTCCAGTTATACTAAGACATAAAACCAGATCCTGATACCAGATCCATTAAATATTTGTTTTTTTTTCATTAAATATTTCACCATCTCTGTTGCTTTGAGTATTCATTTCTACAAATACAGATCACTAATGTAAAACTAACCTGAGCTGTGAATGAATTTCTATGAATGTCAAAAGAAGATTAAACCTACTGTTACTGAAAATACAGTAAGTTCTTTGACATGGAACACACTTGAACCAGTCAAAAAACAGATTTTGGAAGAGTATTTTGCTAATGCTTGAATAAAAATATATTTAAGCAATTAAAAGCATGCATTTGTTTAAATAAGCACAAAAATGTAAATAAAGTGCTGTAAATACTTTTCAAGCCAGAAACACACTGAAGATGGTATTGTCTGGTGTAGTGTAAGTAGGCAGATAATTACCCTATTGTCAATTAGCAGTAGAGCAACCCCAGCATCACCACTACCTTGGATCTATTTGTAATTTGTGTGGATTTCTCATTTGTTACCATTCTTCTCACAACTGGCAAAGGTTTGCATTCCTTCTCCAAAACATGCTTGTGCCTAGACTGACCATACATTTTATCATTAGCAATTATTAACAATTGCTGCTTTCAGGGCAGAAAATTTATTGCATTTTCTCACACACACACACACACACACACATAGAGCTAATTTTTTTTTTAAGATTTTTTAGAGCTAATTACTGTCTCTAAAAGGAGTCAATGCCCAGCACTATGCAATTTTCTCTTACAGCAATGACTGTAATCATTGCCATGTCCCTCAACATGCCCTTAGACGTCCTCTCCTGCCAGTTCGCCTTTGTGCGCCTCAGATTAGAGTCCACCATCACCCTGCAGGTTTATTTGGTAACTGTGTAACCTTTTCTTTCCTCAAGAGTCCCAATACCACAATTAAGTAAGGAAAATTGCGTTTACAGCAATAAAATAATAAGAACAAGAAGGGCACCTCGACAGCATTTCAGAGTAGTGTTGAAACATAATGAAGATGAACAAAACATTTCCTTGGTGAAAAAGGTCCCTTAAGACCATTATACTTTTATCTTCCATGAAAACTTTATTTGAATGAGGAAAAAAGGTCACCTTGATCTCATCCAAGAAAGAATGACCTGTGATAACCATCTTTCAATCTGACCTCTAGAAAACGAATGCAGTCAGTTTAAGTATATAGTACATGTTCACTGGTTAATGAGTATACAAGGTTTTTTTCTTTTGAAAAAGAAAAAGAAAAAAGGGCCAAAAAGGTGAAATCTCATCATCTCTTTTTCCTACAACAAAAGATTCTGGGAGTTTTTAAACACTTCAACATAAATTGTGTTCCATATGCAAATACAAAATTATTCCTAAATTGTTTTTACCCAAAGCAACTTAAGGTATTTGACCCATTTATACAGTTTGGCATTCACTGTAGCAATTCAGGGTAAGAACCTTGCTGAATGGCACTCAACAAGAGAGAGGACTGAAGTTTGACCCATCAAACTTCAGGATACAAATCTAAGACTTTAATCAGGAGAGTGGGGCCAGTCATTGCCTAGTGATTTCAAGATTCAAATCCTGCTCCTACTGTAGTACTTGACCAAGGTGCTCACCCGCGATTGCTCAGGTAAGAATACAGTGCTGTGCAAATTGGATACCATTGGGTGCCTTGGATTAAGGCATCAGTCAAATAATCACTATGCTACCTGGTGGCCAACATTTGCTAAAGATCATAAAGACTTGTGCTACCAATGAAACAACAGAAAATACTGTCATCCCCCTTTTCCAAAACAAAGTATAAAAAAACCAAGCATGAAACATCTTACATGTTTTAACTGTAGGGCAAAATGATACAAGTTGTTACTTGAAATATGTCCATGAATGATATAGAAAGAAAACTAACAAAAAGGGCCTGCACTTACAGTTCCAATCACTGTTGATCAAACCAGAAAACAGTCACTGGGTTATTGTGTTTATTATTCCCCCTGCATTTTCATCTTAAAAATTCCTGTGCATCAAAAATCAGTAGACCTTTTTCAAAGTCAGAACATTCACAAAGAAGTCTTTTGGCTCTTCCAAGAGCGTCACCAGTAGGGAAATCACATTTATAATCCCTTACTGTACGCAGAAACACATTCCAATAACAGATGGTCAAAATCATTCATGCAAAAGAAAGTGAATGGCCCAGAATTAAATTAATTTTGTAATAATGAAATTAACAGCATAACTTCAAGGGACCACTTGTGACTGATAAAAATGACTAACAAGATGGCTGAATCTAAACGAAGATGTTAGCTGCAAAGTTTCCAATAGGACCTTGACGCGGCTGTTGACCTGCTCATGACACAATCACAGTGGTACGGATTTGAAATTCTATTAGTATTAGCAGCCAAAAGAAAAAAACCTAAGAGTCATCAAGAAAGCAAATCTATAACGTTGACTCCATCAACCAATTACAGTTGTTAAAGTAAAATTAGATGGGTATTGACAAAGAGGGGAGAAGAGGATTAGGGCAGGAGGCAGATTGTGAAGCTGCCAAAGCCAAGGTATATGTAAGCATGGACATGTGCACATGTATTAGCAGAATAATTCAAATGCCCTTCAACAGGGAGAACCTTCATTTCTTACATGTTGAACAGGGGAATTAAGGATGCTGTAAAATACTGCCTTCTTTCAGTCTGTCACACTTGTCTAGCCCTAATGTGCCACAGCACATATATACAAGAGTCTGAAATATGGGACAAAATGTCCTCACGTGTCACTACTTATCTTGCAATGCCTACTGAAGAGTACTGCATATATACGTACAATGTACGACTGCCACTTTTATTATAACAGTCCAGAATTATGCTCCCACTACAGGTACCTTCAAACAGAAACATGTACGTTAATCTAAAATGTTGCAGCAGAGATAATCATACCCAACAAGGGCGGGAGGATCCATGTGCTTCTATTGTTTCCCAATACTGTTCAGGCCCCTTTAAATGCAGCTCTATTAACCAGGGATTATTAAAAATGCAGCAGGTTCACATCCCCAAATGCCTCAAATTTAATGTTTAGTATTTGTTAAATTTCAGTATGTAAAACTTCCATTACAGCAATAAATAAGTGGTCACTGATCATTGTATAACTTTGGTCCCCCCATTCAAATATAAAAAATAGCATTTCTTCCTTTAACTAAACAATCTGTGATAATTGGTGTGTCCTATAAAATGTACTATATGGTTCAGTGCCAATAACTTTAGGATCCTTTGTAAAGAAGGTCCAGAATGCTTGTCTCTCAACCACATACAGCATTGTACTTTATTCAATAAAGTCATTCCAACAAAAAACTTCCCTGTGCTGCTCTACATAATTTACTTACTCGAGTCCATTTGCAATTACCATTTAACTAATGATCTGAGGGCTGTGACAGAAAGAACACACACAGGCCCTGCCTGCCCATAACTGCACTGATTAAAACAAGCAGAGTATAACCCCTTTGCGGTGTGAGAGACAGGGCAGCTACCAGTGAGCTAAGAGAGTCACACGATGTACCTGTTATCCAACAGGTAAACAAGAGAGACTATCACCTTCCCCAAACCAGAGGGAGATGAGGTTTAAAAAGAAGACTGTGGTAGATTAGCCCATTTCCCACGATTCTACACTGCTGTTTACTCACTTTACACTCTTAATGGAGGGAATGAAGAAGGATTTTGAAAATATTACACCACTCTTCCAGAAATAAAGTACACTGGCTCCTCAAATTGCAAACACAATTGGGACTGGTCACATCTCCATTTGTTCATAAATCCATCCACCACATCACCATCAATAAAAATTTAACACAGACACTTCTTATGATCAGGTTCTGTAAAAACATCAAATAAAACTAAAATTCAATTTTGCATGAGACTTATTTGTTCAGTTTTTATAAACCCTCCTATGCAGAGTCACTGTGTTTCAGAGCCTATCCTGGAAATGGTATGAGGGAGGGTACACCGTAGATGGGATTCCAGTACACTGCGGGTCTTTTGTCCTCTACGAACTACAAACAAGTACAACATTCATCAGTTTCTGGGCACATTTGCAGTAGTTTGCTTAAGTATCTATGCAATGAATACAGGCATAGTAACAGAAACACCCCTCAATTCATTCACCAGGTTCTTTAAAAGTCTCGGCTACAGCTATAAAAACTTTAAAAATACACTAAGAATTTCTTTATTAACATTGAGCAAAACTACATTTAATACTCATTATGTTCAAAAACACGTCATCTCCATGAGTTCTTATTAGTAACTACTGACGCATTTACGCTATAAACATTGTGTGTTTGCAGACATGTAAATGTGCAATATCATCTTCTGCTTTATCAACAATTTACTTCAGCCCAAACACTTGACATGAATTGTTAATTGCTTTAAATCATGCTAATCTGGTCCAACTTTCATACTCCTGAGGTGTTTTACTGTTGACTAACATTCAGAAATGCAGGTTCTACTTGCTCTGCAACAACTTCTAGAAAATAGACAATTGAGGAAAATACAAGTACAGAGAAAAATGTTTGCATCTTGAAAAATTCACTTGAACGTTCATAATGCAAGGACCCAGTGTACACAAAATAAACTATTTTGGGATGAAATATCGATTCACAGGGCAATTACACAAATATATAGCCATATACAGTATGTTAGCATTATAAGTAGCAGCAGTTTCAGTAGTGTTAGCATAATGAATAATGAGTACATTCATTTGGCTGGCATTTTCTTTTATAGATGACAGCAAGGTTTAAGAAACTAACTTTAAAAGGAAGCATTTATAAAGCAATTTAAAAAGAAGAATGTTCCTGTCTGGACCCAAATGCATTCATCAGAGCCACTCTGAACTCTATCTACAACTTAAAACGATTGACATTTCAGTGCATCAATATTTTTGGCTCCGTCTCCCCTAAATGCCAAATCAAATGTCTGCCACAACTTGGAAGTCTTGTTTTAATTTCAAAGCTGTATTTAACAAAATCTGAGACAGACGCTACAAGGAATTAATTCTTTCTATAACTTAGATATTTGTATACCTAATGACCTTTACTGCTTAACATTTAGGCTTACAACCAATAACTGCCTACTGCAAAATACTCAGCACCTAAAAGAAACTTCAATTGTTTTTGAAATTTAGGGAACGATAGAATAATACAAATTATTTCCAAAAAGATTTTCCATCTATAAAAATTAATTGAACTGCAAAAATGTCAACGAAAACAGATAAGGACATCAGTTTCATTTATCTGTGTATCAAACCTCAAAAGCGTATTAAACAAGTAACTTACAAGTTCACAGAAGA
This sequence comes from Scleropages formosus, assembly GCF_900964775.1. Classification (NCBI taxonomy): domain Eukaryota; kingdom Metazoa; phylum Chordata; class Actinopteri; order Osteoglossiformes; family Osteoglossidae; genus Scleropages; species Scleropages formosus. Next base: position 33,300,337 of record NC_041806.1, read on the forward strand.
ACAAGTACTAAGAGAACATTATACATGTGCTCACAAAAATTCATACATGGTTATCATGGCTATATGTTAAATGGCTATAATAAGCATTTACTGCAGGTTTATGATACATTTACATTTATTCATTTAGCAGACGCTTCTCTCCAAAGCGCCGCACATCTCAGAGAATACAATTTGTGCATTACATAAGGAGAAAGAGGCATAGCTGCAGATGTGTGACTTACGTACAGTATAATAAATATTTACATACATTTAAGTATATTATAAATATTTACCAATTCAAGTTCACCAACATATACATCATTTTTTGTCACATAGTGCTTGCAAGGGGTCAAAATATAAAGTTTAAATGAAGAGCCTGTTAATGTCATTATAGTCTCTCTCTCAGTTCATCTTGATTCCACCTGAGCTCGACGGTACATCAAACTGAACCTCTCATACCCTGCAGTGCAACCAATGAACAATTCTTTTCATTTATGTAATAGATTTTTTCTTTAGCCACACATAAGCAGAAGGTATGTTTTTTTTTGAAAATTAAAATGAGAAAGTTCTGCACTATATGTTGTGATTTTAGGTAGGAATGTTTAAATTCTGCCACAATAAAACACATACCTGTCCCACAGACTGTGTTGCTTGAGATGTAGCACCTTCGTGCAGACGAGACAGCCTGGCCTGAAAAGCTGTCAGAACACAAACATGTGAACCACACACAGAAAACAGTTTATGCGGGAGTTCTTTGCAACCTTCTTCTGCTAAATTTGTTTGTCATAAATGATGACACTGATTCAATATATTCAGCTGTGCAAAATGTTACTTGGATGGGTACAGTAACAATACGACGTTACCACTCCCTAAGCAGTATATGGCAACCGGTTTTAATAAGAAGCACTAGTCATGACAATTTCACCTTTCTGTTTATCTGAAAGGCTGATACTTGCTAGGTAACATCCATAGGTTACAACCATCAGTGAACAAAATTCAACAGGTCAAGCTACTAAAGAAGGAAAACGCCCATGTCAACACGTCCTCCCTTATACGTGAAGGGTATTTGTCAAATGAGTATTTGAGAGAGATATACTGACCTCTCTGGGCTTTCTCTGACATGAGGGGAAAGGAACCAGAAAGGATGCTGTTGAACACTGGGTCACTCAGTTCCTTCTCAAGGTCAGAGGAGTCTTTTTCCCACCAGGGAATGACTCCAGCTATCCCACAAGCCCCTCCTGTCTCTCCCTCATAGAACCAGTCACTCTGCTCATCATCACCTAGAACAAAGTAAATGAGGATCAACTATATTATCATGAAATGAACATCTTAACATATATAATCTTAGATAACACTTTCATGGAAAACATCTTACAGTATTTGACCCATTAAAATAGCCGAGTATTTTAGTTCAGGGTAAATACATTGGTAAAACATAACATAGCACTGCTCAGCTGTGGGGCTTGAAACAACTGACTTACAAGTCCATGACCTTAACTGCTACATTACCTGCTGGTGCCCATGGTGGTGCAGGACAGAATATCTGACCTTGACTGAATTACACTGATCTGTAAATTTGCCCCACGGAACACAATGATGGTAGTCTTCATGACTATCGAATTTCAATCTAAATGTATGTTAAAAGACATTATGAAGTAACAGACTTTAACATGTTAAAGGAAAGGCTGTGTACCTTGTCTCCCTTCATCGTTGGTGTATAAGCCGCCATCACTGCTGTTGCTTACGCTGCTAGTTTCACTGAAGTGAGAGACACACAAGAGAGAATGAGAAGATCAAGAAAATTGTTGCGCTCCAGATCATTTCAGAACAATAATGGCTTAGATGACAGCTGAATCAACAAATAAAACAATGCAGAATTACCTTCTCTTTTTGTTCTTACTGAAAAATATGCTGACATTAACTACTGTGAATTATTCCATGCAAATATAACAGAAGCACAAAGCAGACCACACATGGATAGAGGTGGCTCTAAAAACAAGCCTGAACGTTGGTACGTTGGTGTCAAGTCCACTGCTTAAAATCTAAACTGAAAAGTCAGGTTAGATCTCAACATGGCTGCTTGAGAGTGCATATCAAGGTGGGCTTCCTTTGAATACCAAAAGGGTCTCTACAGGGACAACGGGGGGGGGGGGGGGGGGGGGTCATTAACAGCACTTATGTTTCGACTTGCTAAAATAGAAAAGGGAGAAAGGCTTTACAATACTTCCCGAGAGAAAAATTAATCAGGAAAATAATGGGACTAAGAATTAACTGTGATAATAGAGGGAAGAAAGTATTACATGTAGTAAAATTAAAATACATTAGTTTTACTGATTATTATAAGCATGCAAAACATAACATGCGACTAACAAATTGGTTAAATCCACCACCTTCATCCAGCTCATTGACCTATAATGAACATATGCACAACTAGTAGCTAATATTTCCCAGTTTCACTGTCTCACCCAGGCCTCGTTTTTATAATTCACTTTTTTACCCAGCACAGTTTTTTTGGGACTTCAAAATCCAGTCCAGTTCCTTAACCTATCCAGTGGCCTTGTGTTGCTTTGGGTGGAGCTAACCTATGTATATAGTTAACTTAATATTTGCCATAGCCTTGCAGAGATTTCAGGAGAGAAATTTAGAATTGCATGAGGACCAAAACATTTGGTGACAGACAAAACCTTTAAAATCAGCAGTAGAAAGGAAGGGGGGGAAAAAAACCCAAACTACTCCTAGGTTATAAATCTCCTACTCTGACACTGAGGCCGGCAGCATGTAATGTCCTTCTGCATGGGACACAGGAGCAGGAAATTTATCAGGCAAGGCCACACAACACAGTGCATGACACATCAGCACTGCCAAAATGCATTTTCAAAAAAAAAAAAGAAAAAAAAAAAAAGAAAAGAAAAACACATTTAACTATAGGGTACCATTGTGCCACAGTAAGTTTCACTGCCATCTCGCAGCAGCTAGGCAGTTTGAGAGTAGGCTCAACTTGAGCTCAGTCTGACTAAGTTGTCTGCATGGGTTTCCTCTCGCAGTCCAAAGAGAAGCAGTTTAGGTGAATTGATGACGTTAAATTGCCCACTGTGTGCGCGTATGTGGTTACCCACAACGGACTGGTGTCCTGTCCAGGGTGTAGCCCCAAGCTTAGTGACTCCAGGACAGGCTACAGACCAATTACTGAAAAATAAAGATGTATTAAGACACTGCCCAAACAAATGTTCAAATTACATGTTTGTTGTCAGCCAAAGTACATATGGACATCTAAAGTGAAAGTACTAAAAATCACAAGGCTTACATTTTGCAGCTTTGTAAAAACAGGAATAAGCAGCTATAGGTTTAAATGTTTCTAGTGGAATGTGGATGTTTCTTTACTATGGCCAGACAGGCCCTGCAGCCAGTCTGCCCTGCGTGTACCCTCCTAATGCAGGAGCTCGCCGGGTCACATGCCATAGCTGCGCAGCTGGAGTGGGCTGACACCTCATCACAGCGCAGCCATTACCCACTCACCCTGTCAACATCATGCTTCCCAAAGCAATTACCATGGTAGCTTGCTTGCAGGAGGGTACGAATGGATGGGTGCTTCTGCTAAAGGGTCGCACCCTCCACAATATTTCTACTAGCCACTGCAATCTACCGGCTACAGGACAGCAAACTTGCTGGCGGCGGTCAGCGGCCATCTATATCGAGAGCAAGTTGAGGGCCACCTTGTGCTCACTGGCACATGCTTGGACATGTCACATGATGAGGCCAAAGAAAATGAACAGCCAGTAAAAGCTACAATGTGGGGGAAAAGGTTGGAATGGGAAGGCAAATACAAGCGCAGGCATGCTGTGCAGATACATGCATTTGAAAGTCTTCAAAGCTATAGTACACTGTGTATTTTCTATTTTAAAAGAATTATATACATAATTATATAATGGAAAACTAATTACATACAGTACCTTAGTGCTTAAGCTTAAATTTTCAAAATGTCTACAGACCAAAAACTTCAACTCAGGAGCAGAACAGAAATTTTCCAAGCCATGGCAAAAACTGAAAGGTACAGATAATTATGTTGTGCAAGTAGAACCTGCTGCATGAACAAATTCCCAGACTGCCAAAAATTAACAAAATGGTCAAGGAATTGGACACGCAGCAAAAAGTAACACCTATCACATATTGGCAATGTTCTATTTTAGGAATGCGAGAATAGTCTGAAAATGACTTGAAATGAAGTATGATGGCAGTACAGAACAGGCAGCGGATTCGCATCCAAACCCCACTTGACATTAAAATAATTCAACTGAACCGGAAAGACATGTAAACAAACTGCTAATATCAGCATGGCAAATATCGCACATAACATCTAAGCCAACAAATCCATCTAGCCTGACAGATCGAAGCATTATTGTTTTAAGGTTAGAAATTTGTATCCTGATTCAAGTCTCTGTTACACCTGAGTCAAGAAAAGGGAGGCAGAAATGCAGACCACCTGTCACTCATCTCCTCGTCCGATCCTTTGTGCTCCTCAAAGTCCATTTTGTCTTTACTTGCTTGACTCGCTTCCTCACTTTCCACCACTACTCCTTCATCGGTCGCATCCAGGCCCTGTCTACTGGCTGCCAACTTCCTCTTCTTCACCCTGCCCTTCCCCTCAGAGTTTAGCGTCAATTCCCTTGAGCCAGAATGAAGCCTGGGCAAGCCTGGTGTTGATGTGCCCGCCACCTCTAATGGGGGGTCAACTGCCATGCGTTTCACTTTCCTCCTCCGACGCAGGCTACGACCGCCCGGCCCCTCGGCCCCCGGGAGGTCCTCTTGCCACAGGTGCCTCTTGCTGTGTCCAGAGTCCAGGGCCAGCCGACGCTTTGCTGCTAGCAACTGATCATCAGAGTCGCTGTTGTCTCTGGCATGACTGGCGGTGCGGTGGTGATGGTCTCGATGGTCCCGATGGTCCTCCAGGCTGGACTCGGAGCCCTCACTAAGAAGATGGCAGGACTCCCAGGGTGGGTGAGCGTTGTCTGAGCGTCGTTTCCGGCCCCTCCGCTTGCGAGCCTGTCGCTTCAGCAGGCAGCCCACTGCCAGGGGGTGGTCTCCACCATCCCCACAGCCACCCCGCGCCTGCTCAGAGCTCTCCTCCAGTGCTGACACCAGGTCGTGGACCAGCTCGTCCATCGTCCGGCGGAAGTGCCTGAGGAAACCAGAGGAAGTCACAAGGATTAGGTGCAAGTGGCTATAATGCAGAAAGCTAATGGAACATCATGACTCATACTGGAGCTTTTCCGTAAAGTGCAATGACAAAGCAACAGCTCTATTCCCTGACATTATCAAGTGGTGTTTAATTTCTTTTTTTTTTGGTGAACAATTTTGTAAAATAACACGTTACATTTCCTTTGATAGACTGGCATCCCACCCCATCCACACTCTGCCTTGCACCCAGTGATTCTGGGATAGACTCCAGACCTCTGCGACCCTGACTAGGACCAGCAATTAGAGAAAAGGTACAAATGACAAACATATTCAAATGGCATCAGGCAACACATAGAACAGTGGTCCCTGAACATAAAACATTCTGTGTTCCTGACTGCTTCCGATTTTTAAAACACAGAAATCTCATAGGTCAATGACTGGTGAACACAGAGGGTATCGCATCACAGCAATGTTTTTTGCTGCGAGCTGTGGGGAAATGTTCAATGGTCTATCCAACACGACAATGCCCCTTCCCATACTGCAAGCTTATTCCAGAAATTTCAGCAAAAACCAAACCAAATAAATGAAGCTGAAAGTAAGGCTATACAACAATATTCCAAGAAACCATGATAATGCGAAAGCAGAATTTAGTCACACTACAGTTAAAGACTTCCAAGATTGCTTCCCAAAGGGGGCAAAAATGCTGGGACAAATGCAAACTAGCTGTGGGAGACTTATTTGAAGGGAACGGCACATAAAAATGATGTATGTACGCTATTCTTTAAAATGAATGTCTGAGAACTGCAAAAGCATACTGGCCAAGTACTTTTAAGCATAACAACAAATTTAAACCTGAACCTCATTAGTGATCAGTTATTTATTAATAGCTGACCTTTCCCCAAAATGACTAATAGCAACTTAAATGATTTAGCCATTTATAGAGCTGGGTAATTTTTACTGAAGCAATTCAGGTTAAGTACCTTGATTGAAGTGCTTAAGAGTAGGAGCCAGGATTCAAACCCTGGTTTGAAGGGGGCAAGAAAGCAGCTCTGACCACACTACTTTCTGCACTACATTAATTAACAATCAAAACTGGACATCAAGTTGGTAGCAAAAGGTAAAAGGCAGCAGCTTTCAATGCTAAGGGCCTCAGTGGACAGCCAAGTGAGCTGTACATTTACAACACAATTTTAACACTCACCCAGCCTTGGATGCAACAATTTCCATTCTACGTTGCCAAATGTGTGGCAAGTGGGCAATGGAGACAAGTAGACCCTTTTTATACTGCAAACAACAAACTAAGTGAAATGCCTTCTCCATAGTCAGAATTGGGCCATGCATGTACTTGTCCTAACAGATCACCACAACACACACGCAATAATCCAAATGAGCCAGATATGTTTTTACGCATTTTTACATTTCCAGATTCTCCATCAACCTGATGACATGTGTCTTCCATCACAATAAGTACAGATGGTACCTGATAATCAAAAAATCATAAATCAGCCTGATTTACAATGGTCTGACTTATGATTTTTAAACTTTACGATGGTGATAGACTTTCAGTGGAAACCATACTTCGAATTTTGATCCCCCCCCGGCAAGCAATATGCGGTGTGATACTCTCTTGTGATGCTGGGCAGCGGCAGCAATCCACATCTTCCATTCTGTCATGCAGCGGTGTGCATTAGTAGGTGTGTTAAATGCATTTTCGACTTACGATAGGGTTTTGTGCCGTGAAACCTATCGTAAATGGGGGACCACCTGTATATCATCATTCGCTAGAATAGCTAGAGCAGACATTCAACTTAACTGTATGACATTTACATTTATTCATTTAGCAGACGCTTTTGTCCAAAGCGACATACATCTCGGCAAAAGTACAATTTCTGCATTACATTGAGAGAAGGCGACGTAGCTGCAGACATGAAAGTCTCAAGCAAGCCTAGTTTGTTCCCTACCACTTGCTGCACCGAGGATTATTGTTTGAGTAGGTGCATAAGACACAGGATAGACAAATCCCGATACCCTCCCACCAATTTATTTATTTATTTATTTAAATATTCTAAGATACACAAATGAGCAAGTAAATGCCAGAGTAATGGCTGAATAAAGGTTGTATCTGGGGATGCTTATGGAGTTACGATGCATGAACAGTTACACCATAAATGAGCCGGAGAGATCTTGGGCGAAGCGGATCTGGAAAAGGTGGGTTTTCAGACCCTTCTTGAAAATAGGCAGAGTTTCCGCAGTTCTGAGTGACAGGGGAAGGTCATTCCACCACAACGGACCCAGAACCGAGAACCTCCATGCTTTACTTTTGGTGCGCGGGACCACCAAGCGAGCAGAAGTAGATGAGCGAAGGGGCCTGGCTGAGGTGTACCGGTTGATAAAGTCTCTTAAATAGCTGGGAGCAGTTCTATTGCATTTGTACACAGTAACCAGGGTTTTGAATTTGATTCGGGCAGCTATACTATAATATATATATTAGGAAGCCAGTGCAGAGATTAGTAGAAGAGATATGACCCAAGTTAACACAGTCAGTGCTGAGGGGAAAAAAACCAATTCAAATCCTTCACTATGCCAACCCCTGTTCAACTCATCAAGCTTGGTTTCTTAAGTTTTAATTTGATTTCGCAGGCCCAGTTCCCAGTGTGAACTCCATACGGGTACAGATAATTGTATTTAAATAGAATACGAGTTATTATTCATAATACATTATACTTCCCCAAGAATTTCAGACACACAGCTATCTAAGCGCTCGGCTCGACATCATCGTCCAGGGTTTAAGAACTTTTCAGCTAAGTCCTGCAACACTTTCCTAAGCTTATTTTACACTTACAGAGTGAATACCCAGGCTGGGTTATACTTTTCTATTTATTTTTATTTCACGTCGTTGTGTAAACGTTACCTTTGCCAAACCGTGCAGTTGCTGAGCTACGGCTGGCTAGCTAAGCTACTAGCCTGTTGACTGAGAAACTCAACTGTTATCCTAAACTTTGCTGTATAAATGCGTAAAACAGACCGTTTTCCTACAAGTACCAACTCTGTCATCATCATAATTACGCGTTACGTGCGAAGTTGGACATTATTCGGGAGAAAGGTTGCCGTGTAGCGGCGATAAGTTTGAGGTTCTCGGCTAGCCGGCTAACCGCTAACGAGCCGAGGAGGACGCGCATGGACCGGGAGCGAGCGAGCGCGCGCGTGCGCGCGCAGGTCCTCCCAAACACGAGGCAACTTTTTTTACATGTCGAATGCGGACAGAAACAGCATCAGCACCGTGTCGTGTGCAGGTTTCCAGCGCGGGTATGCGTGCGCCCGTATACTTGTGTGTCTGTGTGTGGTGGTGCTGCTGTTGTTGCGACTGGACGCCGGGTAGACGAGTGAGTCGAGATCGACGATGATGGCGGATGGGCTGCGCAGCGTGTCCTCCCCCGGCCGACTCACCAGCTGGTTCTCGCTCTAACGAAGCTTCTCGCCTTGGCCGCAGGGAACATTAAAACCTCCCCGAAGACTAACTTAATTACTGCCAATGTGAAAGGAGTGAGGGGAAACGCGTCAGGGATCCACCATTTCGGCTCAAAGACACACAGGAAGCGCGCTGCTGAACAGGATGTGTGCTCGCGCGGCGAATCTGGGAGCTGCGGGAGGGGGGAATATACCACAGCGCGGGGCAGCAATCCTGACGTACAAAAACAGTTTTAATTATATTAAAATATACATTGTCGGAAGAGTGGAATTGTTATGCTTCTGACCACTTTGTTCGCTTCCCTTTACGAAAGAAGCTTTCTGTGTTCGTTGTTTCCCAGGGGAGTCAGTCTGACATTTTAATAAACTCACAGTATTAGTATAATCGTCTTTTTTAAATAAAAGTGGACATGATGTCCCCGAACATGTGTTAAAACAAATGCAGCGTCTTAATTCTCAAACACGACTCAGTGTCACATTTTCAGTGAAGAACTGGTGTGAGGGGAACAATAGAATAGCCCACTGGAGTTCACATCCCCCCGTTACCATCCAAATGGTAACCAAGCCTCTCTTCATTTCGCAAATGATTCGTCTTCTTGTGGCCTCAGGCATTTAATTCCTGCTTCTCATGCTGTTAATATGTTGGTAATATTTATATAAACATGAGTCATATGGAACTTTATTAATTTTAGTGCTAATTTCACTTTAAAGCCATGAGATGTAAAGCTACCATCCCTGTTCGTCATTTACAGCATCATTCATGTCCCCCAGGAAGTAAGAGTGTGTTTGTGTTAGAGAGAGGATATTAAGTCAGAAACTAAGTAAGGTAGTTTGAAAAGTGTCTAGTAAGTGAATAAATACACAAGCAAATGTCACACTATGCTTTTGTGCACAGGTGTGCTAAAATGCTATCTGCAGCCAGTCAGAATACTGAAATAATAATTAATAATTATCGATGACTTGTCTTTTTTTCATTGGGAGCAATTTCGTTGTTAGACTGTCCTCACGACAGAAAATTAAAACGCAGGCCTTTAGTGTAATGCCACGGGTTGTGTTAGGAGTAAGTAACTGAATAAACTGTATGTATAATAATAATCACATTCTAAATCAGTCCTTTGCACTTTTGATTAAAAATATAGGTTCTCTCCTATTTGTAATTGCGTAAATTGTTGACAAAAACCTCGACTTGTAACTTGTATTCCTCGTAGCAAAGTTTACATTTTATGAGGTCAAAACGAACATATGATCTTATTGGTTTTCATGTTCTGTTCCCCTTTTTCCTTCGTAACACTTAAGATATACATTCCTTTTCATGTTGTCGACAAGTTCCTCAAGAATTAGAAATTAATCATTAGAATTTCAACAGTATTGTCAATTGTATGCGGCTGTCTTTCAATTTGTTATTTATATATCTGTGAAAATAAACTTTCGTGATAAAATTCAAAAAAAGTAGGATTTTATAAAGTAATTTACGATATCCAGGTAAACTGATGTCTAGTTTTATTGTAGCTTCATTTTCATTCTTGTTGATTTGACAGAACTGAAATATACTTGTGTCTCATGTGCATTTCTTGAGCCAGTGTGGTGGCCATTAATAATGTTGCTGACAGGTGTTCAGATGTGTGTTTAGTGATCATTGAAAAAATGTTAAGTAATGAAGTCTCTGAATTAACCAAATGGTTATTTGCATAATATACTCACTACATTCCTCTTTAAAAGATTCTCATTAGTGCTGTTCTTACTGAATACACAGCAAGATTAAGGGTTGGCGTCTATTAATAACCACCTAACCACATCTGATTTATGTGTAGAGTTTGAGGGGGTCGTACTGCCAGTCTTCATTCAGCGGCTTCCAAACACATCTTTATGAAATTACCAGTCAAAATCCATTGTGCTGCAGTGTAGTCTCACAACTGTCTTGCATTTTGCAATGCGACAGATTATTATTAGTTCCCTCGGTTAAAAACAAATTCCTATATGCTGAGAAATTAAAACTAAATAGTCCAGCATTTAGTAAATGCACTGTTTAGCTCCTTACCATGGAATGTAGCCTGCATCAGTTATTTTTCCATCTTTAATAAATTGTTTTGTACTGTTATTGTTGTAATCAGATGTATTTTGAAAAACATATATTCTAAGGTTCCAGCACAGCAAATATTTGAAGTCATCAGATGCCGAGGAAAACGAACTCCCAGTGGCTTTTTTCTACTGCTGGTTTCCTTTCCAAGGGCATCCATGAAAGCAAATCCATAAAAAGTGAAACCTCCATTTAGTTCAAGGCCTCTTTACAAGAATAACAATGAGTTATTTATTTATTTGTTGCATTGTAATGCTAAATGTCCGTTCATGAGTAGCTTTCGGCACACAGTAAAAGCAGCTAGTTAAATCGATTCCCGGGTGGATGTACAGGAGATGCTATTGTCCTGCACTTGAAGGTTGCTGTGTGGCAGATAGGTCACCGAATGCCTTATTGTTCTCCTCCAGATGTAGCAAGAGAACATGACTGTCTCATGTCACCAAAAGGTTTGCAAGGATCGCACATATATTTCACTGCCAAGACCAACAATCATGAGTAGTGGAAGTCCTACCTCCATACAGATCACTTTAAGGCTACGGAAGTTAACTAATTTCCCTTTGAATTATTTATTTGGTCAAATTAAACATCTTTTCAGGTGACATAGGAACTGATTCTTTAGCAAGAGCAATTAACATGCCCTGAACTGCATGTAGCACTGAATAACTGCCCTTTTTCCCTCATTTTATCATCCTGATCTCTTCCCAACAGTATATTCTATATGATTTCTTTTTAGCTTAAAAAAGTACATCTGTGTCATTTCTTCCATTTTCACTAATTTTAGTGAAACCAGCATCTATTTCGACCTTTTGTCTCGTCTCCAAATTAAAATAAACAGTTTTCCGATCAGGGTAATTCTACACCTAGTGTTTTGGGATTTGGGATTGGAATTGATATGACTGAGATTTATTGAACCTACAGGGTTGCACTCGCAGCAACTTCATGCAAAAGAAAGCTGTGACACACATTTTTCTTAATAACTGATTATAAAAATTTAGTTATTTTTTTTTAGTTGACCGGGCAAATGAACAACAATTAACGGATCAGAATTACCTTAATTTTAACGAGATAGATTTAGCTTCGGTCATGTTTATCTTTTGGGTTGGATAAATAAAAAGTGAAAAAGAAAAGATGTGTTAATATATTTTTTTTGACAGTCCATTCTTAGCGCAACATGTTATGTTTCCATCAGTCCTTTTTTTTTTTTTTTTTTTTTTTTTTACTAAGTGAAATATTGTGACAAGTGCCAGGCAGTGCAATTTGTCCAGGCTGGTTGGCACTGAAATGTTTCCCAATTATGTATGACTGCAGGGCTGGAAACGCAGAACCATACATTTCAAAGAAGTTTAGAGAGTGGAACGGCAGCAGCCGATGAGCATTCACATTTCCCTTTAGTTTTCAGGCGAGAGTAATTGAATGGGGAAGATCTCACTAGATGTTCAATTGTGACAGCATGTTAACACCTGCTGTCTCCTAACAGCAGGGCAATTATTTGCTGAGAGAGATTTTTTTTTATAAATCCCCTGGCACTAGGGTGTCCTTATAATTATGATGAAGTGCGCTGGTCAGTGTTGATTCAGCAGCCCTCGTCCCCGGCAGATATTTCATGCACCATGTCTCCTTCATGCCTGCGCGGTCACTACATCTCTCTTGCCTAGCGGCGACACTACCCATGTTCCCTCCGCCTGTCTGTGCTCTCATTTGCTGTGGAGTGATGCGTGGCACGAAGAGATGATTGCCAGGGCAGGAAGATTCTATAGCCCATTGTCTGCATTATGCAGCATCAAAATCACAGTCTTCAAACCACTCAATGCATGGAAGTTTTATGTCTTCCTTTATCTAAGTGGGATTCTCTGCAAATGAAAATACCCTGGACATCAGTGTAATCAGTATGTACAGCATACTGGAAGAGCAAGTGGAAAGTAAGGAATTGCAAGCATTGCTCCTGTACAAATATTGCATCCAGCTGTTTTTAATAAATGAGTCTGAAATCTAAATATTTACAACAAATATTTACAATATTTACAAAAGTGTTCAGTCTGCCAAAGAAATTTTTCTTCATATGCATTATATGCATTTTAGCTGTACTCAATAACGGTTAAAACATCAAGCAACACACGTTGTGTTTTACGGGTTTGAAGTTCCGCTGATGCTCTTTATTGTGTGCAATATTGTGCCACCCTTAATGCAACAGGCAATGAAAAAACAGACGCAACATGCATATTGTGCGTAATGCATTCGTTTTGGTTAAGCTCAGAATTTGTCCAAATGCAACTGCGAGACATTTTAAAAGAAGCAGAGCGACTAATGAGAGAAGTAAAAAATTGCGTAGTTTGTCATTTGTGTCAGTGACCCCCCCCCGCCGTTGAACACACCCGATGCTGAGGGGTCATAAGGAAGCTATTAGCACCTTTGTCTCGGGGGTTTCTATTTCACCATCAGCAAAACCGTTGTTACCATAACAATTACCGCGGTGAGACGTCCTCTGGTCACTTCTGCAGAGCTGCAAATGCCTTCCCAAGCCATCTAAAACAACTGGTATTTCTAAAGAGATTTTGAGAGAGATTTGCAGAGAGATTCAAAAGAAAGAGACACAATTTAAAATTAGTTTTCCAAACAATTTTTTTAGTTAAAGACTTGTGTAACAACTTAGTTCATTATCATTTGATTTTGCTGAAATACTGACATTATTCTCATTATTGTATCCATCCTCTTCCTCTTCTTGTTAATAATAATAATAATAATATTATGGATAAAATATTTATCCCATGCTCAAAGAGGTTGCTTGAGTGTTTTGTTCATGGGAATTCACTTAAAAAAGAAATCTTTCTTACACCGCAGCATAAATGAAACCATTACTTATTTACACTTTACCCTCAAAAAGACCACACTCCCTCTTTCTCCTAAACTGCGAAGAGTCTGAGGAAGACCTCTCCTCAGGCATTTCCCCTGCTCTGATAACCGTCTCTCACAGATAGATGGATTATATCTTTCCCTTGGAACGCGAGGGCTTTGGTCACCCTGGGTGCTGAACTCGGCTTGATAGGATCAAGGACAACAGCCAACTCCCCAGCATGAATTAAGCGCAGCAATGCGTCAAGGTCAAATGCGAAATCCAAACTCTTAGGAAACTGTAAGTTCTTGTGCAATTGTGCGGTCGCTTCACGTCAAACTGTAAACTCGACTCGGGTTTTAAGTGTCACACAGCATGGAAATATATTGCATAATAATTCCTGTATTTCCCATTCTTGTCATAGACATGTACAGAAGCGAATATTTCATAAATGAAAAATTTGCACTCACCATGTTAAATGGACAAAAAAAACTTTTCAAAGAAAAAATACTTTTATAGACCTTTATAGGATGCTAAATGTCAGCTATTAACAAGCGGAGAAAGGAAAAACAGAAAAGAAACAAGAAAATTGTGTTTCACCAGACAGAATTTTGAAATGACTTCCACACATCCCAAATGCTCCCTGATTGTATTTACTTCTCAGTGTGAGGATCATGGTAAATATGATGGGCTTTGGAGAAAAAGAGCATTTTCTCACCCACCATACCTGAGAGTAAATTAATCACAGGAAGGGTAAAGACTTTAGAGATGCAACAAATGTGAGACATTTCTGGAATTATTTATCTTACTACAATGTGGCAAAATTTAAGATATTGTATTGGTTTCTTAGGGATGTAAAACTTTCCCATCCTTAAATTTGAGAATGTTGTGCCAAGATATCCAGAAATTCAAAGCCAGTGTTGTCAATTATGACCAACTGGTAATTGAAAGTGATGGTTTCAGTATCGAACACCCGGGGGTCCTCAGCCACAAACATGGAACAACATTTGTCCTATAAACACTTATTTAAGAATGCTGTAACAGGGCCCTCAAGTGTGGAGAGATTTATCACAGCAGCGAGTTTTTTGGGACTTGTTCATAAACAAATGTAGAAAGCATATAACTCCCTGTTCACTCTGTATGTGTATGTATGTACTCAGCAGCATTGATTCACAGGTGAAGGATCACACCCTTCCCCATTGTGAAGAGAGTCCTCCATACCAATATATCACACTGGTGTTATCAACCCATCATGTCGTTTGTAAGGATACATCAGGAGCAATTGCCTTCATTAATAATTCAGAGAAAAGAGGGCTTTGTGGGCTTTCAGCAGCCTGGCCAGCTGTGGGACTCATCAATAATGTGTCAAGTAGAGCCACAATAAAACATTTACCTTATCCTATGGCTGTCGGGAAGGCCTCTGCCAGCAGGCGGGGGGATGCAGCAACCATACTGTGGGTATTTTACCATAGTGGCCAAAGGGTTCAAGAAACGGACAGCGTGCAACCACAAAAACAGAGCAACAGTAAAATCCGCAGAGCTGAATCGATTCATATCAGGGTACTGGTTCAGTCTGGTCCTTTAACTAAAGGGCTTCTTGGCCAGGTTGTCTCCTGAGCTATGAGGGCCATGTCGCAAACAGGGTCTTAACCTGCTAACAACTTAAGTACTGAGGCAGGCTATTGGATTAGTTCAGTTATGGAAATGACTGCTTTGGTCATGTGATGAAGGGCCCAGATAGATGGAAAATGTGCACACACACTGTGGTGCTCCCAGGAGAGGAAGTGAAGCTCTACAGTTTCTTCTAGCATCTCAGACCACACACTCCATTCACCTCCCATTCAAGAATTTGCTTCAAGTGAGAGGACATTTAGCTGGGTGAGCTAATGGCTCTACCAAATGATGACTTAATTCTGTCCTTTAAATCCATATTACACTTTATTCAATCTTTTAATGATAATTGCAAGCTCCTATGTGGTGAAATCTAAAACATACAAATACGTTTCTGATAATGCATATTTGGTAAGTCTATACTGTAGTCACGGTTCGAGATAGTAATTTATTGCTCTTTTTTTCTCATGTGCAGCAGGCTCCCTCGACGATGAGCACAAGCTGGAAAAATAAATTGATTCCAAAGAGGAAATTAGATGGTGCTTATTGCACTGTCTAGCTAGTAATACATTGTCATTTGTCTATTACTGATGGATATCCTGCCTTTGCTTATCAGTCTTTTTCAACAAAAAGAGTTGCATATCTGAGACATGACACAGAGCTTGACTTTTAATGAATCTCTGTCGCCCCTTAGTTCTTGCATTGACTCGTGGGAAGATAATGATGAAAATGGTGACTTCCAGACACTTTTTTATTTTTCAATAAATTACACACTGCTGTACACAGTCGGGAGGGTGCGGTGGCGCAGTGGGTTGGACCGGGTCCTGTTCTCCGGTGGGTCTGGGGTTCGAGTCCCGCTCGGGGTGCCTTGCGACGGACTGGCGTCCCGTCCTGGGTGTGTCCCCTCCCCCTCCGGCCTTCTGCCCTGTGTTGCCAGGTAGGCTCCGGTTCCCCGCGACCCCGTATGGGACAAGCGGTTCTGAAAAGTGTGTGTGTGTATACAGTCGACTCTTGAACAACACAGGTTTGAACTGCACGGGTCCACTTATATGTGGATTTTTTCAATAGTTACTGTATATTGGAAAATTTTTTGGAGATTTGCGACAATTTTGAAAAACTCGTAGATGAGCCACGTAGCCTAGAAATATTGAAAAAATTAAGAAAAGTTAGGTATGTCATGAAAGCATAAAATATATGTAGAAAATAGTCTATCATTTACTACCATAATATACAAATCTATTATAAAAGTTAAAATTTATCAAAACTCACATACACAAACACTTACAGACCGTACATGGCGCCATTCGCAGTTGAGAGAAATGTGAACAAACGTAAAGATGCATTATTAAAAAAGACAAGTAATACATCTCGGTTTCAAAGACAGATGAATATGATGCAGGGAGGTTTGCAAGTGATACTGAGATTGTCTGACAAAATTTGAATGCAGTCTAATGCTGCCAACATGGTGCTGGTTGTGTATTCTGTAATAATGTAAACATTTTTTTTCCTCAAGGAGCATTTTCAGAGAGCCTTGAAAGCATGCCAGAGAAAAAACAGTTTATAGTAAAGAGGCACAATTTGGGTTTTTGTCCTTTTTCTTTTTTTTTTTTTTGACTTTCTGGTCACGTTTTTGAGGAGACTGCTCACAAGGATAGGAAATGTGGAAAGGCATACTTGGGGTGATGTCCCCACACATGAAAATGCATGTCAACCACGTTTTCACTAACAGAACAAATTGTGAAAACCTTTTTTTGGAATTCAGCTTTCGTCTGTTTTAGGGTTTCAGACTTTATGCTTTGGGTCAGAGGGGATGTGGTGGCATAGTGGATTTGGCTGAGTCCTTGCTCTCTGGCAGGTATAGGGTTCGAGTTCTGCTTGGGGTGCTCTGCAGTGGACTGGCATCCCATCCTGGGTGTGTCCCCTCCCCTTCCAGCCTTGCGCCCTGTGTTGCCGGGTTAGGCTTCGGTTCGCCACGACCCCGCTTGGGACGAGCGGTTTCAGCTGGTGTGTGTGTTGGGTTTGGTGTCATTTAATGCAGTAAAGTGAGTCAATCTGAAATACCCACAGTGGTATGTAGACTTGTTTCTGCCTGTCTGTGCATTTGTTTGGAAAAGCATGATATATAGCAAAACGCCTACATAAATATCTTAAAATCGTTACCATGGCAAAGTGCTTTAGCTGGGGTCTGGGGAGTGATCAGGCCCTGTAGGTACCTTGGTACAGATCCTTAAATAGTCTTGTAGGTCATAACAAGAGTCTTGAAATTGATTCAGGAAGAAAATGGAGAGAGATGAGGAGGAATGTAAAGCACAGATTTTATTAACACATTTTTTTTTATATTTATTTTGTCAAAACAGAGCATCTTTGAACCACGCTCGTTACCATAAAGGGAACTTACAGTATTTCAGACACCCCAGTTTTTACATGCAGTTGTCATGCAAAATTTAAATTACATTCGGTTTTTCTTTAAAAAATTTCTCCCAGCCTACAGTACGAATCCTCAGCTGCCGCTCTTTGATTTAAACACTGGCGACACACTTGCTTCAGCAAAATGGGGCGCACGATCAAGACATCAGTGCATTTCTTAACAGCCGAGTTACTGCATTAATGATGTCATACCGCAGCCGCTAATATAAAAAATTTGGACCTAATTTTCTTGCTCTGCTGCAACAGAACTCATAACTTCAGTCTGATTAACTTTAGGATCCATAAGATCCCTACAACCTGAGAAGGTAGAAACATTACATTTACATTTATTCATTTAGCAGACGCTTTTGTCCAAAGCGATGTACATCTCAGCAAAAGTACAATTTATGCATTATGTTAAGAGAAGGAGACGTGGCTGCAGACATGAAAGTCTCAAGCAAACCTAGTTTGTTCCCTACCACTTGCTGCACTGAGGATCATCGTTCGAGTAGGTGCATAAAACACAGGACAGACGAATCCCGATACCCTCCTACCAATTTTTTTTTAAAATAATATTATAAGATACACAAGCAAACAAAAACAATGCCGGAGTAGTGGCTGAAAGATTACAAAGATCTGTGTTCACCATCTCTAAAGCACCCCCACAGAGCGTCCCCTATCCTGTCCATAGCGTAACCGACTTAGAAACATAGTTCAGATTCTGGATGCAAACATCAGTGAATCGGCGATCGTAGGGACAGTCCTGCTGGGCAGGAGCAAGGAGTTACACTAGCATTAACAGCAAGTTATGGAGCAGCCCATTTATCTTTGTTGCCTAAGAATTAAAAAAACCTGCAGTTGAGAAAGGACAGACTAATGTCATGGACTGGGGCGCAGCCAATTTCCTCCTCCAAGGGCTCCGAGTGATCCCTCTGTCAGTCAGCGTCCGCTGCGATGACAATCAAGGCTGCCAGCGCCCCAGGAGACGTGCAGCTGTCCCCACAAATACTGCTCCGTACTGACTGCCGCAGTTAAGCTCAATGCCTGCTGCCATTTAAATGCGATACATCAACCGGACGTGCAATATGAAATGATCCGTTATTAAATCAAACGAAAGTCCAAAATTCAAGGCGAACGTGGGAAAAATAAAAGAGCCCTTGTTTACCGGGCAAGATCATTAAAAATAACCTTCAGACAACCACTGCAAATAACGATTACGGAGCGAAAGCTGCGCACGGGTACGCGTGGCCGTTGCTTGACCGTGACCCGCGCTTCGGCCAGCCGGTCACGCATTGGTCATTCATTAGAGAATGGCTAAGAGAGCAGCTCAGGGGAGCAATGCATCCGTCGGGTCCGTGCGATGCGGTCGCTCTCACGGTGCCCCGAGGCGCATGTGGTGGCTTGTCATAGCAACGGAGAGAGGAGTAGAGCGGACTGCGGCACGTGGCTCCTCCTGACAGACCCTGCCCTGGCACGCGTGTACGAGCCGTATGGAGGAGGCCGCCAAGCTCCTCATCAGCATTGCGGGGAAATAGGGACTGTGTCAAAATGTCATCTCCATTTACCTTATTTGAATCAATCAGAGGAACCTTGTCCAATTGGACTCATATCCTAAAAGGATGCAGTCTGTTCTCATACTCCGCTGGAGCTGATCCATTATCAGGAGATGTATAGTGAACAAATAGCTTTGTTTTTCTTCTTCTTTTCATTCAGGTTTGTAAAAAAAAAAAACTCTACATATATTGCACCGCAGTATTGTGTGCGTTGTCCTTGACAACATCTGAAACTCACGTCATTTGAGCCATTAAGCGTATGGCCGATGCTTCTTTTGAAAGTGACTTGAAAATGTAAGCTGCTTACACTGATTTACTGTTTATACAGCTGTGTAATTATTTCCTGGAGCCATTTAGGGTAAGTACCGGCAGAAGCAGCATTCAAACTCTGGTCTCCTGACCAGAGCACCACATGCTTATGTAAGGCACATTAATGCATTTTTTTATGATGCTTCACATTGAAATCACATTGACCAAATTAGACTGTAGACATATACAGGAAATGTATTGAACAGAAATGAAAATTTTACCTGCCTAAACTGCAGATGCTTTGTTTCCTCTACAATCTACCTACAGGTAAATGAAAAAGGAACTTTATACGGCACAGATTTATTTAGGCCTGGGCTCGCTAGGATGAAGTTTTTCACAAATGAAGCCAATTAGCAGGGCAGCACTTGTAGTGCAAAATGTGGGTCAACGTGGAGTAATAAAAGATATCGACTTTTCTCTGATTGTGAGCAGCGTGAATGCGGTGGCTCGGCCTTGTCACACGCTAAAGGACCTCCATTAATTTCACTTATTCTGTAATGGGCCTTGTCAAGTCCTAATGCTCCCAACACACTTCTTATTTCTTGCAGACACCTTGGTACCTGGCCTGCCCCAGTTTAAATGAGTTTACAACATTCTAACCAAGGAGGGAAGCTGACGCTGGACTTTGCCACCCTCACTTCGGTGCTCGACCTGTCCAAACCAGAGGACAATCGCTAGAAAATGGTAGAAAATAAGCTGTTAAACTATTTTGCTATCCCGCCTTTTTTTTTGCTCTGAATGAGAGTCAGAGTGAGGGGGTGCCGGGTTTGACCAGGTCCTGCTCTCTGGTGGGTCTGGGGTTCGAGTCCCGCTTGGGGTGCCTTGTGATGGACTGGCGTCCCGCCCTGGGTGTGTCCCCTCTTCCTCCAGCCTTACACCCTCTGTTGCCAGGTTAGGCTCCGGTTCGCTGCAACCCCTGCTTGGGACAAGTGGTTTCAGGCAGCGTGTGTGTGTGTGTGTGTGTGTGTGTGTGTGTGTGAGAGTCAGAGCACGCTTCTACGATAACATCTTGGACGTCGGCGCTATCATCAGGGCAGAAGATTGTTCCAGACAATTTACATTTCAAAATAGTAGAATAGCACCATAAAATACATGTATCTATGAAAATAATTGAATTGAACTAGTCTGAAATTATTGAAAAATTACAACAAACCACTTAAAATCAATTTAAGTACAATAAAGGGTCTATTTACCTAACACAAAGTGTTGCTTTACTTACCGTACATGTACAACTGAGTATTTTGCTTTGGCTGGTCGACATCTTGTTCAAATGAACTGCTGTCAGTTCCCCACCTGGGTCTTAAACAAACAACCTTCAGACTGAAATGGTATAATTCTTAACCGATGCATTAGGTACAAGCAGAATCTGCACAGCTGTAGCAGCAGCTCTCTGAGAATGCAGCTTCGTCTTTGCGCGACACGTTCGTAAAAAAATTCAGCGGGTCAGTGCCAGAAATAAAATTTAACGGTTTAATGTACGTTCATACTTTAGCCGAAAGTTTTTCTATATCGTATTCAGCGTTAACCTTTTCCTTCGTTTGTTACGGCCCATTTATATTTTATATCATTAGCAAATTCATAATAGCGCTGCTATAATAAAATGTTGAAACTTTGCAAAGGAGCTGAATAAAGCTGGTATCACTGCCAGCTCCGTAGTTCGTTTTATTTATTTACTGCTTGGAATCAGTCAAATTCTCTTGAAATGCAGCTCATATATTACATATATAACGTTCTGCTATATTACCTGCATAGTCATTTAGAAACTTTGCATCATTGAAGCCATTTGAAAATTGTCCATTGTGTACAGTGACAGCAATCAGAAATCCAGAGGGAGCAGCATAAAGGAGCAGCTTTTGTTGCCCTTGGAGACTGGTAATGAGAAAGTGACACGGGTGCTGAAGGGTGAGGGTTCGGAAAAGCAATTACTGAGGCAGCGTTTAGAAAGAGCGTTACGGAGAAACAGGGAGACGGCGTCTCTAGGTCTTAGCATCAGTTTAACGGGTGTGATGGATAGAAGCCTAATTCAAAGGGAAGACAGCCTGATATGGTGACACCCCAGTCCTGCTCTCACTTCATTAGCCCCTGTAATTAGCAGCGGGTGCAATAACCTGGGTGTCAGGATCTGGGCACCCCGCTTGGGTTGGGTCCAGTATGCATGGGTCCACTGATCTGCTTTCTCTTTCGCCGGGGTGCTGCGGGGCACGGTACCTGCAGGAGAGGAGCGGAATCTGGGCCGACCGTGGTCCTACCAGAAGGCTTTAGGGTTCACCACAAGGTAAGACGCTCGAGAAGGAATTAAAGTATAAGAGCGGCGATGATGGCGATGGGAACGTTCCAGCCACGCGGTCGAGCCGAAGAAATGATCCGCAGCGGGCGCAAACCCAGCGTACGTACGGTGGCGCTTCAAAGCATGTGAACCGCTCGTGTCCCTCGGTTTTACTGAAAAATGGTTTTTTTTTAATGAGAAGCGGTCTCTTTCAGCTGACATAAGAGGTGTGTGATGACCACTTCCATATGTTGCTTTAGAAGAAATTGCGTGTGTTGTAGGAACGCAGAAGTAGTGCAGGTGCAAAAATACGTGAACCTCGAGTTACACCAATTAAACCAAGTAGGTAAGTAGAATCAGGGGTGTAAATCGTAATCATTTATTCATTTTACAAGTTTGTTGTAAGGTTTAACTTAGTTTTTTAATTTTATTTTAATATTTTACGTAAGACGGGGGCGCGGTGGCACAGTGGGTTGGACCACAGTCCTGCTCTCCAGTGGGTCTGGGGTTCAAGTCCCGCTTGGGGTGCCTTGTGATGGACTGGCGTCCCGTCCTGGGTGTGTCCCCTCCCCCTCCAGCCTTCTGCCCTGTGTTGCCGGGTTAGGCTCCGGTTCCCCACGACCCCGTATGGGACGAGCGGTTCAGAAAGCGTGTGTGTATTTTACCTAAGTAGCATCCCTATAGGGTTCACATGCTTTTAGCACTGTATACGCACAGCCATTTGAAAAGTGTAGGTGTGAATATAATAGAGTACTTTAGTCTTTCTGAAGATTGGGGAAACACATCTGATTTCTAACAATCTGAACACACACACACAGATGCATGCGGATTCTCTTGCATTCAGAAGACAATGCGTTTGCTAAGAAGAAATACTGTATGCTCTGAGAGATTCATTTTGCTAATTCAGTTTGTCCACGGGCAAGAAAAACAGCCTTTTTTTTTTTTTTCTAAATCCCAGTTCATTTAGTCTCTTCTCCATCTTCCCAGAAGCTCTGGCTTCCAGATCACTTCCCAGCAATGAAACTATCAGCTAAATAACCTGCTGTGTGGAAAGCTTTTTTCTTGCTGCTTTGCACGGGAAAATGAATGACCTTCGGTTTGATTGAACTGAAGACATACAATGGTCCTTCCTCATCCTTCCTCCTCTTCGCAGCGACGGGGTTCACTTTGCTGCCCGTAACGGGTCATACTGCTGGCTGAAAAACCGAACAGCAACCTGTCCCTGGAAGATGCTCCGGCTGTCTCCTTGACGATTCCTTTCCGGAGGCACTTCATCACTTTCCAGCAACTCACACACCGCCGTTGCCTGAAAACTCAGCTTTCGTGTCAGTGCTCGCAGAGTGACTTTTTTTACAGGATATTTGCCCTCAGGAAGACAGTTTGCTTATGCATAACACACACATTGTCTGAAACCGCTTGTCCCATGCGGGGTTGCAGGGAGCCGGGGCCTAACGCAGGGCGTAAGGCTGGAGGGGGAGAGGGCACACCAGGACAGGACGCGAACCCCACACCCACCAGAGAGCAGGACCCAGCCAAACCCACTGCGGCACCGTGCCCCTGCTTATGCATAAGACATCCATGAAAGTATTTTACATATATTTAGTAGATGATTTTCTCCAAAGCGACTTGCAATGAACCATATGTAGTGTTATGAGCCCACACACCTCATTCACCGTGGTGACTTACACTGCTAGATACACTACTTACAATGGGTCACTCATCCAGAAATCAGTGGAACACACTCTCTCTGTCACTCACACACCATGGGTGAACCTGAACAGCTAGTCTTTGGACTGTGGGAGGAAACCAGAGCACCCGGAGGAAACCCATCCAGACATGGGAAGAACGTACAAACTCCACACAGACTGAGCGGGGATCGAACCAACGTCCTCTCGCATCACCCAGGTGCTGTGAGACAGCAGCGCTAATTACTGTGCCGCCAAAATGTATTTTACATTTTGCATACAAATGTATTTTTTATATTTTAAATGTAAATTATCCATTACCATTAACAATTTTGTTTAGCCGATGCCTATCTACAAGGCTGTTGACAATGTACAGAAGGGCGTGGTGATGCAGTGGGTTTGGCCGGGGCCTGCTCCGGGGTAGGTCTGGGGTTCGAGTCTTGCTTGAGGTACCTTGCGGTGGACTGGCGTCTCATCCTGGGTGTGTCCCTTCCCCCTCCGGCCTTGCGCCTTGTGTTGCCGGGTTTGGCTCCGGCTTGCCGTGACCCCGATCGGGACAAGCGGTTGTAGACATTGTGTGTGTTTACAATGTCAGATTTCTACATTGAATAATTTACCCACTCATACAGCAGGATAATTTTTTGTTCAGGGTAATTATGGTTCCGTGATCAAGGGCTCTACAGAAGTAGCAGGATTTCAACCCGGGTCCTCCAGTTCTAAGGACGACCACCACGGCTACATTTCTATCCGCTGTGTTAGAAGGGTGCCTAAAACTGTTTATTTGTTGAGAAGAAACAGCTCCTGGTTGTTTCTTTCATCACTTCCCATGTTCAGATGATGAGCCTCCATAATTCTCCCTTTTCTACTCAGCAGCCTGAGAGCCCGGAGTCTCAGCCAGGAGGGAAAACAGAGAGTGAGCTGTTGACAGATACACCCTGGGTGACTCCCTTATATGTGATGTTAATATCAGTGAGATTAAAAGAAATCATACAACACAAGAGAGACTCTAAATGTTAGTGTATATTTTTCTGTCCTCAGCATCAAGCGGTGCGTACATATAAATGCGCTGCATTGTAATCGTCCCCTAATCTGCTTGTTGGCAGCTGTACAGTTGTTTTCAGTGGGAGAGATTGCTGGAAGGAGAAATGGTCCAGATGTTCTGCCAGATGTGTTGTACAATGCAGCAGGATGCTTTGGTACCACCTTTCAGATTCAGATCTACTGAACCATTGCTTGACTTCCCGGCGAATGTTTAATTTCCCCGCCACTGCTCTGCCGACTGACTGATGCTCGGTACACTGGAGCAACATTTAGGAAAAAGCAGCCTTCTTATTTATACATGCATTTCGAACACAGGTTTAAAAAACCAACGTCTATTCTTTCAAGTCCTGGAATGTTTGCCTACGCCCGATGAAATCACAAAGTACAGTATGAATCTGTACTCATTTTCCGTCAAGATAGAAGTGTTTTTGAAAAGTTGGAGGCAGTAAAAAGCTTTCTTTAAGTGAAACATCTTGATTTAATTTACGATTGTACCTTATTATTGTTAATTGATGGGTGCATTATTGGTGCATTAATTGGCTAATTAATTGATGCGTTAATTGGTGTTAATTATGGTGCATGTTAGGTGTAGTCTGCACCAACTGGGAAACTTTTTCCAGCAATGTGCATCAGAAGCACTGGTGAACATGTCTGCCATTACCAATGTCTGCTGAAAATTAGAAAACAAAGTTCAGGAGGAAGGGTGGGGTGGTGGTGCCGTGCTGGGGTTGCCCAGGGTCTGCTCTCTAGTGGGTTTGGGGTTCAAGTCCTGCTTGGGGTGCCTTGTGACAGACTGGTGTCCCATCCTGGGTGTGTCCCCCCCCCTCCCCCCCTTCTAGTCCTGTGTTGTTGGGTTAGGCTCTAGCTCCCTGCAACCCTCTATGGGACAAGTGGTTTCAGTTGATGATGATGATGTGTGAGTTCAGGAGGAATAAACAATGGACTGTGGGATGAGCTGCATGACCTCAGGATGTTATGTGAACCAGGCCATGGGACTTCAGTATTGCCTGATGCTGCCGGCTGGGATAGAGGGTGCTGGAAAAAGTGTGCAAGGCAGCGGTAAACGAGCCAGCATCCTTGCTGGGCTAAAGGCTACCACTGGCCACCCAGCTCTACCATCCATTCTCCTCTCCAATTTTCGCTCCCTCTCTGTTGCGTATTTGCACTTGAGGTAGTCTTGTATACTGTTCTGCGTCGCACCTCGGTCCTGGAGGAACACCATTTCGTTCCACCGTATGCAAGCTATATAGAGGAATGACAATAAAAACCCACTTGAACTCGAACTTGAACTGATTGGTGAACCAAAATGACATATGGCGTTTGGCTCTTTTATATGCTTCAGTATTTTACTGGTGTGATTCAAAGTGAGGGGGCGTGGTGGTGCAGTGGGTTGGACTGGGTCCTGCTCTCCGGTGGGTCTGGGGTTCGAGTCCTGCTTGGGTTGCCTTGCGATGGACTGGCGTCCCGTCCTGGGTGTGTCCCCTCCCCCTCCGGCCTTGCGCCTTGTGTTGCCGGTTAGGCTCCGGTTCCCCACAACCCCGTATGGGGCAAGGGGTTCAGAAAGCGTGTGTGTGTGTGATTCAAAGTGAAATACCTTGCTCAAGGGTGCAACGCGGTAGCAGGAGGTGGCGTCTGAGCCAGCAATCTAAAAACTACAAGGCCGTGCGATTAACGCTACACCTCTTGCAGAAATCAAAGCTCCAGGAGCAGTGGAAAGAGTTTGCTCAGTGGCCCTTGTGTCTTCTGCTGCCACGATTTCTTCTGCAAATATTTACTGTTTTCGTGTGATCAGCACACAAGATTAAGCTACATACTTTAATGTGTACTTTTTAATACCGCTTTGATTTACACGGGCACCCAAGGGTGATGTTAAAAATTGCGTCCCTATTTCCGCAGCCCTTAACGTGTAATATCTGTCCAGACAGGCTCTGTGACCTTCGCTACTTCTCCCTTGTCACACGCTGGCACATCCTACCTTGCTTTGACTCTCAGCCACCCCAGGACACTGGTGGCTAATTTCATTACTTTAGGCCAGGGCGGTATGCAAATGAACGACGACAGCTGGCACTCCCCACCCCCCAGTGGCGAGGAGCAATGGAGTGGCTGGGGGCAGCGCCCAGGAGTGCCCCAAGCTGCCCTCTCCGCTGCACCATGCCGCCTATGCAGTGAAGTGTGGCCCATCCAGCCAGCACCAGGGTATCAGTCACCATGGTAACAGGTTAAGTGCGGGATAACCGCAGGCCCTTGTTAAACTCGCTGACCCTGAAAGTCTCATACATGCATATTGCTAGACAGTAGTAAGAAAGTGGCTCATTATTTAACAAGACCTCTTATTCTGCTCCGGATGAGCCTCAACCCGAATGAACACGTCCTTAAATCCAAGGCGCGCACCAACTCCTTGGTTAGAAATTTTCAAAGATGCAACATTTTCTAGGTTGTTTATTTATTTATTATTTAGTTGCACTTTTTCGCCGGTTCGTTTTCTTCATTTCTCTCCGTTGCAAAGCGAAAGCGATCACTTAGTCATGAGCTACCAAAACAATACAGGAGTGTGTCAGCCCACCGCTCAACTCCCTCCCGCAGTGTTTACCCTGGTGTTCGTGAGTGTCCATGACAAATCACAAGACGACCACATCTGCGCAGCTTTATGGGATGAATCTGTCAGCAATCGGCACTACGTACGAGTAGGCGGAGTCTACGTATTTTTATTCTCGTTCTTTTGCGATTAATTTAAATCGTGACATAGTTCAAAGTTAACAGCAATATATTAAAATAACTCTAAGAATTTTGTATACTTTTATTCCGTATCTGAGACTTCTAAAGAACCTTAATCATAAATAAATCAAGGCATTTCTGCATTATTAACCTGTATGATTAATTGTGTGGATAACAAAGCTGAAACTGTCCAGAAGCTGATTAATACTGCAAGCATTCATACTATTAAATGGTCAGCTGTCAGGATTGATTAGCAGATTGTGGAAATGATGGATTTTTCTCAGAATTTTAAAATTAGCTTTTATTTTTTTATTTATTATAGCCTTATCTGAGGTTTCGAACCAGTAAGTACAGGGATGTCTATAATACTAAGCATTTATTGATTGTGAATTAGAGGTAAATGTGACTGGATTTATAAAGAAATTGAGGTGCAAACAGATTTTTGGTACCAGTTGTGTTCATGTGCTGATGAAAGAGGCTTCATAGCTGGTAGCGTAGTGGTTAGAGCTGCTGCCTTTGGATTGTAAGGTTACGGGTTTGAGTCTTACCTCTAGTTGTAGTACTCTTGAGCAAGGTACTTACTCTCAATTGTTCTGCTAAAGTTACTCAGCTGTATAAATGGGTAAATAATTGTAAGTTTCTTTAGAGAAAAGCGTGTGCAAAATGAATAAATGTAATACATTTGAAATAGCATCATTTAGGGTTAGTGTCTTGTTTGGCCATCAAGGTCGTTATCTGAAGATTACTTTGCTCGAATATGACATTTTCCTGCGACAATAAACTGTACATAAAATACTGTACACCTACCCTGGAAATCCCTGCACTGCAAAATCAGATGATGTCCACTGATATCCATGCTTTATAGCATGGCTGTGCAGTCTAATATCACATTCCCACAATCCTGTTGCCTGCATGAGGAGTTTCTCATGATTGTTTCTGTTTGGTGAAGACGCCCATCACCGTGTCTATGAATTTAAGGCAATGAAAGCTGCACCCAATCCTAATACATCGCATAACCCTAAATCTTCACAGAATTTTGAACATTCCTTTTTTTTGGATTTTCTAATATCATAGGCTTTTACAATATGGATAAATCCCAAAACTAAATTTACTTTTTTTTTTAGCTTCTGTCTGAAGTAACTTACTATTGTTTATCTATTTATAGGACTTACTTTAGAGAAAGTACCTTGCTGAAGGGTAATACCATACAGGGTGGAATTAGAAATGCACATTTTGAATCCCTTAAGATGACTCTAACCACTATATTACACACTGTTCATAATTTGCTATTTATTGACACATTTCTGCAAAGGAACTTACAAGCTATCACTTAGTTATTGCTGGGTAACTTACCGTACTGATTCAGGGTAAGTACCCAGCTCATGGTAGGATCATTTACACTTATTCATTTAGCTGACACTTTTCTCTAATGCAACTTGTAGTGTTAAGGTTACAGTTGCTTACCCTTCATACAGCTGGGTAATTCTACCAAAACAATGTAGGGTAAGTACCACACTCAAGGATACTAGAGCCAGAGATGGGGATCAAACCTACAACCTTTAGAGCCAAATAAAGTAGCTCTAACCACTGCACTAACAGCTCTCCTATCATGGTTTGAACTCAGGTCCCTCAAGGCCAAGGCAACAACTCTAACCATTACACTACCTGCTGCTTAAAGGGCTGGATAGGGTTATAACAGCCAAGAGAAAGGTATTTGTACCTCAAACTCATTGCACCTTTTTCCTTGTGCTTGTGAAAGTTTCAGAATGTTAACTCTGAGAGTTACAGCTGTCCCACGATGAGCATCTGAAGAGATCGTCCCGTGATAGGTCTAGACGGCTACTGAACCCCGTCAAGAAGTCACCAAGGAAACCCGTAAGTTCTTCAGGTGTCAGCATACGCTCATGTGCTCTCTGCCAAGCGGGTGGTTCTAGAACAGAAAGTGCAGAAATCCAACGAGAAAAAGCAGGATCTGGCAGGGTTCAGGGGGTTAGGAAGGGTGCCAACTTTTCATTTCGCTGTAGTGCCATTCGAGCCCCGCTTGAGCCCCTTGTTAGATCACAAGGTAACGGAAAGACAGAGCTTGTCCCACTTTCCTAAGAGATAATTAAGGTGTCAGTCTATGCAGCTTTATTAAAGCTGAAGTGGAGCAGACTGCTGCGCAGGGGGAGCGCTGTGAACACCTGTCCCAGGTAAAATGCCGCAAGCCTTTCTTCCTAAATGTATGCCAGATATGTGTGTGTGCAGCTACAGTATATATATATTTCCCAAAACATTCTGTTTGTTCTCCAAAATTTGTCTGCTTAATTTCTGTTGAACAAAGAAAGCATTTCCATTATTTCTAATGGGAAAAATCCTAAGGTACTCCCACCCCACCCCCAAAAAAGTCATATAAATTTTATACTTACTTGCTCAGTTTTGTTAACAGGTTGTCCTTGTCATGGTTGCAGCAGCCCAGAGAATATCCCAGAATCACTGGGAGCAAGACTTAGACGACTACTCTGTGGACGGGATGCCAGTCCATCACAGGGTAACCTACAAAAAAAATCAAATTATTACTTAATACTAATTAACTAAACTAATGAACAAGTTTGAAACAATTTTTTAAAACAGATGCTTACATCTCTAAAGTGCAGGAGGAAACGCCACCAATTTGTCATGTCCCCCCGTCAAAATACATAAATACAGGTGAGTGTGTAAAATAAAATCTAATAATTATCCAAGCAATTTTGATCATGGTATTCACTTTTCTAGTTCATAGCTTAAGTGTGTAATATTTGCATAAATTTTGATACTGACATGGATAACAAAGATGAAAATTTAACATTTAGCTATTTACATATGTATGTGTGTATATACAGAGAGACATGGAGAGAGCTCTTTATATATATATAGAGAGAGACAGAGCTCTGCATACTGTATATATTTTTTTGCATTTAAATATATGTATATATACTGAGAGTTTTTTTCTATTTTTCTCTGTGAATTTAATGTTTGTATAGTCAACTCAGAATTAGTGGCACAGAATTATTGACACCCTTCATGAAAATTATTAAAATATAATATGCAAAATGAATACATGCAATGGGTGATATTTTGAGCTTAAACATATTGGGAAGCCTTAAACTTTTTTCGAACACAATAGTTTTTCAAGGGGGATGCAGTGGTGTACGGGTGCAGCAGCACAACAGGGTTGGCTAGGTCCTGTTCTCTAGTGGGTCTGGGGTTTGAGTCCTGGGTGGGGTGCCTTGTGATGGACTGGTGTCCCATCCTGGGTGTGTCCCTGCACCCTAGGCTGCCGGGTTAGGCTCCGATTTGCCGCAACCTTGCTTGGGGTCAGCAATTTCAGCCTGTGTATGTATATTTCTTTAAGAGTTCTCTTGAGTATGGCAATTTTTCTGTAGAACAAAGGTTTCAAAATTATTGCATTGTTGGAATTTTGAAATGTGAATTATAACTTTAAGATGATTTGGGGATTTGCCTAAAATTGATGACTGGGCTGCTTATGTAGTCAAGAGATTAAATGTGAATTTAAGCGTCCTCAGCTGTTGTCATTCTTACACTTTCCCTGGTAAAGGCCACGATTATTTATTTGAAAATGGAATATCTCGGCAAGAGGAACGCTTGCTAACCGTACTCACGTTTACATTTACGTTTATTCATTCAGCAGACGCCTTTCTCCAAAGCGACGTACATCTCGTACACACAGTACATAGATATTGTGATTAGTTTTCTCACTCTGGGGGGCTTGTTGTGGACTACTCCTAAGGTTATTTGTTTCAAGTGTTTCAGACTTGGTGGGGCCATTAGTGGTCAGTCCATTAGTGGTCTTTATCACAAAGGTGTTTTTGTAGTGATTCATTTTATGATTTGTAGGGTTTTAAGGAGGCAAAAGGTATGCACATGTAATGTGGAGCCCCTTTTTGGGCTACTAGGGGACAGCTGGTAGTGTGGTGGTTAGAGTGAGTGCCTTCAAACCTCCAGGTTACAGGTTCAAGCCTTACCTGTGGCTGTAATACCTTTGAGCAAGGTACTTACCCTAAATTGCTCAAGTAAAATTGTGCAGCTGTATAAATCAGTAAATAATTGTAAGTTGCTTTGGAGAAAAGTGTCAGCTAGATAAATGTAAAATTTTGACTGTCATTAAGGTTTCGGAGCTCAGTTTTACCATAAAGCATTTCATGTTAAAAAAATGAAAATACACCAACATACCAAACAAGAGCCACAGCAGACTGCCAGCTATTTATAACAACATCCTTTACACTTTAGTATCCTTCGAGATCTGGAAGAGCGTAGGTAAATTGGCTTTTAATGTCTAATTACGTTGTCTTTCGGCGGCTTCGCGCATTTGTAATGAAGCGTTCACCTGCGAATCAGACGTTGCCGTTAAAGAATTATCATTCCATTTCAACTGTTAGTCTCCGTGCAGTGTTTCTGTGGGCTTGCACTTCATTATATCCAGCATCTGTGCAGACTCCTGTCCTTTTGCCCTTGTCTGCTGTGTCCTGGATTTGTGTGTACCCCCTGAAAAATAAAAGAAAGGTGGGGGGGGGGGTGGGGGACATCTTTTATAGCCAAAGTGTTTGCAAGCAAGAGAAGCTGGCAAAGCTCAAGGGCACATTTGTATAATACTAATGGCATGATGTAAATGGACAAAATGTGTATTCGAAGAAAGATGTGGCAGACCACGATGCACTGCGTCGATGGAGTGCAGAATCCCATTACGGGTCCAATGCAATAACCCGCGCGTCTGTGCAGAGGGCATAACTAGAGTGGGATTAGCCCCGCTACTTTATTAAGCTGCTCCAGCGACCGCTCAGAGTGGACAGCTGCATTACGTCGGAGACAGAATTCGAAGGGTGCGGCCCCCCGTGAACCCACGGAGCTGATCCCGCAGAGGAGTGCGCTAAACTCCCTTTCTCCGCTGAGCTCTGACAAAATGGGCCTTCAACAAGCACTTTTAATAAAGATTAAATTATTTGTAGTATGTTTACCTCATATTTTCCTCCAAAGCAAATTGGAGTGCTAATCTACTCATCATTATTTAGTCAACTAGGTAATTCTACACTAAGCACCTTCCTCAAGGGTACTGTACTCAGAGTTGAGATTTGAACCTACAACCAGTGCCTCTAAAGGCAACAGTTCTAACCACTATACCACTAGCTGCTGCTGTTCCTAGTTATGTTTTAATTTTTATTTCTCATCTATCCCAGGTTACAAATTAATTGTAAAGACATTAAAAAAATACTGTTAGAACATTTTAACACGCGTTCAGGCTTTTTCGACTGTAGTTTGCTGTTGCCGTATATCTGGTCTAGCAATATGGAAACAGTTTGAATACTTCAGGGTTTGCTTGTTTCTCTGAGGTTTGTGTTGTTTTTAACAGCTGTCTGTTCATACGTCTGATGCCAAAATTCGGGATTAGATGTTAAAAAGCACCGAAGAACATCCTGAACTCTTGTGCTTTTCTCCCAGAGCTCTTTGTTCCCGTTAACTGTATTCCCTCACACTGCATTCCGCTACGGGCCACAGTCCGCCGGGGGTAAACGCGAGGACACGCAAACACAAGACAAATGGGGTCTTCTCCCTCCGTTCCACCCTCCGGCTGTCTGTCCGTCAACCGTCACGGCCTCCGACGGCACCGTGTGTGACAGTTCACCTCGACCGCTGCCACCTCCCTGTGCTTTTCCAGCCTGTTGACAAGCCTGTGGGTACCGGGAGGGGGCTTCTCTGTGGTGCGACTGGGATGGGGTGGGAAAGTTGAAAGAAAGTGAGACGGAGCGCGTTCTTTTGCTTTTTGCAGTTCCTCCCTCCAGCTTTTCCTGGAGGGTCATGCTAATGGTCCCCGGTATAGCAAAGCCTGACCTGACCTGACCTGACCTGCTGCTCAAAACCAGTGCGAATTCGACCCCCCATCTCTCGCCCTGCCAGCTGTGGGCGGCCTCCCACCAGCCACATCGCACATCTCCTCAACTTTTTATCTCCACATTGCCCCCCCAGTTGGAACTGAAATCTCCTCCCTCCAATGAAAATTGATTATGCTTTTTCAGGTCATACAACCTTTTCTGTAGAAGACGGTTGATTAATAAAAATCGTACATTTACGTGCATCATTTCTTTTTCAAGTCCTGTCATGCATCATTTTATGCAATAATATAATATTTTATCACGTAAAGAAATATCAAAAGGACCGAAACTGTCAGCTAAATCTCCCAAAAATTTAATTACAATGAAGTTCAAAGTTAAAAGCAGGACCTCCATATTTTTATGGTCTTATTTATGTTCATTTATCTCAAGTGTATGAGAATATAAAGCATGTTTTGGTTTTTTTAAATAAATAGAGTGCATAAAGAATAATATTTCAAATAATCACCTGTCCTTTAAATGTTTGTAATTACCGTATAAACTGTCTGTGTAAGAGAACATGTCAGTTTCAGCCAACCCAAAATGTTGTGAGTGTTTTGGAGAGGAATGCTGACTCCTAGTAGCTGTCAGTCACAAGAGGAGAGCCGCGTGGTCCTCCCACAGACCAGGTCAGTGGACTAATGTTGTTATTTCCGGTGTAATTTTCAATGACCGGGACCTGTCACAGCGCAGCCATCCCTCGCAAAAGCCTTCGGCGCGGTTGAGCACTGCTCCTTGTCAGTGTATAAGCGTCTCAAAGGAAATTACCTGCTGAAATTTCCTCATCTCCGCCAACCACAAGGTTCCAACCACAGGATTTTATTTGATCATGTTTATGCTGACTTCTGCCATCTGTCAATATATGGATTTATTAGCCTGAACATGGGTCAATATGTCAAGAAATGTTTTTAAAAAAAGTATACCGTTAGGGTCACTGGATTTGATTCTTTGCCCTCTTTTGAAAATATTATTGCGTCCAGCGAATACAAATGCAGGACTGAAAATGTGTCTGCTGTTCTCATCAATTTGTTTATTGTGAGATTCAAAAATAAATCTAAATCAAATGTTCATGTAAATCATACAAGCGATACATCCCGTTTCCTCTTCTACGGTTCAGATCTTACTTTGCAATTTTCATTTAGAGGGCCTTTGTGGCGCAATTTAAGTATTTACAGTGAAGGTTGGTTGCGTACTTTCGTAATGCGGAACATGCTTACATAGACCACTGAAGCAGCATTTTATAAAAATAACTTTTAAAAATCAATCTGTAAATAAATCCTCCCACGACGGGACTCACTACAAATATTTAGCTCTCTTTCAGCAACGAACGCCATTGATTTTATTTCACACCCGCAGGTTTACATTAAATTAAAGACGTACATCTCAAGGTGAATCTCGCATTTTGATATAAACTGCATTAGATGTAAGTAAAGTGAATGAGAGCAGGGAGCAGAGGGAACGTGCAATCAATCCTTATCAGCGAAGGGTGACTGGCCCTTAGCTCAAAGCCTATCGAGATGTGAGGATAATAAGGGCATCTGAATTGCACACCTCCGCTCGCGTCATTTTTGGGTTCCGGCCCTGTCAGTATAAAAGCAAAGCCGTCTCTCTCCCCAACCGTACCATCCTGGAATCATTGAAAGGAACATTGCTGAAGAGTATTGCGGAGGATCTCAGACACTTTGTTATAGAGCGTTTCATTTGTTCATACTCTGGAAAAACTGCATTTTGTCCATGTTATTTAATTTGACTTTCATGATTATACATGGACTGTACTCTAGAATTATGTGTCTGCATCCAAATCTCTCCTTGCACTGATGTAATGCTCTCTTTGTATTTTTCTCTGATGTAAGTTTCATTAGAGAAAAGCTTCTACTAAATGTTTAAATGTAAATGTACCTGCCGCAAGAAGTGAAAATATATGCAACACATACATAGAACACATTTTTATATATAGAGCACCTATAGAGCCCATTTATATACATGGAATACTTTTAGATATATAGAACAACATATATAAAATGCTGCAAATACATATAACATTTAAATATTGTCAAATAAGCTGTATGCAATTTTAGCGCAGTTTCTTTTCTTTGGTAGTGCTATTAAATCAATTAATTAAGTGTGAATTTCTACTGCAAAATTGTTATAGCAAAATGGTATTGAAACAGTATTTCATTTTCATATATTGCACTTCTTGTAACGTAAGCAATTTAGTTCATTCGTCAATGTAATCTTAAAGCTGTATTTCACCAAAATATCGCAGTCACATTCATCGTAATAATGAAAATATTTGTTTATAATTTACCTTCAGCTAAAATAGGTAATCAAAGACCTCCCCCTGATCACAATGACCTCATAGTTATATTGTTGTGCATTATAGCCTAAGATTTGCCAAATCACTTTTCTCGATTTTTAGAGGAAGCTTGCCCTGTAAAGGGGGTGCATTCTTTAATCCGGGGAAGTGCGGGTATTACTGAAAATATTCATTGGAGAGAATCATGACAGCAGCACAAAAAAAAGAAAAAGCATAATGACTTCATGATTACTACTGATTTCCTGACATTGGTTTTTCTCAACATAACACATCTCTGGCCAAATATCAGAGCAAGACAGTGTCAAAACTGGTTTTACTCTTTATCCATCCAGTTTCATTAACTGCTTTGTCCCGAGTAGGGTGGTAGTGAACCAGAGCCTATCCCAGAAACACGGGCCTGAGGGGACACCCTGGACAGGACACCAGCCCATTGCAAGGTAGCCACACACACAATTTAGAGCAACCAATCCACCTGAACTACAGGTCTTTGGGCTGTGGAAGGAAACCTGCACAGACATGGCAAGAACATGCAACTCCACACAGGCTGAACCCGTGTCCTTTCGCATCACCCAGGCATTGTGTGGCAGCAGCACTACTCCCTTACAGTGCCACCAGTGTTCCTCCTATATATATATATATATATATATATATATATATAGGACACACACATTGTCTGAACCACTTGTCCCATACAGGGTCACAGGGAGCCGGAGCCTAACCCAGCAACAGAGGGCGAAAGGCTGGAGGGGGAGGGGACACACCCAGGACAGGATGCCAGTCCATCACAAGGCACCCCAAGCAGGACTCAAACCCCAGACCCACCAGAGAACAGGACCCAGTCCATCCCACTACGCCACCACACCACCACCACCATATATGACAACACACACTAAATCAGACATGACTAACAACATGATGAAGCAGCGAATTGATTTTTTTTCTGTTTAAATTGTTTTAACAGCACATGCTGTAGAGAGACAGCAAAAACAAATTCACTTATTCTTGACTATATCAAGGTATTCAAACAGGAGAAGATTCAATGCTCTTCAGTCATTTAAACCAGATTAACCACATAATACAAACACAAGATTTTTCAAATAATGATGATAATAAAGGACTATTTTCAGCATAAAGTAACAAATAATTCTGTCTTTGGTACTACTGTTGTATAAAGGACATTGCAAATTTTTTACTTTTTATACAAAACCAATTAGGACTGAGAATTAATTGTCATTATGTATAAATTCCAGTATATTACCATTTAATATGATAATTTTAGATAATTATAGTTTTTAATGTTCAAAATATAATTTTCCTGTACTCATAATTGTGTAGTAAAATTACAGAAAACAAGCTGTTCAGAGGAAATAAAGACCTGCAGTAGGCCAATCTTTAGACAATGTCAAATATCCAGTGCCAACCCATCAGGTATTAATAGAGACAAAAATACTAGCAGATATACTTTGTGAAGAAACTGGAAGCAACACAATAGTTTGTAGGTAAGACGAGTCAGCTATGTAAATCATAATCACTTATTTGGAAGTTTATTTCAAGATTTTAGATTCACACTTCATGAGGCTATTTTACACAAGAATAATGACTATCCCTACAGGATTGACATACTTTCAAACATCACTGAATACAGAGACAAAGGAAACCAGTATGATCTCATATCAGAACACAGTGCATGGGAAGGTCTTTCATACTTTGAAAATACACCACACTACGGGTGATAGTTGTACTGAATTTTATTTTCCTGAGAAAAGACCGTATTTGTTATCAGCTTAAATAAAACATTTTGGTTGCAGACATCCTGTTAGGGTTTTTGGTGCTCATTTGGTACCACCGGGCACATGCAAACAAGTGCAAAATGATTTTAAAAATAGAGTTGCACAAGCACAACCACCACAGCTGCAGACACTGGAGTAGACAGCGGTCATTCAAGCAAATAACAAAAGAGTTTTTGGCGCACTAGCTGGATCTTTTACTAAGATTTATATTGGTGTGCATTATAGTCTAAGCTTTGCAAGTCACTTACCTTGATTGTTTGGAGGAAACTTATTCTATAAAGGGGATGTGTTGGTAAATCCGGAGAGATATAACTGAGAGCAGTGGAAAGAATCGTTATTGCAGCAGAAGAAAAAATTGTGAACCATGTGTCTATCTTACCCTACCCTTACCCAACCCCTTGTTTTTTTCATGACGAAATTCCGCTTTTCTCCTCATGTTGTAACCTTTGACCGGGAAAGTCTCTCACCAGGTTTTGTGTGGTGTGCAACATGGATGGGAGCAGTGAAGGCACTTGTAAACACAGCCTGCCCGGGTAAAACTTTAACTCCCCCAATCACGCCTCTCCCTGAGACCCATGGGACGTATGTGATGTCCAGACACCTTGCCATTCCCCAGAAAACTGAGTCAGTCCAGATTTCTCAGACACCTGCTTTGCCTGTGAGAGTTTCATCCACTCCTGGAGCCTCCCTACAGTTGGCTGGACTGGAGCTGTTCTTCTCCCAAGATGGCTCTGCTAATCTATTCACCTGCTGAAAAGGATAGCAGCAAAGTCAGGTCAAACACAGAAGGACACGTACAATGATGTCACTCTCACCTTGGTCATGGTAGTAGACTAGGAGTCCACTTCAAGGTTTTGTCACAATGGCAAAGAAGCCTTAGACTCAATCATTTCAACTTGAGGGGATTGTGATGGTACTGTGGCAGTACTCTCACTTAGATGGCCATCATTCTACCCCATGGATAGGCACCTGCAGCCATTCCTGAACTTTTATTTATACACATCTTACACACATTAACACAGATTTCAATGACACAATAAATAACAGGACTTAAAAAATATAAATGCCTGATCTTCATTTGCTCTGTGACACAGTTCATACTCAGCATCTTCAAATCTACCTTGATGGAGGACAAAATGTCAGGTGAGATTCAGCTCTGCCGATATTAATTAGACAAATGCGTTTCTGCTTTTACTCAACAGTTTTGTACCTGGACACTTTGACAACGGGCCTTGAATATAAACTCAGGAGGTCAAAGAAATGGCTCGAGGGCATCTGCAAATGTTTTTGAGAACATGAATTCACAGGCAGCGGTTAACGTTCAGAGATAACATCTTGACAAGGAAACAAAGCCTAATTGATAAACAAGAAAAATATAATTGATTTTTGATGTTTTTTGTTAATGGAATTAAAGGTTGGGGTGTTTCATTCGTACAAAAGCATTGATGACTGATGAGTGCACAGCTGAATGAGGAGCGATTTCCTGATGTGTGACAGCCTATTGGTAATCAATTAGATTGTGCAGTGGGAGTAATTGTAAAATGGTCTTTCAGTTGTAAACAGGCTGATAAACAACAGTACTGAGTAAAAAAAAAAAAAAAACAAACAATATGTAATGTAGGACAAATTAAGGAAATTGAAGGTCTTTAAACTTTGACCATTAAATAAATATATAAATGGATGTTTGGTTACTTAAAATGAGATTTTTTTTCTTGACAATGGGGAAAATACTGAAAATACTGGAGGGAAATTATAACTATAGTATAGGGGGTGCGGTGGCGCAGTGGGTTGGACCGCAGTCCTGTTCTCCGGTGGGTCTGGGGTTCAAGTCCCGCTTGGGGTGCCTTGCGGCGGACTGGCGTCCCGTCCTGGGTGTGTCCCCTTCCCCCTCCGGCCTTACGCCCTGTGTTGCCGGGTAGGCTCCGGTTCCCCGTGACCCTGTAAGGGACAAGCGGTTCTGAAAATGTGTGTGTGTGTGTGTGTATTATATACAGAAAATAAATGAGTAGTTTTTGATTTCAGGGTTCTCTCAGTTCAGTTTACTGAATTCCATACTAAATACCCAGATATAGCCTTTATTCAGTCACTACTCTGGCATTGTATTTGCTTGTTTGTGTATCTTATAATACTAATAAAAAAAAAAATTAAAAAAATTGGTAGGAGGTTATCAGGATTCATCTATCCTGGGTTTTATGCACCTACTTGAACGATGAACATCGGTGTAGCAAGCGGAAGGTAACACACTAGGTTTACTTGAGTCACATGTCTGCAACCATGTCTCTTTTTCTTGATGTAATGCATAGATTGTACTTCTGCTGAGATGTACGTCACTTTGGACAAAAGCATCTGCTAAATGAATAAATGTAAATGTAAATGTTAAAACGGGCCCTCTACAAATAAAACAAATAAATGGAAGCAGTTTCAGGTATGATCAACATCCATGATCTCACATTGTATACAGCGTGTACATGTGTCGTACAAAGTAATATTGTACTGATGAGGGTTTGAATTCTGTGTAGGCCTCAAGAAATATTAATTAACACTAATTCCATGAAGGAATACATGCCTGTTTTTCTACTTTAGAGTTTTCAGGGAGAATTGGTGAATCTTTTGACATAGAAGACACTCTGTTAGTTGGCTGATACTCCCCAACCCTGTTTCCTACTCATCCACCTCCCATGCTGCCATCTTTGCCTTCTTCCACACTTTACTTTCCATGGCATGATTTCTGCAGAGGACCAAAAAAGCAGAGACACAGGGGACGGGGAAGTGGGGTGTGGGCGATCCAACTTGTTAGACCACTACTGTCCAATTTGTTGAGGGCAGCAGGCTTGATGAAGGCAAGGGTGCCTCCTGTTCCTCGCCCCGCCCATCAATCACATTGATAAGTCCCAGAAAGGCAACATATTGCCTGGGCACGCGGTGGGGAGGGATATCAATTTTGCTGCTGTGCCGCTGTCTCCCCACCTAAACATCTTGTTCTTGTGTGGTTTTGTTGGAGGGGCAGGCCACAAGGGAGGAGGTGAAGGGGAGAGCAGATCAGGATGCAGAGGAAGAGAGCTGCTTGGGGTCGATTTAAGGTTGTTCGGTTTTTTTCTACAAACTCAGCTGGTCTTCAGGATAGAAATAACAAAAAAACTCTCTTCAACTTCCTCATAATTCTGCCTTGTAGCGTCACGTGCTCCATAAATCATTTTTTTTCCTGATTTTGAAAAATTTCTTTTTTCAGGACTGTTGTTCACATTTTTGTCATTTTACATATTTTTTGCTATCTTAGACCTCCCATGAAGACAATATTGTAGCACAGCCGGTAACTATTTGATCATCCATCGGTTAAAAACATAGCTGTATACAACTTTAACCCGAAAAATTGCAACAAAGGGATAATACAATTTCTTTTAGTTAGTCATTTAGATAATACTTTTCTCCAAAGCAACATAGCGTTAAGGTTACAATTATTTAGCCATGTAGAGAGCTTTGTAATCTTTACAAGAGCAATTTAGGTTAAGTACCTTTCTCAAGGGTACTATAACCAGAAGTGGGGCTCAAACCAGATGATGACCTTATGATGCAAAGGCAGTTGTACTAACCACTATGCTACCAACTGTCTCAAATGCTTATGTTGCTCACTCACTTGTTCATTGGCATCACAATAGTTCAGTCTACCCTGGAACCACTGAGCGCAAAACTGGGAGAGGTAAGCACTGAACAGATTGCCAGTCCATCACAAGACAACCACATAGTAACACATTTAGGGGGATTTAGGATGTCTAATCCCAAACCAGCTGTTAATTTTTTTTTTTTTTTTGTAATTTCTCACAATGATGATAATGTTGATGGGTCAGCGTGATTTATTTTCAGCTCATCTCCTTATACTTGTTTGTTTGGCAGTTGGTATTGAGCCCTTACTACACACGAAAAACACCGTAGTAGCTAACAGGAGGTGTCAAACTGAAAAGTTTCCCAGCTATTTCCACAGGTTGAACAAGTTCTGTTTTTGAAAACCATCATATTTGTCCTTCAATTATTTTACCAAACCCTATTGGCAAAGAGTGAGCTGCTGCTGTCTTTTAGCTATGCTTGAATATCATTGACTGTCTTCTTATGAAGCTAAGATTCACTGTAAATTACATAATGATATTGTGGGGAAAAAATGTCTGCTCTTCTGTTCCAAAGCAGTAACTAGAGTTTAAAAAAAAAAAGGAAAAAAAAAAAACCTGTGATGATTTTGAGCGGACCAGCAGCTATTCCACAGCGATGATAATGGATTCGGTGTTGTTGGCTCGAAGGTCACAAGGTCAGCATAAGCTCCTTAATGGACTGTGAAATAACTCTAAATGCATTAACCTCCCCAGATCGCATGGTGCCTCACATGGGGCTCCTTGGTGGGGACGATGTGAATGGATTGTTTTTTTTTTTTTTTTTTTTTTTTTTTTGAATTGGGAAGCTTAAATTTGCAGAAAACAATGAGGGTATAGTAACCGAACTAGAAGGACTTTAAAAACGCAAGCTGGATTGAAGCTAAGTGAAGGTTAGTCAGTAGGATAGAACAAAAGATGAATCTGGAAAAAAAAGTGTGAAGTATTAGCATTATTGTTCTTGGCTTGATTTTTGCAGATTTTTATGTATTAATGGTTTCAAAATTTAGTAATTGTGTTGTATTGCAAATGCATTTATTGAAAGGAAATAATAATTTGACAAATTTTAACCTCTTTGGGTGCTTTATTGTTACATGTGTCAAGTTTATCTTTAGTTCTAATTATTAAGATCTTCAATCAACCAAGTATGACCATTTCTCCATTTGTGTGATATTAACTGTAGAGGGGAAATGATCCTCCAGAACAAGATGAATTTGTTCATCACTCCTCTGGCTTTACCTGTTTTAGTAAATGTTTCAATGTAAAGTGCAGAGGGGATTTATTGTGGTTTGTTGTATTTAAAACGCTTTCACTTGTAAATGGGAAGACTTTTCCTCCCAGTTTAATGCCCTCTCGTACATTTAATGTGTCTGTAGGTAATGTCTGTGTTCTTTATTTGCAGTTTTTTGCCTGGGCATAGGATGATGTATTGCAAACAATATTTTTTCCATACAATAGATGCATTAAAAATGAAATTGCCAATTTAGCGGTGATGCTGCTACTGTATACTGATGTTGTGTTCCAGCAGACCTGTTGGGCCCAAGAGCATCTTTCACTGAGACAAGCATCAACTCTGTTTCCACCAATGAAAGGAAATTGTTAGCGATGAAAGTGCGCAACGAACAAAGAGTGATTCATCGTCATCAATAAAAAGTGCAATGAGCGGCCCGGCAGAAAAAAAATGGAGCGCTCACTTTTCCATTTTTCCTGCCAAATGAACTGGGGACGGAAAACAGTGATTCAGCCATGTAAATCAGTCTTAATTTTCTCTTAAAAAAACACCATTTAGGAACCTTCATGCCTCATTTAGTTTGCTTTTTCACTTTTTCAATTTGTGCAGATAAGGGGGGAGTGCACTCATAGTAAAATGTCTCTTTGACCGTTTCCCACCAAAGCAATAAAGAGTAATTACTGGTGACAATTAAAGGAGAGGGCTGAAGTGATGCTGACTCTCATTGGAGGGGTAAGAAGAGGTATGACTTTTTTTTTTTTTTCTTCTGACAAAGGATTGCATTAGAGTGGATTTTTCTGAACTGTTCTATTATCTCTGTGTTTCTCAATGGCCAAGTTTATTTTACATTTACTCATTTAGCAGGCACTTTCCTCCAAAGCAAATTCCAATGAACTCTATGTAGTGTTATCAGCCCACACACCTTATTCACCAAGGTGACTTACACTGCTAGATACACTACTTACACTCTCTCTGTCACTCACACTCTATGGCTGAACAGCATGTCTTTCGACAGTGGGAGGAAACCAGAGCACCCGCAGAAAACCCGCACAGACACCGGGAGAACATGCAAACTCCACATGGACTGAGCAGAGATCAAACCCATGTCCTTCACACCACCCAGGCGCTGTGAGACAGCAGTGCTGCTCGCTGTGCCACCATGCGGCCCTTATTTTATTATATTTTATTTTAGTATATTATCTGCTCACTTAAACATAGTTCCAATATTATATGCTTTCACTTTTGAGCTCAATTTGTTAAATTATCCCTTTGTTACATGCTAATAAATAAAGAAATATAAAAATACTAATGTAATAGTCATTTTTGCAACCTGCTGTGTATATATATGTCGGTATATAGCTAGCAATTTGCCACTTCTGGTGTGTTCTTTGCTCGCTGACATTGCTGCATTGGTAATATTTAGCTAGTAAACATATGAGTGGAACCATCCTTCATGAGAGGGAGTTGCTTCCTCGGCTGATTGCTGATGGAGAAGCAGAATGAGGCGACAGTCCCGTG
The DNA here is from genome assembly GCF_900964775.1 of Scleropages formosus. Lineage (NCBI taxonomy): Eukaryota > Metazoa > Chordata > Actinopteri > Osteoglossiformes > Osteoglossidae > Scleropages > Scleropages formosus. The sequence continues at coordinate 33,343,849 of NC_041806.1, forward strand.
GAGGTCTCCAGCCACCGGGACTCCTAGGCAGAGCATTTACAATGAAGTGTGGGATTTCACACTCATGGAGGTCTTTGTCCAACCAGGGGCTAAATGAACAAATGAAAAACTTATTTGGAACCTGATTTAAAAATTACTTGATCAATTGACTTGCTGCTTGAAAGTATGTAAACCCTGTAGGGATGACCATAATTCTTGTATGAAATCTTATAATAAACTTATAAAATTAATGAATGACTATGATTTACTCCCATGATTCTACTTACCTACTTTGTTTCACCAATACAATTTGGGGTTCACTTGTTTTTTGCACCTGTACTTCCTTTGTGTTTCTGCTACACACACGATTCCCTCTAAAGCAACATATGGAACCGGTCATTACACACCTATTATGTCACATGAGAAAGAGTGCTTCTCATTAAATATCCGTTTTGCAGTAAAACTAAGGGACACAAGGGCTTCACATATTTTCAAGCAGCGCTGTACTAATCCTATATCTCGCATACTGTTCAGTTTTCAATAAGGTACATTAAAAGGACATGTACCCCAAAAGCTGGTAAATTCGAAAGCAGTCAGTTTTGATCATGTCATCAGTCAACAAGGAAGACGGCATTATTCTTTCAGAATTCATAGCATTTTTAAAAAAATGAAATCATAAAGCTTGATCAGTTGAGCTGTTGAGAACGTCCTTCCAAGACCTTAGTCTGACTGACAGTGTAAAGCACCGTTCATTAAAATAGCGTTACGGGGCTGCTGGTTACAATTCCCAGCCTGTCATGTGTACCTGGTGCCGTCAAGGACACGCCATTGACACGGTTTCCCAAGCCGAGAGTCGCGTGGCTGCAGGCCAGAGAGCTGCTATGAGCAGATTCCTGTGTTTGTGGAAATTAAAAGTGACAGCTTGCTCTCATTTTTCCAGCATTGCGTGGCGAGTTCACAAGTGTCAGAATACGGCCATAAAAAAAATGACAACAATTTGGCTTTTGTTTTCCCCGATGCCTAGAAGAAAATAAACTTTTTCATTAAAGCTCAGTGAAAAATAAGAAACTTTCTGTTATCCTTGACAGTAGACTTGTGGGATTTAAATCGCTGTTCCTGGCCCTTTTTTGTGAAAGATAGTAAGACCACCTCATTCTTCAAATACTTCTGGAAGGGTGAAACAAAATGGTAGGGAATTCCAGAAGGAGATAAAAGAAAGTCAAGAAAAGAAAAAAGAGCTATAAAGAGGTTAATGCACTTAAAACCTGATAAAGTTTGAACTGAATTACAAGAGAAAGAAAAAAACAGGTTGAAGATATCATTCTTGGGTGAGGGAATTATGGCCCCTAGAGATCAACTCTGAGTGTTAACTTCAAGTTTCACCTGACAAATATGTTTTATGAAAACCTATTGAAATGTATTTTCTTTTCTACATGTTTGAAGAGAGCTCTATTTGGATTCACATCCCTTTTGCATCAGTAAAAGAAATTTACAGTTAAAGTTTTTACCGCGGTTTCCATCGGTACCGCCAGCACTATGCACCACCTCTTTCGATTCAGCATATATTCAAGAGCTGTAGCACTCATAACTAGGGAGTCATTGGAGTACTGCCACAACAGCTTATGTTATATAACATATAACATATGGACGTAGCAGCAGGGTGGTACAGCGGCACAGCAAGAAGCCCTGCTGTCTCACAGCGCCTGGGTGGTGCAAGAGGGCATGGGGTCGATCCCTGCTAAGTCTGTGTGGAGTTTGCATGTTCTCCCCATGTCTCCGTGGGTTTCTTTCAAGTGCTCTGGTTTCCTCCCACACTCCAAAGACATGCTGTTCTGGTTCCCCCATAGTGTGCAAGTGACAGAGAGAGTGTGTTTCACTGATGTATGGATGAGTGACCCACTGTAAGTAGTGTATCTAGCAGTGTAAGTCACCGCAGTGAATAAGGTGTGTCGGCTGATAACACTACATAGAGTTCATTGGAAGTCACTTTGGAGAAAAGCGTCTGCTATGTAAATAAATGTAAATGTGACATATACTGAAACATAACATCGTGGCTCAATATATTACATCCATTCCACACAACAGGGTTAATTCATTTTATGAAATCATCCTGCTAACCAGATTCCCATTGTGAGGTCATCAAATTACCAATACTTCATGCAGAACAAATAATTGCTACCCAGAAAAACATTAATTAATGAAAAAAAATTATAATAGCAAAACCAAATGTGTCTTTATGCATGAGAAAGATAAACCACATATCTGTGTACTGTGAGCAACTAATGTATGAGGGTCGATGATTTTCATGTGATCGCGAGATGAAGGCTTTATTTGGCTGCTATAAGGTCATTCATCTTAAAAAGAAAAGTTATTGCAAATGACTGAAGATAAAAACGTGTGTGCTATTCAGTGTCAGCTGGGGACTGTTTCACCCCTTAAACATGTGCAACACTGGAGGAGTTTTACAAACTGGGGAAGTGGGTTGAATCAAGAAATTCCCACACTCCTGCAATTAAAATCAAATAATGTGGAAATGTTTAAAAATATAATTCATAACTGGATAACTTGTAGTACAAGGACTGAATACAATGCACTCTTGCAATTACAGGTGGACTTTTGTCAGAGTCACCAGTGTCCAAACAAGCCCTCGCGTGGTTGTAGGGCCATTGTAATCGGTAGCTGGACCAATGGCCCCCCTTGTGACCCATCGAGACCAGGACCGCTCCTCTAAAGGGTAGGCCAAGGTCAAAGTTTCGACATCAAAAATTGATGTCGCGTGTGTTACACAACGTAGGAGCGCGGTGACAAAGCCTGTGGCTCTGGCCACACGTCGCCAGCAATGAGTGCAATGGACCTTCGCTACATATGTAGTCCTTTAGTATTATTCCCAAACACATGGCTGAGCTGCAAATAGAGAGACAAGGGAGGTAAGAGAGCTTCAGCAAAGGAGCAAGGCCAGCCGAAGGGGAAGCCACATAGGGACACGGAGCACCTGTTAGGGACCAGGGTAAAAGTACACACACACCACCATAGTGTATGCAGATACATAATAATAAAAACACAGATTAGTAGCGAGATGCGTGTTCTGTGTTGTGATAATTCAGTTTAACATCTATTCATACCTCCATCTACCAATTTATCATTAATAACCACTTGTCTAATGCATGGTAGCAGTAGCTTGGAGTCCATCCTGGAAGTATAGTGTGTGAACCAGGGCACACACACTGGGGCACCAGTCTATCACGTTAATCATTCACACATTCGCACACCAGTGCTATTTAGAGTCACCAATTCACCTAAAACAGATGACTGCAGGAGGAGAGAAAACGCAGGGAAAACATCCAAAATCCCAACAGACTAAGGGAGATTCGAACCCGAGTTCTAACCCATATCAAATAACATGTACATTTACAGTATTCATTTAGCGGACGCTTCTCTAGAAAGCGATGTACGTCTCATAAAAAACACAACGTAATAAATGCTATACTAACAGTGCATTTACATTTATTCATTGAGCTGATGTTTTTTTTTTTCCAAAGCAACTTACAATTACGTGCCCATTTATACAGCTGGGTAATTTTACTGGAGCAATTTAGAGTAAATACCTCACTCCAGGGTACTGCAGCTAGAGGGGGGATTCAAACCTGTAACCTTTCGGATGCAAAGGCACCAGCGCCAACCACTACGCCACCAGCTGTACCGTTCAACCTCATTCTAATTCACATCAAATTCTAACCCATAGAAAATCACAGTTACTGTGGCTCTTTGTCTTTCCATTACAAAAATGAGATAAAAGGCTGTATGCACAAAAAACTTTCTGTTGACCATCTTAATATAACTCTGCATTATAAGGTGAGAAAGAAAAGCCGAGCAAGTTGCACTGACGCCGGGATTAATCCTCTGCTTGAGTGATAAATGTCAGAGTTGAACGCCGTCTGTCTGAGCCCCACCGCTGCAATAAATGACGCACGCAGATGAGCCACACTTCCCTGCTTCTGACACTAAATTAAAAATTAACTCAGTTCAAATGCCATTAAATAAATTTCACCACCATTTTCATATCAGAAGTCAGCAGACAAACGGTGGCAACGGAATTAATCTGAGAAATGTATTGGGTTAATATTGTCTTAAACTGAGGGTCATGGGGTTCAGCAGTGTTTCATTGCATCTTGCTATTGTCTAATGCTAATAATCTGTCATTTTCTCATTCTGAAATTTGCAAAACTATTTTCTTTTCAATTTCCAATTAAAATGCTTCCTTAACTCTTGAAACGTTAGTTAAGAAATTAAGACAGGATTAGAATAAGTACTGAATATTTAGCTGTATAATTACTGTATAATTAGATTGTATAACTGTGTAAAAAATGTAATTAGGCCAAGAGAGTGCATTGGGAATTAGTGGGAATGAAAATGAATATATGCTGTTGCTTAACATGACATGAGCATGAGAACATTTTAATAATACAGTACAAAGCTGTTTTGTCACTGGCCGTGATGTTCATAAGGCTGCACAAGGATAAATGTAGAATTCTAAACAGTGCGTTAAAGACTGTGTGACCTATTTAAATGTCACTGAATTCCATATCAATAATAAAAATGGAGCAGTTTTTTCCACAAGTATTTGAATTTTTTTTATTGACAGGTATGTTACATATGACAAAATGCTTTCAGTACAAATATAAACAATAATAAATGAAGCGTACTTGTAAGTGCTCGATAAATATAACAAACACGTACACGTTTAACGGTTTTTAATAATGCGTTTAACAATGGAAAGCTTTTATGCAGCTAGTTGTGTTATGTAAATTGGTTCATATGGTGGAACATGACAAATGGGCCGTACTCTAGTATCACATTTCTGAGTCCAAATCTCTCCTGTTGATGTGACACACTTTTCGTATTGACCTGCGAGATGCACGTCACCTTGGAGAAAAGTGTCTGCTAAATGAATAAATTTAAATATAAATGTAAACGAACCGGGGGGGTGTGGTGGGGCAGCGGGCTTGCCTGACTCCTGCTCTCTGGTGGGTCTGGGGTTCGAGTCCTGCTTGAAGTGTCTTGTGATGGACTGGCATCCCGTCCTGGGTGTGTCCCCTTGCGCCCTGTGTTGTTGGGTTAGACTCTGGCTCACCGTGATCCTCCTTGGTACAAGCAGTTTCTGACAGTATAAGTGAACCGAAGAAAACTAGTATTTTTCTATTGACCTTTAAGTGCAAAAAGATCATAGTTCAATTTATAGAGTTGCATAGGCAGAAGTTTCACTAATTGTAGAAAAAAAATAGTTGCTCCTTTTTTTTTTCCGAGCTCGGTGTAGAAAGTTGCCTCATTAAATCACAGCAATAAACCCCCACATCTTACAGTTTACTGCAAAATCTAATTAAAACTAAAAAGGGAGTCAGCTTTGATTAATAGCTTCTTTATTATTTTCCCATATTATGTTCATCACCCTTTTATTGTTTTGTTAATTATAATGCCCCCTTTAAATTATGACATCAAGTTTCTAAAAGACAATCGACTTTCTTGAGTTTATAAAAGGCAATCAAACATTTTCTTAAGTAAATATGATCGAGCACCACGGCATAGATATACTGTAGCCAAACACTGAAATAAAAATAAAGAAAATCCTAAGCTACTTAACCATTATGTACCAAATTACATTTATTCACTTAGCTGATGCTTTCTCTCTGAAGCAAAATGCAATGATTATTAACCGGGGGGTGGTGGTGCAGCGGGCTTGGCCAGGGCCTGCTCTCTGGTGGGTTTGGGGTTCGAGTCCTGCTTGGGGTGCCTTGTGATGGACTGGCATTAGGTCCTGGGTGTGTCCCCTCCCTTCCTGCCCTGCCGAGTTAGGCCCTGCATGTATTAACTAGTATTTAGTTGACACCTTCACCAAAGGAGCCTTACAATGGTGGGTACACCACCCTAAACTTTCTACAGCCAGTCACCAATCTATACACACACACACATATATATATACATATATATATATATATATATATGTGTACACACACACATTTAGATTCCCCAGTTTGCCCAAAACACATCCTTGGACTGTGGGAGGACACTGCACAAAAACATGGGAAAAGCATGCAAACAACACACAGACATTTGGGCTCAAATCCATGTCCAGTTGGTCCATTCAGAAGATGTAAGGCACCAGCACCACCCGCTGCACCAACATGCCACCCCATTTATTATTCATCCATTCCACTGATTGCAAGGTGACAGCTGTAGCCATTTAGGTGCCTGCTGGTTCTGTAAAGTCTCTATTTCCATGAGCGCAAGAAATAAACTTTTCTGCGTTACGCCACCTGTGCCTGTGGTGTGATACACCTTCCACTGTGATGTGATTTGTTGAACTCGTGTTACCGGTCTCGAAGAAGCTCCTCTTCGACGGTCCTCCTTGTCCTTCCCAGTGGATTATCTGACAGGTTACAGTTAGTTCTGCGTGTCAAGCTGTTGCCGTACGCTGCCCTTAAATGTCCTGAATGAGGGATAGCTTTTGTTTATGATTACGCACAACACCACCTTCACCCCAACACAGTACTTAACTCCCACTCACTCTCAGTGTATAAAACTCTCGCTCTCAGTGTTTGCCTTGCAAGCGAAGCGAAAAAGGGCCAGCTGGGGCCAGCTGGACCCGAGAGCCTCAAAGCGGTGCCGGTAACCTTGCATGATGATGTGTGGCCAGCACCCGGGACCCCTGCGCTACTGCGATTCCTCAACTGAGTGGGCCTCTAGTGATGGATCACGGTGGGGGGGCTGACGGTGCCATTACTCACTGACATGAGGCTCGGGCCGATGCCTGTCCCCCGACGGACACCTCTGCCAGCCGGGCCGGGTCTTCTGGGACCTGTGACGGGCAATTCTGCACACCAGCAAATACGGCAAAGTTTTGCAGCTACCTTCATTTGTAGGACATTCGCTTCTCCCCCCGTCTCGTTTGCTCTCCTTCTCTCTGTTTAGTAGGTACCTTTATATACTGCAAATGAGTTTTACCAATTGAAACATGCAAGACCAAGCAGGCTCTCATTTACAACGAAGCAATGCCTGAAAACCAGGGGCCGGGATATTGTGAATATAGCCGAAACTATTGGTCACTGTTGGGCCCAACACAATTAGAGCTCTTGTAACTTTGCTCAGTTAATGGAAATGTCCATCATAACTTGTACCTGTCTTTCACAGAGTTTGCTTTTGTGCGTTGAACTGCTGTCTCGTGTTTACAGCGTATGTCATTATTTATTTTTTTTTATTTTTATTTTCTTATTTCTTCTTTTTCCTATTTATTCTTTTTTCCTGTTTTCTAATATCCTTATGTGTTGTCCTGTTTTGTAATATGTTACTGCAAGGCAAATTTCATTGAATCTGACTATAAATTTCAGGGTAGCATAGTGGCGTGGTGGCATGGTGGCACAGTGGCACGGTGGCATGGTGGCACAGTGGCACAGTGGATTGGACTGGGTTCTGCTCTCCGGTAGGTCTGGGGTTTGAATCCCACTTGGGATGTCTTTTGATGGACTGGTGTCTCGTCCTGGGTGTGTCCCCTCCCCTTCCAGCCTTATACCCTGTGTTGCCAGGTTAGACTCCAGTTCCCCCGACCCCCATATGGGACAAGCGGTTCAGACAGTGTGTATATGTATGTATAAATTTCAGTTGTTTCATATTGCAAACACATTTAATTTGTTTTTGGTTAACTGTGACACTTACATAGCTGTAGGCACACCTCATATTTAAAGAATTGAGCAATCAGAGAAATCCACTCCATGCATCCCTTTTGATACGTCATGCCTTTTACTGAAAGGCTGCTGAGTCTGCTTACCTGAGTCAGGTGTTTGCGGAATATATAATCGAGTGCGACTGGTTTTTTCATCAGCTTGTTGACGTCGGCAGTAACAGATGATGGTTGTCACATGTATTAACAGATCTATGTTGGTTCTCACGGAGGTGATCGCAGTCCCCGTCTGAGGAAGCCCTTTCCTCCCTGTCAATGTTCCTCTTCCCTCCAGGGTCCCCTTGATGGTTCTAGAGAAGAAACCTGTGTGAGATATCCAAGCCCTCCTGCGCTTGCCAACCCTGCCCCTTAGAAAACACAAATGACAGGAGATGACAGAGGGAGCTGGACAATGTGTGAAACCTACAGGGAATATGATGGGACAGAGCCAGCAAACAACACAAAGGAGCTCCATTTCAGCTGATCCCTCACTGACCAGCACCCTGTAACATGTCTGAGAAGGTGACACCTAGCTTTAGGCTCTTGGCTCAGTCGAAGGCAGTGATGCGACTGCTTCAATGGGCTTTCCCTCCCGTATGCCTCACATGGACATTCATGCTGACCGCGCAAGGTGCTTTCAGGTAGCCTCAAATGCCAAAAATCAAACAGGATATTCCACCTAATATTTTAATATAAGACAATAATGGTTCATGCTGCTGTTCTTCATCTATCGCAATTGCACATAATGCATAGAGAAAACTGATAACAGATGTTTCTTCATTAGATTTTATTCAAAAACTGCTGGGCTGTAGGAAATGAAAACAGTGAATGATGTGCCATAATTTGAAGTTAAGCAGATGATTACCATTAAATGAGTCTCTTAATCAGTCTTAAGTAGAATTATGGAAACATTCGTATTTCACTTTGTCTTCATTAATTTCATCAAAAACACTTTGACTTCAATCTATGATATTTAGGAAAGGATTACTGTTGCTTTAAACACTTTAAATAGTATCAAAAATGATACATTTAGGAATGTAATAGAAATTTAATTGAATTAACTTAAATTTATTCTACAGTCACCCATTCAGGGTGTAACCCCCCCCCCCCCCAGCCTTATGCGCAGTGATTCCAAGATAGGCTCCAAACAACTACAAGCCTTGCAAGCAGTTAGTGAAGATTGATTCATTCATTAATTAATCTACAATTATTGCTGAAAATATTGGCACCTCTGCACAAAATAGTGCAACATTTCTTCCAGAAAGCTGCTGAAATTAAAACACCTTTGAAATCCACGTTTGTGTGTTTTTAGTTTTCAGTGGGCCAAAATTTTTAAAAAAAAAAGAAAAAAACTGAATAATTTACTAATTCTGGAAAAATTCCTAAAATGGCTCAGACAATATTGCTGACAGCTACAACAAGCAGTTAGAAAAAAATTATATTTTAAGCAGGCAATTCCCCTTTACTTTGGATTTGCATTCACCTGTAATTGGATGCAGGTGCCTGCAATACAAAGAATGCTCATTCAGTTTAAACTGAGAAAAATACTCTTTTCCTGCTTTGTGGCACTGTGTGTACCATGTGAGCATGGAGAAAAGAAAACCAAAGAATTGTTTGAGGAGACCAAACACAAGATTATACTGAAACACGGAAAGTCTCAAAGCTACAAGTCCTCCTTGATTTTCCTGTTTGCACCATACGTAATTTTATCAGGAAGTTCAAGGCTCATGACACCGTATCCAATCTCCCTGGATGTGGTCACAAGACAAAGCTGGATTGAAGACTGCAGAGAAGGATTGTTCAAATGGTGCTGAAAGGACCTTGATCAACTGCCACAACAATTCAAGTTGACCTTCAGACACAAGATATGACAGCTTCAACTCGCACTCTCCATCGCCAGCTCAACAAAAGGGGGTTATATTCGGGAAACCCAATAGGCCCTCGCTCCTGAGAGACAGTCATAAGAAAGCCAGACTGCAATTTGCCAAAAAAAAACCTGGACGTACCATAGTCCTTTTTGGAGAATATTCTGTAGACAGACTAACCTAAATTAGAGTAAAGCACACCATCTCTATGTTTCCAAAAAACCAAAAGAATACCTTATCTACAGTAAAACATGGAGAAGGTTCATTGATATTGTGAGGTTCCTTTGCTACCTCTGGCCTTGAACATGTATATGGAATCATGAAATTAGGAGAATACCAAGGCATTTTGGAACTTCAGGAATGTTCAAGACAAAACACTGGAGTGTTCTGAAGCAGTGACCGGCAATCCCGAATCCAAATCTACATCCAGTTGAAAACTTGTGGAGAGATCTGAAAATGGAAGAGTTTTTCATGTGTTTGGATTTTGAGATGAAACTGGAACACCAAAAGTACACCTGTGTGAACGTGAGGACTCCACACATTTAGCACAAGAGCCAGATTCAAAGATCCACAGCCCGCAGTCTGTAGGACAGAAAACCTCCCTGCTGACCTTCCAAACCACCATTAAACAGTGTAGTGGCTCCACAGTGTGAATACTATCTCTGCTGGAAATGGATTGTCTCCAGAAAATAATAACTGATATTTGAATTTTTAAAGTGAGAAGATTGCGAAAGGACATACAATGTCTTACTAAAGGAGGTCTAGACTGCTGCAGAAGTTACAGAAATATTACAGACTGTGGGGGGAAAACATTACTACATAATTAAGGGTGCAAAACAACCAGATTATCTCTCAGCATGGAGGTAAAGTCATGTCCTCTGAAGGTATCCAAGGGCCTCCAGCTAGTATCCTCACACCAGAGATTTACCTGATGATCAGAGCTTATTGGAAGCTGCTGAAATCAGTTACTGAGGACTAGCTTGCAAATTTGACATGTTTAAGAACTGTAAATTGAATTCATGCAAATGATACAGCAAAAATCGACATTTGCTAGACTTCTGTAGCCTGGGTGTTTGGGGAAGCACCTGTACGGCTTCCGTATTTTTAAAGTGGTTAAACAAAGTAATTGCCCTGACAGTAAATAGGAATTTAATTAAGACACCAAAGATGAGTGGGATAAGGGAATCAATAGGAAATGTTCAGTTTTAAGGGCTATTGGTTTTGTGGGGCTGCAGTCTGATGCATCACTGCTGAGGGATGCACACAAAGCTGAGGCCTCTTCATTATCCCTTTCAGACAGCTTTCCTGACCTTTGTGGCACCTCACCAAAATGAAGTATTATGAAAATGTGTTGCTCTTTGAACAGCTAACAGAGATGCTTCTTTAATGTTTTTTTTTTTGTTTACTTTAGCCCAAATAAGCTCAATTATCCCAAAGGCCAAAATATTTTGCTGCGTGGAAAAGTGGAAATGCAAACTCTGCTGCTAAATCTTTTGAGATTTAGATCAGATTTTGCAGGTACATTGATACACATGTATATTTTCTGGCATAGGGCAGTGAGTATGAAATTCAGCAATAGAAATATGTTTGCAATAAAACTGTACATTTCAAAATATAAAATGAGTGCATATGCACATTCTCTGAGATGTGACAGTCTGAACAATAGTGAACTATGCAGAGTATAAATCTATGCTAGACTGAGGTGAAGTTGTCATTATTGTGTATAATTCTTTAGTCTGAGAATTTGTATTTTACATGTGTACATCTTCAGTGTGGGGGTAGGGTGGCGAGGCGGGTTCAGCCGGTGCCTGCTGTGTGGCGGGTCTGAGGCTCAAGCCCTGCTTGGGGTGTCTTGCGACGGAGTGGCCCGGCACCCTGTGCTGCCGGGCAAGGCCCCAGCTTGCCACGACCCCGCTTGGGACAAGTGATGGATGGATGGATGGATGTTATATCTTGAGTACCTGATTTAATATTACCTGATCATTTAAACTCCTTGTAAGAAGGTCAAACACAAGCAAATGACAATTTTTGGAGATATTCTGGATACAAACACACACACTTTCAGAACTGCTTGTCCCATACAGGGTCGCGGGGAACCGGAGCCTACCCGGTAACACACGGCATAAGGCCGGAGGGGGAGGGGACACACCCAGGACAGGACACCAGTCCGTCACAAGGCACCCCAAGCAGGACTTGAACCCCAGACCCACCAGAGAGCAGGACTGTGGTCCAACCCACTGCACCACCGCACCACCGCACCACCCTGGATACAAACAATTATATTTAAACAATCTGTACATCACAATGCTCATGGAAATCCTGAAACAGCCTTGAAATGTTCACTGGAGGGAAGGTTACATTTCATGGTAAAGGGCCCCACCTTATGGTCATAAAGGAAGGCAGGCTGGCTCAGTACAGCTACTGTTATTCATTCTAACCAGATTGTTATAAGTAATTACATTTGAATAATAATCAATGTAAAGCATAACATCTGCAGTCCTGAGAAATGGAAAAAAGATGGGCAGTGAACCACGGGCTTCCTGCCAGTTATAAAAATTGTTGTTCTTTGGATTTTCCACTAACAGCAAAGCAATGCCATACTAAACCAGAGGTCTGTGATAGCAGTTCTCATGGGTGAGTGCTTTCACCTTATGGCTTGGCCTCCTCATGTTATTCACAGCACAGATTCTACTGTAAATTAGCAACAACCAAGCAGCCAATGAACCTTTCATTCTTAGAAATTTGAATGAAACTTGAATCAATGGGGAAAATCTGGTCTCAAATTGATGAGGAATGTGGCTACTGAGCAAAATGATCACATCCTTTCTAAACTCCCCTCATGAGCAAGCTGCTACATTGAATAGCATATTTTGGTCAGGTAATAGAACGGACCTTCCTGTTGTGTGCCTTAACTGTAGTGACAATGGCTTGGATTAAGGAAAGGGGTCCTCCTCTCAAGGAATTCTAACGACCTTGCAGTACAGTTGCCCTTCATCTCCCAGTAAGATCTGTCTATAAAAAGGATGCCGTCTGAATGTCTTTGCAGAGTCTTGATCAAGTTCACGGTGCTATTCCTGCCTTCTCCAAATCGCTCTATTGTCACTATCTCAGCAGATCTCAGGGGTCTTAATACTAGTCCCAAGTACTGTACTTCATTAGTCGCCTGAAATGTTATTTTGCGCTTTAAAAATTACACTGTTACTGTGCTTGGATTTCTCCTTACCTTCTGGGTTTATGTCACTGTACTGAGGTGTCCTTCCAGACAAGAACTCGGTGACATGGGGCCAGCAAATACATGCATACTTTGTTTGTGAACCTCACTGATGATACCATGAGACTATTTAATCGGCTGCGAATGTGTGAGTCTGCGGTAAAGCTCCGTATCTGCCGTGATGCTGTGAATCAGCTTTCAAGATGAGACTCAGGGCTACAGCTCCACCTTCTGCTCAGGAATTCCATTCCACGCCTGGATTCTTCCGCAATCGCACGTCTCCGTGTCCCTCCTTCTCACAAGGAGACACACTTTAAACCAAATCATCCCATTTTTTCGCTCATCTCCACGAAAGGCCACCCACCACTGCAGGAATTAATATCATCAAGGATGACATTTCTACCCACAATGCCAGGGGCAGGCTTTGATACTCTATTTTATTTCTGAAGGTTAAACTTAGATAATCTGCCTCAGGGCCATTAATTAACTGCTTGTTAAATACTCTTTTGGTAATAAAATGATTAAAATTTTATTGCTACTCAAATGAAGCTCTTTTTAAATGGATTTAATGACTTTGCTCAGATTCCCTACTGTACTTTGTGCCGTGATACAGTTGTACTGGTGAGTAAGCATGTCGGTTTTATGTTGCATTTTTACTGTTCGCAGAACTGCACTGGGGCTCTTTCAAACTACATTTTTTGGTGATTATTATAAGTTACAGAAAAATTCTGTATCTGACATATCTACAAATGCAAGCACAGGAAACAACAGAAAGTAGTATATGGTGAGCTGAACCTTCTAAGAAGGTTCTCAGGAGGAGAATAAGAGCCATGTGTTACACCCAGAAATGTCTCACACACTGGAGTTGATTTTCAGGTCTCAATTTATATTTATTAATTTAGCTGACACTTCTCCAAAGCAACTTATAATGCTAGTCTACCTACAATTATTTACCCAGCTGGGTATTGTTACCAGAGTAATTTTTAGGATAAGTACCTTGCTCAAGGGTACTATAGCTAGAAGGGGAATCAAACCTAGCACTTTTCAGTCCAAAAGCAATAGCATTAACCACTGTGCTACCCCTTAGCTCCCTTTCTCTTGGCTGCAAGATTAAAAACATCAGTTAAACACAAATTCAGAATCCACTGCTGTAAACCAAAAAGGCCGACCTGCATGAGCAGATTGTTTGGGTGTTTGGTGAAACACTGACTGGAAGGGTGATCTGAAGGCGAAAAGGTTTTGGTTTTGTTCACTGCTACCACCCCGAAAGCAGGTTGGTTTGGTGGTTTTGGTTTAAAATAATTTTTTTTCTTTTTTTCCCCAAAGTCCTGCTGTCTCTTACATAGCCTTATTGTGTGGAGGAAGAGATACTGCATTATATGAGGTAATAGAATAAAGTCTTACAGCAAATCTTCAGTTTACTCGAATTTTATCTGATGTTTCTAATAGAACCTAACCAGTAAATAAAAAGAGAGTAGGCTATATCTTTAAGCTTTTAATGATTTTCAAGTAGTGGCTGAATTCACAGACAATTCCAAGTCATGAACCAACTTCCGGTTCCGAGTTGCATTCATAAGTTCATGTACAAATGAAGTATTTTTTTAAATTATCCCATTGACAAGAAGAGTGTGTCTGACTAAAAACAAGGTATATTTTAACAAAAATTTAAGCAATGTATAAGTGCGTTACTTAAATCTGTATCAATAAATAAAGTTAAAAACATGAAAGAACTGTCATTGGTTTGTCCAGGAAGTAATTAAGTTTCCTCCCAAATGACTGGATAACTTCTTCTCAGTAATGTCGACTGGGGCCAAAACCAGGGTGATGAGGTGCTGCCTATCAGACAAGCTGTGTGTCATGAAGGAACTTTCTTACATTTTATTTCGGGGTAGCAGTGAATAAGATCAAGCACTTACAATGTCAGGATAGATGCGTGAAGTCCCATGATGGGCACTACTGTAGTACCCTTATGCAAGGTACCAATAACAATATACTGGTAAGATGGCAATTTGCTTAAAACAAAGTTTTATTGATTGGGTAAATAATAAAATAATGTTCATATTATACAGATATAGGGTGCGTGGTGGTGCAGCGGGTTTGGCCGGGTCCTGCTCTCTGGTCGGTCTGAGGTTCGAGTCTTGCCTGGGGTGCCTTGCAATGGTGTGGCATCCTGTCCTCAGTGTGTCCCTTCCCCCTCCAGCCTTGTGCCCTGTGTTGCTGGGTTAGGTTCCGGTTCACCGGGAAAAGCGGTTTAACCTATCAGCTTCAAGTTATCTTTATAAAACGCATCATTGCTGTAAAATTTTAAGATTGAAATGATTATTGTCTGTGTTTTGGGTGAAGTTCAAGTTTTGAGTTCTCAGCGTGAGCACCACGTTTTTTTCCACTCCATTGTGATTTATGAGGCACATTTTGTACAGAATGTTCAAACCTAAATGCCAGTACTGCACAGTACGTCTGCTTGTTTTAAGAAGGAAGCTTCCCATGGACAAAGTGTTAGTCCACATGTACAAGAAGGGTGTATTCACTGCAAATATATCTAGCTTTTATAACAATATGAGAAAACAAAAGTTAAGCTTCCTTTTTGGTTTCTCAATAAAGTGACAGAGACTCTAGAGATTCTAAACTGAAATGTACTGACTCAGGATCATCCATGTTAATCCAAAAATGACATGAAATTACTGCATAAATTAGATAGATAGACTTTACTAATCTAGAAGGAAACAGTGTAAATAAGACAACATATTGTAGAATCTGTACTGTACAATAAAACTCTGGAAAGATATTGTTGTATGGGGTGGCAAAGCTGATTCTGTTTTGTTTTTGCTTCAAATCTCAAAATACCACATAGGATGCCCATATACAGTTTAGTCACCTACTGTGGTTATGATCTTGTTTTGCCATATATTAGATGGAAAACCTCTTTTTTGCCCTCTCTTCTCATAGTTTCCACAGCAACACTGATTCTGAAGCCAAAAACAGTCTCGTTTTTGCGGGTTTCCGGATGGTAAGTAGTACGGAAGTAGTAAGGTTCTTGTCTGCTTTGCTCAGGGTTAGGCCTGCTGTTTGTTCAGAGTGCTTTACACGTCACTGGACTCGGAACAGAACATTCTGCCTCTTCAGATGCTACGTGATACCGAACACCATGTGGTGAGCAATAAAAAAAAAAGACAGTTTTTTGCCATTGAACAGCATCACTGTTAACAGGCCACAGGCAGGAACCAGACATATTTAGATGGAAGAGTAGGAATTCAGCTGTGGAAAACAGCACGTTGTGGTGGGGAGCACAGCACAGACAGAATGACAGTGACAAGACAGGTGAGAAGATAGAGAATGTGAACAAGGGACAAAAAATATTTTAAAATATAAAGTACCCAATATACAAAAATAGTCACTAGATACAAATGCAAGGGAGTGTGAGTAAGAGATATGATGTGATAAATAGTTATAAATATAAATAGCATTATGTATTGCACTGGTTTACTCTCTAGGGGAGAGATTTAGGTGTTCATGAGGTAGATGGCCTGAGGAAAGAAACTTTTCTTATGCCTGGCTGTCCTGGTGCTCGGTGCTCTGTAGCGCCGGCCAGATGGCAAAGGTTCGAAGAGGAAGTGGCCTGGATGTGAGGGGTCTAGAATGATTTTGCTAGCCCTTTTACTGACTCTGGACGAGTGCAGTTCTTGGAGAGCTGGGGGGGGGGGGTGTGCCGATGATTCTTCCAGCAGTCCGAACTATCCGCCGTAGTCTTATGATGTCTGATTTCGTAGCTGAGCCGAACCAGACAGTTATAGAGGTGCAGAGGACGGACTCAATGACTGCGGAGTAGAATTGCATCAGTAGCTCCTGTGGCAGGTTGAACTTCCTCAGCTGGCGAAGGAAGTACAACCTCTGCTGGGCCTTCTTCACAATGGAGTCTATGTGGGGCAACTAGTTACTTAACTAGTTGCCTGACCATATTCCTCACTTCTTTACGTGTTTAATTCATTGCAACGGCCTCACGATTAAAAATGTTTAAATGAAACGTTTCAGAATGGTCTTTCCAATGGTATTTCAGAATCAGAACGAGCTTTATTGCCAAGTATGTTCACACATACAAGGAATTTGTCTTGGTGACAGAAACTTCCACAGCACAATGACAGTGGAGACAGATGAGAAGATAGAATGTGTGAATGAAGGATAAAAAAAAAAAATATAGAAAAAATATTCAGTGTATCAGTGTATCCGAAGTTTAACAGACAAACTCGACTGCACTGTGAAATCTGTGTGAAACAGAATCATGCTGAAGGTAAATTTTATATTTCAGAAAATAAAAATAAAATCTGACAGACAACCGAGCAGACGTTTTATTTCATACATCCTTCTAGTCAAAAATATAATTCGAAGAGTAATATTTCAGATCTGAAAAAATGAAAATAGACAAGCCTCTTTGCGTTGAACAAGATCATGTTCATCATGACATGTATGTTTTTTAGGTTTGAAGCCTAATTCAACGAGAAATGATATATTTGTATCATAAAAAAAATTTCATTAATAAAGCGCCACATTGCAGAAACGGGAAATTAAAATAACTACATCATGTGATCTTCATAAAACTATTTATCACAGAATAAGACTGAAGAGTGCTCGGTTCACGAACTGCAGACAGACACACACACACATCCGATCCTCGAGAGCGACGCGTGTCCGTCACTACGCGGCGAACAATGCGTCAGTACGGCTTTCTTCGGCGATCAGGCTGTCCTGACATTCACTTCGGTTCCCTGCCAATTCGTACCGAGCTCGCTGCGAGAAATCGCCACTTCCTGATACAACACATTCCCAAAACTCAAAAGATGAACCTCGGGTGGCTACGCGACTGAGACGGCGAAGCGACGGATGAGCCGACACGAAACACCTGCGCGTACCCGCGATACATCTACTGTGAACCAATCGCTATGTTCCGCGAGACAGGCGGGAACGTTCTGTCTCGCGCACAGCCGAGATGTCTTGGCGCCAGCGGTTTGCTTTACTGCGCATGATCGCTGTGCGGTCGCTGTGTTTCGGGATGTTCTCGTACAGCTGGTTGGGTAATGCGCTTGTGTAGCTATTACCTTGATACATGGCATCAAGTGTTGAGGACGTTTTGTATGTAACAGATGGCTTCGTACCGTGGCGCGCAGCGCTCTGGGGTGAAAAATGACGCACAGGCGGCGCTTATAATAAACGTTTTTGTAGAACAGCGGTACACAAGGAAGCAACGTTCTTTTTTTTCCCTACGGATCAGAACGAATAACCAACCTACCCAAAGGTATCCGGCTCCACACACTGTCCACATTGACAGAAACTAATATCTCTTTCTCTAGTCATCATTTGTGCTAATTAAAATCTTTATTCAATAAATAAATCCTAAAAAATTCCAATGCCAAAAATGAAATTAAATAAAACCAAATAATACAGAAGAAAAACTCACCCAAAAAACTCCTTTGCTCGCGAACCTACACCTCAGACTAAACTGTTCAGTTTGCCAAGACATCGCTTGTTACCCCCTGCTCCAAAACACGGTCACCCCTTTATTTTACCCGTAAGTCCCCACAGTGGTTGCACACTTCATTCACATTTTTCCCATAATGCAACTATTTATAATAAACAGGTTTCCCGCTCAAACTCGCGCTAACGCGGGTCGTTACAATGCTTTGTATTAGCATAACAACGCTGCTGTGTGGCTACTTTCTAGACACGGAGGGGATACTTCTGAGGAAAATGTTCCTACAAGAACAGTGTAACGTTGATATTAGACCATCTGGAGACGTCCCCACAAAACAAAATGCAAAGAGTTAACATTAGGCCAAGCTAAGAATGGATTAAAATATTCAAAAATTGAAATTAGGGCAATGGCTTATCCAGCATTAATTAAGGATAGATTTTTGGCAACAAGTGTGGTTTTGATACATAAATTGCAAGAAAAATAGATAGTTGCTCCAAGGTCCATTGTCTGTCTGAGTGTTCAGTCTATATTTTAAAACTGAAAGCATTTTTGTGGGGTTTGGAAAATAAATCAATTATTTCACTAATGACATACTGATTTTTCTCATAGGAAAAACAGCAGCCTTTTTGGCTTCTCTCAGTGTAAGAATGGTGTATACAGATAAAGATACAAAGTTGCATAGGACCTGGGTTGTGTGAAGGATGTGGGTTCGATCCCTGCTTTTAGTCTGTATGGAGTTTGCTTGTTTTCCGGGGCTGCGTGGGTTTCTTCTGGGTGCTCTGGTTTCCTCTCACAGTCCAAAGACATGCTTTTCAGATGGATTGGTGACTCTAAAATCACTCATTGTGTGTGTGTGTGTGTGTGTGTGTGTGTGTGTGTGTGTGTATGTGTGTGTGTGTGTGTGTGTTTCACTGGTATGTGGAAGAGTGATTCATTGTAAGTAGTGTAACCAGCAATGTAAGTCACCTTGGATGAATAAGGTTTGGGCTGATAACACTACACAGTGTTTATTGGAAGTCTCTTCGGAGAAAAGTGTCTGTTAAATGAGTAAATGTAAAGACATTTTTGTTGAAGTAGGTGGGACATTTCTGCTGATGGACAAGAAGCACAGGCCTATCGGTGGCAGAAATATCTCAGTGACACTCACTGATGACCGCTGATCATGTAAGACGCCTGTAAGTTTTGGAATAAGTAAAAAGTGTATTTACAGGTTAAATCAATTTTAGAGGCAACTGTGTGAATCTGCCACTCATGATTTGGTAAGGGGCCTGATCCCTCCCCTCCCCTTATTACCTCAACTCCACCTCTCCACATGCCACTCTTTCTCACATCTTCTCAGAAGCACTGATATGCTCTTTGTGATCATTTTTCGTCTTGTACTTCCAGCTCACAAGTGCCGTCAGCAACTGAGCCATGGCACAATGAAAAAGGGATACCTTGCTGTAACACCTCTGAAGGAGATGGGAAACTCAAACGTGGGGCAGCCGAGAGCAAGACGACTCAAAGAGGCTCTGCACAGCTCCATCGAGGCAAGCCTCCGCTCCGACGCCGAGGTGCCCAGTTCAGTCTTCACCCAGCTGTACTTGGAGGCTGAACAGCTGCAGCAGACACAGGAAGGTTAGAAGGTCTTTCCAATAATGTCTGTTCATAAAGTAACATATTACTGTGGTATAAGTGTTAACTACATATTCATCTTTTGATAGTCCCAGGATAAGGAATATGGCATTCTGAGTATCCATATTTTTGGTGTAAAACTTGGCATGTTTGATTTTTGGACGTTTCTGATTTTGTGATCACATTCATTGGTTAAATTTTTAGGCAGTCATTTTATCAGCTGGTCAAAGTTAGTGAGCAGTATATCACACTTATCGATGCTGTAACAATAACAAGTATCTGGAGCATGTTGTCCTCCTGGCATTTGATCCCACGACACGATACACCAGCTTGTTCAATGTGATTTCTGTCCAGTTTTTGTTGCGATAGCTATGTCTTGAGTATTATACAGTTTCAGCTTGCGTGTGTTTGTCTCCTTTCTCTGAAATGTAGTAACATGGAGAAATACAATTAAAGACATTTGTTTATCCTTGCAGGCAGAGCTGAAAAGGAGGACGATGACGAAGAGAAATACTCTGAGCCTAGCAGTGCCACCATCCCATGCCAACTGAGGCCTCATGTAGAAGAGCATTGCAGATTAGATGGTAAGGCAGCATCTAAGAATGACTTCCCATCACTGATCAAGAAACATCTGAACCCTCCTTTTCTCTCTTATCTTTTGTAGAAACACAAAATCATTTATTTGAACCATAGTAGCCCACCTGGGCTTCCACAACAATGCTAAAGTTGTGGATTAAAAAAGATTCAAGTGTCAGAAGGGCTCCTCCTGCAACACCCTTCAATAAAGCAGTTAATGTGGATTGTTCCACTGAAAAATGTGCACCTGTTTAAGTAGGAATCATTATACTTTACTTTGGGGGAAAGAATCTGTTGAGCAACAAAGTAATAACAGCTGACGAATCAGGCCTAAACTACAATATGTTAAACCCAAGCAACATCTGGTGTCACTCTTCCAGACTGCACACATCTGGATTTCTTGCAGGTTTCTGCCAGTCAGGAAAAGACCTGCGCCTGGAGTCCATTGGCAACACCATACTGGAAGTTCCTCCTGGATTTATCCTGGTGGGAGCCACATCCCCCAGATTGCCAGATAACATTCTGGTCTGTGCTGTCGACCACATGTTCCTTCCAGACTCGACTGGGCAGAATTCACTTTTAGGTGATGATAGCACCTTGGACTCTCTCAGTATGCTTCTTTGGCCCTTTGGTATTCTCTCAGTGTAACTGTGACATCTACATTCCTCTACATTCATGCCTATAGTTACATTTACACTCACATTCATCCATTTAGCAGACTCTTCTGAATAGATACAGTAAGCAAATTAAAATAAAAATAATACAGCATTACTCTACACAGTACCTGTACAAGTGGCGCAGCGGGATTGATCAGGTCCTGCTCTCTGGTGAGTCTGGGGTTTGAGTCCCACTTGGGGTGCCTTGTGATGGATTGGTGTCCCATCCTGGCCTTGTGCCCTGTGTTGCTGGGTTAGGCTCAGGCTTGCCGCAACCCTGCCTGCAACAAGAAGCTTCAAACTGTGTGTGTGTGTGCCTGTACATCAGAGTACCAATATGGTACCAAATCAAAAGCTCCTCCTAAAGACTTGTTACATACTAAAATTTAAAAAAAAAAAATAGATAAAGAGATGTGAAAAATGCAGTTAGAGTATATTAAGTGCTCAGATGGTTGCACAACAGGCATGTATGCAGTACTGCTGGGTTAACCACTAAGACACAGGACTTGACTTGCATCTGGAGTAAAATGTTGCCTGAAGAGGTGGGTTCTCAGTGTTTTCTTCAGTTGACAAATGGAAGGGATTTCCTTATAGATTTGGCAGAAAGAGAGAGCAGTGCTTCCTCACAGCGTTCTCTTATTGCAATTACCAAGCGGATAAAAGGCCACTGCTGGGGTAGAGGAGATGGTGTGCTTGGCGGGTGTGTGAGTAAGGTCGGGACATGGCTGGGGCAGGGTATCCTGACCTGCTTGTCAGACATGCTTGATCGTGGAGCTCAGAGTCTGTAGTGTCACTTTCTCCCTGTTCTGAGAGAAGTCAGCTGGAGAACCATAAACAAAAAAAATTCTCCATGATCTTACCAGTAGAGATTATAATCAATGAATTTTTTCATCACCGTTTATATAAGCCTCCTATAATTGCACCCGACAAGTATCTCTGCTGTATAATATCAGGATATCTGTTTGACTTGTGCACTCATGTGTATTTCCAATGCCCGCTTGTAACCCCCAGGTTTCCTGGGGAACTGTGTAGGATGTGGAAAGAAGGGGTTCCGGTATTTCACAGAGTTCTCCGAACACATCAACCTGAAGACTGGCTTTCAGCCAAAGAAGCAGACATATTTACAGTACTACCTCCTGAGGGACAGCCATGGGAGGTTGGTCAGGGGCCCTGCAATCTGCTGGGAGTCAAGAGGTAGGAGAGAGGATCCATTCTCAGTCATATTTGGTAACGTTGCTCAGCTTTCTTCTGGGATGAATACTTGTCACACATGGCAGCTTAATGTGATAATAATATTACAATATTAATCATCCATCAATGAAAGGTTGTTTCACATTTTGAATTTCATATTTTTTTATCTATCACATCTAGATGAACACACATTCAGAAAATCAGATTTAATTGTCTTTTTTGCGTATGCTGCACAGGATGCACAACATACTTGGAAATTTTTCTCTCTCACTCACTCACTTGCCTAGGTCAGCTAGAGCCTAACCCGGAAGCACAGGTTTGAAGGTTAATCAAGGATGCCAGCCCATTTGTAGGGTAGCCACACACATTCAGTCACATGTACACACAATAAGGGAAATTTAGAATTAGAAATTAATCTAAAACATATGCCTTTGACCTGTGGAAGGAAACAGGAACACCAAGAGAAAATCCAAGCAAACACCACACAGAGTAAACAAGATTTGAACTTTCACCAGGACAACACTGGTGCTGTGAGGTAGCAGCACAACCAGCTTGTGTCACCATGCAACTCCTAAAATTTTCTTTTTTTGTCTGTAATTAATACAGTAGTGTGTAAAAATTCTGCCCAGCCCACTTGATGGGTTATCCATATCCCAGAACACATAATGTAGATTGTAGGCTACAGCAAGATTTTGTTGTTACTTTGTAAGAATCTGTACAATGTTTGAAAGAAGGACCTAGAAAGTCCAAAAGTTCAGAAAAAAACTTTACTTTGGCTTCAGGCAATGTCTCCTGTTTATATGTGGTAAGTTTTTCTGCTACTGTTTGAATGAAACTCAAGAGTGTACTTTTATTAAATACGTTAAAATAATGTAACTCTTGCTCTGTTTCTGAGATAGAAGCAAAGGTTCAGTCTTCACAGTGTGTGTCCCATCCCATGAGCAGAGAAACAGAACACCTGTCTTCTCAGAAGCCATCACAGCAGCTCAGCCACATGTCCCCCAGCCCTGGTGAATCCACCAGTGGTAAGCTCTGTCTCACCAATGTCATTGCAACTCCATCTTTACTATCCTCTATGTTCATCGCCTTTAACTTGGCATTTGCCCTGTTGGCATTTGCCTTTCTGCATTTTCGCTTAAAATTAAATGGACTTAAATTGGCATGCTTTTGGTACAGTAATAATGTAGGCTATTCCTTTTAAGGTACTCAAATGCATACCAGACCTCCTAAGAAAAGGCACAAGGAATGGCCTGCTGAAGGTCCTGGGACCGCTGATCCTCAATAAAGACTGCTTTCTCTGCCAGTGTTGATCAGATGAAAAAAAACAATGGGTGTTTTCACTTTTACTTTACTTTTTCTGTTTCTGAAGGTGACATCTAGGTGAACATATTCTAACTAAGGAGAATCTCATTTGTGTACAAGCTTATTTGCGCTTTATTCTGCAAAGCTTTTGTGTTTTATGACGTGTACTTGTATGAGAAACCTCTTCATGGAACCAAATGACTATTAGATGTAATTTGTTTGTCCGTTTGATCGGGGACTGGAGTCCTTGCTGCTGCAAGGGAAGTCCATGATAGTGCCTGATCAATTGGACACACTAACACTATGCCTGCTTTAATGGCTATAGTCAACAACTATGTCTAGTTGTTCAGTTTAATACATGGAAATCACTGATTTTATAGATACGTGAATGTTATGAATTCTAAATATTGTATGATTTTGTGATGAGTATCCAATACCACAGTATTGTATAGTATTAAGATCTTTGTTGATGTTTTGTGTTCCAGTCATTTGTCTACTTTTATTACAGCAAAAAAAATGTACAGTAATTTTCTGGAGCTACAATTTCAGTATGCCTCTTCAGTTTTGCAAACCATAAGTCCATGTAATGGTTGCTACTATAGTAAAGAGAGAAAAAACCCAGAAACTTTATTATTTTTCACTCCTTCTGTGGTGACTGTATACTTCAGACCCTAAGAGACCTGCTTTAATGAAGTGCTCATCTTTTAATTGATCATTTTTAGATTTTTATATTTAAGAATACACACACATTTTCAGAACCGCTTGTCCCTTACGGGGTCACGGGGAACCGGAGCCTACCCGGCAACACAGGGCATAAGGCTGGAGAGAGGGAGGGGACACACCCAGGACGGGATGCCAGTCCGTCACAAGGCACCCCAAGCGGGACTCGAACCCCAGACCCACCAGAGAGCAGGACTGCAGTCCAACCCACTGCGCCACCGCGCCCCCCTATTTAAGAATATTTTATATAAACACTGTTATTCTCTTCATCTATACTATAGTAGCTACATTTCCTTCAGTTACATACATGAACAGTATTTTATTATACATAACATTTAATTTTAAGAGAACTGTAGTTTCAACACTCAGGGTGAAATTCATACTGGAAGTTGGAAAAATAATTATCAGTTGATGCTAATTTGCAATGTCTGTCTGGAAAGGGTTAATGGTGTTCATTAAACCTGTAGTAAAGCAACTGAGGATACAGTATGTACTGTATATCTGTCAAGCTTGACATCATCATCCTAAACTTAATTATTACACCACTAGAGGACGCTGGAGTTTTATTTGTCCAAATGGTTATTGATCGTGAAGTGTGAGAAAATTTAGCTGGAACTCAGTTTAAGGACTATTCTTTGGATGCCCAAGCAATTATTTCACACAGTGTCCAACTCGCTGTATGTACATTGATGATGACAGCACTTAGTTTACAGTCCAAACACTAGGGATGGAAGCAAGGATATTAGCGTTCTTTTACAGTCCTACCATAAGATGAGGATCATATGTCAACTCTTTTCATCTTCATAGTTCTTATGGCATATAAATGGTAGCAAATCACTACCAGAATTAAATACGCATGCTATCTGAAACCACTTATCCCAAGTGGTGTTGCAGTGAACCGGAGCCTAACCCAGCAACACAGGGTGCAAAGCTGGAGGAGAGGGGGACACATCCCATACAGGACGCCAGTCCACCGCAGGGCACCCCAAGAAGGACTTGAACCCGAGACTCACCAGAGAGCAAAACCTAGCCAAGCCTGCTGTGCCACCGCATCCCCCCAGGATTAAATGATTGAATTAGATCATTTTTAGGATGTATGATTTGTAGTGCAAAGAAAGGGCATGAAATTTGTTATACCATATTAAGATTCAAATCATGGAGATAGGTAAGAAGGATCACCTCACAGTTAACTATATCCGTCTTGATGTCATGTGAACATGTTGTTTCTGAATTCCACACAGCGGCATGTGAACATGGCTCACTGTCTGCCAGTGGTCTAGTGAGTGAGAAGTAAACCTGGAGTACTTCAATTTACCTTTACTTTAAGAATTGCTTTTCTGTTTTCTCAAGGCTGTGCTCTTGTACAGCATAAGCAGATGAACTTTAACTTAGACCCCAAAAATCCAGATACATACATGTATACACCATCTAAAACCACTTGTCCCACACAGGGTCGCGGGGAGCCAGAGCGTAACCCAGCAACACCAGGCATAAGGCTGGAGGGGACACACCCAGGACAGGACACCAGTCCATCATAAGGCACCCCAAGCGGGACTTGAACCCCAGACCCACTGGAGAGCAGGACCAAGTCAAACCCACTGCACCACTGCGCCCCCTGACATCCAGATACTGAGAAATAATTAATCATGGTAAATTGAATAATGAATCCAGATTCCTCAAAGCATAGGATGTAAGGCGAGGGGAGTGCTCAGCGTACGCAAGGATATTGGTCTTCTTTCCGTTGAGTCACACTGCATGTGTCTGTGTGTGCGATTGCGTATGTCACAGTGTTTAGCAGCCGCAGCTCCAGGGGCGTGACCTCATCGAGATGTCTGAGGAGTCAGCAGCCTTGAGGACGGAGTCCAGCTCCTGTCCCTCTCGGATTTCTACTTCTGCCGTTCCAAGAAAACAACAGGTTCAAATGAGCAGGAAAAAGCTCAGGCGCTCAGTAGAGAGTCTTTGCCGCCTTGACTGCCGCACGGTCATTCCTTATTCTGCTGGACTGAAGAAAATTTGACAGAAACAGAGGCAAAAAATAAAACACAGAGAGAGTGTTCTGGCCCAAACACATGATGGAACCATGATATCAGTAGATCGCTTGGAAGAATTCCGAGATGATAGGAATCCCATTGAGTCAACCTGGTCCTGGGTATGTGGCTGCACTGGCTTGCTACTCTGCAGGGGATGGACGCATTGCATGCCTGCCTGTGTGTGTTGGAGAGGGCGGGTGTTGAGGGTGCTGGGCCTCCTCAGCTGTGGAGGGGAGTTTAAGAGGGTCAAAGCATGACTACAACATGGAGGTGGCCATCGCTTGGGTAAAAGATCTTGCAGTCAGAAAGACTGTGTATAGATTAGTCTCTTGGTATGTGGCAACTTATAGTCATCCAGAAATGTCCCTAACATTTTGTGAAACAAAATGCAGCAAACCTCCGAGTCTATTAGCAAGTGTGAATATTTGTGCTCGGTGATTTTTTTTTTTGGAGTGTTTCAGCTAGGCTGGGGCTTCCTGGGAAAACCTGTATGTAAAAATGGTCTGTCGTTGGGCAGTGGCTAAGTAATAGGGTCAAGTGTTTTATAATGCCTGTAAAACGATCTGACGAGGCTGCTGGACTGTGATGGGGGGGGGGGATCAGGTGTCCCTTATTGAGGATCAGGGGTCTTCTAGAGCACTACATGTACTTGGGGCTAAAATTAACTGCAGAAATGAAACGCACGAAAAGCATTGCAATAGCTGCTAAATAACAAGTTGCAGTAAACAGGGACTGAGCATCAAGGGTGAAGATACAGTTAAGTAACCCGTAATGTGTCAGCTCAAACATACATATTCACAGTCACATGATAGTTCTTATTTATTTCTTATTGATTAGCAGCAGCAGCAACAGTGGGTCACAGCAACATAGAAAACCCAGAGAGATTATGAATACATCCACATATGTAAGCAAGGGTTTAAAAAATTGTAATATTTCAAAAGTGTGATCAAGTCCCATTGTCTAAGTCTACTATCCATAAAGGTGCTCAGAGATTGTACGAGTTGCCATACGGCTCAAATGCTAACTTTTTCCACTGAAAGAAAATCCATATCCATATACTTTGTTCCATAGGTAACTTACCTTATAGACCACAAAAGCAAAATATTACTACTGAATTAAGGTAAAAGAAGTAAAGGTCACGCAGGTCGTTATATGTTTACAATGCACTTTTGAGTAGATTGATTTTCCATTTAATTTAAGAATATTTAAACTTACTTAAAACCTCCTACTTGTAAATATAT
Source organism: Scleropages formosus (assembly GCF_900964775.1). NCBI lineage: Eukaryota > Metazoa > Chordata > Actinopteri > Osteoglossiformes > Osteoglossidae > Scleropages > Scleropages formosus. Next base: position 33,371,409 of record NC_041806.1, read on the forward strand.
GGGCATCCCAGGGAACAAATTATATGGAAACTCAAATAATTTTTTAAATGAAACTATTATGTAACCCAAGTAATAGAGTCAGTCATATTATCAAAGAGAACATGAACTGGAACACACGACCCAGTGAAGTAGAAAGGAGAGAGATTATAACCTAAACCCAAAGTAAAGCTTTAAAGAAACTCTCTGATAGCAAACCAACAAACTACTGACCCTAAACATCCCTAGCTGCACCTTCACATCAGAACTCATAAATAAAATAAAAAGTATTACCCTCCAAATAAGTAAAAAGCAAAGAAAAAGACAGTAGAAACATAAAAACCTAAACTTGAAAAGAAAAAGAACATAAAGAAATTTATTTCTCCCATATACATCTATTGTAGGGTTGGCTGGTAGAACAGTGGTTAGAGCTGTTGCCTTTGGATCCAAAGATCACAGATTTGAACCCCACCTCTGGCTGTAGTACCTTTGAGCAAGGTAATTACCCTCAACTGTTCCAGCAAAATTACCCAGCTGTATAAATGAGTAAAAAACTGTAAGTAACTTACCATTGTAAGTTGCTTTGGAGAAAAGTGTCAGCTAAATGAAATAAATGCAATGCAATGTATGAACCAGCCACAGTTGTTTAAAGTTGCCAGAAGAGCAGCAGCAGATGCTAGGCAGTTAAATATCATATTTCTGTGCATTGCACTATACTAGTGAACTGTTTGTTCAGGGAGGTGGTGCAGTGGGTTGGACCAGGTCCTGCTCTCCAGTGGGTCTGGGGTTTGAGTCCTGCTTGGGGTGCCTTGCGGTGGACTGGCATCCCGTCCTGGGTGTGTCCCCTCCCCCTCCGGCCTTACGCCCTGTGTTGCCGGGTAGGCTCCGGTTCCCCGCAACCCCGTATGGGACAAGTGGTTCAGAAGATGTGTGTGTGTGTGGTTGTTCAGGGACTGGTCAAGGACCAAATGAAGGTCAGGCTACAACAGCAGTCAGCTTACACTGGTGGTTATTGCACCTGCTCCCACAATTCATCTTCTGTACAGTGTCTCAGATGCAAATGTGGTATTTATAAGAGCCAGTCTACCGTAGATACATAAATGACAGATCAGTTTCCTTTTTACTGTATGTTCCAGCCTACATGCTTTATGCAGACCTGTAACTCAGTAACTGCTGAGTTAGCTGTGCGTGCAGTCTCCCACTAGTCAACAAACCAAAGTTGTGCTATAAAAAGACATTCTCACCGTGCTGTATGACTACGTTTTGCACTGCATGTTAGGAAAATTAAAGGAACCACTAAACAGTTATTCCTGTTTTGCTTGGTCTATATCTGAAGGACCAGATTCGTTGTTTGCCGAGGCCTTATCATGTGACTGCTGTGCCATTTGATAGACGTGGAAAGGAGGGTCTATTTTGTCCTTCTCTATTCCCTCTCATTGTAAATCTTCTAAGATTAAGGTATCATCTTGCACCAGCTGTCCTTCAAAGAAACACGGTGCTTCATTTCACTTCCAGTGTAGAGCTGTAGTGATCTTGGGAATACTCAGAATATACATGGGGAAATATATATTGGGAATATATAACTGGACAGCCAGCTGAGCAACAAAGTGTATGCGCTAATGATCACCAAAGCTTTCATTTCTGTAGTCAATCAAGCAGATATTGTTGTGCTTTTTTTTTTTGCAAAGACATGCAACTTCCTAAGACATATAATCACACACACACATTGTCTGAAACCGCTTGTCCCAAGCGGGGTCGCGTCAAACCAGAACCTGACCCGAAAACACAGGGCACAAGGCCTTAGAGGGATGGGACACACCCAGGACGGGATGCCAGTCCGTTGTAAAGCACCCCAAGCGGCACTCGAACCCCAGACCCACCAGAGAGCAGGACCAGGTTAAGCCCGCTGCACCACCGCACCCCTGCTGACATATGATCAGTGTAGTCATTTGTCATCAGATGATCCTAGTAATCCATTATCACATTGTGCTTAGGCAAGTGAACCCATCCCAAGCTGCAGCAACCTGTCAGGAAAGGGAATTACTATTGTCTCGGAGGGGCAGGTCACATGAATTGCTGACCTTCAGTCATCTTGAGGAAATGAGAGCAGCAACTGTACAGCAATCAGAAGCAGTAAGAATGGTCATCATACTAATTTCAAATATTTTTGAGTATTTTGTGTGTGATGCTTGGATACATACTTATGAATCTTCCTGCAGTTTACATGTAGGTGGTCTTGGGTGCTGACCAAGCTATATTCCCTTACTTAGATCTAGAGGTCTTTTCTTTAATATCCAGCTCATAACACTGCTACGTAATGTACCTCTTGATGAACTGCTGTCCAGAGGAGACAGATCAAGATGAACGCCATGTAGCAGTAATGCCAGCGAGGACTCTAACTTATGACCAGGCCTTACCCACATCAGTACAGCCTCATTCCTTAAGTGCCCCTGTTAGTGAGGTGGGTGTCATGCTCTCATGTGGGCTGCTGAATCAGGTTAACAAATACTAAAGGCCCCACAAGGCAGACATGTTGAAATCGCATTTGGAAGCACAAGCTGGACAATTCGGTAACACGCTGGTGTCCCTGCCAAGTCGATTTCACGCTTCCTCGTAAAATTTCAGCAATCCGATTGACCAAACTATGTATAATATAATGCCTTTCTCCAGCCTCCACTTGTACAGATCGGTGTCTGCCTAAGGAAAGTAACACGGGAGGATTCCTGACTGCACCTCTGTTCAAACAGACCAGCTTTGATGATCTGAAACCGACTTGTCCACTCTTTGTTGAAAGTTCAGAAATTGTTTTGGAAATCCTGTCTCTCAAATTAGAAGAAGATCATCAGACATTATGTGAGAAGGTCAGTGGCTTCCTAATCTTGGGCAGGTCAGCTGAATGTCTCGGTGGTAAAGAGACCGCACTGTGACTTGCGCCCTTTTCCACTCGGTCTGCTCCCCAGACGCTTGAGGTCACCACAGTAACAGTGCAATTATGTCTATGTTGTGACATCATAAGGAGGTCGAACTGAAAGCACATGCCTTACCAAGCTAAGCGTACATAATGGTATTTACTCAACATAGAAAAGATGGTTACAGAAAGCATGGGCAGGGAAATTTTTAAGAAGATTAAACTGAGATTACATAACTGGAATGAGAATTATGGGGGAATACAAAGCTGTACAAGCAATAGTACAATTTCCACTGTAGAGAAAAGATCTCAAGCTCCAAACAGTTGAAAAAAAGGCTTTCTGTGCCATCTGTAGTAATTAGAATGTCTGGGCTGTACTGAAAAGGGAGCTTTTTACATTAATTTTACTTCTGTAGTTGTAAAAACTGATTTTAAATTTGTTCTGGAGATCCATCCATATAGTAGAAGCAGTGATGCTAAAGCAACTTGTGAATACATGTATCTACACACACACAATCTGAAACCACTTGTCCCAGGGAGCTGGAGCCTAACCCAGCAGCACAGGGCATAAGGCTGGAGGGGACACACCCAGGATGGGACACCAGTCCATCATAAGGCGCCCCAAGCAGGACTTGAACCCCAGACCCACTAGCCAGGAGGACCTGGTCAAACCCACTTCGCCATCATAATATATGTAGATGCATCCTTAATATATGTAGATGCATCATTTTCCAATAGTGGAATCACTCAGTTTAATCTTTTTGGTTCTGTTATTAATGGATATGTATACCATGATCCTATTAATAACTGATTTAGTGGATTTAGCTGGTTTTACTTAGTTCATCAAAGACTACCTCATGCCCATGGCTCCTCCATGCAAACGGTTGTGTACACTGTCCAGTCTGAAATAGCCAGTGGAGACCAGTAAATGAGTATGGTTGTGTTGTTAGTTATTTGTCCAGACTAAGGAGATCCATAAAAAAGGTGTATTAGGGACCTTAGGTATTGCTTATCAGTCATTTTCATTTATTTATTTAGCTGATGCTTTTCTGCAAAGTGACAAAGTGTTAAACTACTTATAATGATACACCCATTTACATAACTGGGTAATTTTTCCAGGAGCAGTTCAACATAAGCACCTTACTCTGACAGCTGGTGATGTAGGGGTTAGAGCTATTGCCCTTGGACCCAAAGGTTGCACATTCAAGTCTCACCTCTAGCTGTAATAGCCTTGAGCAAGGCGCTTACCCTAAAATTGCTCCAGTAAAAATTGCCCAACTGTGCAAATGGGTAAAAAACTGTAAGTAGTTTAATGCTGTAAGTTGTTTTGGAGAAAAGCATCAGCTAAATGAAGCAATGTATTCAAGAGTCCAACAGCAGGAGGAGTGTGAGGTAGCGGGTTTAATAATTACAATACCTGCTATCCAGTTATAACAGATTACCAGCATATTACTGCCTGCTTAACTCTACCCTGCCTATTTTTACATTTACATTTACATTAATTCATTTAGCAGACACTTTTCTCCAAAGCGCAGACATCTCTGCAAAAATACAATGTGTGCATTACATTAAGAGAAAGAGACATGACTGCAGACATGTGATTCTTAAGTAAACCTAGTTTGTTACTTTCCACTTGATGCACTGATGTTCATCACTCGAGTAGGTGCATAAAATGCAGGATAGATGAATCCTGATAACCTTCCTACATTTTTTTTTATTATTAATAAGGTACACAAACAAACATTCACATACAATGCTGGAGTAGCAGCTGTGCAAAGGCTTATCTGGGGTTGATCATGAAGTTACGGTGCATGAACATTTACACCATACGTGAGCTGGAGAGATCTTGGGCGAAGTGGGTCCGGAAAAGGTGAGTTTTCAGACTCTTCTTGAATGTAGATAGAGTTTCTGGAGTTCTAAGTGAGGTTCTTTTTGCACCGCATGCATCCAGTACAGGCTGCTGACCGCCACAAACCTGAATTGGACAAGTAGCTATTGATCAAGAACAAGTGAGTGAGCAAGCACTGTATGATCACTGTCAACAACTGCTGCAATGATGTTAACAAAAGACACCTCCTTCGCAAGGAGAGGTTATACAGAAAAGTAGAATGAGTCAGTAATAAATTGTGATGCACAGCTTTCCCTTGCTTAAGTGTGAATATTCAGTAGTGAAGCTCTTTTGACCTAAATCAAGAAGAATTTATTCTTTGCGTGTCTGGTTGCCCTCCCAGGCTTCCATCCTGGCTTAGAACAAATCATTTGTCCACACAACATCGTGATTTGATGTTGACTTCTTCTTATATCATTGCAATGATATTATCAATATGTGATACAGACTGTAGTTCCAGCAACTAAATGAGCAAAAAATTCAGAAGTCAAAAACATAGGGCTTCACAGATGTTTTGCACTTGGTGGTCTTGATGTTATTGTTGCTGTTCTACTTTGTATTTGCATTACAGTGCTTACTGATGGTGGGCAGCCACAGGAACTGGAATCCTCAGTGATTTATTTTTATTCCTTTCCTCATGGCTGTCAGTTTTTTGTTCTCCACTCCTCGACTGCCAGCCTGGTTATTAGTATGTCTAATTAGTACGTGTAATGTGTCTGATCTGTATCGTATCTATATGGTCAGTGCCCTGCATCACTCTGCTGAGATGAGGGCTTCAGAAAGTAGATGGAATTGAATTATTCGCTGTATGAACAAAAAACCATAATGCTGCAAAAAAACTGAAGATAATCTGTAATTTGTCCACTTTGCCTCTGTTTTACAATCTGCTTGCATGTTTTCCAAGAAAAAAGTCAACAGAAGATGGTTCTTGGTTTCTTTCCCTTTCATTTAGTAAGCCATACTCAGCTGAAAAATGAACTTGTAGTGCTTTTTTTTTTCAGTCAGGGGGTGTGGTGGTGCGGCAGGTTTGGCTGGAGCCTGCTGTGTGGTGGGTCTGGGGGTTCAAGTCCTGCTTGGAGTGCCTTGAGGTGAGCTGGCGTCCTGTCCTGTGTTAGGCTCTGTTTTGCTGTGACACTGCTCAGGACAGGCGCGCGTGCACACACACACACACACTGGCTGAAACCGTTTGTCCCAAGCGGGGTTACGGCAAACCGGAGCCCAACACAGGGCACAAGGCTGGATGGGGAGGGGACACACCCAGGACAGGACACCAGTCTATCGCAAGACACCCCAAGCAGGACTCAAACCCGAGACCCACTGGAGAGCAGGGTCCAGTCAAGCCAGCTGCACCATAGCAGCCCCTTGCTCAGGACAAGTAGTTGCACACATTGTGTGTGTGTGTGTGTGTGTGTGTGTGGTTTATCTTCAGAATTATAGGTCCCAATGGAAATACAGCAGGATTTCATTTTTGACCTTTGATTTTAAATTGTGAAATTAACACTACTGAAATCCCATGTCACAATATGACCCCACAGTTGCCTAACTGAAGGCCCTTACTCCATTTCTGAAGGCTTAAACTGTACTGTTTGATACCCAGTAGCCACTGGCACATTTCAACATTTGTTAGAGGATACTCTGTGACAGGGCCTTTGGAAATCACTCCTTAACAGTTATTGAAAGCTTAAAAAAAAATTTCAGCCAGCACACACTGCTAAAGATAATTTCAAAAAGTGGACATTGTGGTTAGACTTAAACATGACAGAACTGAATAGAGTTCTTACTTTACTGTATACAAGTCTGCTTGATTCGTGCTAATTGTGTTATTCGGTTTTCTGAAAAATAAAGACAACGTGTTGGAAATGTCAAAGGACTTCCATTTTACTCATTACATGTCAAGAAAGCTGTTTAGTATGTTTCCACCGTCAACTTTTATACGTATTTTACAGGTAGACCATCATGTAAAGTGCGCAGCTGTCGACTAAAAAATCTTTATGAATGAATATAACTGCTGCTTCTGCTATTCTGTACAGTATCTTTCTATTGTATTCGGTACTGTACCCTCAACTCTGTTCTGCCGCCTTCGTAAGAAAAGTGCTCTATAAAATAAACTGAACAGAAATTCACATCTGGCGCTCATTCGTTTAAAGAAAGTTCAAACTCTTAACAGAGTTGCGCCTTCAGTTATCATTCTCAGCTTACTAACTTTTTTTGCAAGATACTTTTCAAACTAATTTGTCCTTAAAGTCAGGTATTTTTAACACCTAGCTGGGTTTAAGTCACCAAAGGAACAAGAACAGCAACATGGAGTAAAAAAAGCAAATTAATGTGCTCATGGGTCCAGTTTTACCCAAAATAATTTAATATGGGTCTTCTTTTTTTATAATGCTTAAGAAATTGCGGTGCATATTTGTGGTTTTTCGCTTCCTTCACAACCTGGAAAGTCTGCATGAGCGCTGAGCGGAAAGGACTCGTTTTCACGGCAGACATCGAACGTCAGGTAACGAAGCGCAGCGATTGGACGCTGCGGTCACCTGACCGCATCACCTCTCGCGGCTTCCTTCACAGACCTGCATAATAATAAGGAGACGTGATCATGTTTCGCGTCTCTTGAGGATCCAGATCCAGTGGCGTGTGAGCGAGCCACCCCGCCCCATGTCAGGCAGTACACCACTCCTATCCTTCAAGTGCATTCACAGCCTCTGTATGTATACAAATACAGTACAAGGATCCATTTGGAATATAATTCCCTGGCTGTAGGAAGAACGCAGACGCTAGTCTGTTATTCTGAAATCTGATTGGTCAAGGGAGCGGCTCGAACTGGGTGCGAAGTAAACCAGAACGCTGCCGGGCGGAGCTGGTGGAAGGACTGCTAAGAATTGCAGCCAATGAGAGATCGACGGGGGCGGGATAAACCTTCTATGGAAGAAAGCGATCGAAAATGATGATGGGGCGGAGCTACTAAGGGGAACAGTCAAGGGACGTAGCCAATAGCGAATTTACACATGCAATCTGATTGGTCCAGTGGGCGGGATCTAGGAGGCTGCAACGCGAAGTATTCTAAAACGCTTGGCGAAGGAGAGCTGCTGGGAGGAGCGGTGGGAGAAGTCAGGCGGTGTAAACAGCGTAGTTGGTCGGCACTCTGTCAGAAAGGAAAGGGATGTTAGGTTACCGCACGATGCTTCCACTGTGACGCCGAGTGAAGACGAGCTGCGTTCTGTTGCTCTGCTGCATGGATGGTGGCGCTCTGCTGAGGAGGTAACTGGCAGCAATCGCTCCGCACGATTCTGGATTCATTCCTGCAGCTGGAACACGGATCGATCGGAATGTGAGAAGGATCATAATCCACATGGCAGAACCGTTAAAGCACATCTTGGAAATTATTGTAGTAATCCTGCAGGATTTCTATTGATCAGGAAGGAAACGTGTCCTCAGTGCTCATTGGTGAAGGATGACAATATTTTTGCATTTGCACTGTGAGGCGCCTTTTAAAGTAAGGTTGAAGGATGATTATTTATTTCCATCGTTTATAATAGCCCTGTTATGTTCCCTTGCTCATCTATAATAATAGTGATGGTTTTTAGTGTTAATGGCACGTTCATAGTTGTCATGACATGTTGCTGCACCTCAGTTTGACTGCAGCACCATTGGCAGCTCCACGTGAATAAAATGATCAGTGCTGTCCTCTGGTAATCAATCAATCAATCAATCGATGGATTGATCAATCAGTCCATTAGACCTTCACTGTCAGACTGTTTGCAGTGTCTTTATGTTGTGTTGCATGGAGTCCATACTGCAGTTGAAAGCTTTGTTTCAGGTGAAAATAAGATTTGCTTGTTGGGTCGAGGTGCGGATCAATCAATGGTGACAGGGCCGGAACGCCAGAACATTGGCGGCGCCGTACCCTCACAGGTGGGCCTTGTCACAGCACGGCAGAGAGGTACTGAGCACAGGCACATGACTGCTGGGTGCTGTCAGCATCGCCGTGCAGCACAGGCAGCAGACAACGCAGAAGATGGGTTCCGTCGTGTCCTTTCGTGTTTCAGTTGCTCGCGATCGGAGATCCGGGCTTGTTTTTAAGAGCGTGACAGTGGAAACAGCTCATACTGCCATTGGATGTGTCTCTCTGCTCGATGAATGCATTTATCAGTTTAGCTGACACTCTCTCCAAAGCAACTTCAGATTACACACGCTGTCTGAAACCACTTGTCCCAAGTGGGGTCACGGCAAACCGGAGCATAACCCAGCAACACATGGCATAAGGCTGGAAGGGACACACCCAGGATTCAAACCCCAGACCCACCGGAGAACAGGACCCAGTCGAACCTGCTGCGCCACCACACCCCCTTACGACTTCACAAATTATTTACCCATTTATACAGCTTATAGTGTAAGTGCCTTGCTCAAGGGTACAGCTGGAGGTGGGATCTGAACCTATGACCTTTTGGGTTTAAAGGCAGCGGCTCTAACCACTATGCTACCAGCTGTCCTGATAATAAATGTTAATGTTTTCAAACCTTGCTGTCTTTTCAGTAAAGTATAAGAATTTCTGTAAAGTGTAAGAATACGTATCATGTTTTTAATACATTTTTTCATACAATTGCAGGCAGCAGACGTGTCTGGTAGGTGTTGATCTTGGTTGTGGCCATTTCTCGTTTTCATGAAAATATTCAAGTGTGCGCACGCAGAACTCGGAAGACTGGCGTCAATATCCGAGGGGGGTATTGCGGCATCTTGCTCGGTGTGGTTTCAACTGCAACACCCCTAGTCGGTATTTATTTCCCTGGCAGTTCGGCTTAGACATTTCTGCTTTCTCCCTTGACTTGAAAAAGCATTTTTGTGTGTACAGCAAGTCTATTTATAGCGCTTCTTTTCCCTACAGCAAACAAAAAAAAAAAAAAAAGGCAGTGGAAATAGCTGATTTGCGGTCTCTTCATTTGGGTTTGTTTGCTTATTTGGGAGATGGATTATGAAACTAGTGAGATACAAAGGTATGCAAACCTTGTCACACAGTTGCTGTGCCACTCCTATTGATGTTGTTCACGATGGGCAATGTGACTCTTACATTTAGTGCACGTAAGAATAGATCCGTGTTTACACTGGACATCTGAGTACAAATGAGAAAAGTAAGTGTCCGATACCACTTAACTGTCCACGACTGTTGGTACAGTGGGTCAAACATGCACTCGCTGTTGTACTCCTCCGAAACGTCTTCTCCGGTTCCCGTGTCGGGTTTCGAACGAGATCTGACGATACCTCTAGTTTCTTTCTACATCGTCATGCAGACGGGAATAATAAGGTTCAGCAACAATTTCCAATTTGTCCAACTGTTCTTGGCATCCTGGTTGTAATATACTCTTAACCACAAGTGATGGGCTAAGTGCACTGATACATTTGGACTGCAGCTTCACGCTTGTTGTCTGGCAATATTTGAATATCTCAGAACAGGAACCACTGTAGCAGCATGTAAGCAAGGGTGAAACCAGCGGTCGCCCTCAGTATTATTTTTACTTCTATATTATGATGATCTTAGTGATTTAAATTTAGCTGACACTTTTCTCCAAAGCTACTGACAGTGTAGATCTACCTACAATTATTTACCCATTTGAACAGCTGGGTAATTTTTATTGGAGAAATTCCAGGTGAGTACCTTGCTCAAGGGTACTACAGCCAGAGGTGAGCTTGGGACCTGCGACTTTTGGATCCAAAGGCAGCAGCTCTAATCACTACGCTACAAAATCCCAGTTTGCATCAAGAGTTGCAAACATAATGTTGAGTCAAGGCTGGACAAGAAGCTCCGTTGGGTCATAGGAGATACATGACACCTTTGTTCTTTACAGTCCCCGATTTTTCCAACCATTGACACACCCAATGAACAATATCTTGCTCGATCCTTTCGTCAGGTTTAGATTGTAGTTCTTTTGTACACAGACAAAGCATGAACATGCTGGGGAAAGCAATTGGCTACAGCCCAGAAATACAATCTCTTCATTAACTATCTAATGAAGCATTTGTATTGTGCTCATTGTATTATTTATTTGCTTAGGCTGTTCTCAGCAAATACACCTGCTAAGTATCTTTTTGCCTGTATCTGTTTCTACCACTGGACAGTTGAATAAGAGAAGGTCACTGTGGTATCCTGCTGTTGCCTTCATCACAAATACAAGTAGAGTACCACGCTCCTATATCTTTATTTCTCAAAACAATAGCAGATGGCTGTACTTGTGTGTAAAGTGGATCTATTCACTTTTCTGGCCATTCTCTTCTTACTGGATCATGTCTGAGTGGAGAACATCACCTTTCGAAGCTTAGCTTACTAAAATAAGATGAACTGTCTGGACACAACCAGGGAAGGAATTCAGCGCCAGGTCAGGTGATTCAGAGTTTCGACGAGAGATTATGTCCTGTTGGTTCTCGCAGTGAAATAGTTTGTTTTTTTTTTTTACTACTTTTAGACACTTCTGGAAATATATATGGTGCTGTACTGTTTCATTGTATCTGTTCAATGTTTCTGTAATTTCCCACAAGACAGTTGCACCATTTATTAGTTTTCTCCTTGGTTTTCTGGGATGTTCTGCAAACAGAGCAAAGATCTAAGCTATTTAAAATTAGGTTTTTGTCTTCACTCCTGCCATGTAATTGAGTGGATTGTAATGATTACCATGTCAGTGTGTTTTCATTTGTTGACTGAAGCAAACCTGCCATCACTTTGGATGGTTAATGTGTTGCGCAAATACTTTTTTAATTCCCTTTCACACACCTCTTAAATCTCAACCATAAAAGTGTTTTGGTTAAGATATAGAAAATATATTGATTATTCTAATTTTTTTTGGTCTGAAAAGGCATTCTATTGACTCTACAGAAAGAGTAAGCCTGGATGTGGCAAATGCCATAAAATTATTTGTAGTCATTGATACACAGAACTCAAAATGAAAGGTAATTAAAACCGTGCTTCACATCAGTGAGTCTGTGTGAAGGGATGCAGGTAATTTCTGTGCCATGGTTAGATTTTTTTTTTAAGGCTGTTTTTATGCCTTGCATGGTTATGAGTATTTCAAAGGCACTCTTTACCACAAGTATAGGAGGGTCAACACACTGCAGCTTCTCTGTGGCTGTGCACAGTTTGGAGCACGCTCCAGAGTGTGGGTGTTCTCAGTGTTGCACACTCCTACAATGCATGGCACAGGTCAACAGCGTGTGGTGGAGAGTTTGGTGATCTGACCCTCTTGCCGCACTCCTATCTCGTAGACGCAGACCATGAACTACGTGGGCCAGCTGGCAGGGCAGGTCTTCGTGCAGGTGAAGGAGTTGTACCGTGGCCTGAACCCAGCCACGCTCTCAGGGTGCATCGATGTCATCGTGGTTCGCCAGCCGGACGGGACCCTCCAGTGCTCCCCATTCCACGTCCGCTTCGGGAAAATGGGCGTGTTGCGGTCCCGCGAGAAACTGGTGAGCGCTGACGTCAAAGGAGACTGTGGGCATCAGTGTGGTTCTGTCAATATGGCAGAGTCCCTTTAACTATCGTTTTCATGCAGTGGACCTGATCTGCTGGTTAGAAGATAGCTGGGTGGGTGTCTGGAGCTTTTTGTTCACTAACCATTGGTCTTGATTTTTCTTTGTGCCCTGAACAGGTGGATATAGAGATCAACGGGGAGCCTGTAAGCCTGCATATGAAACTGGGCGAGAATGGAGAGGCCTTCTTTGTGAAAGAGACAGAGAATGATCAGGTACTGCCCTTTTAATGATGGTCTTGTATTTCCACTTGTCTGTTTGTAACACACTGCGCTGTATGTCCTATCTGGCATGGAGACGGAATTTCGTTCTCCTGTATGTGTACCTCACCTATAGGTGGAATGGAAATAAAGTTGACTTTGACTGCGGTTTTGTCTCATGGACCTTCTTGTTCACTGCGAACTGTCCCTATAACACTGAAGGGTGTAAGTACAGAGACATGCCCTAATGGCAGGTGTGTGTGGTAATATAAGTCTTGTTTACTGGTAACATGCCCCGGGTAGACGCTGTGTGAAGGACAGTGGCAACACGCCTTATTATACCGTGATAACGGTTTTCAACCAGAAAGCAGTATTCAGATAGAGTATGTGAGATGTTGTTCTATGAGATGTACGTCACTTTGGACAAAAACATCTGCAAAATGAATAAATGTAAATGTAGAGTAGTTAGAATCAACACCTCTTCCTTCTCTTTTTTTCTTCAGATTATTAAACAGTGCGTTGGTGGAAAACAACAGTTTGTTGGCAGATGTTGGACTTAGCAGTAACATAATGGACAGGGTTGCTGTTCTCGTGGAGACTGTACGATGAAGCACTGAAGAGTAATTCAGTTCGTGTGCGTGTGGATGGGTGAAGCTCACACAGGGCCAGTGGGCTTGTTAGTAAGGAGCCATGATAAGACAAAACCTTCTTTTGGGAATGGCATCCAGGCAACAGGAGCTCCAAACGTGTAAGGAAGCCGAACAGGACACCTTCTGGAATCCAGCACGAATACCGCGTGATCGCTCATGGCCCCTAAATTTATTCACCCGCAAACACGTACACACACTCGGGCATCCAGACCAAGACGCTCGCAGGCACACGTATCCGCAAATAAGTCTTCTGCTCATCCATGAGAACCTGTAAACAAACCGAGTAGCTGTTGGCGACAGCGATAGTAAGAAAAGCACATTTGGGTGTACTTCAGAAAATGTAAAGTTCATAAATGATAAAATCTTTACACTTTGAGAGCAGTTTCCTCTAGCGTGCAGAGCAACTGAAAACAGCTGCAGTTTTCCCACTCAACAAAGCTTTTCTTATACTTTTAAGGATCCAACACTCACATAGAGCACCACTGGCCAGGGTGATAATGGTGTAATTATTGCTATTTCTCCCACCCTTAAGATGCTTTTTAATGTGGCTTTTTTTTTTTTTTTTTAATTGTTCAGGTGTCAGTAAGTATGAGTTAATTCTTTAATTCTGTTGGATGGGAGGTTTTTATTGTAATATGTCCCATTTATCAAGATTTAGAGATGTTTGCCCTTTGCCTGGGAACCTTTTTGGATTTCACTCATGAAGGGTAGTCTCTGCCTAAGTTTGGAGAGACATTAGTGTGAAGAAATGTTGTTTTGTTTCTGGATAAGGAAGAAAGGGTCTCTGTCTGAAACAAAAGCTCTCCTCTCAGTTCTTGTTAATGAATGTCTGACTGTCAGTTAACCTTTATATCTTTTTCCATTACATAGAGGCACCACTGGATGACTTTGCCAGCGTAAAACACAACAATGATTTCACTGCATTTATTACAGTTTATGAAAATGGCTTTTTTTTAAAAAAAAAAAATCTTGTCCATCTTGTATTTGGATGCTTCCCTTTTTCAAAATGGTCAGCCATTTTGTTAAAATTGAAACACACCTGCATTTTTCCAGCCATATTTTCTGTGATCTTTTTTCTTATAGTATGTGGTATATAGTATTTCATATAGTAGAGTTTTCTGCCTTGTTAATCATGGTTCAAATCACAGGTTTACATTTACATGCACACATTCATTTAGCAGATGCTTTTCTCCAAAGCGACTTACATCTCTGAGAAAAATACAAAGGGTGCAGATCCATTGATAGTTTTGTAGGCCGTAGCCAGGGTCTTGAATTTGATCCGGATGGCTATAGGAAGCCAATGCAGAAAGACGAGGAGGGGAGATTTGTGGGAATGCTTTGACAGGTCAAATACAACTTGTACAGCAACATTCTGTATCAGCTAGAGAGGTCTGATGACAGTAGGTGGAAGGTCAGACAGGAGAGAGTTGTAGTGGTCCAGGCCAGATGTCACCATGGCCTGGACAAGGAGTTGTGTAGAGTCTGTTAGGGACAGATGCTGCGGATGTTATGCAGGATGTATCTGCAGGTCCAAGTTGTGGCTTTGATATGTCAAGAGAAAGATTGACTCAAGTGTATCATCACTCCTAAGCTCTTAGCTGAGGAGGTAGGCAAAATGAGTGAGTTGTCCACTTTGATAGAGTTCGTGACAGGAAAACAGGCCAGCTAGAAGGTGAAGGATTTCTGCTTTGGAGAGGTTGAGTTGTAGATGATGGACATTTCTGCCTGGATGGCTGTTCAACAGGAAGACAGATGCACAAAGAAATGTCTAGCTCCAGGTGGAAAGGAAAGGAAGAGCTGGGTGTCACTTGCATAGCAGTGGTTGGAGAATTCATGGGAGATGACAGCCGAGGGAAGAGGTGTAGATTGAGAAGAGTAGGGGGCCCAATACTGAGCCCTGTGGAACACCAGTTGAGAGAGGCTGAGAGAATTATCAGGAATCTCACCAGACCGTTTGGTAGGATCTGTCTGATAGGTAGAACTCAGATTATTTCAGTGCCGTTCCTTTGCCAAGTTGTTCAAGAGAGGAGAGTAGAATTTGGTTAACAGTGTGAATTTCATTATTATTAGAATATGTCTGTCCACATGGAGGTTGGTAGGGTAGGCAGAGTTATTTTGTCCTCCTTTGCGCATAAATAACATAAACAGAATTAAGATGGATGTCGAATTTAGACTATTGGTGTATTTCATATTCTTCAAAGTTAAGGTAGGGTATATTTATGCTTGAATATTCCCACTCAAGTAACTGCCACTTCCACTTATGTTTTCGCTTGATAGTGGTGTGTGGTACTAGCAGAGTATTGCATGAAGGTATGCTGGATTGTGTTTATTTCTTGTGGCTGTAGGATGCCCAGAAACTGTTGGAATTGTGTACAGGGACAGCTTTTCCATCCTGGATACAAATACCTCCTGTAAGTCTGATTTGTACAATAGTTAGAACAGCGGGAAAGCCTGTATTTAGTTGCGGTGGAAAGGTCAGAGGTCATTGCAGCTTCAGGTGGTCCAAAGCAGTTGGAGGGCCAGAGAGCTCTTTAGCACAGTGTCCTTTTACTGCAGTGTACACTTTCACTTTGCTGATGTCAACAGAGGCACCTGCCAAGACTGAGGCCAAAAGCCTCAGCAGAGTCAATCTCACTTCTGCTGTCTTTGAGTTGGATAGGACATCTGATACATGATGCATGTTTTTGCAGCAGATGACATAAATCTGCATTATCTAATGTTAATGATTCTTTCTCCATTGTGAATTGTTTGTACAGGAAGTCGTGCCCTCATACCTGGCAACCTCTCCCATTATATCAGAGGGGGTGGCCTTAATGGGAGCTCAGCTGGGTAAAGGGTTGACCCGCCTGTCCGACGGAGGGGCTGTCGGACCCTCTATCCAGACCATGGGCCAGCTACAGGGAGCCGGAGACAATGGGTCAATGAAGAAGAGGAGAAAGAGACGGAGGAAGTGCAAGGTGGACAGCGTGAAGCGGGAGGACAACGAGGACAACTCCGAGGATGAGGACCTCTTCCCCATTGACATGAGCTCCGACGAGGAAAAGGAGCTGGACGGGAGCAGGTGGGTCCACGGTGGGCAGTTTCTCCATGAAAGGCAGGAGTCGCAGTAGCAGGGGGTTAAAAAAGTGACACAGATATGGGGGGATGTGGCACTCTTGAGAGAACTTATTTCTGCAGTTTCATGTTCTGTATAAACGCAAGTGCAAGTCATTCTGATGACGCGGGTTAGTTAACAAGTAAACCAGATGACATGTCATGTCACACTTTTACATACACACACACGCACATTGGCTGAAGCCGCCTGTGACGAGCCGGAACCTAAGCCGGCAACACAGGGCGCAAGGCTGGAGGGGGAGGGGACACACCCAGGACGGGACGCCAGTCCATCACAAGGGCACCCCAAGCGGGACTCGAACCCCAGACCCGCCAGAGAGCAGGACCTTCACACTTTTACTAACATAATTTAACTGCATAGTAAGCATTTTACTGCTTCAGTTCACATACTGTATATATTCCATTTGGTTTTGTAGATGATGCTGTAACTCAGCTGTCTGTAAGTGCAGAGATATGGAGTATATATGTAGTACCCATTGCTTTCAGTGCTGAGATTTAAGCAGTGTAGACAAATCTGGAGCAGCTGCCTCTACTATGTAAGCACCTGCAGGGCACTGTGTTTGCACCGCAGCTCCCCTGTCACATTTAGCTGTGCTGCTATGGCTTAATGAATTAGCATGCACATTGCTCTCTTGTGGGAGAATCCCCGCTTGTCTGTAGGGGGATGGGGGGGTGGTCATGCTTCTCGCTCTCTCTGAAAGGCTCGCTGGCACGGCGAAGGCGAACAGCCGTGCGGAGCACGTGCAGCTCTGAGTCAGCCTCCCTTCGGCCCTCCGAGGAGTCCGATTGTTTACCGCTCGCATCTCCGACTGAGCCGGGCCTCTTGGGCTGGGTCCAGAACACCCCCGATTGTGTCCTACAGAACTTCATCAGCACTTCACTCTACATGCGTGAGGTTATTTTTACCACAGGGATTAAGTTACTGCACTTTTCCAAACTTATCAAAACCCTACTGAGGTTTAAATGAAAGGCTTTTAAAGCTGTAATCCACACCCTGGATTTTTGATATGAATGAATAAATAACTGTTGGTGTTCGTAATAATGGCTATTTATTGTAGTGTTTGGGATGATGACAAATCAAAAGCCACTGCAGTCGTGGAGGAGAAGGCCAGCCTTTCTCGGTGGTCAAAAGCTCATTTTCAAAGCAGCTCCACTGCTGCTGATGGCAAAAACAGGCCTGGGGGAGGAGTGGCTTTTGGCCAGCGCTCCCCATGCTGCTCCTCTTGGCCTGGGTGCTGTGGGAGGAGAGGGGTGCAGGGCGGGGCTTCCTCGTGAGAACCCTCTGAATGCTCGTCAAAGGATGCCTGGTCACGTGCAGGCAACTGGAGGCTGGCTGCCAGCGATCCACAGGGGGCGGCCTTAAGGGGAGGGAGGCAGAAGGCATTCTGTGTTTGGACAGAACATTGCCAAGGCCGGCCCAGCCTCTCGGAGATGGGGCCTCCAGCCATCAGTCCCGACGGCAGATTTCTAAGAAAAACAGAGAATAGGGGAGCAGTTTGGCTTGTTGAAGAAGAACTCGCACCACTACTGTTTTCTTCTCTTTGTTTGCCACAGTGTCGTTGCGCAAGCCTGGGGAGCATTCCGTTTAGCAAGTTGTGGTTTCACAGCCTAAGTCCTGAAAGCAGAATTTGGAGAGTCTTTGTCAAAAACATACGGCTGTGTTTAGATGGATGTTTACCCTGTTTTGGAGCAGAAGAGGCTGTGATGTATTCCATGCAGTATTACTCTCTATTGTTACCTTTGCTTGTCTCTATCTTAGTGTGACCCAGTGTTGATGATGTTGCAATAAAAATTAAATTTAATAAATTAAAAAAGGTCTCTTCCATCTTAAGGAGACGCGTTATCAGGTCTGAAGCATTATTTTCCATATACATCAGGTGATTCTGAATCTTGAAAGTGTCTGTATAAATGGTGGATGGAGCTGATTTGATTCTCTAACTATACTGTATGCTCTTTATTCTGATTATATTCTATATCCACCATATTCTTTTTAACCCACTCCGTCGTTTCCACGATGGTGGAGTCACATTTCTGTATGGAGACGGACAGATGGGGAGTACTATTGTATCCCCAAAGTATGAATGGCAGCTCTGTTTTCCCAGGTGATGCTCTCATGTTGGTTATTCCTAAATCCAGAGTGCATTGCGGATACCCCAACCACACACACACTTCCCCAGGGATGACATCCTTGCCTGAGATCATGCTGCAATATCTCTCATGGAGATTATATGTTTGTCAGGACGGCATCACGGGATACCTACAGAGAGGAAGCGGGCGCAGGGAGCTCACCTGCTGGAGCGTTCAAGCAGAGCACCGTGTATGCTCGTTCCGATGGGGAATGGTCTCCTGTGCTGAGGTACGGCCCCCTGCTGTGTGCTGCATACCTACCCTTTTGAAGTAGAGTAATATGTGTGAAATAAAACAAAGCAAGGATGGATTTGCACTTTAAAATCATATATGCAGTTTCATCAAAATAATAGCATATTTGAGTAATTGTAAAATTATTATAGAAAAATTAATATAAAGTGATCCTTTCAATGGTTGTTTTTTTTTCCCCCCCCCCCAAAACAGAGCACATATTACTTTTTTCAATCTGGCACTTGCACGATGGCTTTTAGAACTTGTTTTAGAAAAGCTTGCTTTAAAGTCTGTTGCAGAGGTACATGGATGGTTATATTTATAATAATAAAAAAAAAAAATTATATCCAAACATTAGTTTGTTCTGGAATACAACAATACTGTTTGTATGTCACACATTGCCTTGCTTACTGCATTGTATTTTTACCAGAGCTGTTGCTTGCTTTCTGTAAAGGATTGCTTACACTTGAGTGTCACGTCGCACGCAAAATTGTTTTATAGGATTCCACATTGCAGCACGCTTTGACATATTTACCTAGTGTTTCAAGTATAGGCTTCCCTTGCATAACACACGCTCAGATTATGAAAATTATGATTTACGAGCGAATGTAATTTGTGCCCTAACATTTTCACAATGAGCTGTCGATTCAATCTCATGAGAAATACCTTACGATAATTTCTGTTCAAAACACGCGCCTTGATCAAGTTGAGCACTACACAAGACGAGCAGCCCCCCCCCATGCGATGCATGGCTTCGTCTTTGCATCTCAGTTCTTGTGCAGCCATGTGCCAGCTCACATGCACCTCTGAGAAATCTTAACAGTAAGCACTAAACCAAAGAGTGGTAAAGGAAGTGATTAAAAGATGTTTTAAAAGCCAAAGTAAAATTTTTAACCCTTTAAAACAGTGATTAAAATACTAAATTCTCTTTAAAGGCATTTTCATTACAGATGACTTTGTGTGATTTGATGTACTATTTATTTGTTCCTCTATGTCAGTACAGTGGCACAGCAGTTAACAGTGGTGCATCATAGTACCTGGGCTGTGGTTTTGTATGTGGGGTTCAATTACCACTCAGTCTGTGCGGTGTGTGCATGTTCTCCCCATTTTTATGTGGATTTCCTCCTACATGCACTAAACAAGTCAACGGCAATCCACTTCGATACCCTCCTTTACCATGAACACCAGGAGCGGTGGCTACATGAGTCGACTTTGACTCAGTGGCAGTTAGTCTGCTGTAAATTATACTTTAGTGAAAACTCAGCAGAGAGGAGTTGCAAGCTTTGAGTGTTTATAGTAATGACAATATGAATGGCCTAATTCAGCAATGTTCTAATATATACATATATACACACACGCACAGTCAGTGGGGTCACAGCGAACCGGAGCCTAACCCGGCAACACAGGATGCAAGGCCGGAGGGGGAGGGGACACACCCAGGACGGGATGCCAGTCCGTCACAAGGCACCCCAGACAAGACTCGAACCCTAGACCCACCGGAGAGCAGGACCCGGCTAAATCCACTGTGCCACCGCACCCCCAATATCCTAATAATATTCTTTATTTTTTATGCAGCATTTAACAGCATACAGCACCTTACAGTAAAGAATGGAAATATATAGGTTACAACCCTAAAGCAATTATAATATTTTTTTAAAAAACAACAATAAAAACATCAGAATTAAACAGCAAAATAAAAAATAACAGCATTTAAAAAAATGACAACAATGAAAAAAACAACCGAATCCATTCATCACCACCACAGGGTTGCTGTGGTGTAGCTAATCTCAGATCCGCATGGTGTGAGGCAGGGGACTCTGGACAGGAAGATATCCACACTTGTTCATTCACACATACACACCATAAGGAGAATTCATAGTCACCAGTTCACCTGAGACTCAGGAAACCGGAACAACCCGAGTAAATGCACGCAAACAACGAGATGCAAGCGCCACGCTGACTGGGCCAGGAGGTGAGGCACCAATGCTGCCTGCTGTGCCATCTTGCACCCCAGGAATTATTAAGTAGAGGCTAATAATATGATAAATTATCAGGGGAAAGTGCACAGAAATATTGGGCACACATCTACTACGTATAAGCAGTTTTGAACATGTGGGTCTTGAGCCTGGATTTAAAGGCTTCCAAAGTAATTATGATATTTTCTGACATTTGCTTTACAAGCAGTTTTTCAGGAACATATTACACTCATGTGAGGGAAGCCTGTATAGTCCTTTCACTCTTGGTTTGCCACTTCAAACTGATCGGTGGCTCACGATTTGTTCTGAGCTCCAAAAAATGCTTAGCCAATACAAGACTTAATCGATGGTATCCGCACGGCTTCTGTGCACATATTAATAAAAAAAATTTCTTAAAGCAAACATAGAAGAAAACTGTGACTAGAGAATGGTATTGAAAGTTGACCTGAACTCTTCTTTTTCACCGTGGTGTAAAACTACAGCAAGCCGATTGAACACACATCCCAGACCTGCATTCTGCCCATACCGGCCAGTGGGGGCCTGTCTGTTTCATGCCCCCTGCAATCCTCTTTCTTCCAGCCGCCCCACAGGTATAGGACTGACTTTTGTGCCCATTGTCACCTTCCATAATTACCCCCCCCCCCAACAAACCTCTCAACACAGTTCCTGTCCTAGTACTAACCCTTGTCATATGATACCGAAGTAGCAGAGCTGCGAAAATACCCAGGATGTTTCATTGTATGGATCCACTATTATTTTTACGTCATTTGCAACCTTTTACCGTGTGTCCTGCTACCGAGGGCAGCAGAGGCTTACAACAATCCGCAAACATGGCGTTCAGCAACACAGAGCATTCTAGTTGTTTATCTTCTGGTCTCTGCTCATAGTAGGCGAAAGGTATTACCATAGTGGCACAGGGCTAATAATGAAGAGCTATGCAGATACTGCATTATTCACCTGCTGCTTAACAGATAAGTGTTGGCCGAAAAACATTATCTTAGCAAAGTATAATCATATTTGGAACGAATTTTTAAAACACGTAGCGCAGACCTGAAATGCATGCAAACACGAGCACAACGCAGGTTTGAAACACCAGTGCTGCATGTGGTAAGCGTCTTATCTGCTGGGGTAGGTGGAAGGAAAGCATCCTGGCATGCCTACCTCTTATCCCCATGACTCATCCCCAGCCCAAGTGGTTCCCGACCATCTAGCCCCAAGAGTGATTCGGAGCTGGTCACCAAGCCCTCAGACAAGGACAAGCAAAACAAGCCTGAGATGCTATGGGCTTGGGGAGAGCTTCCACAGGCTGCCAAGGTGAGAGGACCAAGAAAGATCTGAATATGTGTATGCATATATATATATATATATATATATATATATATATATATATATATATATATACACACACACACACACACACACAGTATATATGTACGTGTGTATACAGACAGTCCCTGGGTTACAAACGTCTGACTTACGTACAACCCGTAGTTACGAACCACCCCCTTACTGAACGGAAGTTAGTTTTTTTTTTTTTTTTTTTTGGTCACCCTTAACTAACAATAAAAGTAAAACTTCATAATTAAGCGTATTATATTAAAAATTCAAATTATATACAATGATTTGTAATAACAAACAGGCGCTACTTTGCGACACGCATCAAAACATTGCACGACTACAGCGGTTCATTCCCACGACCTCGCCCTGAACGTCCACACCTCCCCGAACTCAGCAGCGGGGTATAAAGAAGCCACACCTGCACACCCTAGTTGTGGAATCTCATTTGAGAAACCCGTCTCTCCAGCGCTCTCGAGTGAACCCACAACAACCTACCCGTCCTTCCAAGCCCCTCGTCCTCCTCAATCTCTCGTTCCTGCTCCTGACGTTCACGGGTCCCGACACCCCTCGACTACGACATTGGATCCTTTCCAAAACCTGCATATGTGCACGGACCGACTCGCACCTGTCCCCAACCACAAATCTCGCCCGCTCCCTTGTGTACCAACAATAAAGATCCCACGACTGGGTCCACACACACACACACACACACACACCTACCTCTTGCTGTTGATCTTAATGGCATCTCATGTACGTTACTGTATTTGGCTTTAATTTTTTTTTGTCTTCACCCTCGTAATCACGGCACCAAAGCTTAAATGTGATGCAAGTGATGGTGATGCATCAAAGAAAAGGAAAACGATCACGACTGAAACTAAAGTGGAAATAATAAAGTGATTGGAAAAAGGTAAAATGCCAATGAACATTGGAAAAGCGAACATTGAAGTTTCTTTGTGTTTTATACCTATTTGCATACAGTCTCTCTCGCTCTATTTTAAATACTATAGTAACATTTATCTCTTTCTATGTTTCTCTATATTATAAATATTGTAGTTACATTTATTATTATTATCATTAGCTCATTACATCGTATTATTACTGTATTGTTATATTAAAGATGTTTTAGTGTATCCGGAAGTGTTTCTTTAGTGTTTTTTTATGCACAGAAAGGTACAAGACATACTATAATATACGAAGATAAACATTTGATTAACTGATGTTAGAGACAAACCGCACCTAACTGTTCCGACTTGCGTACATATCCGACTTAAAGAGAGACTTAGGAATGGAACTCATTTGTAATCTGGGGACTGCCTCTGTATGTGTATATATATATATATATATGTGTGTGTGTGTGTGGATATATATATTAGGCATGTGGAGCAAAATCATTGCTTGACCAAAGAACTGTTAGCAATACCATATGGGAGAAGTGTCACATGTAATTTTCTTTTTCCCTCCTGTATTTGGTCTTGTTCAACCATCAGCCAAGCCTGTTCCCAGAAAAAACGGAGTCACCAGTGGTGTTGATCCCCGTGTCAGAGAGCACACACTTCAGGGTTATCCCAAGAGACTGCACCTCTGAACTCCAGGAAGATCACCCCCGACTCCTCACCATGTTTTTACCTGAGGGTGGGAACAGTGAAGCTGTACCTTCAGCTGGGGAGGAGCCGGAGGGGGTAGGAGCACCAGCAGCTCGTCTGATGTCAGAGATGGAGGAGGGGCGACAAAGCCCAGGGTCCCGTACACTTAGCAAGACAGACTCACCCTCAAAGAAGAAAGGTAACATCACCAACATAACTCCGGTACCTGTGGTATCGTGCTAAAACATGGTCCTGAAACCCAATAAAAATAAAAGTATCATTACATCTCCATAAACTACATCTATTCTTCACATAATGTGGTTAATTACTTTCTTTAATTTGCCAGGTTGCAGCTCTGTCCTAAGGGGTTCGAACCTAAAGGTTGATTTAGAAATTGTTAAAAGGAGTCCCACTTTTGTTTTCTCCTAGATAAGAGGAGTCGTCACCTTGGTGCAGATGGTGTTTACCTGGATGACATCACTGAAATGGAACCTGAAGTGGCAGCTCTTTACTTTCCTAAAAGGTAACACAGTGTAGGGCTGAGAACATAAAACCCTTGATGTAAGAGTAAATACCTGAAGATCAGTCTAAAATCTTCAGTGAGACTGATTCAGACTTCCGTGTCCTTCAGCGATGGAGCCAGTGCTCCCAAGGGCACCTCGGAGAACGTAGTGAGAAGCACCAGCATGTCTCCACAGTCTATCGGCAGTTCTGGTGTGGACAGTGGCGTTGACAGCTTTTCTGACCAGCTTGGAGATCTACCCTCTATCGCCATCTCTCTGTGTGGAGGACTCACTGACAACAAGGAGATAACTAAAGGTGTGCTTAAACTTTTCTTCCATCAAAGACGCACACACACAAAATGTCCACAACCGCTTGTCCCAGGCAGGGTTGCGGCAAATTGGAGCCTAACCCGTCAACACAGGGTGCATGGGACACACATCTTGGATGGGATGCTAGTCCGCCATAAGGCATCCCAAGCAGGACTCGAACCCCAAACCCACCACAGAGCAGGCCTCGACCAAACCCGCTGTGCCACCGCGCCCCCCTCTCTTCTATCAAACTTCTGTCTCAAATAATTCTAGAAGCATCATTTCAACATTCTGTATTTTAGAAGACAGATTATTAACATTACCGCAATACATTTGATCATGTGTCATTTTAGGAAATTGTAAGAATCATCAGTACCTTCCACAGATTGAGTCCTTTTTTGGTTTGATTTGGTTTACAGAGCAATTTCAGGAGAGAGCAATAACTTATCAGCAGTTTGCGGAAAATCCATCTATCATTGATGATCCGAACCTGGTGGTGAAGATTGGATCAAAGTAAGTTCCGATGGTTGTTAAGGCCTGGTTGCGTTTGAATTGCCAGCTAATGTACAGTTGTGCCACAGGATGTAATGTATAAAGAAAGAAAGTTATTAACACTGTGACCAAGTTTGCTGTGTTTTTATCTCAGTTTTCAATAACCTTTTCAGTCTTTTTTGTGTAGACTGTAGAAGTGATAATACAAAGGACTGTTTGTGTGTCTTCAGCTTGGGAGGTGGGAAATATCCGTGGTTGTGGCTTGGAGTGTTTTCAACAGGTCCATCATGAATTGGCCTATTCATGCCTGTTTTTTTTTTTTTTTTTTTTTTTTCCTGAGTATAAAAGGTTTAAACCCAGTGTTTTCTGTGTCCCTCTCTATCCTGCAGGTACTATAATTGGTCCACAGCAGCGCCTCTGATGTTAGCAATGCAAGCGTTCCAGAAGCCCCTTCCAAAGGTACAGATGCAGAATGCACAAACACTTCTTGCCCCATGTATGGTCACGGAGCAAGACCACCTTCCCATCCCTTCTGTTAGCCTCATCCCATGTTCTTTATTATCGCTTTATACACGCGTACAGTGATGCTCCTAGTGACCGATCCTGCTGTTCATTCTCTCTGCTGGCTGTTTTAGTGTATCATATTGGCTCTATGTGATTTCATTCACTAATAGCTCTCTGCTCATACAGTAGATGTTCATTGTTTTTTAATTATGTTTCCATATTTAATCCTGCTATAGCAGAACTGTATTTGAGTTCAGGATTTTTCCATCTATTTGAGTTTGGCTATTATTCTTCTGCGTACAAGTTACAGTTAATGCAAATTTAAAATATTCACAGTTTATATCAAAAAAGTCCTTGGTTAAAGTTTGCTAAGAGACAATAAACATATTTAGTTTTTGTTATGAAAGCAATATACAGTGCTGCTAGAAAGTGTGTAAAGCCTAATGGAATTTTCATTATGCTTTTATAAAATATTAAAATAAACTTATGTGAATGACTTTGATTTACTCCCATGATTCTATTTACCCACTTGGTTTAACCAATGCCAACTGGGGTTCACTTATTTTTGCACCTGCACTACTTGTGTGTTTCTACCACACACACACACACACACACACACACACACACACACACACGATTTCTTCTAAAGCAACATATGGAACTGGTCATTACACACCTATTATGGTGAATGAGAAAAACTGCTTCTCATTAAATAACCATTCTGTGGTAAAACTAAGGGACACAGGGGCTTCTCATACTTTCAGGCAGCATTGTGAACATTAGTTAGAAACTGTAAGCCTGTAGGTTTAATCTGTTACTGTGATTTTTTTGGAGGAGTGTATCTGCTGTGTTAATGTGAATTGATATGTTCAGTCTGGGTTCCTTGCTAAGCTGCCATATTAATGTCCTTCCTGTTTCCCAATGTTGTTGCTCTATTGCAACGGACAGATCTCTCACTGTCATCTCAAACAAGCCATACCTTCACCTGCTTCTCCTGCAAAGTTGACAATGTTCTGCAGTCGGGTTGTTTGTGTGTTGCGTGTAAAGCCAACCACCAGCGCGCAGAGCGGTTAAGGGAAACACCAAAGCCCTTTGAAAATGTCTTTTCCCTTCAACAACATTCCATATATGTCTGTATATATTTGGAACATGAATCATCTTTTGTCTGTGAGAGATGTCGCTCTCATCAGCAATTTGCCCGTTTAGTTGCACCTCATCCTATTAGAATAGGAACTTTGAAAAAGTTGAATAAACCCGTTTCTTCCCCTCTGTTTTCTCCTCCAACTGTCTCTCACCATCTGCCATTATTTTGCTTTTGTTCTTCGTATGTGTCAAGCAGTCTTGTCTCAGTTTAGTTTATTCAACTCTGGAATACTGCTTCCACTGCATGTGCAGTGTATTTTGGTACAGCCCTGTATGTGACTCTCCTCAACGTGTCTGCATGCCTGTCTGTCCATGTCTGCTGGCATCATTTTGGTCATGATTTGGCTTTGGTTTTACTTTGGTTTACTTTGGTTAAGTTTTTTCTTTTCTTTTAAGTGGTTGAACGTTGAGCCTGTGCGTTTGCTCCAGGCAACAGTGGAGAACATCATGAAGGAGAAGATGCCCAAAAAGGGAGGCCGCTGGTGGTTCTCGTGGAGGGGGAGAAACAGCAGCATTAAGTCGGTAGGCACTGTTGCATCAGCTAAGCTTGGCGCTCACAGCTCCGTGCCCTTTACCCAAGAGGTCTTCCTCACCAATTGCTCAGCCTCTTCTGTGTTCCAAATTTAAGTGCAAATCAGCCGTTTGGCATTTATATGACATTGGAGCGGCGGAGTGGCGTCCCGTCTGGGGTGTGTTCCCTCCCCCCCCTCAGCCTTGCACCCTGTGTTGCTGGGTTAGGCTCTTGTTCGCCACGACCCTGCTTGGGACAAGCGGCTGTAGACATTCTTTGTGTGTGTGTGTGTGTGTGTGTGTGTGTGTGTGTGTGTGTGTGTGTGAGTGAGTGACACTGGAGCTTTCATGGCTTTTGCCACGACGGATCTCCCCTAAGTTAGTATATGTACTGTATAACATAAGGGAAATTAATACCGTTCTTACTGACTTCGACAATGTCAAATTTTTCTTTCCACAGTATCATACTGATGAATTTATTGGATGTAGGTCTGTCTACTAAGGGTTCAGTTAAAATGGGTTATTTCTGGACAGGAATCTGCTGCTGAACAGGGAGTTGGCAGTGGAGACCAGGATGGAACGATGTGTTCTGCAAACAGGTATTTTTGGCATTGAATTGGCATTAAATTTAAAGCGAACCAAGGAAATGGATGTCATATCAGGAAGTTATCTGTATTTCTTTCCCCGTTCGCCAGTGACTGAGATGCCTGTCTCACTGAGTTGTGTTGTCGTTTCAGGCGAAAGGACGAATCATCTTCCAGCGATGAGGAGAATCAATCAACAAAGCAGACATCGGGATCCTCTCCGTCGGATCCCTTCGTCACCCCTGCTGGGGGCATCTCCTACAAAAAAACTCTCCGTCTCACCTCTGAGCAGCTGGTAAGAGCCAAATCCATTCGCGGGGCCACACACTGGTACACAGTGACAGATACACGCTAGAGAACTGTGACATATTCTTTCATTCGACTTAGAGTGCTTTAAAGGGCTGGACACTGGAGGTTTTACATATAGGAACTTGATTTGGTTCAAGTGTATTGCAGTTTTTTTATAATACCAATTCTTGACTCCTGATTGAGCTAAAATGACCCTTTGTATGAAGTGTTGTGTTATGGTTTACCTGGTTTATGTTAGCAGGATCTCTAGCCCATGCATTCTACGAGTTTTAAGGGGCTGTGCAGATTTGGAGTTGAGGGGGGGGTCAGGAGCCTTGTCTGTGCCCTCAGATGAGCCTGCAGCTGAAGGAGGGCCCCAATGATGTGGTGTTCAGTGTCACCACCCAGTACCAGGGCACCTGTCGCTGTGAGGGCACCATCTACTTGTGGAGCTGGGATGACAAGATTGTCATCTCTGACATTGATGGCACCATCACTAGGTGAGAAAGGGTGGGCAACCTTGGTCATGGTTGAAAAACCTGCATAAATACTAAATGTACAATTAAAAGTCTGGGAATTTTCCATCTTGAGGAAATAAATTAAGCAGAATAAAAGCACATTTCTCACGAGAGTTTTAATTTGTGTCAAGTGACTGTACTCTCTGTGCCTCCTACAGGTCTGACACCCTGGGCCACATCTTGCCAACGCTGGGCAAAGACTGGACCCATCAGGGCATCGCCCGCCTCTATCACAAAGTCAGCCAGTAAGTTCGGTGTCTGCTTTCCAACTCAGTTCCGCTGTTGTGTAGAATTGCCCTTATATAAAATGGTAGTCTTACCACTGTGAAACGCAATTATCACCCTGCACAAAAGTTGTCAGTCATTGAGTCTTAGGATTTTTGAGTGTGAGATCTAGAGATGAACTCTCAAAGCAAGACACATACTGTAAGTACAGTAAGAAAGAAAGAAAGTTTTTGTGTGTATTTGTGTTTGCATGAGTGTTGGCAAACAAATACACTGTTAACAAACACACCAGTACCGACATCTCATTGTAAGCATAGCCATGTTTTTGTGCATTTCCTTTTCTGCCCTGGAGACTGTATTAATCTGCTTTTTACTTTATTTGGTAAATTAGCAACGAAAGTGTGGCGATTGAGATATTTGGTAGTCAGATATCAGATGAAAATTAGTTTTATTCAGCTATGCTGTAAGCTAAAATTGCATCCAGAAAAACAAATACACTGGATCCTCGACTTACAAACACAACTGAGATCTGACAGTTGTTCATAACTCTGTTTCTAACTCCAAAGTCACCTTTATCACTAAGTCAGAATCAATAAAAACTGAATACATACTGTATTTCCCTCCAATTTTTGACAGGTATCATCCTGTAAAATCCTCAGTTATAATAACAAAAATGCTCCAAATCATTCACACATCCATTATCAGTAATCGCTTGTCCAGTGAAGGGTTGCATTGATATGCGTTCAGCACGAGACGGTACTGGATAATTGGTCTTCCATTTCAACATTTGTATTAACTTTGAGCAAACTTAAATTTTAAACTAATTTAAAATAGTTGAAAATAAAAATGCATTGTCTCCACACACCCCTACTGCATGCCTATTGTTGGCTGATTTATCCCATAAACAGATGGAATGTTTGTCATCACCGTTTTTCTTCTTATTTCTCGCTGAAAGTTAGGAACACCAGACAGGAGCTCTAGATACCAGAATGAAGACGATCTCACACACCTGTTGCGTTTCTATTCTGCCTGAGGGTGTTTTGCTGCCAACTAATGGCTGAATGTGGAAACACGGCTCATTTTCACTGGCAAATTTTTTGAAGATATGAGGGTTAAGAAAATACAGAACCCCTCTACTTATGTAAATTCGACTTATGCATATCCAGATTTGCGTAAAAAATTCCCGGTATACACGTTATTTACGGATAGTGCTTTTATTTTGCGAAATTTTGTGAAATTCGTTAAGCGCAAGTCGGCGTAGCCAGACAAGGCAGGAAGCTGCATCTTCCCAGTTTCTGCGCGTTATGAGCCGTCAACACATCTCTTCTCCTTAGTGTAGTGCTTTTTTCACGTATTTTCTACCCTTTTCATTATCCACAATACCTGGAGGTAAACATGCACTTGAAGGAAAACTAGAACCGTCTCACAAGCGTACAGCAATTGATTTGGAGATGAAATTGAAAATAATAAGGACGTATGAAGGTGGACAAAGATTATCGTCGATAGCACGGGAACCAGGTTTAGCTGTATCGACTAAAAACACGATAGTGAAGGATGCTGCACGTATAAAGGAGTACGCAATGATGCTGAATGGTGGGGGAGGAGGGGGAATCTGACATGTAACTTGACTTACGTAAGGGGTTGAAGAATGGTCTATTTGCGTAAGTCGAGGGCTGTCTGTACACTTAATCAATAAATGAATTTGAAAATGTTTGTATCTTTGAAAATTTGCCACTTGAATGTTGTATAACTCGAATGCCTTGAATACCCTGAAAGGTCATTTTAATCATAATATGATTTGATCTCAGTTTGGTTCAATGTAGCTTTTGAGCCAATGTTTTCTACAGAAACGTTGATCAGATCAAGTGCACACCTTGAATTCAGAATGTTATCCTCAGGTCCTCTGCCAAAGGTTGATGTGCTGACGAAGGAGGAAACTTGCAATATTTCACATTGAACATTTTAATCCCAGAAGTCACGACAGCAATTGACTGACTTTGTTCAGTTCATTCATTTTCCCATTTTTACCCCCTTTAATCAAGTAATTTAGGAGATTTTTTTTTTTTTTTAACTGAACCGCTAATCTCATACATCACTTGTCACCCTTGTGCATGGATTCAAAATCATGATGGCAACGTATCTCACAGGCTTTATATGTAGCTATGTATTGTAATCGAAGTTGATCCTTTCCGGTCTGCCACGCTGTAACCTCAATCTGGTGTCCTCACAGGAATGGATACAAGTTCCTGTACTGCTCAGCACGCGCCATAGGCATGGCCGACATGACTCGCGGGTACCTGCACTGGGTCAACGAAAGGGGCACCATGCTGCCCCTGGGCCCAGTCCTCCTTAGTCCCAGCAGCCTCTTTTCTGCTCTGCACAGGTGAGACATCTGCCAACCTTGCAAACAAGTGCATCCATATCTACTACAGTTTAGTGTAGATTCTGCCAAATGAATGAATGAATGAATGAATGAAAATGGGAAAAATGATTTTGGAACTTGCCTTAAGATGTGCAGACACTTGTATTTGCATGTGTGTGTTAGTAATTTGCAAGACTTGAATTTACTGAAATGGAATGTAAAAGCAACAAGATCACTTCCTTTTCATTACTTGTGGTAAGTGTTGCCCCATTAATATTTCTTTCTCATGATGATTTTAGGGAAGTGATTGAAAAGAAACCGGAGAAGTTTAAAATTGAATGTCTCACCGATATTAAAAACCTGTTCCATCCAAATACCGAGCCTTTTTATGCAGCTTTTGGGAACAGGCCAACGGTAAGTGCAACTTGGAAACAAATTTCTGACTTCATGTCAGACAAGAAATATTTTCCTTCTACAATTATTGCTGTGTTTGTTTTCTTATAGGATGTATACTCGTATAAAGAAGTCGGAGTTCCTTTAAACAGAATATTTACAGTCAACCCGAAAGGGGAATTGGTTCAAGAGCATGCCAAGACCAACATTTCATCGTAAGTGTACCAGCGTTTTTTTGTGGCCCGTGTCCATTTCTTATTCAAAGTCAGGTTCATGAATTAGACCCTCTTGCTGTTGTGCGTCTAAGTCCAGGGCGCTTGTCAATGGTGACGTTTCGCTATGCCTACATTCTTT
The DNA here is from genome assembly GCF_900964775.1 of Scleropages formosus. Taxonomy (NCBI): domain Eukaryota; kingdom Metazoa; phylum Chordata; class Actinopteri; order Osteoglossiformes; family Osteoglossidae; genus Scleropages; species Scleropages formosus. Next base: position 33,403,094 of record NC_041806.1, read on the forward strand.
CTCCACTCCCTGATTCCGCCATCTCTTCTGTACGTCCATGTAGGTACGTGCGTCTCAGTGAGGTCGTAGACCACGTGTTCCCCCTGTTGAGGCGTGGGGACTCCTCCGACTTCCCCTGCTCAGATACCTTCAGCCAGTTCACCTACTGGAGGGAACAGCTGCCTGAGGTGGAGAACCAGGATGAGAACCTGGAGCTGAGCTGAAGCGGGCAGTGACTGCACGGATCCCCACAGTTGTGTACAGCTGCTGCACAGGCAAGCGCAGACCTACACAGACCCAGAGATGGCAGATTTGCACAGTGAAGGATTTTACCCAATACCTCTAAATACAGGCTAAGGAGCACTTTTTCACAGGATTGTTAGACCATAACGACTATGGAATATGTGACTTACTGCCATGTTATTTAACCTCATTTTTACTTACTCTTGTTAGCTGAATATGTATAACTGTTTTTTGCTTCATAGATACAAGTTGTCACTGTTGATTTTTCAAACATTAATATTTCCACAGCTTAATGCATAGATCAGACTTGCCCCTTTAGTCCATATAAGGCGAGTCACCAAGGAGAGCTAATGGTTTGAGATTAAATTTGTGCCAAAATGTTGTTAAAAAGGGAAACACTGTGTCATTGAAACCCATATACATTCAGTTCAACAAATAGAAAATAAACTAAATAGTCAGTAATCACCAAAATATAGTATAAATTTTCCAGATTACGGAGCCCAGGGTAGAAATGATCAGTTATAAAAGTAGTTATGAAAAATTAAAATGAATGAGTGGCAGTATTTTTTTCTATGCTAAAAATGATCACAAACATTTATGTAAAAATACCACAGGGACTGTGGTTAAAATACCCCTGAATGAAGCAATTGAAGGAAAACTCAGGAAGCAAAAGCAATGCATTTCGGCCTTGCCTTTCAATAATAAAATAAGAAACTTTATTTTCTTATTTGGGGGTGTGGTGGCACAGCGGGTTTGGCCGGGGCGTGCTGTGTGGTGAGTCTGGAGTTCGAGTCCTGCTTCGGGTGCCTTGTGGCAGACTGGTGCCCTGTCCTGGGCGTGTCCCCTCCCCCTCCAGCCCTGCGACCTGTGCTGCCGGGTTAGGATCCGCCTTGCCGTGACCCCCACATGGGACAAGCGGTTGTAGACATTGTGTGTGTGTTTTCTTATTTGATTAATAAAACTTATATATAAACCTACAACTCAAAATAACCTGTTAGAGAAAGTAAGGGCCAAAGTGCTTTGCCACCCCCCACCCTGACAGCATAGTCGCAGTATCAGAAAAGGACAGTAATTTACTGAGAAAATATACATAAATAAAGGCCTCACAAAGGAGTCTCTTTAAGGATGAATTATGACAGTTTTAATCCAGGTCTACGCCGTACCAATACATTTCGCTCAAAGCAAAATTTGTATCCCAAATAGCAGTAACTGTGGGCAACAGTTTCATTCTCTTTTTTTAAAGGAAGATCCCTCACAAACAAAATTATTCTGTTATTTTCTTATCTTGTAAAGCTAACGTGCGTAGTGTTGTGTTCTCTCCCCTCCAGAAAAGAATTTGTAGATACGCAGTGATTCTGTGGTGTAAGTGAATTGTGAATTCCAGTGTATGAATCAAAAAGTTGTCATGTACAAACCCACTTCTTATTGCTGAAGAGAATTGTATATACAGCATATGCAAACTTTAAAAAATATATGGACATTAATCATTAAAAATACAAAAGTTGCAGCTGCATAACAATGAGAATCTCATATTTTAGCATTAATATTGTGACTGTATGAAAACTTAAGGTACTCATCTGTTGGCCCGTTAGTGTAAGAGAGTTCCCATTTTTAAGGACATAACATAGGTATATTTAAATTTAATGTGAAAAATATAATGTATTATACCAATCAGGAGTGTATAAAGAATTTCATATTAATTTGTAAAATTTTATTGATGATAATGTGTAAGCCATATGCAGAGAGATTTAAATTTAATTTTTATTGCATTAATATCTGAGCTCTACACAATATATAGAAAGTTTTCCACTGTACAGACTTCCAAATCACACAGTGGTTGCTAGCTGTACTTCCAAATCAGTGTCAGTTGTTTATAAATTAAATAAAAGTTATCACTGCAGTTTAATAGTCTAGGTTTTCTAAATCTAATTCCACTTTTCTGTGGAGTAGTAAAAATGTATGGATCTTTAAATTCACTGTGAAACATGAAGCATAAACTATATTAATACAGAAATTAATTTTTTTTCCATCTATGCTTTTTTTTTGAGAATGCTTTCCAACAACACATTTACCAAAACACCAACAAAAATTGTCACATTTAGCGTTGGGACTATGAATAATTTTATTCTTTCTGTGAAAGATTTCTATTACAATGTTTTCAATTGCCTTATTCTTGGCTGTTACTGTTTGCGAGGATTTGTTTTATTGTATAAGGTGTATAGAATAGACTAAAGATCGATGTGCCAATTCAGTTTTGTTTCTTCTGCTGTTTTAATAAAGTCCAATGACATGTTGTTTCCCGCAAGTTGTGTGTGTCTCTACACATCAGGCTTTTGACTTAGTTATCAAATACTAATAACATGGTTATATTTATTCATGTAGCAGGAATTTGTCTCCAAAATGCTGTTTAACTCTGAGTAAACAAAGGTCCATTTACTAATGTGACATCTCATTAACTAGTCATTTCATCAATTTCTGCATTACTTCATTGTGCAGACCTTTTTCTCCAACGCAACTTACAATGTTAAGATGCAATTATTTATCCATTTATACAGCTGGGTAATTTTACTGGAGCAATTTAGGGTAAACTCAAGGATTGGAGATAGGATTCAAACCTGCAACCTTTGCATCCAAAGCCAGCAGTGGTAACTAATGTGCTACCAACTGCCTACATTTTCACAAAGCAGGTTTGTTGGGGTGTGGAGCCAATCCCTGGAAGAATAGACAACATAACAGGGTGGGACACGAGGCCTTTAGAGAGCAAACGCGTGCACGCGCACACATGCTACAGACAACTTATATTCCTCAATGCCTCTCGCATTGACCATTTGACCTTGTTGGGTTCGCAGTGGTCAAGAGCCGACCCCGCAAATCACTTGACATACGGCCAGGAGGGATACACCCTGCAAGGGATACCAGTCCAATTCTGGGTATTACATTTACCGCCTCGGTAGAAATACAGCGTATTTACTGGGACTGTGGTATAGCACCATTAAAAACTGCAATAGCAGATTTTGAACCCAGCTTTAAACCCAGGAGTCCAGGAGCTGTGAGGTCCCAGTGCCACCTGGTTGTCTACCACAGTAATGCACCTGTCCTCGAGCTCAGCTACACTGATGGTGTTGTCAGACATAATAATAATAATAATAATACACACACATTTTCTGAACCGCTTGTCCCATACGGGGTCGCAGGGAACTGGAGCCTACCCAGCAACACAAGACATAAGGCCGGAGGGAGAGAGGACACACCCAGGACAGGACACCAGTCCACCGCAAGACATCCCAAGCAGGGACTCGAACCTTAGACCCACCAGAGAGCAGGACCCGGTCCAACCCACTGCGCCACCGCACCCCCATAATAATAATAATGAATTCTTATTATTTATTATAGTACTGTAACTAAGGCAAAACTGCACTTTAGGTACTCATGGGCTCAGAACCCAGAATTACATCCCAAAATACCCCTTCCTAAAGCATTTTAGCAGAAAAGATGGAAGTTTTTTCCCCAGCCTGCATTTACCGGGGTGATCTGGGCTCGAATCCGCTCCGTTACAGTGCCCTTAGCTTGTACCATGTTTTTACCCTGAACTGATGGAGTAATACCTAGATGTATACACCAGACCCACTGGAGTGGAGAACAGGACCCAGTCCAACCCACTGCGCCTAGATATGTATGTATGTATGTATATATATACAATAAAATACCACCCCCCACAGATGTATGAGCTGGTAAATCGTTAAAGTTGGCTGTCTGATTCTCTGAACGAAAAGTTGCCCTGGCCAAAGGTGAGAGTGATAGTAATAGATAAATAGATAGATATACTTTATTGATCCCACAAGGGAAATTGTTATGTTACAGCAGCAGAATAGAAAACAATAAAATAAAACAGCATAGAACGACGGCCAATGCAATGTTTGCTTGAGCGCTTCAACAAAAATGGAACTTTCAGCTCGGTTTGGAACGTGCGCGAGAAGAGTGGCGGGAGGAGTTTCTGGGGCGGCGCGCGACCATTGTACCGTCTCGCGACCATTGGACCGTCTCGCGACCGGGGGATGCGAGCGAGCTGTGTGTGTACAGTACAGTGTGCACTGTAGGGTGTACGTGTATTTGTGCGGCCAGTGTGAGCAGGACAGACGCTCTTCCCCGCTGACTATGGACGCTTTGGTATGAACGATGGACGCCTCGCTCTTTCTTCTGTCCGAGTTTTGCTATCGAGGTTGTTTCGCTTTCGCATCCTTTTTTACTCACTCACTCACTGCACAATTGAATGTGACGTCGACGGGTGGCGCTGGTTGAATCTCAATGTACAGCTGTGACGGTGGAGCACTTAAGTTTTAGTTTGAGCCTGTTTTTCCAAATCGCTTCAGCCTGTCTGGGTTTTAAGTGGGAAGTTGCGAGAGCTTTGCGTGAGGGGAATGATAATGAGCGCTCAAAGTGCAGTGTGTGTGTGTGTGTCACAGCGCCACACAGCTGCGCTGATTCATAGAAATCAATACATGCTATTATTATTGCAACCAAAAAAAAAAGTGTTTTCTGTCGCGAGGAAAGTAACCAAAAGCCCGCTTTCAATGAGCGAGCAGCTCGTGCGGCTTTTGTTACGTCGTGTGCGGAATTGTGTGTAAAACAGTCCTTTTTGCGATTGCCTGCGTCGCTCTCCTCTCCCCCACCCCGCGCTCGCGCTGCTACGAACGTGTCCTTGCTGCTCTCCCGCCGCCTTACACAGCGCGCGGCTTTGTTACACCGAGTTGCTCAACCTGTCAGGGATGAAGGGGTCAAAGTTCAAAGTTCCCCGTCATAACCGTAAGACGAACGATTCATGTTTGAAACTGAAAGTACGTTTTATATTCGCAACTGCAGTCTTATATGAGTTTTTAATTTTTTCCCATTTATACTTTATTACATGGGGGTGCGGTGGCGCAGTGGGTCGGACCATGGTCCTGCTCTCTGGTGGGTCTGGGGTTCGAGTCCCGCTTGGGGTGCCTTATGACGGACTGGCATCCCATCCTGGGTGTGTCCCCTCCCCCTCCAGCCCTACGCCCTGAGTTGTCGGGTTAGGCTCCGGTTCCCCGCGACCCCGTATGGGACAAGCGGTTCAGACGTGTGTGTGTGTGAGTTTCATTGCTGATTGAACATGAACACATGCACCTTGCCCTCAAAACTAATTTGTTCCCGAAAATCCATCACTAACTTAAGGCAAATTTCCAAATTCCAAGCAAGTTATTTCCGCATGCATTCAGTTTTTGATTACAGCAGCCGGTTCAGTTAGAAATGACCAAAATATACACAACCGTTAATAATATTACTGTAGCCTTTATAAAGAAGCAATTTCTTATCACAGTAGTTCTCCTTGTTATCAGATTCCACCAGGTGTAGCTAAAGGTGTGGCTAAAGTTGTGTGTTAGGAATATTCCAGATACGCGGAAACCGCGGCGCAACAATCATTTTAGCAACTTCTTTGTTAGCAGTTTGAAGACTATGTGCATATAATGTAAATTGAATATCAAAGCTGTAAATAGAAACAGAAAATAGTCCATGTGCACCGGAGAACAACGCATACGGGGTTAAGATGAACTGAGGTGGCAGCTGTTCCCAGCACCCTTATCCTGTACGCTCAGCTAGTTACTAGTTACGAGGTACTAGTCACCTGTCTGAGCAGGCAGTTCCTTTCGCTCTTGTGGTTGAACGTGTTTCACTGTAGATTGGCTGGACATATGCGCAGCAAAGTGTCAGTCACGAGTGACACGGGGGTGAAAGCTGCCGCTTCTTGAAGTCCATAAATTGTCCATAGTGTGTGAAAGCTGAGATCGGTGTGATGGAAAAAATTACATTTTGTCCTGTGGAAAAGTACAACATAAAAAATGCATGGATGTAACAATTTTTTTTTCCTTACCCCCTCTGCTAAGCCACTGTATCGGCAAGACAAGGTGCAGTGTACCTCAGTGAGCGGTTAGAGACAGACATTTACCAGTGTCAGAGTGACTTCTGGTGATGGGTGCCTCTACGAATTTGTCAATCAAGAGTATAACAATGAGGAGAATTGCTTGACTACAGTTAATTAAAGGATTGTGTTTCCCGCTGACTCGCTGGGCTCTTTCGTTAATAGTACGTTAAAATACTGATCGAGAGCAAAGGCATTTCAAAATCAGTGCCATCCAGCACAATACAAACTGCTGCTCTGTTAATAAACACTTCTCACATCTGAAACCTTTGTTTTAGAAGTAGTGATGTGTGAATTTGAGGTTTTCACTTTTTGAAGTTTAAATGTAAGCCAAAACAGAGTCTTCAGGGAACCACAGGATGGGCTCTAAACGCACGTGACTTTTCTCGGAGCGGCTGTCCTCATGTCACTCTTCTATGTCTGGGCCGCTCGTTTTCTCTAGACACAGTACTCGGGGCCGCAGAGGGAGGAGAACTTCCGAGACATCCTGGAAGAGAGAAGGAAGTCTAGTGACCTGCGACATGCCGTGAGAACTTTCAACCCCTCGCCATACAGGGGTGTGCCGCCCTCTTCTGTGAGCGTCCTCAACAGGACTGTGCTGGAGTCCCAGTACCTGCGCTATGTTATGATGCAGGTGAAGAATCACTGACGCTTATTAACGGCTATGCTGATAAAGTCAAGATCACAGAATTACCTACTGACATACATGCTATCATAGGCAAATATTGTCATATTCGCTGTTGACTTGTGCATGTCAGGTATATGTAGATGTTTGTAGCTATAAAATCTGTCAGTGCTGTCATTTTTCAGCTTGTTTTCCTTTGTGCAGATGGCTAAGGAAAGCAAAGAGCCATTGGATGTGATTCGGGAAGAGGCTGCTGAGATATTGGAGGAAATGTCTCACAACCTGCAGCTGGGCTACATTCGCTTCTTGTCCTTTATCCTGAGCAAAGTCTTTAAAAGGCTCTTCCGCAGAATTGTCGTCAATGAGAATGGGCTCCAGAGGGTAAGACGAGAGCTCACCCAGACAGTGATCAAGACCAGGATGCAGAGACGTTGCTTTAGACCCACCTATTGTGAGACAGAAATGACTGAGTTTGACGTTTCCACATGTGTCCATGTCTCTGCATGTGCAAATACAACAGTATAAATACACATACTTGTAATAAACTTGTCACAGGTGATTCCTGACAACAGAACACCCATCCCTGGTTATTGGTTCAGAGCAGTCATTTAGCACAGTGACAGCAAAGTAAACACTGAGTAAACACTCACAGGAATATTTAAGAGAATTAAATAATATAAAAAATTCATTGAACATTTATACTGAAGCTTAATTATGCGTAACGCAAGGCAACGTGGATAAACAGCGTCATTTTGAAAATCTCAACCAATCACAACAATCAATTAATGTCAGTCTGGTATCACAACTGAAACAATTGATTCAGTACCATTACTATTAGTTCATTCAGCTGATGTGTTCCTCTAAAGCTACTTAGAAAGTTAAGGTACTTATGCTTTGCTCATTTGTACCTTGGTTTTTATACTTTTACACATGATACATACGTTGTATACACCCATTTATACATTGCTGGTAGCGTAGTGCTTAGAGCTGCTGCCTTTAGACCCCAGGGTCAAGATTCAAATCTCATCTTCAACTGTAGTACCCTTGAGCAAGGAACTTTTTTAAATGTATCAATTCTGGTTATGTACGTTATGTTACATTGATTATACTAAAGCAAGAGGTGGTATTTGAAACTGGATCCTTTGACGCCTTACAGAAATAAACGATAAACATGTAATTATTAACTGTTCAAGTAATGGGTCATGAGCACATTGTCCCTTCTTCCCCCTCTCTTTGTGCTGCCCCAGTTACACACATATGTGCCATAATCATATAAACAGCTTTAATAACATGATCACCCTTACTCTAGTGTGAATAAAGTCTTAATCTCACATTCAGGATCTTCTAGCTCCAAACATTTGTGTGTATCACTACACATTGTCTCATTGTGATTTACAAAAAGCCCTTTTATTTCGGTATCTGAATTAATTTTAGGTCATTTATTTTCCCAGGAATCGATTACTTTTTTCCATAAGAAATAACATTAGTTTGATCCCCTCACAGTGGGAATGTGTCTTACTCTTGCCTAACCTGTGATTCTATTGAATGAATTAACCCAGTTAGGTGCAGTTTCTTAAGTTTTTCTTTGTTTCAGAATACAACAATTTGAAATTTCCACATTTAAATTTTATTATTTATTTGAAAATAACTACAGTATGTTAGAGTCCCTTATAGAATGAATTGTACATTAAAACTAGATTAACACTGATTAGTGGTGTTTCTCTGTACTCTATGTGTCTTGCCTCCTCCTTGTTCAGCTTCAGCAGGCCATCCAGGAAACTCCGGTGATACTGATGCCCAACCACAGGAGTTATGTGGACTTCTTAGTGATCTCTTACATCCTCTTCACTTACGACATCCCCATTCCTGTCATTGCTGCTGGAATCCGCAAGTATCCTTTACATAAAGGCTTGTCTGTTGTGGATCTGTGTTATCAGAGTAGATTTGCAGCATATAAAAAGCACCAAGTCATGACTGATATATGTTGTGAAGCATGAAAGTTATAGAACAAGCACATTCAGAGGTGGGGTATTTGGGGTTTTAAGGCCTTCGCCCTTATAGGACTCTTTCTGCCCAAGTCAAATACTTGTGTCCTTCTCAGTAGTGTGGCCTATGAAAGAACAACTGTATTCAGGAAGGAGAACAAGGCTGAATCTCTGCAATAAATACCTGGCTACTGTTGTAAAGAGGCCCAGGGAGCACAACATGACCTGTGCTTCCTTGGATGGGTGACATAGCTGGGGTTCTCTCCCACTCAAGTATCTCCATCAGTGACACTAGTCTGTGCCTGTTATTCAGTGAATAGTGAGCTCCTCCACTGCAAGTGGCCCATTGAGCTGGAAGGGGAGAGGGAACAGCTCACAAAATGTACATAACAATAAGTGTGAGCCTGTGTTACCTCTTCTTGACTTGGTGTAGGTATCATCCTTCTAAGAGGATAAGGACTCACAAGGACTGGTCAATTGGCTATAATTAAACTGAGAAAAATGCATTGAGAAATCAAGGGTGCCTTTTCCATTCTATCCCCAGCATTTTAAATTTAGAACATAGCAGAGTGCTGACGAGGGTTCTGTTCAAAAAAGTCTTCCAGAATCTATATTTTCCTGTCTGCCTACCCCTGTCTTGTAGCGCTGATGGGGATGACGCTTGTTGGAGAGATCCTGCGCCGGTCCGGAGCCTTCTTCATACGCCGTGCAATTGGGACCAACAAGCTGTACTGGGCTGTTCTCTCGGAGTACATGAAAACCCTTGTGAGAGTATGTATCCCAATCACTTCTAATGCATGTACTTTGGTGTAACCAGTCTAGAACCAGCTGTTGTGTTTAACCCTAAATAGTAAAAGGATATGTATCCATGCTGGATCTCCTAGTTAATTGATCGCTGGATCGCCTTTTAGGGTTGCATGGCCATACACTATCCCGCAGAATAAAATATACAAAGATAAAACTCCGTCACTGAGGATTAATTATGTTGGTCTAAATTATTTCTTATGTCTTTTGGTTTTAACATGGTGTACAGGACTGAGTTTTTGTAGGCGTCATACTTTTCATGGTATGAAATTCAGGTGAACACACACCGATGTTTGTAGAGTTTGCCTGTACATAGATTTGAACGGGTTTGTTTTGCCTTTCAGACAGGATTTGCACCTATTGAGTTCTATGTCGAGGGGCTAAGAAGTCGCACTCTGAAGTCACTGCCGCCTAAGCTTGGTGAGTGCAGGAGCACTCGTCACTGTCTTGTGTACTGTAACAAATATCCGGTTATTGGAAACTCCTGAAAATGTAAGCAGCATTGTGCCAGAGGGGTCAGTGCTGGTCTGGGCTGTGTATTTGGACTTCGGTTCCCATCTGATTCAATATGTGCAGTTACCATGTTCTTCCTGTGTTCTTGTGGGTTTCTTCCCACAGCCCAAAGACTTTTAGAAGCACACAATGGTAATCCTCTTCTGTACCCTCACCTATTGTGAAGACCATGTGATTGGTCACCATGAGTTGAATTCACCTCAGTGGCACTTTCCTACCCGAACACCTGAAGCAATTGTCATGCCCTGTAGGGATGATGCACATGGTGTTGGAACCCTTCTTCAAGGGTGAGGTGTACGACATTAGCCTGATGCCCATCACCGTTAGCTATGACCGGGTGGTGGAGGAATCCCTTCTTGCCTATGAGCTGCTGGGTGTCCCCAAACCCAAGGAGTCCACCATGGTAAGCCCTTAGCCTTCACACCAATGAAAGCAAAATCATCGCTGGACATGATGAGATGTACATCGCTTTGAAGAAGAGTGTCTGCTAAATGAATAGATGTAAACATGAGACTCCAAATTCCTCGTTCAGTGGATGACTGTTTTAACGTGACTTGCTCAGATAACTCTGTAAGAATGATCTGAGTTTCAAAACACTACATTTAAATATGAAGAAAACATGGATAATATTAGGCTGTATTAAAGTTATGGTTGAGCTCCCGGAATACAGTGTTAAGAACAGAAGTTTTTGCTCTTTTTCTTTGTTTAGGGAGGTGTGATGTTACCTCTTTCACATTTTACTGCTGGTACCTTTTATCTGTGTCTCAGGGGTTGGTGAAAGCTCGAAAGATCATGGATGAAGACTACGGCACCATGCATGTTGTCTTCGGCCATCCAGTGTCAGTGAGGAACTTAGCCAAGGGGAAGGTTAACCGCAGGCAGTTCAACCTGGTTCCTAGGTAATGCTGTGTGATGTTCCACAGTATTAAAAGGACACAGTATATGATGAAAATTTAAATCACCACTGACTGCAATTCTGACCCCTTAAATTTGAAATGGTCCAAACTCTCAATGGTTGCCACCTTAGTTCAAATTAATACTTTGTCAGATTTCAGAAGTTGATGCATAGTACTTTGCTTAATTTGACCTTCTTTGTAAGCCTGGTCCATATCAATGGTCTGTTAAACCAAACTCCCAACTTATTATGAAACACAGGGATCTTCCCATGAGGCCAAGCGAGGACATACAGGCCTTTGTTAACACTACAGCACATTTGGTTCTGCATCTGCTGGAAGAGAACATGGTACTGAGCCCTTGGAGTCTGATGGCCACTATTCTGATGCAGAACTTGGAGGGCATGGAGCTGAACGTCCTCACACAGCAGACACTGTGGCTAAAGGGCCTAGTGACGAGTTTTGGGGCTCATCTGGACTGGCCAGGTATGCTCACCAATAATGGACACGACCAGGGCTTCTCTGTCCTAAATTTTAACCTGAAAGTACCATGCTTGGTTCTGTTGTCAGACATCCTAAATTCTGTTTATACATCTGTTTGTGTGAAACTTGACTTTTTCCTTTGGTGGAAGCTATATTAACTATTGCATATTAAAACAATTCTAATGAAATTAATGCATTTACACACACACACACACACACACACACACACACACTGACTGAAGCCACTTGTCCAAGCGGGGTTGCGGCAAGCTGGAGCCTAACCTGGCAACACAGGGCATAAGGCTGGAGGGGGGAGGGGACACACCCAGGGCGGGATGCCAATCTGCCACAAGGCACCCCAAGCAGGACTCAAACCCCAGACCCACCAGAGAGCAGGCACAGGCTAAATCCGCTGTGCCCCCCCCCCCCGCTTAATGCATTTAATTAATTTTAATTAAAAAGTGTCCATACCGGCAAACTGAGTGGTTGCTGATGTCGTTTTTTTTTGGTCCGTCAGTTAACTTGCTTCATATTTGTACTGACGTGCCTTTGGGATTTGGGGCAGCGATTAGGGGGCATGTGATGTGCAGTAAGCACACTTAATCATAAGAAAGGTGCAGTTTTAATCCAGAGTGTAGTTGGAACACTGTGCAAGAACAGCTGTGAACAATGAAAGAGCTTTTTTGAAAAGTATGTTAGTAAGCTTTAGAGGAAGAGCGCTGATGGGAATGTAGTGGTACAAGTTGTCTCTGACAACTACCTCTGAGCGCGGGTTTTTTGTGTCACCCCAGCCCAGGTCCCCATCAGTGAGGTGGTGTCATCCAGCATTTCTCTCCACCACTCTGTGGTGCGCAGCGACGCAGGCCGTGTGGTCCTGGTCGAGGAGCAAGCTCCGGTGGGCGAAGGTCCCGAGGAGGCTGTGTTCAGGCGGGCCGTGACTGTGCTCATGTGCGCCTCTTACAGGAACCAGGCAATCCATGTGTTGGCACAGCCAGCCATGTTGGCAGTGGCCCTGCACATAGCAGCCACTTCTGCGAGAGGTGAGGCTGGTGCTGACTGGTAGGTGTGAACGTGTGCGAACGTGTGTCCTGTCTGGTCACTCTGCCACACACACGGGTACATTCTCTCTGTTTCTCTCTGACACTTTTATGTGTCTCTGTTCCTCCACTGTAGAAAATATCTTCAGGATGTTCAGATTCCTTCAAGACTTGTTTTACAGTGAGTTCATCTTCATCCCAGACAGGGAGGGTCAGGTGAGGTGAATTTGATACAGTATGCAGTTTTTGGAATTTTCTCTGTGATGGATTCTTAAAGAGAACTCTGAATTTTGGACTAGGACTTTGAGGATGCTTGTTCCTTGCTAAAAAACTATGGAGCTGTCCAGATCATCAACCAAGATATCACAGTGACCAAGAATGGAGAGGCCACCATATCCTTCCTCAGAGCTATTCTGGAGCCATTCATTGATGCATATCAGGTGAAACGCCAGGAAACTGCAAGCTGTTTACATGACTGTTGTTCTTGTTGTTCTCATTTTCAAGGAGTGTCTTTGGGATAGAATTCCCTAGTCATGCAGTCATCAACTCTGGGTCTGGCAAGTGATATTTATTATATATAATGTTATATAATGTATATATACACACACACACACACACACACACACATACACCTTTTACACTTTTTTTATCCTGTACACCAAAAAGCCACTGTAATAGCTTATGAAAATATATCACTTTTTTTACATACAGCAGACTTCTTCTTATTCTTGTGCCAGATAATCAAAATATTTCTTAAAGTTGGAAGTGCATAAGAGCACACATCTTTTTCCAATAGGATAATTATTTGATTCACTGAATGGAGTTGTTTTTTTAGGATGAATGAACCCCGCTATGTGATAGACTGGAGCACTGCTATGTTTGTCTCTATTACGAGGATGAGTTGAATGTGTTGAGTGTGCACTTCATTGTTTTCTTTACTGCTCAAGGTGGCTTTCAGACACCTCTGTGGAGACACTGCTAATAGCTTTACAGAAAAGCAGTTCCTGTCCAGCATCCGCAGTTCTGCCCTGAGTCTTCTTCTGTCAGGTATGGTCACATTTTACCGCCTCCACTTACTGCAAATGAGTAAAGGTGTTACATTAAACCATGAAATTTTGATGTCCTGATTGCACTTTTCCTACAGGGGAGCTCAAATCCTATGATGTCTTTTCATCAGACACACAAAAAAATGTTCTGGCCTCTTTAATAAGGTTAGGTGCCATGACAAGATCCAAAAGGTAAGTCATGATGAGGGAAGACATCATTTCTCCTACACAGGAACACTGGGCTTAAGAGGATTAACGGAGACAGCGTGCTATTTACCACTCATTGGCATTTGTTTTCTGCCCTTCCAGAGCAGAGCAGTCTTATTTCAGCACAAACAAAGCCGCCATCGAGGGAGTTGCAGATGTACTTGGTAAAACATTATTGCACTCCCTTAAATACCCTGAAGTCAACCAAGTAATTGCTGTATGACACTCATCATGAACCATTAAATGAAATTGATTTTTTCAGTAAATTTCAGTAGCACTAATGAAGTTCTTGCTGTTCATTGTTGTTCTTGATTCCTCCTCAGCTGGGAAGATACCACCTGGAACAGCTTTGTACAGCAGACTTTAATCTGAAATGATGTAAAAGCGACAGAAACTACCTCTTGGGGCGTTCCATCTGCCTCATAGGCATTTTTCTTTTGCCTTTGAGTGTGTTATGTACTGTGAAGACTGCTGATGAGCCTCCGTGTGTGTGAATGTTCAACACTGAGAACAGCAGGACCTGACACTAACACTTGAGCTTTGTCTGCACACACACACAGAAACGCACACATGCGTGAACATAGGTGGCTATTCCATGTGAGCTACTGCTCATTCCTCTCCACCCCCTTTCAGCAAAGTCCAGTAGTGTTGCTTTTATACCGTAAGTTGGATCAGTTGTATTATTTACAGGACATATACACATACCTTCTTTTCCTATAGTAGCTGTCAGTGTGCTAAATAACTGGACTTACTGAAGTGTATCAGGCAGTGTTTTAAAAACACAGTTCAGCTGATTAGTGCAATATAGACAAGGCATTGTTAAAACCTCATTTAATTTACTAATTGTTTACTATTTTCTCTACAATATTTACTAATATATTAACTAGTAAAATATTTCAGCTTCAGTGTTCAGTCCAGTCCAGTCTTTCTCAAGACTGATTTTTAGAGTTGCATTGTTTTCATTTGATCAGAATTAAATGACAAAATGTAATAGTTCACAATGTTAGACATGAATGATAGTGCTTAATATCTAGAAAAGATATCAATGTATCTATATAAGATACACACACACACACTTTCTGAACCGCTTGTCCCATACGGGGTCGCGGGGAACCAGAGCCTACCCGGCAACACAGGGCGTAAGGCCGGAGGAGAAGGGGACACACCCAGGACGGGACGCCAGTCCATGGCAAGGCACCCCAAGTGGAACTCGAACCCCAGACCCACCAGAGAGCAGGACCCGGTCCAACCCACTGTGCCACCGTGCCCCCTATATAAGATACATTGATTTGTATTATTATACTCTATATTCTATAAGGGTGGTACACTGGCCCAGCTAGTAGTGCTGGTATTTTATAGCTTCTAAGCTGCAGGTTTCCAGCCGACTTAAGTCTACACGCTGCTTGTGTGTTCTCTACATGCGTTGAGTTTCCTCTGGCTGCTCAGTTTCTTCCCACACTCCTAAGACGTGTGTTGCCCTCTAACGGACTGACTTCTCTTGCCCAGCCTAACAAACACTTTGTGCTTCTGAAACATGATCCTACATGACAGCAAGCAGTTATTGATCATGAAAGAATGTTTTAAGGCACCTTTTATCCAGTCTAATGAAATATAATGTGAAGAAATGAGGAACTGGTTCAAGAGAGTTTAGCAAGCTCTGCGTTTTAAAATCTCCCAAGTTTTGTGTCAGAAGGCACAATTTTATTATGCGAAACAAGTAAGAAATCAGTTATAGCTGCAATCTGTTTCACAGAAAGCGTATCACAATTTATAAAAAATAAATATCAAGTTCATTTGTGAACCAGTGATGTCATGAGCCCCGTAATAAAAATAAAATAAGTTTGATGTTCACTGTTGTACAGTACTGTAATGTACTCTGAGTAATTTAGCACGTGTCCTCCTTCATAGAGTAAAGTATGTACTGTAATAACAATCTAATAATAGCGCCTTATAGCAGCAGCCCAGGGCCCTTCGCTGCCCTTTCACCTTAAGTGCGTGAAGGCGGCGAGTGAGAGGTGTGCGAACTGCGCAGGCGCACAGGGCTCCGTCGAGGGGGTGAAGGACACACGAGCTGTGCTGCACTGGGACAATCCGCAGGGGTCGAGAAGGGACGCCGCACGTACAACAGCCCAACGCTGTTAAGACCCCCCCCGGTGTTCCTCGGTGTCTCCAAGGCCGGTCCAACAGTCGCACGTGCTACTGCAATATTGTTCCGTTTCGACATGCAACGAACCGATCATGAAGCCGTGATGAAAGAGGACTGGACTCACTCTTCACTACGAAAGACATACGAGTTCATGCAAAATCTTAAAGTTGATCATTCGCAGACCTTTGGTTCATATGGCGAAAAGAAACAAACTCACGCGTCTGCACCACCATCATCTGTCTCTTTCTGCTAATGTAATGCACACATTGTATTTTCTATGAGATGTACAAACAAAGTGTCTGATAATGTAAACTTCCGTCTACGTAACATCGAGGTACAGGTGAGGTGAGTGCAAGGCTCGGGTACACGTTTACTCGCTGTACCATGGTGAAGGACGCGGTAACGATCCGGTGTTGTCGGGGAAACTGCATTCAACAGCCTCTGGGTGTTTGGTACATTATTAACCCCCCCCAAAAAAACATGTTTTTACGAGACGAGACGTCACGCACAGACGCCGGGTTTCCAGAGTTTCTGTGAGCGGCGCCGTTGCCATAGCGACGCGTGCTGAGGAAACGTCACGTGAGCGGACCGCCTGCCTGCCGTCCCGTGATAAGAACTCATATAAAGACCCGTAGCGACCGCCTTGGGCATCAGGCCAGTCCAATAGTCGGTGCCATTTTTGGATTCACTTCTGTTACATCCCATCCGTTAGGCACCAGCTGATGGATGACGTCAGCTAGATGCACGCAGAGTGCCGTGACGTCAGATCCAAAGGACTAACAAGTCAGCAGAGACAAGTGCACTCCCTGGAATGGTCAGTAAAATGCATGCAGGAGGTCAGGTAATAAGGGTGCCAGAAATCTTAGCAAGAATGTTTTTTGCTGTGTGACACATGCATGTTTAGAGTTTACGGGACGTGATCACAGGACAATGTTAAGGACTGAGATGCTTTTCGGTGTGACATAAGAAGCAAATACAAGGCACGAGGATACCCAATACATCTTGCAAGGGTCGTTTATGCCAAGATCTGGCCTTTTCTATGAATAAAAATGAGTGTGAGCTTCAAGAATACCACTTATGATGGATGTTCTATTTGGGAAAAGTAAATCCAGCATTAAAATGCACACAACAGCCTCTGGGTGTTTGGTGCATAAGGTGTATGAAGATGCTGTTGTTTGATGGTTGAACTCCACCAGTCTGTGTTTATGTCTTCTGATAAGTGAGGAGTGTGTTTCTCAACGTGACCAAGTAAAGCCTGACACCTGTACTGCAGGCCCAGTCCGCTGTGCCCGAGAGCAGGAAACCGGATCGCCTCCGGAAGCGGACGCCTGGTCCATCCGTCTGTACGGGCGAAAGCGGAACTGCCTTCGATTGCCTGCCGCATACGTCTCTTAAACAAATCCAGGTACCATCACACACACTGGGAGCTTCACTCACCAGTGATATCTCACACACCAAACTTCATGAACGTTGTCCTTGTCTTGCTTACACCCAGACACTGATATATTATCAATGTTTTAGATATTGAGGTCAGCATTCCGGGGTGTGTGGTAGCGCGGCAGGTTTGACCGTTGTCCCTTTAGGGTGGGTCTGGGGTTCGAGCCCTCCTTGGGGTGCCTTGCAATGGACTGGCGTCCCGTCCTGGGTGTGTCCCCTTCCTCTCCAGCCCTGCGCCCTGTGTTGCCGGGTTAGGCTCCGGTTCGCCCCGACCCCGCTTGGGACAAGTGATTGTAGACATGGGTTGGTGGTTAGTCAGTGTTCCACTTGTATTATACATTATTATTTTTTCATTCCCTCCCAAATACCATGGCTTTGTGGACAAGAGAAACAACACAAGAAGCACTGTATGTTACAACAATGCCAAAGAGCAGTGAAGGTACTATAAAACACACTTTAACACCATGAAGTCAGGAGTTACACAGAAGCATAGCAGGTAGAGCCGGTGCATCGGCTGTAGGTTTGGCTGAAGTCTTGAAACAGGTTCCGTTTCTATGTTCTACATGTGTTTTCATGGGTTCCCTCCGGTTGCTCCGGTTTGAAATGATGACATCACATGTGACGTGTTTCACGTGAATTGGTGACTCTAAATTACCCTTTGTCTGTGTGTGTGTGAGAGATTCCCTGCAATGGACTGATGTGCCATTCATGGTGTGCTCTGCCTCACACTCTGTGGTTCTGGGACAGGCTCCTAACCACCTTGACCCTGCCCTGCCCTGGACAAGCAGTTAACGATGGATGGATTTGATGCTGAACTTTTCTCCTTTTCTCCTAAAATCTATTCAGGAAAATATAGAAATTGAGGCTGATGAGGCGAAACTGATTGTCCAACCTCTGTTGGACACAGAGAACACATTTGTTAAGGTAGGAACGATTTTAGCCGGGCTTGTGATGCCAAATAAAAGACTTTTGACGAAGTCGTGTTTGGAAAACGCACAAAATGATGCTGCTGTCAGTGGTCGATCCACTCTACATAGCAACATGTTTGTTGACGATTGTCAGTCAGATATTTGTATGACATTTTGTCTGTATGGGTGAAAAGAGGTGCCATGACTGGACTCAAGATGCGCAGGTTGAGTGACACGGCGAATATTATACGAACAGGATCTAGATGACTTCTTGCAGCGCTGGGAGGCACTGGAGCTCAGGAGGAAAGAGCTTCTGCACAGGCGCTGGACGCAGAACGTGTGGAACCCCATCCAGAAGAGGATCGAGCAGCACGTGTTGCGCAGGATCTCCGAGAGCCCCGACAAGATGAGGGCTATGCTGGAGCGCTACCTCAAGTACTGCGACACCAAGGTGTGTCCACATGACATCTCGCCACGTGAAATGACACGTACGATCTCCTGTCATACACACACAGAAAAAAATTTTTGCTCTCCACGAGCAAAGCAACTGTAAAATTTACTCAGTATATTTTTTTTTTTTTTTTTTTACCCCAGGGTTTTGTGTTTTTGGATAATTATGATCCACTTGAATATAATCCCTTTGAACGGCACATCAACAGACAGTGTTATTCCAAGGTACAGGATCTTTTTTTTTTTTTTTAACAGGCTTACTTTGGAGTACAGTATTTTTCATAAAACTCCTGTAACAATGAACAGTGTGCTTCCGGTGCCGATTGGCCAGGCGTGCAGAGCACAGTAACACTTGGGTTCTGGCTGGTGGCGGTTTCATTTATCCAGGTGTTCAGTCCAGAGCCGACGGACCCCCTGCTCCTGCGGTCGCAAGGCACGGTTAAGGAACAGAGCGGCTTTCTGCGCAGCCAAACAGGTGACTTATTCGGTATTTATTTTGCAACATTAGTCATAGTTTCTTGCACCGCTTACGGAATAGTTATGCAGAACTGGAAAAATAAAGGTGAGAAAATGAGCTAATTTTATGTGTTGTACTATGAACACTTTTAGGGTGCTAATAAATTATAATTATTGTGATGTTCTGTTTCTAACAGTTACAGTCAGTTCCATGCATTTTTTTTTCATGCATTCCTCCAGGCTTTAGTGGTGTAAGACTAAATTTGTCAAATTAGCAATTATTTTAATTTTAAAAAATTAAATTAGAACCAGTAATAGTCTGTGTGAAAATATACGTGCTTCATTTTTGCATTTCAGGACATGTTTACAACCGCAAGGAATCAGAGGATCCTCATATGCTTCATGTGTCCCAATCAGCCAAGGCAGACAAGTTGTTCTCCAGCTGCTGATGGGACATAGAGGTTCTGGAATCCGAATGGA
The DNA here is from genome assembly GCF_900964775.1 of Scleropages formosus. NCBI lineage: Eukaryota > Metazoa > Chordata > Actinopteri > Osteoglossiformes > Osteoglossidae > Scleropages > Scleropages formosus. Next base: position 33,422,727 of record NC_041806.1, read on the forward strand.
CTCTGCAGCCATGCGACACGATGAAACCCTGTGATCTGTACACTCTGAGTGAAAACAGTGCTCTTCAAAAGCACTGGGACAAGGGTTCAAATTGGCCCATTATAGCTGCATACTCAGGAAATTTGATTTTCATTTAAAAAAAATGAAGATGATGCAAAAACAAAGACTATGCACTTTTTTTTACCAAGAGTTAGTTTTGTGCATAATTGTTTTAACATTATGCAGCAACAGAACTTTATTTTTGGTGAAACCCTCATTTTAGATTAAGAAAAATATCGGGACCAAAGTTTAGAAGCGTTTTTTTGCCCGTGTGTTTTGTGTTGTATATGTTTCACCCATATTGTGAAGAGCTCTTGAGCTTGCATGGTGGTCAGGGCTCTGACTTACCGCTTCTCCTTCACCGCTATCCACCTTAAAACTGAGAGGAACTAATCACAGCCCTTCCGATTCATGAAAAAACAAACATTTCTAACAGGTTGAAAAGTGGTTAAGGTCATGGGTTCATAATGAAGTTGCCACCTTATACCCTCCTCCCCCTGCTACTGTAATGCCTTGAGAAAAGTGCTCTGAATTGATGCTGAAAAAAATTGTCAGTCAGCAAAGCAACAAACTAATTTAAAAAATGACTACATTTGGTCCTTGTGTTGTTTCTATTACAAAATTTGATAGCTTTTGATGTATTGTATTTTCTTCACTTGTCTGTTTTCAAAAAATTATCAGGTGAACATCACCTGCATTTCTGTGTGTGTGTTGGCACCCAAACAGTGTAGGAATGTAGAACTGGATTCCAGAATGCTGGCGATTAATAAATAGATGAAAAATACTGCACGTTTATGGGATATATCGGTCATCATTAAATAGGAATTCACACAATGCAGTTTCCTCATTTTAAATTAATTATAAGGTAGCTCAATTTATATATTAAAAAAAACATTTTTAGAACCTATTTTTATTATAGCTATGTCCAAGACCTTTACAGAACACACACACACATTTTCAGAACCGCTTGTCCCATACAGGGTCGCGGGGAACCGGAGCCTACCCGGCAACACAGGGCGTAAGGCTGGAGGGGGAGGGGACACACCCAGGACGGGACGCCAGTCCGTCGCAAGGCACCCCAAGTGTGACTCGAACCCCAGACCCACTGGAGAGCAGGACTGTGGTCCAACCCACTGCGCTACCGCACCCCCCTTTACAGAACATTTCTAGCAAATAAATGGAAGTATGTCTATTATGTTTTTATGGATTGTATAGATAACAAGCAGACAGTGCCTAGGTTGGCTGAACTTTATCCATCCATCCATCCATCTTCCTCAGCTTATCCGGGACCGGGTCGCGGGGGCAGTAGTCTAAGCAGAGCCTCCCAGACTTCCCTCTCCTCACAAACCTCCTCCAGCTCCTCTGGGGGAACCCCAAGGCGTTCCCAGGCCAGCCGGGAGACGTAGTCTCTCCAACGTGTCCTGGGTCTGCCCCGAGGACTCCTCCCAGGTGGGACATGCCCGGAACACCTCCCAGGGAGGCGTCCAGGAGGCATCCGGAACAGATGCCCGAGCCACCTCAACTGGCTCCTCTCGATGCGGAGGAGCAGCGGCTCTACTCCGAGCTCCTCCCGGGTGACTGAGCTCCTCACCCTATCCCTAAGGGTGCACCCAGCCGCCCTGCGGAGGAAACTCATTTCTGCCGCTTGTATCCGCGATCTCATTCTTTCGGTCATGATCCAGAGTTCATGACCATAGGTGAGGGTAGGAACGTAGATCGACCGGTAAATTGAGAGCTTCGCCTTACGACTCAGCTCCTTCTTCACCACAACAGACCGGTACAATGACCGCATTACTGCGGACACCGCACCGATCCGTCTGTCAACCTGCCGCTCCATTTTTCCCTCACTCGTGAACAAGACCCCGAGATACTTAAACTCCTCCACTTGAGGGAGGAGCTCCCCCCTAACCCGGAGGGGGCAATCCACCTTTTTCCGACTGAGGACCATGGTCTCGGATTTGGAGGTGCTGATTCTCATCCCCGCCGCTTCGCACTCGGCTGCAAACCTCTCCAGTGCACGCTGTAAGTCTCGATTCGATGAAGCCAACAGGACCACATCGTCCGCAAAAAGCAGAGACAAGATCCTGCGGCCACCAAAACAGACACCCTCCGTTCCCTGGCTGCGCCTAGAAATTCTGTCCATAAAGATAATGAACAGAATCGGTGACAAAGGGCAGCCCTGGCAGAGTCCAACATGCACCGGGAACAGGTCTGACGTGCCGGCAATGCGAACCAAGCTCCTGCTCCGGTCATACAGGGAACGAACAGCCCGTAGCAACGAGCCCTGAACCCCATAACCCCGAAGTACCCCCCACAGGATGCCACGAGGGACACGGTCGAATGCCTTCTCCAGGTCCACAAAACACAGATGGACTGGTTGGGCAAACTCCCGTGAACCCTCCAACACCCTAGTGAGGGTGTAGAGCTGGTCCAGTGTTCCACGGCCAGGGCGAAAACCGCATTGCTCCTCCTGGATCCGAGGTTTGACTATCGGTCGGACTCTCCTCTCCAGTACACCGGCAAAGACTTTCCCAGGGAGGCTAAGGAGTGTGATCCCCCTATAGTTGGAACACAATCTCCGGTCCCACTTCTTAAAAAGAGGGACCACCACCCCGGTCTGCCAGTCCAGAGGCACCATCCCCGAACTCCACGCGATGCTGCAGAGGCGTGTCAGCCAAGACAGCCCCACAACATCCAGAGACTTGAGAAACTCGGGGCGGATCTCATCCACCCCCGGAGCCTTGCCACCGAGGAGTTTTTTGACTACCTCAGCAACTTCAGCCAGGGTAATGGACGAGTCCCCCTCCGAGTCCCCGGCCTCAGCTTCCTCTACGGAAGGTGTGTCGGAGGGATTGAGGAGATCCTCAAAGTGCTCCTTCCACCGCCCGAGGACATCCTCAGTTGAGGTCAGCAGCGCACCACTTCCACTGTAAACAGTGTTGGCGGAACACTGCTTCCCCCCTCTGAGTAGCCGGACGGTTTGCCAGAATCTCTTCGAGGCCGACCGAAAGTCTTCCTCCATGGCCTCACCGAACTCCTCCCAGGCCCGAGTTTTTGCCGCGGCGACTGCCAGAGCCGCGCTCCGTTTGGCCCGTCGGTACCTGTCAGCTGCTTCAGGAGTCCCATGAGCCAGCCAGGCCCGATAGAACTCCTTCTTCAGCTTGACGGCATCCCTTACCTCCGGTGTCCACCACCGTGTTCGGGGATTGCCGCCATGACAGGCGCCGGAGACTTTATGGCCGCAGCTCCGAACCGCCGCTCCGACAACGGAGGTGTGGAACATAGTCCATTCGGACTCAATGTCCCCCACCTCCCTCGGGACCTGATTGAAGCTCTGTCGGAGGTGGGAGTTGAAGACCTCTCTGACAGGGGCCTCCGCCAAACGTTCCCAACAGACCCTCACTATGCATTTGGGCCTGCCAGGTCTGTCCAGCTTTTTCCCCCGCCATCGAATCCAACTCACCACCAGGTGGTGATCAGTTGACAGCTCAGCCCCTCTCTTCACCCGAGTGTCCAAGACATATGGCCAAAGATCAGAAGAAACGACTACAAAGTCGATCATCGACCTCCGACCTAGGGTGTCCTGGTGCCAAGTGCACTGATGGACACCCTTATGCATGAACATAGTGTTCGTTATGGACAAACCGCGACTAGCACAGAAATCCAATAACAACTCACCGCTCGGGTTCAGATCAGGGAGGCCGTTCCTCCCAATCACGTTCCAGGTGTCACTGTCGCTGCCCACGTGGGCGTTAAAGTCCCCCAGTAGAACGACAGTCCCCAGCGGGAGCGCTTTCCAGCACGCCCCCCAAGGACTCTAAAAAGGCCAGGTACTCTACACTGCCACTAGGCGCATAAGCACAAACGACAGTGAGAGACCGTTCCCTGACCCGAAGGCGTAGGGAGACGACCCTCTCATTCACCGGGGTAGACTCCAACACATGGCAGCTGAACTGGGGGGCTATTAATAAGCCCATACCTGCCCGCCGCCTCTCACCCTGGGCAACGCCAGAATAGTGGAGAGTCCACCCTTGGTCGAGAAGAGTGGTTCCAGAACCCAAGCTGTGAATGGAAGTGAGCCTGACTATATCTAAACGGTATCTCTCAACCTCCTGCACTAGCTCAGGCTCCTTCCCCGCCAGTGAGGTGACGTTCCAAGTCCCAAAAGCCAGAGTTAGCGTCCGAGGTTAGGGTCGACCGGGCACTCGGCCCCGACCATCGCCCAAATCACAATGCACCGGCCCCTTGTGTCCTCTCCGGCAGGTGGTGAGCCCAGCGAAGTTTAGCTGAAGTTTATAAAAAAAATACAAGTCCTGTAATGGAATGGTGTCCTATTCATTGTGTGCCCTGTCTAACGTCCAGTGTTTCTAAGATTGGCTTTTGCACACAATAAGCCGGCATAAGAGGAAAATTTAATAAGTTATTGTGGAATTGTAGATTTTTAACTTATGACATATATGCACATAGAGGGACATCTGTATTATCAAGCTTTTGACTGAGACAGTGGTTGGATTTAAAAACTGAGCTACAGAATGACTTATGGTCCCAACTGTGTTTGCAAGCTGAGGACCCTGAGTAAACTTTTTAATGCTCATATGGGTTATGAATAATTAAGTAACCTCTTGAAGTAGATGAACAAGTAGCAAAGGAAGAACAGAACAAATACATTTTAGACGACTTTTATTCATGTCATACAACTGAATGCTTCTGCAAATCCAACCTGGAAGCTTTGCCTCAAGTTTTATCCCAGTCTGGCAAGCAGTAGTTTCAACACGTGGTTAAAGGGCCATTGTTTGTCGCAATTGCGTTTCCACACTAGTGACTAATTTAGACCACTATACACATGGATTTTCCACTTGGTTTTGGAACCCTCAACACAAGATGTTAACTTGTAGCAGTATTTACTGTTCAGAATTTAAACGTAACAGGTTGGCAAAAATGCAGCACATACGGGGAGGTATTCAAGGTTGTTCGATGATGACAAACTTGTTTCACTTCTGAAGTTGATAACCAGTATGCAGAATGTTTAGGAGAAACACAACTAGGTATTAGCCTACCAATGTTAATATATAAAACACAATTACAGTGATGTTACATTCTAATGCCAAGGTGTTATGTCTAAAGCTTCCAGTGTCATTTTTATGGTAGAACATGGTAAAAATGGAAATGACTTTTAGTAAGTCATTACTTGGTAAGGTGTACTGGTACCACATGGCAGACCTGTTCAAGTACATGTCTTACAGTATATGCTCTGAGGATCTCCATTTATGAATTAGAAAAACACACAGGGTGGAACAGTTATAAATCGTTAAGATGCTTTGATGTGGACTGCGACTTAATACCACATACTAACTCAGGTACGGCAATTATTTCACAACAGAGAGAGGACACAGTTTTAAATAAGCCTTCATGTAATTAGTATGTCACTGAATTTTACTGTTTTTAGTGTAATAATAGCTGGTATGTTTAGGAATTTGAAGCTATTAAAAAAAGGCAGTTGTCCGCAGTGTACAGTTTGACTATTTCACCTTTGGCTTCATGTAAACAGTGTTAGGAGAAGCTTTTAAAAAATAAAAAAGGGTGGGGCTGATTTAAATTTAAAAACGATATATTTCAAGTGACATCTCAAATTTGTCCACTGAATTTACTTTTAAGTTGGTTCTGTAAATGAGTATTTAGTTATATGGGAGTACAGTGCAGTTAAATCACAGGAGCATAAAATGATTTCAGTACAGCTTTTTTTTTTTTTTTTAATACATATAGCCCTGGGAGAAACATAATCCTGAGATATTCCCATATCCTGTGGTAAACAGTAGCTGCGGTTCAAAACGTCTTCCTACATTTTCCACTTCACCTATAATTCACATTCCAGCATCCACATTTGTATATTTATATATGTGTACAGACCAAAAAGTCAAATAATTACAGTTCCAAAACATATACCCTTCATTGATGGCCTCAGTTCAAAACACGGTTGGCAATGTCCCAGGAGTGAAGAAGAAACAGCTGGGGTACGGTACATAGCACGTTGATCGTGCGCACTGTCGGCCAGCGACCTGCTTCACAGCTGCACAGGGGTGTCGGGGCAGGCCAGCGCATCTGCATGAGGGCCTTTCAGGAGGCCCAGATGTTGCCCTCCTTCCCTAATGTGCAGACCACAGCTGGGCAGGGGTATGTGTGCTATAACAATGTGTGCTAAGCAGGCTTCTCTCACTTGTGGGTCTTGTGGTCAAAGAGCTGCAGGTCCAGCCGCACCCACACCTCCCCCGTCGGCACCTCGTGAAGCAGGAGGCGTCGGTTCGCTGGTCCCTTGTTCTCCAGCTCCTTCTTGATGGTTGCCACAGGAACTTCAGTGCGACCCAGGAAGTCTTCAGAGGACAGACATCACAGAAAACTTCAATTATGTCATTTCAGGACACAGGTCATTTCAAGTCTTTAAACCTAATGTCAAAACTCTCAGTGCTTCAGATGATTTGTGTTTCCATTATGTACCAATGGACCGGTTTGTATGATACTAACAGCGCAAATAAATATTGTATATGAAAAAACTTTCGAAAGCGTTTCGGCATTAAAAATGGAAACATCACAATGCCAAGGTTTTACTTTTTGGACTGACCATCAGGAGAGAACTGGTCCCTCTCAAAGACGGTGATACACAGAACATCCTGGTACAGGTCCTTGATGAAGAACTGGCAGTTGAAATTCCACTTGGGGTTGATGGTGTCATTTATTGTGCGGGAGGTATAGCACTGCGCTCCCATGGTCACCTCGCAGTACGGGTTGCTCTTTCCTAGAGGCGGGGAGAGTGGGTCTATCAGTGGACAGAAAAAACTGGTAGTGTACTGGTTAGAGCTGCTGCTTTTGGACACAAAAAACCCCATCTCCAGCTGTACTACCTTTGAGCAAGATACTTACCATAAACTACTTCAGTAAAATTACCCAGCTGTACAAATGGGTAAATAACTGTAGTTTGAATTGAAGTAGCATAACATTGTAAGTCACTTTGGAGAGGATCGTAAGTTAAATGAATAAATGTAAAAAAAGAATGCAAGTGGGCAGCACAACTAAGGCTCTGTGGACAGGATGGTGCTGAAGCCACAGTATGAGACACAAAAACCTTTCAGTGTTTACCATTGGGTTTGCAAGGCTTCAGCTCAGTAGCCTCCAAAATAGTGACCAGCAGGCGACCGATCCCACTGGCCTTAATGGAGCGTGCTGGAGTCATGGGAAATGCAAAAGTGTGGAAAAGAGAAACAATGTGTGATTAACTACAAGTAAGAGGGGGGAGAAAAACATGAACTTGTACATTTAGGCACGTCGGAGGTCATAATAATGAAGTCATACTGGATAAAAAAATTTGAGGCTCACGTACGGAAGGGGATGAATGCAGAGGACAGTGTGACCCTTTTAAAGTTCTGTAACTCAATGCGAAATAGGGTACTGGATATACAGAGACAACTAAATTAATAAATCAGGTGGTGGTGGTCGTTGGAGCTGGACCTAGTGCACAGCCGCTAATATAAAAGCGCACGGAATGTAACAACTTATCCTGTGTATGTTACATGAGGTGTCACAACAAAGTTGAATAATTAGAACTTAATGTGCTATGTAATAAAAATGTAAAATTATAAAAGACAAATCACAGCCAAAAAAAAAAAAAAAAACCATATGAGCTGTGATTGTGAACACTGAGTTAAAGTGTAGAAGCATATTTTTAAGATGCTTTACCTTGGTAAGCCTTTTCTCGCTTTTTCTTCTCAGTCTCTATAAAGTGCTCTGATGCAGCTTTGATCTTCTGGGCCCAAGCCGTCCTGATTGATAATGCACAACAGGGAATGTACAATTCCACATTAGTGTAGAAGGGACACGTAACAGGGAAAATCTGAACGACAGATGATGTTTCTGCCTTCAGTCCTCCGATTTAGCCACAAGCAGGCCACCAACCCCAAACCTTGTGCCTTTGTACCTCTCATTGATGTTCTCCGTTCTGAGAGTGTAAACACGGTCGATGTGGGATATGTGGAAAACTGGCTCATCGCTAGAGGGGTCAGAGGGCATCTTCACCAGAACTTCATTCAGAAATATCGGCTTGAACAGAGAAATGACCACATGAGACTTGAACCACACCAAAGCAGACAGCCGTGACGAGATGCAACAATAAAGGCAGGAAGTCCCCCAAAAGCCCAAATTATATTTGGACAATACTGTAATAAATAAAACGCCTAACTGCTTCTAGATATGTAGACGTTTAAAAAACGTACAGAAGATCATCTGAACATGAGCTATGTCTGTGCAAAATATTAACCTCAGTACTGTCATATGAAACCGAGCTGGAGGCTCACGTTTTTGTATATCTTGAACTGCATGTTGGTCTTGGGGCTGAAGAGCTTGTCTGTCCCAGAGGAGGTGAACTGCTTAACAACGTAGGTTAGCAGCAGGAAGTCGTTGAAGAGGAAAGCATAGAGCTCCTTGTTGCTCTTGGTCTTGTAGACCTTCCCACTATGTAGCAGCTTGCGTGGACCCAGGCAGTTGGTCAAGGAATTGAAAATCAGGTTCTAGACAGACAATCGGGACACAAAGGTCGCTTGGTGAAAACAAGAGCTTCCTTGTTTGGCTTTAATTATCTTAGACAACTTGCTTTCAATACAGAATGTTTTTGTTCTGGGTATCAAAAAGACTGCAATTCTTAGCAGGTCAACATGGGATTCCTTTTAAATGAAAAATACATTTTAGCTTTTTTAATTTACTGCTGCTCTTGACAAACCGATGGAAACTTCTTAAACATGACTGCATACAAGTCCCTGTTCTTAGATTTGATGGACATAAGTTAACTATCAAAACAATGACTTTAGGAAATGCTACCTCATTATTCAGCACTCAAACATTCAATTCTGCTTCTCATCTGTCAGCTAGCTGTTAAATTCATGCAGTGTCACCCACCTCGGTGATGCCTTCACACTGCACATGCGACTGGATCCACTCCAGGCGATCTGAGTTTTCCTTCTCCCTGACCCCCTCGTTGACCTGCAGGCAGAGCTCCTCCGCTCCTTCTAGAGCCTCCCGCAGATGCCCATGATCCACATGTGACTCTGGGGTGCTCTCCAGGATCTGTGGGGAGAGATATTAATCAAACCAAGAACCTAACAACTGAAGGAATTAACCAAGAGCCATCCCTATCTTTGGAACTTAAGAAAAAACACGTTCCCTTTAACGGTGTAAAAAGTCACAACTGGAGGTAAACGTGGTGATGGTGCAACTGACATCACAGGCTCTGAGTGCTGTAAAATGGAGTCTGGCAGAGCCAACAACACTCACATTCTTGATATGGAGAGGATAACGGGTGATGCGCTGCATAGGCTTAAGCAGAAAACTGGACAACGGCATGCCTTTACAGCGGTAATCAGTGGCAATTTTCTGTGGAACAGACAGTATGGAGAGAACTCAAACAGGAAAAACAAACATGTAACCTCTCTGACAACTGGCTTTGGTCTGCTTTCTCATCAAGTTTTCACAGACCGTCATTTTTAATTTTATTATTCTTTACTGAGAACTTTCCCCTAGATAGTTTCACACTTTATGCCTGTTTGCATCAACTACGACACTCCATGTTGCCGATAGCTGAATCTAAACACATTATATTTAAGGTATTTTCTATAAAAATTCCCTTAAATATTCTCCGCTCTAATCCCAACCATACTGCTGCACTTCTCACCTTGAGAAAGTCCTTGAATTCAGGCTCCTGGTCGGTCTTCTGTTGCAGAAGGGCGGCGCCGTTGAGCTGGCAGCTGCAGAAGCGAATGTATGCCTGCATGTGGGAGAGCTCTGAGGCGAGGATGTCCCCGATCATCTGTACAGGCATCTTCTCCCCGCCCGTCTTCTTCCGCACCCGCAGGGCCCTGACATGCACGTACATGCCCAGTGAGCAGAAATCCACACACGCAAAGGGGGGGGGGGACCCTGCTGAGCTCCTAATAGCGGTTTTAGTCTCAGACTGCTACCACACTGCAGGCAAATGTCGTTTTATTTTAAACATACAGGTCAAACAGAGACAAAAGAAAGGGGGGGGGGAATCATGCACCATCTCGCAGTGCAATCAATTTAATCTAGTTAAAACGGACACTGACTCCTTGGATTACACCTGGTCAACACATCTTTTCAACAAAACAAACTTTTCCCAGTTTATTCAATTTAAATTGGAATTTCAATCTATTTTCCAAAACTTCTGTCTTTTACAGAGCAAAAACGACCCGCATTTTCCAGTCTAGCTCTTAGATGGCAGGCAAATGCACCCGAACAGAATAAGACTGGATTCATTCAGCTCAGCTCTATTTATGAGTGGTAAATTAGTGTTGGTGATCAATCACAGAATGAGGAACATCACATGTGTTTACAGGGCAAATCAGTCAACAATCACCACTAAATAAGTGTTTGTGGTTTTAATTCGTTTTAACTGTAACATATTTCAAAATTAGTGAAAAGAATAAAATGAATATTTACAACCTTTTATAAATTATACATATTACACACTTTTACAGAACATGTAAAAAACACATCTACATTAAGTTTTTGGATTGTGATTAGTGCTGAATGTTAATTTTACGATTAAATGTATGATGTACAGTTTGTATAAATTCATGATGTACAAATTTCCAGTCCCAGTTGTGTTCCACCGGTGATAAACTGGTGTCGGCTGTGCAGTTGCGTTAGTGACAGTGCAAGGTTACGTTGGAGTTCATATTTGTGGAGCAAGGCGGTGGTATTCTATCAGGTTTCATTACCCAGAATTCCATCTTTCAAAAAAAAAAAAAAAAAAAAAGGGAAAAAAAAATCTAGTTTTGTAGAAGGGAAACTCACTTGAGCAGTTTGGTGTTGCACATGATCAGGTCCTTCCAGTTGACAAAAATCATACCCATCTCCCCCTCTGTGAGGCGGCCAGATTCAGACATGGGCTTGTAGAAGACCTATCACCACAAAACCATGACGTACAGGAGAAAAACCTCCTTTAAAAAATAAAAGGGGGGGGGGGGGGGGGGAGAAACACTCCTACACACAGGACTAGCATGACCTAAAACATGATGTTTTGAATAAACAGTTACAACACTGGTAATATTTAACTTCAGCCTTTCATTCAAAAGGAAGTGGACTCCTGGAAAGAAAGCAAAAGGACACCACGACTACCGGATAACACAGCTACAGTGATAAGCACTCAAACTTACGTCCAGCACCAGCTGAAGGTCATTCATGTAGCGCTCTTCAGTCTCGATGAGCTCATGAATGTAGCCCTGGCGCTTCCTCTCTTGCGGACTCATGGAGTCCAGGCTTGTCAGGTCCGCACACCCTGCGGGGAACATGGCCATTGTCAGCAAAGCTGCAAAACTAACACGCATCACCTCAGGACTCCGCTCGTGTCTTCTCGGGAGAGGAGATGTACTGAGGGGTCTCAGGGAGGACACTGGGGTGACGCAGCCAAAACCACACGAGAAAAGCCACCATCCTCAAAGGAGCATCCCGAGGAAGACTTGGACACAGAGCAGCCCTACCTTGTGGTGAGACCCTATCTCCTCTGGGGCCTTGGAACCCACACGAGCTCGTTTCTGTGGAGTCATTCTCATTGCCATCCCAAAGCCTTAAAAACTGCAGTCTCTTTTCTCTCTGTGTGCCCATTGTCCTCCACAAAGTATTCCCACAAGCTCGGTTCCTCAAGTGCTTCTTCCTCTGTATTGACTTTAATAATATTTAGAAACCACGCGAAGTCCTATTGTCAAAACAGCAAAGTAGGCCGATTTACGGAGAAAAGCCCAGTCCCACGCTCAGCAGGCTGTGGAAGCTGCAGTGTTTGTCAGTCAGTCAGGTGTTTCGATCGTCAACACGGACAGTAGATGCTGAAACCATAATGTGAATAACCGTTATAACGACGACATTCCACTCGTCTGCCCAGAAGACCTGAGGATGTAATTCATGTCGCAGACATTTTTGCGCAGCTCTCAGCAACGAGATTTTAACTGCAGCCGCAAGGAAGTATCTATACTTCCGCAGAAGGAATTGAGCACTCATACATAGTGCTGCACACATGCTTTTTCGAGTGCTTGATGTAGGCTTTTTGAGGCCAACCTGGTCACCACCATATGGACATGCTGCTTCTCATACCATGGAACCAAGAGCAGCTGTATGGCTCTCACTGGCAGAGCTCTATTACTTGTCACCATAGCCACCGACCTGAGAGCTACGTTCTCCTCCTGACCACATCAACACCAGCCATTAATGTCTTTTCTGGTGGTATTAAGCAGAAAAGCAGTTCCTTAAAGAGACCATGTCCATCTGCTAGGCTCAGATTTGCAGTGTGCTTATACAACACACTAAGCCACAAAACATGTTTTTCTTTCAAACACTTTATTTTCCATGGCTCTATGTACATATTTATAATACAGGAGATACATTTCCAGAATAACCAAATCAGAAACATATCAGTAATTTAAATATTCAACTAAATGAATAACCACATGCTCTATTTTTCTATTTTCAACTAAAAAGTTTAGCAATTGCATAGAATCCTTCAGGAATTTATTCAAAACAATCTACATTTCCCAGGCAGCAAATTAAAGAGTGCATCCTTGCTCAAATATAACTGACAAACTATGCAAATCAGCTGGGAGAAAAAAGAAAAAAAGATTTTTACTTATGAAATATGACCCCAATACTGCAGATATTCAAGCAGTTTAAATATGTTCATTTCCAACTGTTAAAAATGCATAGCTGTTTGCTTTTTTCCTTTTCATTTCTTATACAAATTGTCCATAATACAGTGGTACTGTGCTGTAACCAATTTAAGCTGTGCACACTATAAAGATTCTGAATAATTACAGATCATTTACATAGGAACAACCTGAATAAATCCTTGGAGAATATGCAAAGAGACTTCCTTGAAGGTCAATTTTACAATTAATTTCAACAATCCTATAGAATGCATGTACAGGTTTTAGTGAATGTGTCTGAAAATTTAATACCAGCAAACCATGAAATATTAATTCTAAAATAGTTAAAATTCCAGTTTAGAAACCACTTGGCTCTTGCTATGATCCTCTGTAATTGCTTACAAAAGTAATGAAATGATATTCCTCAAGAGGCCCCAAAAAAAGAAGGGAAGGAGAAAAAAAAAATCTTCAAAGAAACAAATCCAAAATAAAGGTAAGTATACACTCGAATTTGTAACTGATTGTAGCTATTGCTTGGTTTTCACCGGTTTTAAATGCTAATTAATCAACACAGCGAAGAACTTGCCATTTCCCCTTCAGAATGAAAGCAGATCACTCAAGTGTGGAAACTGGACACTACTGATTCTATCTGTCCGAATACAACTACAAACATTCAGCTACACTGCGAAGCTGGCATGTCTTCCGTCACCGGTACAGCACATTTGATGACATGCATCAAAACTTACCATTCCATACTGCTTCGGAAGGCTGCATTAGTTCGAGGGGGGGAAGGAAAAAAAAAAAAAAAAAAAAAAAAAAAAAAAAAAAAGTTACGGGCAGCGTCTCCGCCCCAGACGAGGACCTGCGCTGGTGGCCAGCAGACTGACTTTCCTCACACAGTCAAATGTCTATGCTGGCATATGCAGCCTTCTCCCCCTCTGCACAGATCACTTTCGCCCCAACCTAAAGCTGAACTGCAGATATCAAAGCTGAAGATACATTTCTATAGTGATGTTTGTGACAAACTCCAAAAGTCACCAGGAAAAATGGTTACTGCCGAGAGTCCAAAGAAACAATAAAAGCAGAAACTTCAGTGCCACGTTAACTATGTGCCTCCAACTTAGATCATCCCCATATTCCTCGTTAAATTGTAATAAGGCTCTTCAGGAACATTACACCACTGGCCTGAGTCATCTGTATGTAACTGGAAACCCGACATCAGTTAGATGTTACCTACTGGCAACGAGTACAAAATTGATCACTTGCTGTTAATGGTGCCACTACTCAGCGCTTTTGAAAAACATTTATATTTATTCCAAAAGATCTTCAGAATGTAAAGCTTTTTAAAATAATTTTGAGGAAATCTGAAAACACACCAATCTACTTTTCAGAACATTTCTACAGACTTAAAAAGAGTAATATATGGTAATTATGGTAGTTCTAACTTCAGCATCATTTCACAATTTCAGCATCTAAAAAACAAGGCCAACCAAAATCAATAGTCTATTATGAGGAGTGCAGGGAAAAAAGTGCAGGAAAAGTAAGGCTGGTAAGATGTGAAATCCACAAAAAAAGTGACATATATAGTTATGAATACAAAGACAAACAACCAACTGATGAAGAACAAAGTGAACATCCCACTAGCAAGTAAGTGGCATTTGTTTCACTGGGATTTTTTTTGGACAGCAAATGTGGAAAAGATGAACATTTCTAAAATTTCATACAGTATTATATGCAAATGCATCACTAATTATGTAATCTAAGGATCCATATGGCATGTTTCTCTCTCACACTCATAAGCCCTCTTTGCTGAGCTATTCATAAAGTATTTGCAATAAACAGTAAAGCAGATCAGTCAGTCATCTGGAGTGATACTACCTTTAAAATGAATTTCATGCATTTCACCACTTACAGGACTAAGGGTTTCCTCAGGCTTTTCACCTTTTTTCAGTACTTTCTATTTTTGTTTTTATTTCAATAGTATGATAGATGGTGGTTTTACGCTATGATAAGAAGTCACAAGATTTGAGATGCTCGTGAGTAGGCACAGAAGCCAAATCATATAAATGGAGGAATTTTTTTTCAGTCTGGAATATACACACACCTAGTAAAAGAAAGAAAAATGACCAAAACAATGCAAGAGGGGGAAAAAACCAAAAACAGGAAAATGACAGGCCCTATTCAGTAAGGGGGTGGTTAGCAAAAGGCAGGGTCTCGGCCACAGTCTGAGCGGCATCTGGACGCCTAGTGGGACAGGGGGTCTCTGACAGGCTCTGAGAAGCAGAGGAGAAGGCAACGAGACGGTCCTACAGAGAAACAACACAGATAAAGGGGGAAAATGGAGGGAGGGAGAACAGGGAAAGAGATGGAGAGAAATGTGTGATAAGGATGGATGGAAGAAGAGAGATGTCAGATGTTAATCAGATGTTAAGCTTATTTTACTAATCTACAGCCATATAAGCAATATTGTGTCAGCCTTCAAACTGAGCAGAGATTCAACAATAACAAACACATGATGCCAAGTGCAATGAGTCAGTCATCAATATGAATGTTTTCATTTAAAGCATGTAAACTGACTTCCTTGAGGAAATTCAAAGCAGGCATTTAGACAGAGCTGCTGTTCGAATAATCTTCAAGTACTGATCTGTTTTACATGGATGTATTTCTGGGATTCCCCCAATCTTCTGCATAATTTATTTTAAAATTACAGGTGAACAACAGTCAACTCTGAAACATCTCTCAAGAGGAACTTTTGATTAATCTACATTATCTATGAAAAGTCATTGCCAACACTGTCATTTCATCATAATAATTTCTCTCGGTTATTGCAAATACAGTAAAGCCCAACTATATGCATTGACCCCACTCTTTAGGTACTTCAATCAGTAAAAAAGAAAAATACTGTGCTTTAAAAAAAAAAAAAAAAACAGAGCTTGACTTACACTGTTGGCTTGGGTCAGAATCTGTGGTGATTTGAACATAGTTGGTAGGGAACAGGCCAACAACGCCGTTCAATTCTCCTTTCCACCAATCAGCATCATCCTTGTTTAACACGTTGATCAGCTGACTCTTGGTAAAGCTCATCTCATCCTCATTGGCTGCCTTATAATCATACATTGTAATAACTTGGCAAACTGAGGTGGGCAAAGAAAGGCAAGAGAGAAAAAGGTATTATGTAGCAGTTCACCTGAGCTCACTGTGGATCTGATGTACCATGGTGTTGCACTTACTTGGAGCAGATGCTGGAGTGGACTTCCCACCGCTAGACCCTAACAGCTTGACGTGGGATGCAGGGAACCATCCCATCTGGCGTTTTTTACCTCTTGCCTGAAGAGAAAGGAATGAAGGCTTTAACCAGCAAGACTTGCACATTTACAGCCTTGCTGCTTTTCCCTTCACAAATAAGACATGATGGTGGCACAGTCATGCCTCAAAACTCCTAGGCTGTAGGTTTCCAGGGGGATTCAAATTTTTCTTAGTTTGTGCAGAATTTGCATGTTCTCCACTGTATTTGTCCAGAGTTCCTCCTGGTGTGCCAGGTTCTTCCCTCAGTCCAAAGATGTGTGGAACTCGTGACTAACTTTCCTTTTCTGCTTGCTTGTGTGAGAAAATAAGTGTGCGTGAATGTCCTGCAATAGACTGGTGGTCAGTCCAGGGTATACCCTGCCTCATGCCCTAAACTCCCGTGACAGTCTCCAGACCATCCTGACCCAAAACTGAAACAATAAATTAAACTGATGTTAAATTAAATAAAAACAGGTTCCAGGGTATTAGTTAATAACCGGAGCAGATGCTCATACTATAATATTCCTATATTCTAATTTTCTTTTGCACAAACACTGTATTCTATTCCTCTGCAAGTGATAATCACTTGCAGACTTCCAACATCTCCATCTCCAAATAGACCCCACTGACCTGCAGTTCTCCCTGCCACCAGCCTGTGGGGTTCTTGGCCTGGATGAGAATGACCTGTCCTGGGGCCAGACTCAGTTGTTCTGGACCGGTGGCCGTGTATGCAGTTACTACCTGGACAATTTCTGTTGACCACACAGATAAATTACTAGTAAGGATCGGGTTAAGGGAAGTAGTTTAGCTTTTTTAAAAAAGAGGAGGAAAAAAAAAAAAAAAAAAGTTTAACTAAATGCTATATGCCTTTCTGATATATTCTCTTCCCACACCCGTACCCTTTCAATTAATTGATTAACTGTTGTTCAGGAGTGTGTGGTGCGATTATGGTGAAACGTTCTTCCTTACCAGGTTTTTTGCTGCTAGCTGCTGATTTGCCAGTGCTGCTAGGGGCCTGTGTACAGACAGGTAACAAGGTTATAAAAAGTATGACTAGAACAAGTCAGCAACATTCCCATAAGTAATTTTAAACAGAAAGACAACTCTTTATGGTTGTTTTTCAAGAAAGCGGAAGTTAGGAAAATTCTGAATACCGATGCTAATCATTTGTAACATTTGCTATCCCACTTTCAAAATTGATACCTCTAAGTAGAAGGATTGTGTAACTAAGCAGGTGTGATAGTGTATTTCTGAATTTTGAAAACAGGTTATATTTACATCAGTCTCCTTTGCCTTCACATAGTTAGAGGGGAAGACTCCAGTCCTGTCCCCTATACAGCCCTTCCACCATCCCCCCTCTTTTTCTGTCACCATGATGATTTCACCCTCGCTGAAGGTAAGGTCTCCTGGCTCTGGGCTTTCATATGTGTACAAGGCCACAAACTCTGTTTGGACAAAATGCGTGCAAAGGTTACATACACTCAATGACAAAATTTATGTGAAGGAGAAAATGCTCTTTGATAAGAACATACAATCAAAAGACAAATCCATATTAACAATAACCATAAGCTTCAAGTCCATTCAAGGTTGGTGCTGATATGCAGATAAGGATTATGTTAATACCAGCATTTGCAGTAATAACAGGATTAGAGATAAGCCCAAGGATACCGGACAAAGGAAAACGTGAATATGCTGCAGATTTGGTATAGGTCAAACTGAAGTTTGGCAAGTCTACAGCAAAAACTAAATTCAAAAGCAAAAAATAGTAACAAAGAAAAAAAAAAAAATGCAAGAAAAAATAAAAGATGTTTGCACGCTTTCCTGATGCAAACACTAAACGTACTGTCAACACAGCAAGAATTTCAACCCAATGCATGAACTGAGATTGTTCCACAATGATGCATACCCTCTTGCTGAGTTGCGTTGGATTTGTCCAATCCCTCAGAGTAAAAGTTCCTGAAACAACAGAAGAAAATCAAGCATTATATTCGGCTCACAGCCACAAAAGGTGTGTACTTCATTTGCAAACTCTCAAAATTCTCATGACAATCGACTATGACAGTATTCAGCTAAAGGCTACAGCAACACCTCTTCTGAAGCTGCTTGGCAGCTGATTAGGTGGCTAGGATGAAATGGGAAGAAAATCTGTTCTGTGATTGTGAGAGCGCTCAGCAGTTACTCTGTATGGGTGTGGCTTCCAGGCAGCAGTGTGACATAGGACTTGGGGAACCAGCCCTGGACTCCATTCAGCTCCCCCAGCCACCAATTCTCTTGCTGCTCCAGCACAGTAATCACGTCATCCTTGGAGAAGTTTAGGTGATTGTCTGTCTTGGCTGTCCAGGAACACAGTGCCTGGGCCTGGAGGTTACCCACAACCTGAAAAAATATCAAATTAAGATGCAATTTCAGAGGTAGTAGGCAGTTTAGCGCAGTGTATGTAGCATTCTAACTCACCAGGGAAAAGACAACAGTGAGATGCTACTTAATTTGGAGAAAAACATCTGCTAAATAAATAAATGTAAATATGTCAAACATAATTGCTACCAAGAATAATTCCAGGCTTAAACATTCAGCCTACATTCACTGACTAAATGAAGGATACCTAAACATGCCCTTTCCCCCATCACTTCTTAAAATAAAAAAAAAAATAAATAAAAAAAAAAAAAAAAAAGCAGTGACCCAAATATAAACTCTAAAGGTAACAAAATATTGTATTACAATTTGATAGGCTGAATCTGCTGTGGCCCAACAATGTAATGATTAAATAAGACCATAAAAAAATCCATCGAAGACATCAAGGACAAAAACTGTTCATTGGTTGGCCTCCTTAGCTATCGACACTGGCCTTAATACTGTTATGATTTCATTCTCTCATAAGATGAAGTTTGCTCAGCTGCAGAAAAGTGGTGCTTAGGGGTAAGAACCACTACCATCCAAGTATGCCCACCTGTCCATACTCTGTGGAGGCTGAGCCTGGTGGATGGGTTGGAGTGAAGGCAGAATTCTGACCCGCTCCCCCCGGGATGCTCTGTCCTGCTGGTGAGCTGTTGACATCCGCCTGTGATTTGCTGCAGTGGGGTGGGGGGATGCGAAGACACATTCAGCACAAAACTTAGCACTCTGGGACAGAAACTGGCAGCAGTCTTTAAACGCCAGAACTGCAAAACTGTTAGTAAGAACAAGAACTCAGTGGCAATCTTACCCCATGGACACTGAGGTAGATGCTGCAGATGAAGGGATCAGAGCCTGTTTGACAAAGGCAGTAGCCTTCACTTTCGTTTGCTTCTCCACATAGCTCTCAGGGAACCAGCCCATTTTGCCTTGATAGCTGCCGTACAGCCATCCCGGCTCACTCTCAGTCTTCTCATCTACCTGCAGGAACACAAGTCAGCTGGGTCATTTCTGCCCCTTGAACACATTAATGACCTCGTCACAGTTTTTGTAAGAGTCATAGAGGATCACAGATCTGTGTGACATTACAAGTGAAATCTTCAAAACAGTCTCAGGTTAACCTGAACCCAGATGTCAGACACTAGGTGCCACATTTAACTTATTCCAGACCAATGGAGAAAGGGGATAGATGGTGTACCCCAAATCCATGGATGAGAAGAGGTATACAAGGTTTGTGTAAATTATGGATTATTTAAAACTCAAGATGGCAGAAGTAAACCTGGCATCCCTCAAACCACTGGGATAGAAATAATGGGACAACGTACCTAAAATTTAAGTTTGATAAGGGGGACCTCAAGGCCCACCCAAAAACCACTAGTCAAGAAGGCATACTCAGTATGTACCTCAATTGTATACCTGACACCAACGGTTGAAAACGCAGATCCGGTATACGTCAAAAGGGAGACTGGAGGCATACCTCGATTAAGCTCTCTGCCTCAAACGTCAGCTCATCTGCGTTTCTGGCTGTGAAAGGGTAGAGAGCTCTATAGGTGGTAAGGGCTGCAGACTTCCTATGTGCTGCAGTTACAGGCTTTAGACCCCCTGAGATGACAATTCACAGCTGTATTAGTGCACAGAAGAGGTGCTCATATCACCACTCAAAGTATACATTTCAGTCAATGACATTTCCTTGTGCAGCTAAAACCATGTTATAACTGCCAAGTACAGTGACTTATCACTATTCTGCTGCTAGTTGGAAACTGGTCATTTGTGCATTCCTTTGAAAAAACATACAGATATTGAGGCTTACATAAGTGTCAAATGATCGCTTTTATATGCTTGACAAATGCTTAAACACAAACTGCCAATTAAGGTGATAATTCGTACCTTTCCTTTCCTCTATGCCTCTAATTAGGGCTGAGAGCTTCTCATGAATATCTGTTTTGGCAGAATTTTGCGGCTGCTGCTGCAGCTGTTTTTGCTGCCAGGCCACCTCCTCTCTTTGTCTGGCTGCAGCTTCTTCCTCCTGTTGCTTTCGCCTCCTCTCCTCCTCCTGTCTTTTTCGTTCTTCCTCCTGTTTTTTACTCTCTTCCTCCTGTCTTTTTCTCTCTTCTGCATCCCTGATAGCAGCCACTTGAGCTCGTTGCCGCCTCCTTTCCTCTTCCTCTTTTTCACGCTTCCTTTCCAGTTCGCGGCGCTCCTCCTCCTTTTTTCTTCTCTGCTCCTCCTCTTGCCGCCTCTTCCGCTCCTCCTCCTGTCGCTGCCTTTCTTCCTCAAATTTCCTCTTCTCCTCTTCAAGCCTCTTCCTCTCTTCCTCAAGTTTTCTTCTTTCTTCTTCCACCCTCTTTCTCTCCTCCTCCTGCTTCCTTTTCTCTTCCTCCTTCCGCCTCCTCTCCTCTTGAGCTCTCTTGTGCTCTTCCTCCTGCCTCTTCCTCTCCTCCTCTGCTCTCTTGCGCTCCTCTCTCTGTCTCTCCTCTTCGAGCCTCCGTTCTTCTTGTCGCCTCCTTTCTTCTTCTCTCCTCAGGGCTTCCTCCCTCTTCTTACGTTCCCGCTCTTCAGCAGCCTTGCGTTCTCGCTCAGCTTGCTCTTGCGCTGCCCGAAGTCTTGCCTGAACTTCTCGCTCTTCCTCTTCCTTCAGCTTAGCTTCCCTCTCCTCCTGCAAACGGCGACGGCGCTCCTCCTCTTCACGCTCCAGCTTCTCCCGCCACAGCCGCTCCTTCTCCAGCTTGGCTTGCCTGTAAGCAAGAAAAGCACAGAGCCACCAAATAAATAAATGAGCATAACAAGCCTCACACAGGTCCAAATTTCAACCCTGACCCTCTGCATGGTTCTTCTATTACTGTATATGCAAAAATCTCAAATTATATCTGTGTAATAAGGAAAATCAGTTTATAGGAGTGGATGTAGGGGAATGCCTGGCAATAAATTTGTCACATTCCACCAGATATGAACCAGTATAAAAGAAAGAGACAAGAAACAGAAGGTGATTTTGTGCTGGCGAGATGCTATGACAGACTGATCTTTACTCTCAAACACAGGTTTAATAACTTTGACATTATTTCTGCAAAAAAAAAAAAAAAAAAAAAAAAATTATTCTTTCTGTATTGAATCCTTACAGTATGAAGTTCTGCTCACAACAGATTTCAAACCTGTCTGGCCACATCACTGAGGCAGGATTCCTGATAACTCCAAGTAAAAAAAAAACACAACATTTATTCTATCAAAAAACATCTCACTTCAGGAAAGGCGGGGGGGGTAATTTACAGAGGTAAAATTTCACTCAGACTAAAAGCCTACATGACTGAATCGAATAAAAACACACTTCTCTGAGCTTAACTCGAAGGATAGAGGGGCGAGTGTACCACCACTTGTAAACCCCACCTACTCCCCACATTGCTCATAACAACACTGCGAACAAAAGGAGGGGAATTTATGGGTGCTTTAAGCTGCCTCTGTGGCTAACGGACTGCAGAGAAACCATATTTTACAGCAA
Organism: Scleropages formosus; assembly: GCF_900964775.1. Taxonomy (NCBI): domain Eukaryota; kingdom Metazoa; phylum Chordata; class Actinopteri; order Osteoglossiformes; family Osteoglossidae; genus Scleropages; species Scleropages formosus. Next base: position 33,444,627 of record NC_041806.1, read on the forward strand.
AATAGTCAAAGGAAACAACAGTGAAGGCTTGTATGGCCAGAACAAACCTAAGGCAATTTCAAAGTGCTGCACAACTTGCAGCATAAAAATTAAATGGTATTTCCAGGTTTACTTAACAGTCTAGATGCCTTCACATTACATACATTTACACTTATTCTTTTAGCTGATGCTTTTCTCCAAAGCATGACAATTTTGGGGTATTTACAATTATTTACTCATTTATACAGCTGGGTAGTTTTACTGGAGCAATTTTATGGTAACTACCTTGCTCAAGGGTACTACAGCTGGAGATGGGAAATCAAACCTGTGACCTTTCGGTCCAAAGGCAGTAGCTCTAACCACTATGCTGCCTGCTGCCCCTTTCAAAGCCCAGATTTTATTTCATATGATTTTTGTGGTGATAAATCAGGTCTGGAGCAGCAGGTCACCTGACAGCCTCTTCTTCCTCCCTCCTCTTCCTCTCCAGCTCCTCCTCACGACGCCTCTGTAGTTCTCGCAGCTTTTCTGCTTTGATCCGGACAAGCTTGTCTAGTGCAGCCTGCTGCTTGCTCTGACTGTTCCTCAGCTCCTGGAGAGGGGCACCACACAGGCTTCAGAATAGCCATTCTGCACCCAGTCATGCTCAGGACCAAAGCACAACAGGCTGACAGGGAGCTGAGCATGTTTACTGGAGCGAACATATTTGAGAGCAATGTACAGTACACACTCTCGTAACTGACACTCAGGACGGCACTTACTGGAATGTAAGTTTCACCCAGAAACTCAGTTCCAGTCATTATTTCACTTGATGACAACAAGTCAAGTATGTCCTTGACAAAGGAAAAAAGCAGCAAAGAAACAAGAGGAAGACAGCATGCCAACACTGAAAGTTTCACGGAAGAAAGCCAAAGCTGCCTTGCAAACATTTACAGACACCCCTCGACTTATGCAAATGGACCGTTCTTCAACCCCTTATGCAAGTCAAAATTTACGTATATCGGATTCCCCCTCTGGTACAGAGGCAAGCCTACTCATTTCCTTCGCATTTGTTGCAAACACAGGCATAAGAAAAATTACACAATATAATTCTCTAGTAAATGTCAGACATTAAATACTGTAATAAGACATGGGCTTAGTTAATGAACTAGGTCTTTACATTTCTATAAACCATAAATTTAAAAAATAGGCTACTGCATATGGTGCACGCATGGTATTGTACTGTGCATGTTTACCTTATATCTAGTAGTATGCTGGCACACAAGAGGGTGCTATTGCATAATTTATAATTTTTCAATCTCAGTTATTGCACCTTGACATTTCTTTGTTAGTTTTCACACTAGCTGTTCCTTTTACGTGCTCCTTTATGTGTGCAGCATCCTTCACTATCGTATTCACAGTCGATACAGCTAAAACTTGTTCCCATGCTACAGATTATCGATATTCTTTGGCCACCTTCAAACTTCCTTATGTTTATTTTCCATCGCCAAATGAATTGCTGTACGCTTGCGAGACGATTCTCGTTTTTCTTCAAGCACACGTTTACCACCAGGTATTGTGAATAATGAAAAAGGTAGAAAATATGTGGGGGGGGGGGGAAAGCACTGCACTAAGGAGAGGAGATGTGTTCACGGCTCATAACACACAAGAACTGGGAAGATGCAGCTTCTTGCCTTGTCTGGCTACACCGACTTGCACTTAATGAATTTCAGATGTTTTGCATAAAATGAAAGCACTATCCGTAAATGTGTATGCTGGGAGTTTTTTTTTTTTTTTTTTTCAAAAACGTAAACTTGGATTTGCATAAATCTAATTTACGTAAGTAGAGGTTTGTCTGCATACAGTTTTCCAAGCAATTTTCATATATGAGGGCACACAATGGTATTCAGCTGCACGGTATTCATTCCCTTTACCCTCTGCATTTAAAAGTTCTACAATTTTGTGTTTTTCTGTGAGCTTGGCCATAACAGTATTATGCCGTTAACCAGCAAAATCCTTTTTCTGGCACTAGTTTGGTCCCAATATTGCCGGATGAGACAGTCTGTACTGTATTATGGATGCAAAAAGTAACAAAAAAAACAAAGATATTATCATTAATACACTTCAGTATCATACTTTCACCAATGTTTGAGTCACAAAGACCATAGGTTATAAGAAAGAAGCACACTGAAATCATTCAATGGTTGCAGCTCTAAATTCAGCCAGCTTCACACAGGATCACACATCATGAAATCTGTTAACAAGAACTGAAGAAAAGAAGCAACAAAAATCCTGAACAAGGTAAAAAATAGAAGAACGCACATAAGTCACATAAGATTTCCAAGAAGAGTTGGGTTGTGTCAACAGAAAAAATTAAGACGACAGGTGGAAAAACAAAACAGGTATGGCCCATTATCTAAAATGCAAAACTGAAGATAAATATGGGGAAATGGAGTGAGGAAAAAGCTGAAAAAAGGACCTTAATCAGAAGGAAGAGATTGCTAAGACAGCCGAGCAAAGAAAGTAGACCCTGCAGCACACAGTCATCCATATCGTCAAACTGGAGAGGAAGCCAAGGAGGAACAGGAAAGAGAAAAGGAAAGAAAATAATGCAGCACCAGTAGGAGGTTAACAGAATGGAACCAGCAGCACAATGGCAGTAATTATTAGTATCAGACACAGATTAACAGTGAAAGCCACTCCTTTGTCAAACACATAGTGTTTGTGTTCTTTGTGTAAATGTATGATGCCTGTTCACTGAGGAAATATGACGGGTAGTCATTAATCCATTGGTACAATAATGGCTAGAAGCAGACCTGGAGGTCAGATGACTTAATTTCAGTCAAAAAAAGGCTACTAATCCTTCAGTGCAATTTTCGTTATTGCAGTGACACTTGGTATACATGCAAGATGGACAGAAAGGATTCAAATTCTCTAGAGACTGTATATGATGCAGTTAAAATATCAGACAGCACAGAGTTGAACCACAAAATGAAAAATGTATTTCATGAGGAAAGTTTTTACTCATCTTCATGATTATCAGTTGGAATGACTGGACCAGGTGCCAGCTGATAAGACATGGGAAGCTTGGAATTTGTTCTATGCTGGTATATAAGAAAGTCTTGCCTTTTACATGAACTTTACTCATGCCATATACATACCATGATCCTGGCCAGAAGCCATGACTCCCCACCCCCCCTCCAGCAAAGCAGTTTCACCTTAAGGTCTTTGTTGTACTGGTCCACCTCTGACAGCTTTTCTGATGTCTCCTTCTCCAGAGCATCTAGCTGCTCCTTTAGTTTCCGACACGTGGTGTCTTTCTCTGTCACACTTCTGTTTAAGGTGCTCACTGTTGAACCTGCCAAAAGGATGAATTCCAGAAATTTTTAAAAAGCACTTAATTCAGTATAACAGGGTCACTCCAGCTGACAGATCTTTTCAATCTTGGCAAACAAAAGTAACCAGTCCTTTGTACCAACAAACTGACTTGGACATTATTATGAAGGAAACCAGCTACATTCATGCACCCAAGAGGCACAGTCAGTTTATTTGCATGTTTTGCAGTACAGTGAATTCAATATTCTAAACCAAAGCCTTGGAGAGTTCACACCTGCTACAATGCATCTGTTCCTGGCCAAGTAAGTAGCAGGAGGTTATGCTTACTAGGCAAATTGTTCAGCCCCATATTGCAAAGTCTCTCCCTCAGCCTCTGCTGCTCTGAAACCAACTGTGATACTTTCTTCTGGCCATCCTGGAAAACAAAAACATTTCTGTGAACTATGGAGGAAAGTGGGAGGGGGCTTACATCCTCCTGGGAGCTAAAATCATAAAGATTCAAGACACAGCCAAGAGAGAAAATGTTTGCCATTCTCCAGGTCACGTACTCAGTCATCGTGAGGGGAAAATACAATGGGCTCGCAATGGAAACTCTCCAAGGAAATAATGAAGGAAATGGGTTTGTTCTCTTGGTTGATCATGCTACATAAACTGCTGCCAAGCAAATAATATGACTAATACAATAAGCAAAGTTACTATACAACCAAAACTCATGCAGATTTAGTGCCAGATCACATGTTTAAAAAAAAAAAAAAAAAAAAAAAAAAAAAAAAAAAAAAGCACCACAAATAAAATTTAGGGTACTTGTGACAGGACCTCAGAGACTGATTTAAAGAGTTCTTTATAATATAATATTATTATAATAGTACAGACTTCAAACTGCTGCTGCAGACTGTTGATCTCTACAATGCGGCTGTGTCGTTTCTGGTTGATCAGGTCCAGCTCCCCCTTCTGGATCTTCTTCTTGCTCTGGATATCCCGAAGGCGGTCAGAGATCTGCTTATGCTTGTCACCCTGTGGGGGGGGGGGGACCCCAAAAAAAAAAAAAAAAAAGATCAGGGCAACTGAGCAAAGAAAAGGAATGTGCCAGGCAGTCTGTGAGGGCAGGGCATTACATAGCATCAGCAGATATTTCCTTGTGTGTACATGTTAAATTCAAATGTGCACACACTCCCCTTATGTTCTATTCTAGACAAAAAGTATGCGTGTGCAATCATATGTGTGGGTGGATGTGTGTTGATGCTTACAACGGCCTCAAGTTCCATCTCCAGGCTCCTCTTCTTGGCCTTCAATCGCACAATGTCCTCCTGCTCCTGGTTCCTCTGGCTCATCAGCTCTTGACGCCTCCTCCGCTCCCATTCCAGCTTCCTCTGGCGCTCCAGCTCCTGTTTGGCTGCCTACCAGCACACACACACACACACACACACACACACACACACACACACACACACACACACACACACTCAGTCTTCGCACAAGAAGATCCAGCTCAAAGCCCTAGAGTTTACCAGACAGCACCAAAGTGATACAGCTAAGTGGTGGAGAAAAGGTATCTGAGAACAAGACAGATTTCTGCCTTGTGTCAGCTTTCTGTTTGTAATGCAAAAGTAACACTGACCAAATCACAATCCCTACAATGAAGTATGGTGGCGGCAGCATACACTCTGGGGATGTTCTCATTAGCAGAGGCTGTCAGCAGTGGAGGAATGATTCATGGCACAAAGTACAAGGGAACGGTACAAAGGAACTCTTCAAACTTACAAAAAAAAAAAAAAAAAGCTGCAGCTTGGTAGGATTTTTTTTTTTCCTTTTTTGGCCAGCAAGACAATGATCCAAAGGTCAGAGAAAAAACAACACTGGCATGGAAACAAAACAGTGGCAGTCCCAACAACTGCAGACCAAGTGCAGTTCAAGGAACTTGCTAGACCACATCCTCTCTTAAGAAGAGCAGTTAAACATTACCCATGGCCAGTATGCTGAGCTGGTAGACACCTTCCACAACACAGTCAGGGCAGAATAAATTAAGCACTAACAAAAAAATAAAGTGTGGGGTCTGATTACTGAAGCCAGAAACATTTCATTTTTTGCTTCTGATTACAGTATCTGAAGAGAAATAATTTCAGTTTATATCTGTGACCCTGTAACAGAAATACTAACAGGACAGAGATATAGTTGCATTTTTTTAATTCAGCAACATTTTAAAACTTCAATAAGGTCTGAATATTTTGCTTAGCACTGTCAGTGTTTACAAATGCATGTTCAGACTTGTGCGGTCTGATATAAGCTCTTTAACGGGGCAGTAACGATTGCACTGAAAAATAATAAGATCTGATTGAAAATGGGTCAGTGTACATCACATAACTTTCTATGAAGCTGTGTAAACAACATTGTTGCATGAATTCACCTCCTTGCGTTCTAACTCTTTCAGCCGCTCTTCCTCCCTCTGTCGTTCAAGTTCCCGCTGCCGTTCCAGCCTCCTCTCCTGCTCCTCTTGCCTCTTTCTCTCTAGTTCTCGAGCCTCTTGCTCACGGCGCTCCTGCTCCTCTCGGGCCTTTTGGGCCAATCGCTCCTCCTCCCGTCGTTGCTGCTCTTGCAAAGCCTGCCGCCGCTTCTCCAGTTCTGCGTTGCCCCGCTGGAAGTTCTCCTTCAGCTTATCCTCAAATGACACTGCAGTAGTGCACACAAAAGCAGGACAGTTGAGGCCTGCACCCTTGGGGACATCACAGGGATATCAGAAATAAGGAAGTGGCTATGGAGCTTGCCCAGTGGGTGGAATGGTCACAGTAATATGCAGGAATGAAGAGATTAAATTATGCTAATTGTTATATAGCATCTGGTATTAAACTATTTTTGCACAAGACAGCCAATTAATACCCGATATCATGCTATATTCTCTGATACTAGGAATAACTCAAGAAGTAATAGGTTATTTTCTGACATGGTATCTGTAAGAAAAGACCAGAAAATGTTCTGAATGTGTATGACATGTTTGCATGTGTGTATGTGTGCGGGTACGAGAGTACCATTGCTCTTTGTCTTCTGTGGTGGCTCTGCCTGCAAGTCATCATTTATTGCACTGTAGGTGGAAGGTACGTTTTCACCTGGTTTCCCAGTTCTGAAAAAACAAAACCGATACAAGAAAGAAAAAAAATGCAGTTTCATAAAGATCCAAAACTACCATCACTCCATACATGGGCAACTGCCAAACAACAGTCCAAGTATATGCATTAGTCACTGTTAAAGCCCTATTCAAAGTTGCTAGAAAGAACATGGTGAACTCTTTATGAATCACTACGCAAGTATTGTTTCAAGCATAATGGCTCAGCCTGCTCTGGGACTTTCAACCTGTAATAAAGTACTTGTACTCTGCTGGGTATGCGCTCAGGGTTCCACTTTTCTGAGGCAAAAATTTATTGAACACTAACTTTACCTGGAAGGTAAGCTTTCCCCCTCTCACACAGCATTAGATTCACCATGGGGTTTCTTTCACTTTTCATCAAGATACCTGAGGGAAGGAGGTACCAGGTCTGCAGGCAATGTGAGAGGCAGCGGTTGCCCTGTCTTGGCCATGTCCACCAGATGCATGGCCAGTATGAACTCTTCTGCTGTCAGCTGCCCATCCTTGTTCACATCTGCCAAGTTCCTTGGGGAAAACAAGGCAGGGGTTTGGGAGAATTTATGAACCATACAGAAGTAGCAACAGGCAAAAACAGTATAACTTCACACTTGGAGAGTGCACAATGGGCCTTCACAGGGCTGGAATATTTGCATAACACTAACATCATTTTACTTTGAACTGCATTAAAAAACACTGGGGGAGGATAAATCAATAAACAGCAGGTGTGTGAATTAGCATGAAAATACAGATCCATGGACATTCCACTGATATCAAATCCTCCACAGCTACAGGCTAAAAGCAGGCCCTTACCAAATGGCAGCAAGCTGTGTCTGAGTGAGCAGGGAGGCAGCCATAGCATTCCTGACCTGCGGACCTGCAGACCAGTTTAACAGTCAGTGGTCAAGCTCGCTCACCTGGAACCTGTGGACTCGAACTCCATCACAAGCTCTCAAAGTAAACACTTGCACAGAAAACAAGAGGTCACAGTTCATCAAATTCCTTTTGGACCTTAATGTGATTCAAACATAAAACACGTTGATAAGCAGCACATAATTTTGACAAATATATTAACATGTAAGCAAAATTCCAATAATTTTACCATTCTGAATGCAAGAATAATTAATTTTCATATATTACAAATATCAGTCTTGTTAATCATTATAAAAAGAGATAAGTCCAAAATGTTTTCACTAGGCATCGGTATAAATCTGTATTCCCAGATGACAGCCTGTATAAACTGCAAAGATCTGTGCTAATTAGTAGTAATTCATTAATTACTAATAATTAGTAGCTGTAATTGACTGAATAATATCAGAAACACTGAAGTATTAATACACCACATCTTGAATGAAACAACCATATTTTTGATATGATCAGATTAAAAACTTTAGTTTCTGATGAGATGAAAGAGCATAAATGTTTGGCACAATTATCTTTTCTCAACCGACGTAGTCAACCCAGAAATGAGAAGAAATAAATAGTTTTTTATATTTTATTACGAAGTAATGCTCACAATCTGTTAAATCAATCCAGCAATTAAACCAATTTTATTACACTAGATTTGAAGCTGGCCTCTGTTAGTACACAGCATTATAACTATATAGACTGAATATTAATTTGGATTTTTATTGCTGGTAGTCAGATTTATATACAATACACTTTCTCCTGATGTAGAATGTACTAAACCAAATAGCAGCATGTACAGGCACCATTCTCAAATTCTTGACTTTTAATTTAAAGATAACACCAGGTTTCTAGGGTAGCACTCATCCCTCACAGCTCCTGGCCTTTGGATTCAAATCCATCTGTCTGGAGTTCGCATGTGGTCCTCATGTGTTTCAGGCAAATCCGAGATACTAAATTGTGCTTTTCTGTATACATGAGTGAGTGAGTGTGTGTGATTGCAATGGACTGCAACGGACTACTATCCCATCCAATACCATCTCATACCTGCGCTTCTGGGATAGGCCCTGAACTACTGTGGCTCTGCATTGGATAAGTAATTTGAAATTAAACTGAATTAAAACTGAATTATTACAATGGAGGGTGAGATGAATGAACAGATGAATCCAGTTTTTTTTTTTTTTTTATTTTTTTTTTTTTATTCATTTCAGATGGATTTTCTCTCATCCCAGAGGACTGTGCAGTGAAGGTCAAGCTAAACACTCTTCCATCTTTAACTCCTAAAAACTCCAAATTCTGAAGGCCTCCCTGCCTAAGAATTTGAATAACAAGGAAACATCTGGACTGAAATGCATGAAGCAGCCCCACTGCAGTGCTCAAATTACTAACCTGAGAGGTAGTTTTTCATCTGCTTGTCCAAGCTATTGAACTGCTGTCGATACTTGAGTCGGGACGCCTGTGGCACTGCCCAATCGGAGGAGCCCGTCTTGGGGGAGCTGCTTGCTAGGGAGGTGGTGGACGAGGAGTTGGAGCTGAGCAGAGAACAGAGACCAGGGTGGAATCACTTCAAGGAGACTTGTGAACACAGCCCTCCTGCTTTCCACTGTTTATTTAGAATTTAAATTTATGCAAGTACTCAACAGCTGGTGCGTGGGACTCACTGACTCATAAGAGAATACACAAAATTAATAATTCATATTTTCACTTTGAGGAATGACTAAAGCAGTTTTAACAACTTGTACAAGAATATAGAGACGGTATCATACTACAGTGCAATGTGCATTAGCATAAGCAAGCAGGAACTTTCACACCAATGCTGTGAACCTCAGGGCTAAGAAAACAGCTTCATTTAACTGGCTTCATTCACATACCTTTCAGGAACAAAGCTGTGTCAATAAAATGCGACTTACCAGAGTTTCCCATGAACTAACATTACATGTATCATTACATGACCTTTTGAAAGTAATGGGTGGTAATAGAGACATTTGATACTGTAAAGAGGTTCAACAGACCCGTTTAAAAAAAAAAACTATCAGCCAGACTGCTTAGCACTCAGGTTTTCAACATATCCTCAGAAAGTTGTTCTGTAAATATTCCCAGCCGTTTCAAACACGTGGTAAACTGCAGGTATCTTGAAAACCTTAATATCAAGGACCATGTCCCAATTACCTGCTTGACCCAAGGTCCAAGAGGGACTGTGTCTTGGTCATTCCTGTGCTGGTAAACCCAAGTGGAGATGAGGTGAAGGAGCTGGACAGAGGGAGGGCTGTAAAAAAACAGATATACTGTACTGTTGAATATGACCACAATGGGGAAGTGTCTCCTAATGGGACTTGAGACCTAGTGACATTTTAAAAGCTCAAAGCAATCAGACTAATAAGAAAAACAAAGACCATTCTTATTGCAAGGAGAACTGAGCGAAAGAAAGCACTCATACTCACTTCCCCGAGGTGCCATCTGACTGACAGCACTATTGATGGGGGTGGGCTGAAGGAAGCCTGCAGTGCCATTGGGCAAAGTGGGCGTAGTGACAGAAGGGAGAACAGGCATGGCCATCCCTGTGGGGTTCGCTGCAGGCAATGCTGTGGTTAGCCCTATGGGTATCCCTGCAGGCACCAGCGGCGTCACAGGAGTCATGGTTCCCATGGAGCTCATTGAGGTGGACATCATGGGCATGGCAGATATCATGGGCATGGCAGGCAGGATGGATAGGTTTGGCATAGAGCCCATTCCTGGAGAAAGACATTTGTTGCCTTCTCAGATCAAACTATCACCACCACCAACCACTGTCAAAAAAATGGAGGCAAAATTGAAGCAAAAACACTGATTATAAACTACACATATTACACACACACTGCCTGAAGCTGCTCGTGGCGAGCCAGAGCATAACCTGGCAACACAAGGCGTAAGGCTGGAGGGGGAAGGGACACACCCAGGAATGGACAACAGTTTGTTGCAAGGCACCCCAAAGGGGACTCCAACCCCAGACCCACCAGAGAGCAGGCATAAGCTAAACCCGCTGTATCACCGCACCCCCCTCACTATACATATTAAAATTTTTTCATATCTTTTTTATGCAACTGCGAGATAACACAGTTCTGCATTATAAATCAAAGTAGTGCCACCATAGGCTTGTTTCCCATTCACAGGAGCAAAGTTTCACATAAACAGTGATAAGGACAAGATACCTGCTGCACCATGTCTTAACAGAGACTGGCAAACTACAACTGTGCAAGTAAAGAGCAACTAAATTATAGGAAAAACACCAGCTACTGGCATTCTGAAAGACTTTTGATTCATTTTGAATTACTGCTTCATTCCATCCTTTACTCCTTCAGCTTTGCAAATAGCACGAGTGTCTCCAGGGGGCGCTGTTTTACATGCTCTGTCATACATCGAATCTTTTTCTGATTCCATTTCTATTTGGCAGCACATTCTCCAGCATTTCTGGAAGTCAAGCCCTACCCAATACTCTGTGACTAGCAGGTCTTCATTCCAAAATAATACATTTCAGAAACATAAGAGTACAGCACATTTCCATTTAGTTCACTGACTCAGTTACAGGAAGCCATCATGCTAGGGACCAGGTTGTATATGGGAATTTGTAATTTAACACACATCTAACAACAAAATTCAGCCTCCAGGCTGACTACATCTCTAACCACAGGACGTGTGACCGGGTGGCTGAAAGACTGCCCACACCATAGCGTGATGAGGACGTCATGGGTGGTGCCACAGGCGGCTGCTTCATGATGATGGGTAGCGCAGAGGGGAGGGCATTGCCTTGCAGCTTCATCTTGATAAGCTTCATGGCAATGGAGAACTCTAGTCTGTCCATCTTCCCATCCTTGTTCATGTCAGCCAGTGTCCTGCACCAGAGACAGAGTTTTAACCATTGTACTGCTAATAAATCAAATTTAAGATGCAAGTTCAACTATGTCCTGATTTCCATCAAGCATCATGTCACGTTTAAATATATGTATTACTTACACAAAGTGTAAGTGTAAAATACAGTGATTCTGTGAGCATAGTTCCAAGAGGGACCATAGTTTCTATTATTAAAATTAAACATCCTGTCTTGGTATGCTCTAATCATGGTCAAAGGCTAATAAATAGAGGGAAATGCTATTGACACATATGAATCGTTTGATAAAGGAGAGGCAGAGATTGAAAGAGGAAGCTGCAGTTGAAGTCTGAAGCTCTGGTATGTCATAGGTTTGTGGGAATTTGACCTGACAGACATGCTTCCTCCACAGAAAGAAGTGTTTCTGTCCACTAAATGGTTGAAAAAGAAAAAAAAAAAAAATATTGTAACTATTTGAAATGGAACTGCTCTATAGAAAAAATTAACTCACGTATCCCTACATGATTATTATGTTTTATGGATCTTCAAGTGATGCACCAATATATTTTACATAATTTATGTGCCCTTCTAGATTATAAGTATGTCCAATCTTTGCAAATTTACAACTGTACAACTTAAAAAAAAAATCTTTAAAGCATCCATTTTTAATCTACATAATGTAGTATTTATTTTAGCAAAAATTTTAACTGTATGACCAACAATAAGTTAAGTTACATTGTGTGTAGTAACAGTATTTCTCTAATAGTTCCTTTAAATCAAAGTGTTATTATTTATGATATGCCAAGGTCATTAAATGGAATATGAGTGTGTTAGCAACTACGCAAAGACCCACAGGCAGGAAGTAGCAAGAACCCTTACCATATTTCTGCCAGGACATGTTTCGGGAGCCCTGACTGCAGGAAAAACGAGTGTACCTGATCTCCTGCAGGCAGAGAGATGCGTCATGTTACGGATGCAGAGACACAGCGATTCAGTCCTCAGCTCTGCTCTAGTAACACCAGCTCAAACACCCCAAAGCAATGGCATGTTCTCCTAGCTCCTTAAAAGGCATGGATAATCAACTCTGATGCATTGCTAACCAGGCTTTTTTAGGTTACAGAGAACAACAAGCTTGTAATGGTAGAGGAAAGAATATAAGGGTGGACTGGCTAAAAGAAGTGTAACTTGGAGCTGAACAGTGCGTTTCACACCCCAGGTGTAGCATGGGATCTAGTCAGTGCCACTGATTAATTAGCCTTGGCCATCACCCAGGCAGAACTGCCGGATCATTCCTTTCAACAGCCAATGCGACTGAAAGATAAGCTACCATAGCACCGACGAGCACACACCCCCTCCATGCACAGAGCACTCAGCAGAAAGGAGCTAGGAGCAGTGCACCCTGTGCTCCACCACAGACTGCTGTTGTTTTTGCGTGCTCACTGTGAGATGTGTTACAGAGGCAGTGCCACATGTAGTTTCCTCCGGGAGAAGGGGAGTTGTGTGAGGTGGTGAAACACGAACAGCCCCTGCAGCTCTAATGAGGTTAAACCACATCGTCCCTTTCGTAAAGTGAAATTAGTCTTGACCCTCCAGACACTCTTCCCTCACAAGGTTGCAAACTGCTACCATCAATCTCATGGACATGGTAAGTGAAGCAATAGCATCAAATCATTGTACTTCAGAAGTAATGTGATTGACCTGTACCCTTCATCTTCACCAACTGTAAACTTTGGGCTCCTTGCCACCCCCCCGGAAAAAGTGACCACACTATACATGTTCTGCAAACCTGCTTCAGAGCAGTGAGCTGCATATGATGTGCTGCTACCTTAAACCTCCTGGCACAGGAATCTAATTCAGGGTTACACTGCTGATGGGATACAATTTTCTTATACTTGTACAAATGGGTAAACAAACAGTCAACAAAGATCAAAACCGTCAAAGTTCAACTCTGGCAAAACATGTTCTACATGAGAATCATGTGGGAGCATGGAGAATCATAACATACCTGACACATAGCCAAGAGTGGGAGACAGGGTGTCAAACTGCTTGTCATGTTTCTCCCTCTCCTCTGGGGTGATGGCCCATATACTGCGACCACCTGAAGGGAGGCACACAAGGGTACAGAAGCATTTTAAAACCAAAGTTAAAATGAAGTGCACTGCTCTCACACACAGAGTCAGAAACCACTTGTTCCAAGCGGGGGCGCGGCGAGCTGGAGGGGGAGGGGACACACCCAAGACGGGATGCCAGTTAACTGCAAGGCACCCCAAGCAGGACTCGAACCCCAGACCCGCCAGAGAGCAGGACCCAGCCAAATCTGCTGCACCACCGCACCCCCTTTGCACTGATCACTCACCTTTCAAATAAAACTGGGGCTGGAAGTCTATTACAAAGTAATTTTTACTACTAAGTCAGAACCAATAAAAAGAGGTGACATGATGCATGGTTCTGGTGTTTCACGCCACTGGACATGGGTTCAATTCCAGCTCAGCCTGTGTAGAGTTCACACCAATTCACCTTGGATAAGGGTGACAACTAAATACATAGTGACAGTAATCATTACAAGTGGCTTTGAAGAAAAGTGTCTGCTAAATGAATAATGTAAAAGCTACACAGTACAAATGTACCTCCATTTACTTGGAGTATTTTTTTTATTTAACTATTTTTATTAGTGGGGGGGTGCGGAGGCACAGCGGGTTTGACCTGTGCCTGATCACTGGTGGGTCTGGGGTTCAAGTCTCGCCTGGGGTGCCTTGCGACGGACTGGCGTCACGTCCTGGGTGTGCCCCTCCCCCTCCAGCCCTGTGCCCTGTGTTGCTGGGTTAGGCTCTGGTTTGGCGCGACCTCCCTCGGGACAAGTGGTTTCAGTCAGTGTGTGTGCGCGCGCGCGAGTGAGATTTTCATTAACTTTAACCAACATTCCTGAAACATTTAAGATTACTGAAAATAAAAGTAAATTATCTCCACAATCTCCTACTCAGTCCTAACAGATATATACAACATTGGTCAGTATCAAGCTTTCATCTTTCTTTACTATATCTTTGTCATATATAATTAAATACTGGGATAAAAACTAGTGACGTGAATTGAACAGAAACAGAATGATGCTGAACAGTAAAATTACAGCAGCTAGGGACATTTATTCAAACTACAACACCCAAACTCCTTACTAGACATTTGATATTATTTTGACACAGAAATTGCTCAGTAATTTACATTTTTTTACTTCTTCATTCTGTAAACCCACAAAAGTACCACTCTGCCCATTACATTATACTCTGGAGGGTTATTGTTAAAACACAGCACAAACTAAATATTAAAATTTTCACTTTAAACAACAAAAGAATACAGAAGCATATCAAAATTTTTAACTTAGAAGTTCCAAGCCAAAGTCAAATGATCAAACACCTGCTACTTTCTGTAACATTTTGAAGCCAGAACACTTCCGCAGAGAGTAACATAGTGCTTTTTAAAGCAATGATAAATATAGGTGTGTGTCAACCACTTCTGCATTACAACCATCCATTCTTTTTTCATTCATCCAGTTTCTCTACTTAAAATCAAGCATGCCAAATAGAGGTCAATCAGTTGCTGATCATAACTAACAAATTTGTGTGATGCAAGTTCTGGCATGCAAATTTGAATCTAGTGGTCAAAACCAACCAACCAACCAACCATCAACAACCACCTGTCTCAAGTGGAGCTGCAGCAAGCCGGAGCCTTACCCGGCACCAAAGGGCACAAGGCCAAGGGGGAGGGGACACACCCAGGACAGGACGCCTTTCCATTGCATGGCACCCCAAACAGGGCTCAAACCCCAGACGTGCCACACAGCAAGCACCGGGTAAACCTGTCGCGCCACCACGCTCCCCGCGTGGTCAAAACTCTTTTTAAAATTACATGTTCAGGGCACAGCAATTTCTGAACACATAAAAATACCTGAGTATCATCTGTCAATGCATGAACTCCCATGAGTCAAAGGACAGCCTAAATCACCTCATTAGTACTTCTACTGGTGGGTTCACTGAAAAGGCCATAATGATTGAATAAAGAAACAACAATGATGGAAACTGCAAATTAATCTTTTCATTAACTTATTTTTTGACTAACATCAGGTTAAGTGTCACATTTCAATGTCCTGAAACTTCAGGTCAGATTATCTAAAACATTACAGGTAGATGGTGTCCAGCAAGGACCTCTTTACAGTCAGCCCACAGCGATGTGGGTGCAGTTCATGACAGTGCCTAGTTTTCAGTGAAAAGAGCAAATGCGCATTCTAGAAATTAGTTTTCCCCGAGGCACTTTCAGCAAAACTGATCAGGGAGTCAGCCAATACGTCTTCCGCTCAGCTCTTCAGCAGCACTTCCCAGTGATAGTGGACTCTGGTGGGTTTATTTTGCTTCGACTCCTCGGCCCATTTTCCCATACAAGTTTAGCCCAGATATACTCACACTTTTCAGCGGTACTGTAAATTCATACAGCAGGTCCAACACAGCAAACAGGGAAGTTGTTTTCTGAGGTTGTAGAACATTATATTCTGTGGAATTCAGTTTCTTACTGTTTCTAACTGTGAAGTGTATAATGTTTACCTCTGCTGCATTCAGGCAGAATGCAGCAGAGGTAAACATTATACACTTCAGTTTCTCAAAAAAAGCTAAATTAATTAATTTGTACAACAGGCTTTTGGCAACACATGCCTGAATTCTTGGCTGCTGATTTATTGCAACCTTTTGTCTAACCTCATCCATTAGCTGTCAAAACGACTATCCTGAAAACATGCTCAGTTGCGTGGTACCAAAATACCTGCCCGTCCAACTTTAACCACCATCAGTTCTCACTTCCTCAGTCCCTGCAAGCAAATCCAAGCTCGACAGCAGGACAAGCATGCATTTCTCCAGATATTCAAATCTTCAAGAGAAAATTCCAGATTATAGCGCCTTGATTTAGCAGATTTTACCAACATAACAATAAAATTAAGAAGAAATTATACGTGAAAGAGCTGGTCTAAAAGCATTGCTATTGTAGTACCATGTACACTGTAAGATGATGGTGAAGAAAGTTAATTTATCCCTTTCTTAAAATTTGATTTAGTCACACAAACAGCACCTTGCTGATGACAAGTATTTACTAGAACACAAAAATTCCTGGCAGAAATCCAACCGCAGCTCCTTTCCCAGCTGGATCACAGGAGCCCTGCTGGTCCCTGACTCTGCTGAGACAAAGTGAGTGCAAAGAAGCAGCAGGAAAACCCGAGCGCTCTCGAGTGAGCAAGGAAGCTGTTCAGAATCCACTTTATGTCCCGTTCCTGCTGGGGGCACATCACTTGGGAACATTTGCTCAGACACTCACAAAACATCACACAGGCAAATACCTATGACCAAAAAAAAAAAAAAAAAAAAAAAAAAAAAGATACCCTTACCATTCATCATGGTTGCAGGTGGGAGGGGCAGAAGGGTTAGGCTGGGGGGTAGTCCCAGTCCACTCAGCTGGCTAGCTCACTCTCATCTGCAACACAGACACACAACAAAGTTCATACATCCTCCCATTGCTGATACAGGCAGGAGGAGGAGACGGAAGAGGTGCAGTGAATCAACTGTCAGATTCTCTAGACAGACACAGGAAGCACTCTGTGCTCCTCTGTCCAAGGCACAGCTCTCTCTCTCTCTCTCTCACACACACACACACACACAGAGAGAGACGACCAAAATTTCTGTCACAGCAATGGTCACAGTAAAGACAACTATACAAAAACAACTGCAAAAGAGAGAGTGGGCATGAACAGTGGCATGGGTCTTGCATATTCAATTTACTTCCAGTGAACACTATTAAATCTGAAGTGTAACGCAGAAGAAAAGTTGTAAGACGTTATATAGAGCATCTCAGAGCTCAGATGGGACTTCATTCAATTTGATTCAGGTGACACTGTGCAGTGTTACACAATTAGTATGTGAAAAAACACTAAAGGAAAGCAATGAGGTGGTCAAACCAGGTGAAGGACTGTCCATGAACACCACACACACGCACACACACACACACACACACACACACACACACACACACACACCAAATTCAGACCCACATTTTGCCTTGTAGCGCATCGCAGTACCGCTGACAGGTTATTCTCCAAACACATGCCAATGAGGGCGATGCCAAACAGAACAGCTTTGGTCAAGGTTACAGAGATGCATCTGGCTCCCCACCCACTTCCCAGACTGAAAGCGTGCTGTGTCACAGGCAGGATGCCTGCAGTCGACCATCAAATGTTACGTAATTGCTGACGCTTTGAAAGGGGATGGCCCTGTCACGCACAAACGCTGTGTGTCTGCTGTGTTTGAAGAACAGAAGTGCTGTGATGGCAGGAAACCCCAAGTTGAAGAAGCTGCCAAGTGAGGCAATGGGACCTAATGCAGCCTTCTTGCAGGGTCTGACCTTGAGGTGTCTGCTGCAGATGGTGGGTCCTACAAGAAAGTTGTTTGGTTCTGGTCACGGGGACTCAAGGAACTGCACTTGCATTTTACCTCAGGCCACACACACAGTTTCAACTTGTAAAGAGCTTCATTAGCTAACAGCGAGGATGTGGTGTATTGGTGTTGGAATGCATGTAAAACAGATGAATTTAAGAGTGCCCCCCTAGAGCTCACACTTAAAGTAGAAATATAGCACCATCCAAGACTTATAATCCATTTCCAACACATTGCAGAAAAAATGTGTTAAAGCCTACAAAGTTTCTCCCCAACATAAATGAAAGTTCTCCTTAAAAGATGAAAACATCCTGTTTAACTTTCTCTTCTCCATGGCTAGTATAAATGCTGTGCTCCAGCACTATGTTAACATGCTTGAAATACTGTTACAAGGCTGACCCACAGCACACAGCCCAGCCTACCAAACCTCCTTCCCAGTAGCCTACCCCCTCAATCCCTATCCCTTGCTGAATAAATACAAATGAAGCTCCACCATCCTCTCTTCCGGTGCACAGAAAAAAAAAAAAAGGAAAAAAAAAAAAAAAACAGGGGTGGCATTATGTCCCTCCCACCCAACCAAGACGACGCCCAGAACTCCTGCCATCCCTGGAAGGAGACTGGGCTGAAAGCAAGGCATTGTGTTCTTGCACGTTCCACCCACAGTCCAACTGGGTGGCTTCCTGCACACAGCTCACATGTGAAGGACCGTCATGAGAGGGAAAACTAAAATACTGGTCTTTAAGAAATGTCTCTGGGGGTGTGAATGATGGCATCTGTTAAGGGGAATAGGCAAACGTAAACTCACATAAAGAAAGAAAGAAAGAAGGGAAAAAAAAAACAGAAAATAACCCTGGAAAGAAGACCAGTTAACCACACAAAAATCTCACAAATGCACCAGGCAATTTAGAGTCACCAATTCTCCTAAAACACATCTTTGGACTGTCAATAGATTTTTCAAAAGCTATTCCCAATACCAATATATAGAGAGCAGGTAGTCAAAGATACACTTCCCTCTATTTAACGTTGGCAGCAATCTATTCTAGAGAGGCCACTGAGCTGGTGACCAGCTAATATGCAAGTCATCAAATCCATCATCCCATAAACAGGGAGCACTAATATTGAACTGAGGATTTATTAGCGCAAATTAACATGTCACAGGGACATCATCAGCCAATATTGAGCATCAACTTGATCTCAATGCCAAATATTGGGATGGCATATTAGCCGGTCAATATATCAGTTGAGGGGTGCGGTGGCGCAGTGGGTTGGGCCACAGTCCTGCTCTCCGGTGGGTCTGGGGTTCGAGTCCCGCTTGGGGTGCCTTGCGGCGGACTGGCGTCCCGTCCTGGGTGTGTCCCCTCCCTCTCCGGCCTTACACCCTGTGTTGCCGGGTAGGCTCCGGTTCCCCGTGACCCTGTATGGGACAAGCGGTTCTGAAAATGTGTGTGTGTGTGTATATCAGTTGATCACTAATCATAATTTCAACTTTCAAAATCAATGTGTACATGTAGTTTTACAATGAAAGTACAGGGCTGATGTAGAATAATAATAAACAAAAAATTGATTTAATTTAGAAATTCATTTGTAATCCACTGCTGCATGCATTTGTAAGCACTGCATGTTCACAATACTTTAATAATTTTAAAAAAAATCTACAAAATCCCCACTTCAACTAATAATTTTCCTTTACTAGACTTCAGGCTTCAAAGACAACTCTTTGCATCGAATGGCTTTGCTTACAGGGGTTTCTTTTCAATGACATCTCCCTTACTGGGATAATTTATACCCATTAAGCCGTACCAAAGAAGTTTCACTAATAATGAAACACCATACTATGGCAGTTGATTTTCTAGGAAAAATAATCATGTTAAAGATTTAGCCTGCAGAAGAGAAATGACAACCAAACAGTTTAAAGACTAATTACTAGATCTACACTGAAGTAAAAGCTCAATATGAGGCACTCATACATGGTCTGCAGTCACAATCCTCGTGAACACACACCCTAAAATAATGTGCTCCAGTGAGCCGCAACAGCACCTGATTTGACTAATAAAGTACCTGTTTTAGCTACCCGTTCATGGCTGTACTCAGTAGTAGTACTGGCCACATTATTCACTCCATGTACAGATTAATGAGACTGAAGACTTATTAGTGGTCATTAAACAGAGTGAGAGAAATGGACTTCACCCTAAAGGATTACCTTCAATGTCCCCTTCTTGAAGAGCACACCTACCACCCAAGAGTGAATGTACAAACCATTGTTGGGGCAGAGGGTACTGTAGTAGACTGAGGCATCAGCCAGCAGCTGAAGGATCGATATTTATATCCCATCTTCTGCTGCAGTACCTTTGAGCATGGGTGCTTGCTTTAAATTGCTCCAGTAAAAATTACCCAAACCTATTAAAACCCATAGGCTCCCAGTCAGTACCCAAACCTAATTTTGTCAGTCACCTTGCAAAAAAGGCATTACTTAAGTAAATATTTGGGAATAAGTGTGCATGAAAATCAATATGTACATATAATATATAAATTACATATAACACACAAACACACACTTGTTTGTATATTACTACAGCCCAACAAAAACATCCAACAGATCCTCAAATTCTTGGAAGATCGTAAACAACAATGAGATCTGCCTGTCTGCTTGCATACAAAAATATATATAAGATAAATTTAGTCAATCCACATATTCATACTCTATAGGGCTACCACTCCTTAGAGCTATTAGAGCTACTTAAAGTTGTCTTTTCGGTCTGTTTCTTTCCAAGGGCATATTAACTTTTAGCACAGTGGCCATTACTGAGTCTGAATCAATACCTTTACCTATGATGAACAATTTTTTCCACTGGCATTAAGTAACATTATCAGCTAATAGTGCCATTATAAAGTTCTCGTTGCATAACCATTCCGTAATGTATTTGGGGCCAAATGGCTTCAGTAAATATCCTGCTATATAAATGAATAAAATGTAAACCCTGCAAGACATTCAGCACAAGGGCTTCTGGCATAAAGGAAAAATAACAAAGATAAATTTTTGCGTGCTTTCTTTAATTACATCATGAACTAAATATCTTGACTGCCTAAATGAAGTTTCCATCTCTCTCTCTCTCACACACACACACACACACACACACACACACACACACACACACACACACACACACACACACACACACACGAATATAGGGCTTTAAAGCAACATTCAAAACTCCACAGGTACAGCCCTTAGGTGTGCTCAGTTTCCAGTACTTTTACTGCACTATGCAATGAAGAGAAATGATGGGCTGCCTCCAGGCGTGAAAACAGTAGAAGGAGTGATGAAAGAAAAAGGAAGTGCAGGTGGCCAAGGAAAAGCTTCCCACTCTTTAAAAGGCCCTACTGGACTGAAGCCATTCCCCAAGAGCATACTCCATGGAAACAAACTTTGGTAACAAGTGTTGCCTGTTGCTTTTCCACATGGATGCTCGTCCAGAAGGACACATGAAGTATGTACTACATTGTTTTTTAAACAACACAGGCAATGCATTTTAAATGTATTCAGTAATGCAAGAGCAGCCAGTAAAACATCCACGAGTTGGCACAATCCTGAACCATAAGCATAGCAAACATAACCTTGACACATTATTTCTGATGACTGTAGGAAGAGAGCCAGCTCAAAATGAAAGATATAAATGAAAAAAGACTAACAAGCAGTAAATAAAAGCAAAAAAAACTATGAATGTCTATGCAAATACGTATTTGAATCAGGAAACCGAAAACCTTGCCTGAAAGACTTATGCTGAAATCCCAAACGGTCAGCATTAGCTTGTAGTACAGACGTTTCTTCCATTGATCTTAGTAATTGAGGATATTTCCGTTTTTCATGCACCCTCATATCCAACACTGCAGGGATCACAAGGGGGACCCAAAGAAGCAGGGCTTTAAACATGAGTTTATTAATAGAAGACAAAATAAACAAAAACGGTTCAAAGCATCTGCATTCGTCATCAGAAAACATTACTGAATGAAGAGGCAGTGCAGTAGTGCTGCAAGTAGTGCTGGTGCCTAACAGCTCCTGTGGTATGGGGTTGAGACACGGCTTGAAACTGGCTCAGTCTACGCGGACTTTCCACATTCTCTCCGTGTTTGCCTGGGTGCCCTCTTGTTGCTCTGGTTTCCTCCCCGGTACAAAAACATTTTAGGTGCATTTTGGGTGAACTAGTGACTGTAAATTGCCCAACGATGGACTGGCTCTTAAGCAGAATAAGACCATAGAGTAGAGACTGGATTGTATGCACAAGGAGCGCTATCTGAGCCGAATATTGCGCAGATTTTTTTCCCCACACAACATTGCACACATTGCACTTTTTTATTTAACCTTCAATACTGGACTCCACATCTATATTTTGATATATATTTCAAATACATCTTCATTATATTTCTGTTCTTCCACATTTTTAGACCACTATATTTATTACCACTATATTTTTATCATACTTTATTATCTATTCTATGTTATTTTCATCATTATATATTCTTCATATTTCTGTAATAAGTTTCTGATTTCTACTTTATTTGTATTGCCTTATTTGTATTATCTCTTCTATCATTCTGTATTACAGACAGTTGGAAAAGCATTTCACTGTATCTCGTACTAAGTGACAAAACTTGAACTTGAACTGGACAGGCATCCAGTCGAGGGTGTACCCTGCTTTACTCCCCATGCTCCTAGAATAGGTTCCCATCTAAACTGGAGAAGTCCCAACTCTGGACTGGACAAGTGGTTTTTGATAACAGATGGACAAACGGAAGATTTATATGCATAAATACATAAGAAAATTACAGAATTTCTCACAAGAATTACGATGCAGGGAAGGACACCGGACCTCATAAGCAACACTTATGGCTAGGCTACATCGTTCAGCATAAGCCAGTCAATCACACTCTTACTGCCTGCTGCTGAGGAGGACCATATCTCGAAAACAGGAAGAAATGCTAAGATGTACGAAAGCAGACAAGTTATTTCTCCAGCCTCATCTGAAGATGGTTAATCATTTATGATGGTTATTAAAATGTTTCCTGACCAAGCACCTGCACAATACACTGTTTAACACAAAAACCCTTAAACAGCATTGGTTGTATGAACGCAAACAGCCCAAGGCTGATACTGTTACAACAAACCAGACAAAATGCCGTGGAAAATAAACAATCATGAAATGTTCAAATGAAACTACTAGACCCACAAAGTAAAAGCACAAAATTTTATCTGTAGATTTTCTTGGTTTTGATCAACTTATCAAAACAAGATACGAAGTACCTGCAAGACGACAATCTAATATCAAGTGCAGCATAGCATCGAAGGTAATATGTTGGAAATATTCAGCACACAATGATGTGGCATTCATCCGGGGTTTTCCTTTGTACCGACTCATACTTCACACATAGATAGCTTTTGACAAATACCACTGGTGACTAATGGCATCAAAAACAGACAATAGTATAAGCAAATAAAAACATTTTCAATCATTTCTTGTGGCACACCTCAGTCAGACAGAAGTAATGAAAGGTTAACAATAGGTATGAAAAATTACTGCAATAATATTGCTTATCTGGATCAAGCTTTCATCCTCCTTTTGGTAAGAAATTATTGCTGTGGGTGGAGGTACTCACTGTGCAAACACTTAACAAGAACACGGAGGCAAAGCTGAAAATGTTCACTCACGATTTCCAGACAGAGAGGAGAGATCGGACAAAGACTTTCACATGAGCCATTTTACACATTAATAAGACAACTGTTTCCGCATGCTAAAATTCAGATTATACGAATACATGCGATGGTGACACAGTGGGACAAGATTTCCATCCACAGTTCAAAAGAGGTGTTTCAGATGAACTGGTGACTCAAATTGGAAGTGTGTGAGCAAATGTGTATGATTTCCCCTTTATGAATTGGCACCTTGTGTAGGGT
Organism: Scleropages formosus; assembly: GCF_900964775.1. Lineage (NCBI taxonomy): Eukaryota > Metazoa > Chordata > Actinopteri > Osteoglossiformes > Osteoglossidae > Scleropages > Scleropages formosus. The sequence continues at coordinate 33,468,194 of NC_041806.1, forward strand.
CTAACCTGCCTCACGTTCTATGCTTCCAGGACAGGCTCCAGACCCCCAAGGCCCTGAACTGGATAATTGTTAAAAGTTGTTTTATCAAAGCCCACTGTGCACAGGGCAGCATGGTGGTACAGCAGGTAGCGCTGCTGTATCAGAGCGAATAGGTGGTGCGAGAGGATGTGGGTTCAATCCCAGCTCAGTCTGTGTGGAGTCTGCATGTTCTCCCCGTCTGCTTGGGTTTCCTCCCAGAAACATGCTGTTCAGGTTCACCCATAGTGTGCGAGTGACAGAGAGAGTGTGTTCCACTGATGTATGGATGAGTGACCCATTGTAAGTAGTGTATCTAGCAGTGTAAGTCACCTTCCTGAATAAGGTGGGTGGGCTGATAACACTACATAGAGTTCATTATAAGTTGCTTTGGAAAAAAGCATCTACTAAATAAATACATATAAACAACATTCATGGGAGTGTGCTCGTCAGCCAATCGGAACAGACCCGTCTCCAGGCCCACCCAGATGCTATCACTGGGATAGCTTAACTAGCTTAGCTGGCCTTACCACGGCATTGCAATATGCCTAGGTGGCTTTTTGTTAGGAATTTAGGTGAACAGACAAAGAAAATGACAAGAGCATCCAACAATAACATTGAAAACCCAGGATACTGACCAACTATGGACCAAAGCTGCATTTGACACCATGACACAGATCCCTAGCGACCAAGTCAAACCGCAGATCACCACTCAGGAATCCTGCCTGTTCAGATCTGGGAAAGAGGGAGTGTTCCTGTAGCACTTTGACACACCTGAATGAAGAGAAACAGGACCGGGGAGCACAGAAACCGGCAATCCTGGCTGTGCGACATGTTTCACAAAGTGTAGAGGCATTACAGTGAGACCCACCATGTCAAACCATGTGACAACTTACACAACAAGCAGCACAACAGTTACCAACGAGGACATATAACCTGAAGGTTGCCAGGTTAAGGTCCACATGGGGCTATGACTTAGCATCACTGAAAAATACTCCATCAAAAAAGTATCAGCTGAACTGAACATGTGTGATGAAAAGAAATGAAAGCACATCAAAAAAAAAAAATGTTCTTCTGCAAACCCTTGGAGGATTTTCACAGCTTAAAATGTTACAGTGAAAGCAAAAACATTCATGCCTTCGTATCACGAAGTGTCTAGTTTAAGCACTGCGGAGAACCAAACATCTTCTAATGGAAGAGGAAAGCATGGATTGTGGAGCTGTAGATGGAGCTCAAGGCACCAGCAGCTCAGAGAGTTTTAAAAATAATCCCCTTCAAAGGCACTATCGAAGATGCCATACTCAGGCAACCAGCTCTACAGACACCTAACTCATACCTCCATCACTCAAATGCAAGAGAGCCTTGTGAAAACAAACCAGCAGGAAAAAGCACCTGTTACATACGACTGTAGTTTTACAGGAGTTGCCAATGAACCATGAATGCCATGTGCAATGTAACATTTAATGTACATAATGAAATGCATAACACAGCAAACAACAACAACCAACAGGCTATGTCTGCCCAAGCTCTGTTTTCACCCCTGACAATTTATATACATAATTTTCACATCTCACAACCCTAAATAATAAAAATTTATTATTATTAATTATATGTTCATGTAGCTGATGCTTTTCTACAAAGCAACTTGCAACGCCAGGATTGAATCGTAAACTCCATTGAATTATTAACCCACTTATGCAGCTGGGTAACAGTTCAATGTCAGCTCACAAATACCATGGTGGGAGGTGGCATTCAAACCCAGAACCTTACAACTCCAAGGTGATAACTCTACCCACTTCACCAATAGATAATTACCACCAATTGATTCCATTGCTGAAAGTGAAAAATGACAGAAACTCAAATGTGGAAAATCCTGAATCACTTTCTGGACACACCTCTGCACCTGTCAGGCACGTTGATCTGAAGTTGACTTCCTGGACACAGACGCGGCTTCAGTCCTCCCAGCCTGCAGCGTAGGCAAAGGGCAACGGCCAACTGCGGTCCCAGCTGTTCAGAAATCACACCTACCTGCGTACCTCTGAACCAATTCAGGCAAGTGTGTGGAAGTGCACGGAGAGGAAAGGACCTTGAGCTGAGCTCTGATTAATCATGCTTGCGCACAAGTGGTCAGAGCTGATTGAGCAGCTCGCTCTGTGAGCGTTTCATAACCTTCTCCGGAGTGCTCCGTTTCCAAAGCAAATCTTTTGTTTGTACTGCATCTGCAGCTTCAGTTATACAAGAGGTTCTTCTCTTCAGTTTCATCAATGCTGTGTGTGCTGTTCATGTGGTAATTTTAATAATTCAGAAGCGTCATCTAACTAATTTTGACCCTTTAAGAGCTCCTTTTGGCCTTCTGCTGACTGACACCTGCACAGAACTGGGTGCAAATCCCAGCCCCTCAACAGAGAGAGGTCCTGTTTAAAGTCGTGGGTGACTGCAGAGTCCCAGCATGCACTGCAGCTCTAGAAAAAGGAGCTCTGTTTGTGTCATGTGTCAGAAATGGACGGGGACAGACTACATAAGTGACAGGGAGTTAAAGTAGGCAATTTTAAGCCAATAGAAGGAAGACATCCTATGGGCCTATTCATTCTACAGCAAAGATTCCAGTTCCTTTTTGTTAATAGTTAAAAACACCAAGTGTTTTAGTAAATACTTGAACATTTATGGTTAATTCCAGACAGATAAAATTAAGGTTTTGAAGAAAAAAATGTCACTGGTAATCATTTACATTTATGTATTTAGCTGATGCATTTCTCCAAAGTGACTTACAATGTTTGGCTACTTACAATGTTTTAGCCATTTATACAGCTGGGTAATTTTTTCTGCAGCAGCACATGGTAAGTATTTTGCTCTAGGGTAACATATCAGAAGTGAGATTTGTACCTAGGTCCTTCAACTGCCCTAACCACTACACTACATTGCTGCCACAATGTATTTTATTCTCAAGAATTATTAAAAACTGTAAAGATATTTTATAGATAAAGTACTCTAAAACTTCTAGTCCGGCATAATATTTTTCCGTTACCACTTCAGTAATTTGATCCCAAAATTCCTGTCAAGAGACAAGACAGCACTTAAAATTACTATAAAATGAACTAATGCTCTGTTACTGCTACTATAAGCATCTTTCACGATGTGAATATGTTATACTGATTTCTTGAATAAAACGTAAGAAACAGCCAAGACTGATGAATATGTATGCACCCCATTGTTCCCAGGGGTTAATTAGTTATCACGCAAGCCTGTTACATTAATTCTCTGTCAAATTTCAAAATTCAAATAACAGGAACACGTTAAATACGCAGAAACAGAGCTGCAATGGTCCCTGCTCTTACTGCAATACTCTTGATCAAGGTACTTACCCTGAGCTGCTTCTGTACTACCCCAGCAGTACAAAGGGGTAAATCACTGTAAGCAGCTTAATGCACCCAGCTAATACTGAAGTCACTTTGGAGGCAAACATCAGTTAAATTAACTTATAGCTATGACAGCTTATATCTCAATATAAATACTGGTTAACAAGACTGGGAAAAGCAAGTTTTCAACTACTGTATTCAGCTCAGATGATCAGAACTGTGCCATTTAATCAGAACAATTCAATCACTGGTAATCAATTACAAGTGGAGATTAGACAAACACCAGCACACGCAGTGGGTCACCAGGTCCTGCAGTGAAACCTGCTACTCAACAATAATATACCCAAAGCAGCAGGCTAAAACAATCAATTGTATGACAGCTACCACATAAATAAAAACCACATGCTAATCCTCACTCATCTGACTGTGCATTAGACCAGCGATGACTCTGAACCCCTGGTATTTCACAAAACTTGGTGGCAGAGTGTCAAATCACAAGGGTCCAAGTCTTCTAACTTCTTAAGCCAAAATAATACCGAGGAGAAAATCTGCTCTGGCACACAGACACCGAAGGAATTACGATAATCTGGTTTAACAGGGCAGTACAATTACTTTCCTTTATCGCCGGTGGTGCAGGCAGTAGCGGTTTCCACACCTCCCCACACCAGTGACCCTGCCTGCCTAAACCAGTTACTGACGCAGCGGTCTCGGTTCAGCTCTGCATTCGACAATGACCGAGCACCTTCCACACAGACAGCTGCTCGATTATGCCGTGGTCGACTCCGCTGTGCTCGGACACCAATGGGACACAAACACAGAGAGAAGTTTCTCCATGCCCTTTGTTCTTTTGTAAAGGGTCTGGATGTGGCACAGCGCAATCACCGGCAGAGAAAGGCTCAGCATTCTTTCAGCGTATCTCTGTCGGTCATCTCCATGCATTTCTCACATATTGCATTCTGTTCTGAGCCAAGTCATCTCGAATTCCTGCTTGCCCATCACATTCGCTTTGCCTCCCTGTTTCACAACCTCACCGTCAACGCATTTTGATGATGTGCAACAGCGCAGAGGCCTCCAATGACATCACAAACATCTATGTTTAAAAAAGGTGATGTGTACCACTTAATTATACCACAAGACATGGTTTGGTTTGACAGAAAAGGAGGCTCTTCAAAGTCATCTGCCAGTCAGGGAATTGCCATTCAAGAGCAAAAGGTGCTTTCTGGTGGCATATGTCTAGACATAAGGCAAATTACTCTTTCAGCAATACAAACAATTCAATGACAGTGCACCAAATTCAAATGACAATGCCACAAAAAGAAAAATATCACATTTCACGGTGATATGCAAGTGACTAGCCTTTATGCGGGCATTTATCAGTGACTTAATGTTAGGAACCTTTAATGTACTCAGCAATGTGTCCGGAAATAATTTCTACTGAACGTTTTACATCCAAATCTACTGATGCACTAAAATAATAAGCTTCTTTCGTCATTTAAGTCTCGGCATTTCTATTAGATGTCTTCCATCAAGAGCTCACCTTGCTGACAGATGTAGGATGATCACATTCAACACACACCAAACCGCATATACAAGACATATTTGCAGACATGTGATTCTTAAACTAGGTTTACTTAAGAATCACCTATCTGCAAATATCTCTCTCTTTCTCCTAATGTAATGCACAAATTGCGTTTTCTCTGAGATGTACATCGCCTTGGAGAAAAGCGTATGCTAAATGAATAAATGTAAATATACGCTGTAGCACAACGAGAGAGCAAGGACACACCACTGGCACCTTGAGGAAAGTCACCAATGCAAGTTTTCTGTACAATAGTCTAAACACGGGGAGCGCAGACACATTACATGATTTTTCTGCACTGACATTCCCAGAATAAGCCAGTTGCTTCCAATCTAATAAATGGGCTGAACTGACTACTGCACCGAGATAAGTTAATAACACAGTTAGATGAAAAGTACGGACGACCGAACACAGAAAACCCGGGTGCGAGGACCAGTCTCATCAATTCTTCCGATCAATTAGGAAGGAGGCTGACCTCTTTATTTTCCCCACAGTCGTGAGATGTTCATGATAAACCCACAACCGCAGGACAAGCAAGGACTTTAGAGACCCAGTCCAGACACCACTGTGTGTATGACTCACATTTCAGAGCGTGAATCAGTCAGTGTGTCTCTGTGCAGACAGGTGCTCCTGACCTAACCTGTTCGTGTCGCTCACTCCCACGCCGTGTGAGAGCTTGCAGCCACACTGATTGACACACACTCCTCGGACTATCATGTGTGATCATAGTCGTGTACGGGGAGCTCCGGTGTCGCGGCGGCGCGTGGAAAAAGAGGAGGAGGAGGAGGACGGCGGCGCGCTGCGCGCTCTCGCGGAGGAGCGAGAGATCCAGACCGGCCCGACGGGTTCCGCGTGCCCACATTTTGCTAGCGCTCCCAACACACAGAAAGAGACAGAGAAAGGCACAAAAACGCACTTCTCTGAACTTCTCTGCGCGGCGCTTTCAACAACACAACTCACTACTTCTTCTTCGGCCAAGTTTGACAAACGAAAACGCTGCACTAGTAGTCTCACTCTCTCTCTCTGTGTTACTTTCCGTCCCGTGTGACACAACAAGTGCCGCCGCGCCGATGAGTGACGCTTCGCCTTCGGGCTGCTTCTCACAACTTCTCGCCCTCAGCTCAGGACGAAGCGGTTCTAATAATCATGTGCAGTCGCCAGGTGGAGGACAAATTTTTTAGCGTCAGCTACGAACCCACCACGCCGGACGGAACACTTACTGTTCGGGCTGAGGCGAAACGAAACGAAAGTGCTTGTGTTCAGTCGCTGGTGAATATGTCGTCCGGGAGCAGCCGGCCCTCCTGTGAGGGCGCACAGCCGAGAGGAGCAGCTCTCCGCTTGCCTCCCTTCTGTCGCTCTCTTCTTGTCCCGTGCTGTTGGTGCGACAATCCCGCGCGCTACCTGTTGCTGCTCGCAGCGCCGCCGCGTCACTCCGACAACATGGCTGACGGCGCGGCGCTTCATCGGCGTTCAGTCGCTCGATGGGAGGAGAGAACGGCGCGTGCACGCGCTGCCCTCGCGCTGGCGGAGCTCGCGCACCGCTTTTCATACTCCTTGCACTTTACTCACCGCTTATGCCCCTCTCGTTGCTCTCACGTTCCTGTCACGCTCTCTATGTGTGTCGCTGTGTCAGAAGAGCGCTCGATAAAAATAAATTGAATTGAATGTGCTCCTATTGCTCACACACCCTCGGTATCAAGTGTATTTATTACGGATGATGCTGCGTCCGCAGTTTTAAATACTAAATGCCAAAAGAGTTCTGTAACTTAAAGTACATGTTTAGAACATACCTAAAATCCTGAATAGGATCCAGTATGTATGTCCTCCTGGTGAAGATGAGCAAATTGAAATTCCCCTGGCCTTCAACACAGCGTATTGGAATGACAACACGAGATAACATATTTTGAGGCCCACTTTGAAATATCCCAATCTATTTCTTCTTAGTTATTGGATGAAGATATTAAACATTTTTTACCCATAATGTGCAAACTAAAAATTAAGTACGTGAGTGACAGGCCTTTCCCGTAGTGGCCCTTGCTGGCGGAGAACCTTAGCGAACAGGATGTCCTCTTCAGCTACGCAAAACCAATGTGCAATAATGTAAATGCAGTGTTCGAAGAAGCTCCAGGTGCAGTCTGTGCACAAGTGTACATTTCAACATGGATTTTAACGTGTTTGTGTGCCCAAGGACAGTGACTCGCCTCTATCCAGCGATGCTAACGTTCAATATTGCTGCCGCCACAGGCTCGTTCTGAAGGCAAGGAAGGCGCGTGATGTTGCTACTGCTGGGGGTTTTGTGCACCGGCAAAAATGGTGGTAATAAAGGGCCTGCGTTTCAGCAAGCAAAAGTCTGCAACTAAAGCTCATCATCGGTTGCAAAATGCACTTTAGTTCACAGAGTTATAGGTGGCTTTGGGGAAAACCATGTGCTGAATGACTGGGTACCAAAACAGGGGTTACTACTGTGAACATTGATATTAAACATATTATCATTCCACCTAATTTACTAAGTGCAGTCAGGATGGTGAAGGGCTACTGGAGTTTACTGGTTAGATGTCTGTCTCACAGAGCAAGAGCAGATAAACTCTTCATTATTTCCTCTGTTTAAAACTATACTGCATTTACACAAATATATTGTAGATGATAAACTTTGCACTACAACAGATAAGACTTAAGGCACAGACACATCATACTAAATAATTCCCTGAGACCAAACTCAAGGAAAATAAGTTTTCAAATTACTTTAGCTCCCTACCCTTGAAAGAAGGGGGGGGAAAAAAAAAAAAAAAACACAGAACCTATGACTAGTATGTAGAATGATGCTCAATCCAACAAATCAAATACTTCACACAAAAGATTTCTCAAAACAAGCTTGTGTCTGCAGGAATGTGTGGGAATTATTAAGGAATCTCCAAAATCAAAAGTGGTAATCACGATGTATATAACCAAAAACAGTGAAAGAAGTAAAATTAAGATGAATTACAAACTCCGTGGTACAAAAAAAAAAAAAAAAAAAAAGGTGGGCATTTGTGGCATTAGAAAGTTACACTCTAAAACCCATGCGTTCTTCTGAATTCATCCTGCAGTTTTTCCTCCCAACATACAGGTTGTATTGTACTATAATACTGATAAGCAAAACTCAGAGAGCAAGGAAAAACCAGTGGCACGTGGTTAACTCAAAATGTGCATCTGTGGCCTAGGACAGCTATGATACAGTAATAATTACAGCATAATGCATATTGGAAACGGCATAATGCATATTTGTGCTAAGAGATTTGGTTATAAACATAATACACCACTGGTCTTGGGACAGCCATGATTTCACCTTGGTCCATGTTTACATGTAACAATAACAGACAAAAAAAAAGAAAAAACAAAACTTTATTAAACTGAACTAAAGAGGATTATGACATTTGCACCATCTTCAGTCTAGCTAACTGGTATGATTCTCTTGGGGGTTGGAATATGCTGGCAATTTGTGAAGCAGCTCAGTTGAAGGAACAAGGATTGAAGACACCAAGCTTTTGTCAATATGTGAAGGTCTTTTTGCTGTTGCGCCCAAAATCCTTCCAAATATGGTAGCAAGGATTTCTCCATGGTTCAGTTTCACTTTCTCCTCTCCTCCTGCAGCTCCTTCCAGATGCTCTCCTCCAGCTCAGTGGTGTCGTACTCCTTCAACATGTCATACTGGCGCCAAGATTGACCTTGTATTTGGGCCTCCTTCCTCTCCGCATCAGTGGGGCTCAGTTCAAAATGAATGCCCTGGATGCTGAACTTGGGGTGTTCCCACCGCTTGGACCAAGGCTTGGGTTTCATTTTCACTTTCAGCTAAAAGGGGGGGGGGGAGTCCACATCCACAAAGTTTCATACAATACCTTCAGAAACAATCAAATTCATAAGCGATTCAGGATTTTCCAATTGTAAGGCTATAATTAATAGCAGGTACAGCTTATTTAAAGCATTATATTATTGGACCAAAAGGCTGTTATTTGCCCATTTGCCAAGTGTATATGCTGACCCATGAATTACAAGATATAATGTAAGAAAAATATACACCTTATTGACAGGCACTTCCCCACTGACTGAGTATGGGATTGGCTTCATGTTGAAATCCACTGTGCTGTAGGAAGGCAAAGCATCTCGTAGGTACATTAAATTATCATCCAGCCTCTTCTCCAGTTTCAATACTTCTATCTGTTGTATACGAGGGCTATACAGCTCGTAGCAGATTTCCACCCCTAGGAGACAAACCAATGCCCATCAGAAAAATCAAACTGGAGCTCTGAACCAGGAGATGTTTTAAGGTGATGGCAGCCAATATCATATTTTTTTGACAAAGAAACCACCTCAGAGAAAAATTTAGAAAAATAAGGCATATGAATGACTGAATTCTACCTTGGCCTTCAATAATATTCCTCAGGATGAAGGTAGCCCCAAGTCCTGACCCAGACCTTTGGATGCAGATTCCTACAAAACGGTTGCTTTTTCCATTGGCGTATGGGTCTGACATGGTCACAGCTAGGATGCTTCCTGTATTGAAATTTTTTAATTTTAGCTGGTTGTGTAGAAATACACACTTATTCCTAGATATGGAGGCACAGCTGTGAATACTTTCAAGACGACAAGATTCTCACCAACGTAAAATTCTGGAACGTTGAGCACTTTTCGCCTTTGAACCATATCTTTCCGTTCAATGAAGAATTTCAGGGGATTGGTTCTTTGTCGCGGAGGGATAAATTCTGGACTCATAAACCTGGGGAAAACACAGATGCAAATGACAGGAACCTGTGGAGGAGGCACTACATAGGTCATCCAAAGACTGTTAAATAAATAAATAAAAAAATTAAAAAAAAAACCAGACCAAATTCCCCAGCATTCAAAGTGCCACCAGACAACCAAATTATAGGTAGTGCAAATAGCCCTCTGCTGTTCTCTCACACCACCCAGAGGTGTCATTCAGCAAGTTTAACTTCCCAAATGACTTACTACCAATCTCTAATATGCCACAACAACATGCATTACATTTATTCATTTAGCTGATACTTTTCTGCAAAGTGACTTAGAAGTTACAGTGTTCAAGTTACACCCTGATTTATCCAGCTGGCTTATTTTACTGGAGCAATTTAGCCTAGGGTAAATACCTCAGGTGAGGTGTATATTAGTTGTAGATAGTAGATGAAACTCGAACCTGCGACCCAGCCAAAGTTTAGCTAGGAAGTCCAAAACTGGCAGCATTACCACTGTACCAGAGTATTATAATTTTACCCTACCAGCTTTATTTACCAGAAAACAGACATGATTAAACATGAGGAATGACGTACTTACTTGCGGGGCTGTTCGAGCGGTTTCGTTTTGTCCACAACCACGGGTTTGGACGGTGGCGTGAATTTAGGAGGCTGCGGACTCTCTCCTCCGGCGGAGCCATGGCGCCACACTGACGTAGACAAGAAACCTAGTAGAAAGGAGGAAATTAATGAAAAGATCAGAGCTGCCCTCGCCGGCAAGCGATGCCATTTCAAAAAGGAACACCTAACAGTTTCGTCGTGCCGCGGTGGTGAGCAAGAACTGAAGAAGTTCGCACTGTCAGAGTGAGTGTCAGGCAGTCAGTCACGACGAGAAGAAGCAAGCGCGCGCTGTTTCTTTCTCCCACACAGTTGTAGCCGGTAAGGTAAGTGACACACAAAAACATGTCATTTGCATTTTTCAAAAACCAAATAAACCTGAAAACTTACGTTCATTATGTTTTGTTATTCTGCTAAAAGCCTTATATGCCTGCAACACTGTAACCACCCTTCCCGAGGAAGCCGCCATGTCTACACATTGACCTTCCCCACGCAGCTCACCGCGTGATCAACTAAGCCCTTGTCACGTGATCCAGGCTACGGAAGCTTGTGGAGGACAAGCTACATTTTGCGTTCGAGCTATGAATTTTGAACGATACCGATATTTTCCACTTTATTTTTAATTGAATTTCATTCATGGATCTCTAAAACTTATAGGAAAAGCACCTGCGTTTCTTCATCCAGGCAGTAATTTAACAGTTCAATGCACTTATTCGGCAAAACTGGGACTTTGTTTGAACAGCAGAGAATTAAGACACCTTCACCTTCTCCAACAGTTTTAAGATGCTTTAATCTTTACTGCAGTAATTTATGGTAAGCAGTGTGACTGAGCGTTCAAAATCCTAAATTAAATCTTTTAGAGTATCCTGCTCAGCACTACAGCACTGATACAATTCAAACCTGGGTTCTTCATGTGCGCAACAGCTCTCTAATCACCAAACTACTTGGTCTAATTTACTTATTTCCAGTGAGTGATGTGAAATAAGCTTTCATTGTAGTGTAGCTCAGAGTTAATCAAGTTAGGAAAAGTTTAATGAACTGGTTTATTAGAAAGGAAATTAGTTCATTAAAACAAAAAAACTTAATAAACATCAGTTTTTTTTTTTGTATTTTACCATATCCATTGATTTTTATAGAGCCTACACCATACAAAAATTATGGAACATCTATATTATTAAGCTTCTGTTGATTGTGTAGATAATAAAGTGGCCAGAAGCTGGCAAATGTTGTACATAAAGTGATTGATTAATCAGCACTTGTGACTGAATGGGAGGTTTCAGAATGTATATATTTTTATTTTCAGTAGTTTTAATTTTAATGTTGTTGGCACTTCATTAAAAATAGTAAAACAATTCAACTGTAATGGACTCCCTTTGTATCCAGGTTGTACTCTATTTTCTGCTCCGTGCCAGGATAGGTTCGAGACCATTGCAGCTCTGTAGCAGGGTGACTGGTTAGTGAGTGAGTGGTTGTGACCCAGTTTAAAAAGTGATTTATGGCATTACAAAAAGATCAAGTTAACAGATTTCCTGTTTCAGTTGTAGGGGGTGCGGTGGCGCAGTGGGTTGGACCGCAGTCCTGCTGTCCGGTGGGTCTGGGGTTCAAGTCCCGCTTGGGGTGCCTTGCGACGGACTGGCGTCCCGTCCTGGGTGTGTTCCCTCCCCCTCTGGCCTTGCGCCCCTGTGTTCCCGGGTAGGCTCCGGTTCCCCGTGACCCCGTATGGGACAAGCGGTTCTGAAAATGTGTGTATGTGTGTGTGTGTGTGTGTGTTTCAGTTGTGCTCATAAGTTCTGGTAAGTAGATGTTATTTATTCATCGCTTACCAGTGACAATGCAAGGCAGGTACATTGATCAATTCAAAGGTATTACAGCAGCAGTGGGACTGGGTCTTGAGCCAACAGCCTACAGATTCCAAATGCAATAGCAAATTGAATACCAAACATTCTTCTCAGTGCACATTAAATAAATATAATAGGTTTTTTTTTTTTTTGCATCTTGATATTGGGCATGAAACACCAATTTACAACTCTCTTAGTGATGATAATAAAGTGAGAAGTCAGCTAAGCAGGTGCAGAATTTTAGGAAAATGCTCTTTATTGACCGCCTACATGTGTTTTCACTAACTTGTTTTTCTCTGCAGATCAGAATGGATTATTAGCCCACCAAAAGTGTCTGGTTCCACACACTGTCTAACTCGACAGGTAAAAGTTTCTCCATTCATCATTTCCAGCAATTAAAATCTTTATTCAATAAATAAATCCTAAAAACTGTCATGCTAATAATAAAATCGAAAATAAAACAATAATCAATAAGACCAACTAATAAAGACTGCATGACGGAACCTTTAAAACGCTAAAAAAAAAAATACCCCGAGGCTTAAAACCATAAATAACTGAAAGGAATATACCAGGTAACTCCACTGCTTAAGAGGGGCAGTCCCCTGGCCTGTTCCCAGGGTGTTACCATACACTTTGCAGTACCGACCGTTTTTTGGGTGTTTCCCTTTTGCACAACATATCTTCTCTATTGAAATTTTAGTAGAACAGGTCAATGGTACAAATAGATATTTGCAACTAAAAAGAAATTAAACACCCACACATGAAACTAACCTACACATATAATAAAGTGAATAAATGACGATAAAATTGTTACAAACACACCCCACATGTAGTCATTTACAAGTTACTACTTCAAATTGCAATAACTGCTATAAATTATAAAAATGCAAAAATAAATTAAGCATGCTAAAAAAAAAAAAAATTAAAAACCTTACATCAAGAATAAAACGCTTATGTTTTTCCACTAACTTTTTTTTTTTCCTACAAATAGAAACGAATCAATAGCCTACCCAAAAATGTCTGGCTCCATATACTGTCCAAATTGAGAGAAAATAATACTTATATACATCATTCCTGGTAATTAAAATCTTTATTCAATAAATAACTCCCAAAAAACTGCAATGCCCTGTTTCGCTACTAAAAATCTAGACCAAATTTTAAAATGAAGTAAACATCCCAGACCATTCAACCTTGTTCCTAAAAACCTAAAAGCTCCCGCAGGTCACTCTAAGCCCCTCTACTAGACCCAATGGTTAGGAGATCACCCCTTGAAACCCCCAGAATTCCCCCATGACAAACTAAGCATAATCAACACCAACACCCAATCAGAACGGAGCACAGGACTTTGTACAGCAATAAGCACTAACTCCAACTACTGTGTTAGCTCCATATGAACAGAGTAGTTCTGAATTTAAAAATACAGCTATTTTTTTCTGTTTATTGATCAGTTCATTTACTTTTCACTTCATATTTAATTGACTTATTCTTAAAAAATTCTGTCTGCAGAGAGTAAACGTGACATGTGTTTACGCAACCAGCCAGCAGGTGTCAGTAAAACCCACCCAAATGCAACAGGCGCGTGGGCCCGACTTAATTCAACAAATTTCCACGGATTTCTGCCTGTTCATAATTAAGTGGTTTTTCTCATAGTGCCATTGAAATCCAGCAAACTGTTACGACCTTACTTCAAAATTTTCATTTTAAAATTTCAATAATCTAGCATGAGTTTTAACGACAATATCTGTCAAGGTGATCAAAGGAATAACAAACACATTTTTAAATAATGTTTAATATCGGGGGGCGCGGTGGCGCGGTGGCGCAGTGGGTTGGACCGGGTCCTGGTTTCTGGTGGGTCTGGGGTTCGAGTCCCGCTTGGGGTGCCTTGCGGTGGACTGGCGTCCCGTCCTGGGTGTGTCTCCTTCTCTATCCGGCCTTACGCCCTGTGTTACCGGGTAGGCTCTGGTTCCCCCTGACCCCGTATGGGGCAAGCGGTTCAGAAAATGTGTGTGTTTAATATCAATAATTAATTTTAAAAGGTATTTGATCTATTATAGCTACGTTAAAGATTTTTCTTAAATCCAATCCTGAAATAAATTGAGTGGAACATGTATTATGAAGCTTTTACTTTTAATGAGTGAGGGATAAAAGTAACAAGAGTGACGCATTGTGTGGTGTTACATGGACTGAAGTTTCTGCCTTATTCTCTTATATTTGTGAAAATTAAATAAGAACGTGGTAATAACTAGATTAGCGATGATAATATTTATTGAAAAGTTCATAAATCGCGTGTTTCTGGATCAGTATTGAGAGTAACCTTAACCAGACGTGAATAAAACACTCCGAGTCAGAAAAAGGAAAGCTTTGTACGTTTAAATTACTTGTCCCTTAAAGACGAATGAACAGACCTGTACTGTCTTTACCAAAAAACTAAATCTCAGTTTCTCCCGATTCGTTGTCCGCGGCGCAACCCACCTGCCGCTTTACGTATCTGTTCTCTATATTACGGCTGTGTGTGTGTCGCTCAAAGTCAGACCACTAGGTGGCGCTGGAGATGTTTTTTTTTTCGCCGCAATGAATACGATACGATTCAGGAGTCGGGTAAAAAATACGCAACAGACAGACTATTGGATCGAATGGTATACAGCACAAATGTGCGTAATTGGGCATATGTGTGCGTGTACCTCCTCCACATACTGTAGGTATTACTCTAGGTGTAGATCATGGGTGTAGGTCCGGATGACCAGTCTCACAGGCATAAACTGAAATAATGAAAACAAGGTAACTCTTTCATATTAGTGGTGTGGGGGGGGGGGGGGGATAGTTGAAGTGGGCAGTGGATCTCCGTTAAAGTACAGCTCATATGAAATTTTGCAAGCGAAGAGCTATGGTGCGAAGACTACATTTTGAGCTTTGTGGATTTCTGTTATGGGACAAGCGGTTCAGAAAATGTGTGTGTGTGTGTGTGTATTAGAATGTTTGTTTCTTTATTTTTTATTTATAATTTGAATTATTTATAATATATTTTCATGTAATGCAATAACAATGCAATAATAAGTTCTATTTTATATTATATTATTATATATTATCCTATATTATATTATATACATACAAATAATGATATATTTATAAATTAAAAGAACTTATATATTTATTTATCATTTATCATTATTGGCAGCTGGGGGGTGCAGTGGTGCAACGGGATTGGCTGGGGCCTGCTCTCTGGCGGGTCTAGGGTTTGAGTCCTGCTTGGGGTGCCTTGGACTGGCACCCCATCCTGGGTGTGTCCCCTCCCCCTCCAGCCTTGCGCCCTGTGTTGCCGGGTTAGGCTCTGGTTCGCCATGACCTTGCTAGGGACAAGTGATTTTAGATAGTGTGTGCATGATTATGGGCAGCTAGGTGGCACAGCAAGTAGTGCTGCGGTCTTACAGTGCTTGAGTGCTGCAAAAGGAAGGGGTTCAATCCCCACTCAGTCTGTGTGGTGTTTATATGTTCTCCCTATGTCTGTGTGGGTTTACTCTGGGTGCTCTGGTTTCCTCCCACAGTCCAAAGACATGCTGTTCAGGTTTCCCATGGTGTGTGATTGACAGAAAGAGTGTGTTCCACTGATGAATGACCCATTGTAAGTAGTGTATCTAACAGTGTAAATTACCTTGGTGAATAAGGTGTGTGGGCTGATAATGCTACACAGAGTTCATTGGAAGTCACTTTGGAGAAAAGTGTGTGCTAAGTAAGTAAATGTTATTGTCTGTTAAATTTTAGCACATTAAACCCTGACAGTTTTGAGATGGATCCAAGTGCATTTAGGTGACATGGAGAGGTTTAATGCTGTGAGCATGACTGGCTTATAGGGAGTTCCTTCTATCACTGGACGACTGTGCAGAGTGTGAGAAAGAAGTCGCATCAAGTAGGTGCCAAAGAAGTTCCTGGAAGGGATCTGTGCTTTCAGCTGGGTTTGAGTGCGAGAGCTTGGTGTCAGAAGTCACACCAGGCCTCACAGCGGTGGGTGAGCCTGTCATTGCGTTTCCAGAGTGGGCGCCTTCACATGTCACCTCAAGCACTTGGATGCTGATGGATTTTCTGCTCTATCATCCACATGGTGACGGCTGTGAAGTAACTGAGACAGAGACCGTAGGAGCTGTGAAAAAGAGTTCTATCCTCAGCGTGGCCGACGTGGGAAAAGAAAAAACAGCCTTGCGGGACTGAAGACAAGTCAATAAACGAGTTTCTTCAAAAATGACGCACAAAGGATCCCAGAAAGAAAACTATTTCCGGGTACAAGCGTCAAAAAAAGCGTTGCCAGAAAAACAACAATGGTGTGTTGCATGTGTATGTGATAATTAAAAATGAAAGAAAATGAAATTGCATTAAATTAAATTAAATTATCTGGCATATTGCACTGCCCTGAGTAACACGAGGGTCAGCAAGTTGCCACTTAAAGGTCTCAGAAGTTATTGTAACAGATGTGCTATATCCAGATGTATAAATGGGTGGAGGCGGGTGGACCTGGTCCTGCTCTCTGGTGGGTCTGGGGTTCGAGTCCCACTTGGGGTGCCTTGCAACAGACTGGTGTTCCATCCTGGGTGTGTCCTCTCCAGCTCTATGCCCTGTGTTGCTGGGTTAGGCTCTGGCTCCCTGTGACCCCCCCCATGGAGCGTGCAGTTTCAGACAATGTGTGCATGTGTGTAAATGGGTGGAATGCAAAGCAAAAATTAGTCTGACATGTCATTAAATTCAATGTCAGTCATTTGTAAATCCTGCTGTAATTCTATTTAATAGATTGTGCTTTTATACGAAGGTTCATTCTTATACATTTAAGTTCATAATTATGCTATTTAACATGGTGAACAGTAAGTCTGTTGAAGAACATGAACAAAGATATCACAGAAAACCAGCTCAAGCCAGTTTCCCTCATATATTGTATGGAAAACACAGTCCATGAGCTTCTGAGGCATAACTATCTGCATTGGACAGCTGCGCCGCTCATAGTTCAGCGATCACCGGCCTTGGAGCCTCCGCACATTTGGTGCATCATGTCACCCTAAATCAGCTGCATCCAGAGGAGTGGAAACACCTGTCGGCGTCATCCTGGCTGCACCGAGAAGCACAGTTATCCCACGTCTGGATGCAGTGCAGGTGCTGAAATATATTGCACTGACTCAACCCACAAATTACTTTTCAATGCCCGCTCTGGTTTCGCTCATCTGCTCTGTGGCAACCCCCGTCCTGCTTGTGGAATTCCTCATCCCAGCTATAACCAATCGACCCTTTACATGATTAATGATCAATATCACAATGGTGTTTTTCAACATAACTGATTGGTTGCAAATATTGTATTATAAATATGGTAACATTTAGCCATTATGAGGTATTAACTGTTAATAATAATTAATAATGTTAATTAATATCTGTATGCAATAGAATTTTTTTTGTATACGATTCCTGTCTCTGTGATGCTGGACTGACCCTGTTCCTGTCTGTTCTGTTGTGACCAAAACAGGTGAGAGCAAAAAACAAAGTTACTGCACTTCTTGGAAAATAATTTTGTGAATCGGTATCTAAATCAAGCAATGTAATATTTTCTGTGGAAGTATTTCGTAAGTTTCTTTGTTTAAAAAGCCTGTCCATCATAGACTGATTTCCCTTGGGATCAATCAATTTGTTTGTTTATTTAAATAGTTTATTTGGGACTGCAGGCACTAATGATGAATGATAGCTAATGGTTATTTCTCTGACAGAAGATTAGCTTCTGTTCTATTCTGATGATACCCTCACTAAGGTAAATAGGGTAAATAATAATCACTACAAATGGACCCACTCTGCTTTTATTAACTACTCGCTCCAGAGTATTTTGCGTTGCTCACAAATCTAATCCTGTTACTCTTAGATTCAAAGGTCCTTCTCATAAATTATGTTGCCGCTTTGTTGCGGTCCAGTGCATTAGAGGTCATGAGTAACATCTGCAATGTACTATGTTCACATCCTCTGAGTCGCAGGTGGTCGCAGGGGTAACGGGGTGCGTCGCTGTTCTTGGACTCAAAGGCCCAGGAGTGACATTCGAACCAAGGACTTTACAATCTGAAGGTCGCTGGTTGGAATGTCAATCCTGCTCCAGAACCCTCAATCAAGATACCTTCCCTCAATTGGTTCACCTTTATATATGGGCAAATCACTGTAAGTAAATCTCTGTAAACTGAAGAGAAGTGTCGACTGAGTGAATGAATGCAAAGGTAAGGTACCCCTCCAAACACACACACACCGTTCCAGTAAAATTACCATGGTGTATAAGTGGGTGAGTTTAATACCACTTTGAACAAAAGTACCAGATCAAGGAATAGATGTAAAAGGAGCACAAATATGATATCTTATCACACCTTGCCTGCTTTTTCCTTAACTACATTTCAAATAATTTCACTGCATGTTATTGCTAACCTTCATAATATACTCTACACCTTAGTCCGAAGTGACTGAGAATGTTAGATGAGCAACTACGCAATTCTTTCTGCATCAAGTAAGGGTCAAGGGTTCGACAGCAGGAGTGTCGGCTTCTATGAGATGTACGTTGCTTTGGAGAAAAGTGCCTGCTAAATGAATACGTGTAAATGTAAATGAGTGGGATTCAAACCTGGAACCTAAAGACCCCTGTAAGGCAACACCTGGAACCACTACGCAACCAGCTGTGTGCGCTGGGCATTGATCTCTCTCTGTCTGTCTCACTCTCTCTTTGCATCTCTCTCTTTTTCTCTGTGTCTCTCTTTCTGTCTGTTTCTCACTCTCTCCTTCTTTCTGTCTGTCTCTTTCTGTCTTTGTTTCTCTCTGTCTCTGTCTTTCTCTCTTTCACTCTGTCTCTCTGTTTCTGACTCTCACTCTCTCTCTCACTTTCTTTCTGTCTGACTGTCTGTCTGTCTCTCACACACTCCCTCTTTCTCTCTCTATCTGTCTCTCTGTCTCTTTCTGTCAGACTCTGCCTGTCTTTCTCTCTGTCTCACTCTCTCTCTCTTTGTCTTTCTCTGTCTCTCTCTGTCGCTCACTCTTTCTGTCTTTGTTTCTCTCTGTCTCTCTCTCTTTCTTTCTTTCTTTCTTTCTTTCTGTCTGTCTCTCACACACTCTCTCTGTCTGTCACTCTTTGTCTCTCTCTTTCTCTCTGTCTCTCACTCTTTCTGTCTTTGTTTCTCTCTCTCTCTTTCTGACTGTCTCTCACTCTCTCTCTCTTTCTTTCTGTCTGACTGTCTGTCTGTCTCTCACACACTCTCTCTTTCTCTCTTTTAGTCTGACTCTCTCTCTCTCTCTCTCTGTCTCTCTCTCACACACACACACACACACACACACACACACACACACACACACCGACTTGGCTGTGTGTGAGCGCTGCGTTTCGCCGGCGGCTTTGGGGCCGCGCGGAAACCCTGCGTCGCGCGCCCGCCGGCGGCACTCGGCGGAGTTCAGCGCGCGCTTCCCTTCGCTCGCATCAGTATGGTGCGGTGACGGGAGCCGCGCGCGATGGCACTGGGCACCCGCAGCTCGCGCGACGAGCACTAGAGAGCTCAGCAAGAGGCAGCAGAACTCGCCCGCCGTTGCTTCAAGGATGTTCTTCCCACATGCGGCTTTCTCGGCTCTAAATCACACACTTGTGTTGGGAATAACGTGCTTGACCATCTTCTGCAGCTTCACCCAAAGTTCCCCCGAGTTCTCAGGTTTGGACCGATGCTTGTTCCATATTTGCGGGGGGGTGTTTTCGTGACAGCGCAGCTCTGAGGCGATTCTCTAGTTTGCGGGTTGTCGCGCAGCGCGAGCCTTGTTCGGGGTTGCGCAATGGGCGCGCGCACAGTCCCAGAGGTGGCAAATTAGCCCCGTTCGTGCGAAGACTTATAAGAGACGTGAAGAGGAGTAAGTGGGAGTTCTAACCCGAAAGTGGGCAAAGTCGATGAGTGGATGGAATAGGTAACCTTTCAATACGATGCCGCTCCACATTAAATTGTGACGTTTTATAACCTGGACATACCTTACTATGAATTCCTTAAACGCCCCAAGTTTCGGGGCTCTGACTGAGCGCAGTGAAACTTTCCCAGCGGGGGTCAGTGCTCACTTCTAGAGCTTTCTCCTGCTCACCTGCTGCTGCCCCAAAGGTAAAAAGTAAGGGCTCCTCCTGATTTGACAGGGGAAAGCATGACTGACATATTTCAAATTTCAACTTCCCCTGGCTTGTCATTTCCACCGCAGGCCATTGATGTGTGTATTTGTAACCAAGTGGCAAGTAAATAGCAAATATTTCCCAATCAAGCAGCCCTCAGTTCATGTTTCGTGATTCCTGTGATTGTAAGCTTCGCCACTGTTTCCCACGGAAGCAGCAACATTGGACCGAAAAGGGTACCGTGAGGAACCCCGCAGAACTACTGAAGGTTCTTCACTTTTGTAACAACAGAGGAACTTTTTTTTACACTCTGGATGCAGAAGATTATCCCTCTGAGGTCAATCTAAATTACCCAAAAGTACTTTAGGTATGGGGGGGGGTGTAGTGGCGCAGTGGCGCAGTGGGTTGGGCCACAGTTCTGCTGTCCGGTGGGTCTGGGGTTCGAGTCCCACTTGGGGTATCTTGTGACGGACTGGCGTCCCGTCCTGGGTGTGTCCCCTTCCCCCTCTGGCCTTATGCCCTGTGTTGCTGGGTAGGCTCTGGTTCCCTGTGACCCTGTAAGGGATAAGTGGTTCTGTAAATGTGTGTGTGTACTTTAGGTATTTGGAAGGGAGAGGAGTGTTTTTAGGGGGTGCGATGGCGCAGCAGGTTTGGCCAGATCCTGCTCTTTGGTGGGTCTGGGGTTTGAGTCCCGCTTGGGGTGCCTTGCAATGGACTGGCGTCCCGTCCGGTGTGTGTCCCTTGCACCCTGTGTTGCTGGGTTAGGCTCTGGTGTGCTGCAACCCTTCTCAGGACAAGCGGTTTCAGACTGTGTGTGAGAGTGTGTGAGTGTGAGTATTGGTTTTAAGATCCGTTTTGTATGATTTTACCCCTTCATAGAAACGCCTGGTTTTGAACACTTTTATGTCAGGTGAATTAATGTTCAGTCAAAGAGAAACAGGAATATTACTGAATATTACAAAAAATTACACATTTGAACTCCATTGTCAACACTTTTAAATTTGTAGCCAAATAAAATGGTTTGGTTTTCTTAAATATTTTTTGAAATTCCCAACACAGCCACACAACAGTCAAGGCGTAATTATACTATAGCTTACTGTAATTCCAAAGACACCATAATGATATTGGGAGCAGGCGAAGTGGCTGTTGTTGTATACTACACTTTAAAAAAACAGTATGGTCAGCATCTTGTGTAGTATGTTCTTTTTCTAAACAGCTATTTAAATGATAAAACAACACTGAAGGGTGGAAAGCACAGTTTATGCCTTGCATTTTTATTGTCATGTTCCAAAGAATATGTTTTAAATGCTAAATGGAAAGGTTTGTTCTGCCTAAAATAGTTCAAGACTACATATTATATGTGGTAAATGTTGACGTAGCAATACATTGCATGTTCGTGTAGCTTTATTTATTATTCTACCTCTTTTGGTTGACAGATGAATTCACAGTCAAATGAAATCCCCCACATGGTGAATATAGCTCATTCAAAGATTTTTTTTTTCTTCCTGGTTCTCCTGAGTAGGGTGAGGATTGAAGAACTAATTAGGTGGCTGAAAAAAGCCAGTCATGCAGAGCACGATGGTGGGGAAATACGAGAACATTAAAACTCTCTTCTTCTCCATGAACAGAGCTGAAGGTGTCTTTGAGAAAAAAAAAATGTTAACAATCAGCTGGAATTTTAAAAAAGGAATCCGCAGAGACAGTTAGAAGAACAAACCCAAGCAGCATCTTCCCCACTGCCAGCTATGCAAAAGAATGTGATTTTTCCCCTTCAGACCACAAATGTTTGTTTACAAGTGGTTGGTGTGGCTTATGGACATACATACTCCACCCATTGCCTTAAGAGCACGGGCCAAAGCCACTGTTCGCTAAACCTTGTCCGCTGCAAAACTCTTATAGACGCTAAAATGCCTCTGGCCGACACTGATTTAGTCGCAGCGGTCCAGCCCTGGTTTCTGGCCTGTTGGACAGAGGAAGATGCTAACACTGCACTAGTGAGCTGGGCTCAGTAGAACGTGAGAACCAATCCCAAAATTCCTTCAGGACACCAAAAACCAAGGCAGCTGCATTCTGCACCAGCTGAAGCCAACCTATCCTGTATAGAATGGCAGCTGATGGTCACTGATAGAGGGTGAGCTGAAGCATGTGTCTCCCAGGGACAGGGTCATGTCTCTGTTGAGAAAAACTCAGGCAGAGATTTATTATACATCATGAGACCTTAGGAGTAAATCACTCTCTTTCTATATTCAAAAGCAATAAGGTGACTTATTTCTCAATATTGAATCGCTATTGAGATATACCGAAGAATGGAATCTATATATGTTTTGGTTTGGAAGGTAGCAATGGATTGTCGCTGGTTTTTGTTCCTTTATGGAAACATTATTTTTTAAAAAAATTAATAAAAGTCTTTTTAGTAGTACTAGAGGCCATGTACCCTTAAAATGAGCATGCTTTTGTATTAAAAGCTCTTGTTACGCTGATTTTTTTTTCCTGCTGTGTTAAATTCTTTTGTAAAGTTTTTTTTTAGTTTGATTTTACTTTAATTTTTACGCATTCTTAGTAACGTGCTGCAAAATAATCAAGATAACTAATAAAGATGAGGTGACATCCATTTTAGACAGCTTCAAAGTCTGACATGTAACCCAGTTCTTTCATTATCTCTCATGTAACTGAAAGATCGAATACCCAATGGGGTCATTAACAGTTAAAATAAATGGCTTTAGTGCCATAAAAGTGTAGCCTCTAGCTCTTTTGTACAGTAAATAGTGGTAGAAAGGGCAGCAGGTCAATGAGGTCAGTTGAGGCTATCTGACCATTAGCAGTTTGCTTGGGAAACAGTAACAGCCTCCTAATGATTGTACATTAACGCATTTGAAAGCATAAAAAGTCATAAAACAACAGTGCCTGCTAGTGCCAATGTAAAATGTGTCAGCTGCTAGTGATTAAAAAAATGTGTAATATTTATATTAACTTACACTTTAACCCCAACTTAAACAGATAAAATCATTTGGTAGCTAGTAATGTGATAATCAGGTAGGTATTTAAAGATATTGCATTACAAGAAGGTGTGGTGTGGTATTTGTGATATTATCTGTATAAAATGTGCACAGGGAAATTATGCAGTGTCATAAAGAGATTTATATTTATTCAGTTAGCTGACACTTTTCTCCAAAGCACCTTACAATTAATTACCAATTTATACAGGTGGGTAATTTTGGGGTAAGTACCTTACTCAGAGATACTACAGCCAGAGATTGAACCTGGGGTCCAAAGGCAGCAGCTCTAACTATTACGCTACCAGCTGCCCCCCAGCTGCTTTATAATTGCTGCTTAAAGTTGTACTTTTGGGTGCAAAATGTGCTGTCACAAATGTACTTTTACAAAATGCCCTATGAAGCATGCGTCACAATTTCTATTTATGTAATTATTTTGTGGTGATCTGAAAAAAATAACATTTAACGTGACACTCCAATGGTAGTTTGAGACTACAACGATCATCCCAATTCACATTGCTTTGTGTTCATTGAATCCAAGCCTGTACCCACTCTGTTGGGCTTCTCCTGTAACGGTGCCTAAGAGCAGCGATCGGGCAAAGTGTGGTAAGGAAAGCAACAGAGTTAGGTTAGGTCTTTGAGGCTGCGTGTAACTTTTTGTGGAACATTTGAAATATGTATGTAATATGATATGTAATCAATATCATATCTATGTAATATCTGAAATATTAACAGTTACTGCAGAAGGTCCGTCAAGATTTTATACGGTGTGTGTTATGTGTACGGGGGTGCAGTGGCGCAGTGGGTTGGACTGCAGTCCTGCTCTCCGGTGGGTCTGGGGTTCGAGTCCCACTTGGGGTGCCTTGCGATGGACTGGCGTCCCGTCCTGGGTGTGTCCCCTCCCCCTCCGGCCTTACGCCCTGTGTTACTGGGTAGGCTCCGGTTCCCCGCGACCCTGTCTGGGACAAGCGGTTCTGAAAATGTGTGTGTGTGTGTGTGTGTTATGTGTACAGCTGCTTGCGCACTCATGATAGAGCTGGAGGGTCCCCAGCATTGTTTTGTAACCCAACCACCGTCACATTTCTCTGCATTTTTGTCACCTCCATCCCTGTCTAGGTCACAATGGATATTCTTTCAGCTGTATAATCAACTGGCGACATAGGGAGACCTTGAACAGCTGCACTACGGCAGTTCTCCAGCACCAGGGTTCTCCCCTCTTGGCCAGAGGTGCTGTGCTCTGCTGGATAATCAGACCGGGAGCTTGTGTGACACGAGATGGGAAGTTTACTGCTGAGATCTGACCAGGTCATAGGGGTCAGCTCATCACCTACTCCTCTTCAGTGCTGTCACCCCCCCCCCCCTCCAGCCCCCATGGCCCTTTGAGTGGTCACAGGTTTCGTATTTCAAGCCCCCAGCCCCCATTCCATCCCCGAAAGATCTGAGCTGAGCGGACGGTGTTTCTCAGAAATTGTCTCTCAAGGTGGAACTCGAGACCACTATGTTCTGTCTCTTTTGCTTCCTGACTGGCACAGAGGTTCTCCTTCTGAAAAATTTAGGGCAAGTGGAGTCCCCCCCCCACAAACTGGCTGCTGTGTTTTTGAGCAGCCCCTCAGGTCTTGCTTAGTTCTCCAGCTTAGTGTTTCCTGTGTCAGTGTGCCAGGTAAGCCTTGTGGAAACAGACCAGGCTTCCTGCTTTGTTTTTTCTATCGTCACGGCATCCCATGGCAGTCATTCTTTAAAATCACACAGATTCAGAGGGGAAAAAAACTTTATATATCCAGCTTTTGTTTTTGTCCATTGTCACGTTTGCATGGGTTTGGAATTCAGTATAACCCCAGACAAGATGTTCAACTCTCGAGTTTTGTATGTCAGCTGTCGCAGTACGTAGAACTTCATCCATCGGTGCATTTATGGTTTGAGCTGAGGAAAGCAGTTCAACAGTGGGATTGAGAAATCAAGAAATTCTGCTTGCATTACTAAGTATTCATCGATGTCAACTGAGTACTTTTGAAACGAGCAGGAATGAAAAGGACACACGTGAAGCACATATTGAGGTTCACTTGTGCGTTAATTGGTGTGCAGGAGGGAGAACTGTTTACCTAGGGTCAGCTGGTAGTCTAGTGGTTAGAGCTGCTGCCTTGGGATCCAAAAGTTGCAGGCTTGATCCTTGCTTCTAGCTGTAGTACCCTTGAGAAAGGTCCTTACCCTAAATTTCTCCAGTAAAAAAAAAAAATTATCCAGCTGGGTAAATAATTGTAACCTTAACATCATAAGTTGCTTTGGAGAAAAGTGTCAACTAAATAAATGGAAGTCACACTGGGGCTTTGTCTGCCATTATTAGTTGCATTAAACTTGTTTGACAATACAGTGCTTTAATTACATCATAAAACTGGTGGAAAACAAATGATGCAAGCACTCTGTCTAACATCCAGTTGAGACATGTGTACATCTGCTCTTTAACTTGGATTTGCTGGAGACTAGACATTACCAGCATGTAGGCATATTCAGAAAGATACATGGTCTGCCAGCTATTTCTTGTCTGATTTGACAATTCTAGGTGCACTGCAAAGTTTGCCTATTGGTGATAGGATTTGGGTAAATGGAGGATTGTAGAATGCTGGATTTAAACAGTCGGGCAGTGTTGTAAAAGTGGAAGACTTTACTGCCAAAATGATCATACATAGTGGCTTTCCCTCATGGAGTAGTGCTGTGTTAATGTTGGATTTATTTTGATGTAAAGATGTTCTGATGTTTTAAAAATCCAGCATTCTTAGTAACTTTATCTTATTAAGAAAGAGTGTGCGGTCATTTACAAATCATTGCATAATTTTTTCAATTGCTTTATTGAATTACCTGAGAAATTATGACCTTTTTGGCCGCTATTGAAGGCTTCCTCTACTGTTTACCAACCTGTCTATTATGTAATCCTGCAGGCTTCTTGGTGTTGGAGAGACAAAAAATCTCACTTTTCAAGACCCGTGTATCTGCGTGGATTATCCTAGATGACCGTGTGCCAGCTCTGTAATTACCTGTCTCGCTCCACCCCACTTACGTGTGCCTATCAAATTATCTACTCAACAGAAACCGCCCCCACTCCCCAGAACGGAATTGCTTGGAGGGCTCCTGCTTGTGCCTTAGAGAGAAATGTGTGCCATTTGTAGTAGCATGTTCATTTAATACTGGGTTGGTGTAGACTGGTAGCTCCTGAGGAAAAACAGTGTGCACAGTTCACCGGGGCCTGCATACTCAGCCTGGAGATGTTGTTCATTACCCTTACAAAGCTGCATGTGTCATACTGTCAAAATGCAAGGGTTTCACCGGAATCTCTGCTTTGGTTTGTCTCAGCAATAACTGTCAAAGATCCTACTGAGCCCATCTGGATGGCACCAGGGAATGGCAAAAATTAACCACTGATTTAGTGCAGTGCAGTCATTTATAAGGGTAGCCATTATGGTTTCTTGCAACCTCACATAACAACAAAAGCATCATTTAAATACCAGCCACCAAAGGTTTCTGTTTTTTGTGTGTGTGTTGGGGGGAGTCTGGTGGCTTTGTTTGCTTGAAAGGAGAAGAATCTGTTAGAAGCTGCCCCATGGGTAAGTCTGTTGATTCTAAGCCGCTGTCTTTGCAATGCACAATCCCTGCTTTGGAACAGAAAGTACTTCCTTCATTCACATTATGCATTCAGCTACATCGATGAGGATGCGGGTTGAATTTGAAAGGAGTACATCTTGCGTTTCCCTTTGAGTGTAATTTGCATGATCTCACATGTAAAGGTTATCATCTTGGATGTAACAGTCAGTGTTGCTCACACTAGTTGGGCAGTACTACCAAGAGATTCACCAGGGCATTTAGATGAAGAGCTATTGGACCACTGAGCCACCGAGACCTAAGGGTGGGTGGCCTTGCTTTATTAAAAAAAATAAGAGAGCAGTCTTTCAGTTCCCGGAGAGTTCACAGCTGGGGAACGTGATGCCCAAGACGAGCTAAGATGGGCTCTGACAGTTGCCAAAATGAAAGTTATACCACAGCAGTGCTACACAGAGAAAGTGTAACAACCTTTAGATCCTCTAGTAAGTGCATCTGCTTTGACTATATGTTACTTTAGTTTCTTTCTGCTTAGCCTTACTCATAATGTTCCAGAAGGAACAGGTAATCTCAGCTAAATTTCTGAAAGCTCCTAGCATCTTTCACAGAAATTGCACTTTTTATGAATGAGAGGTGATTGAGATTAACAGGGAGGTGCTTAGAAGTTCACCTTTTACTACACATGCATTTGTCTCCTGACGGCTGGAGCAGAGCGGTCAGGCTGAGTGCTTGACCCTTTTCTCACCCACCCAACCCCACGACCATGTTTCTCAGGTCATAAAAGCGGCCATTAAAGTGATGGATGACCGAACTGAGGGGCCTTCCTGTGTGGGTGGTTGGAGCCTTGGTGGCTGTAGGCTGGGTACTGATGAGCTGGCAAACTGGCTGTAAACGGAGACCAGACCCCAGTAACCATGCCCAGTGCCCACTGGGGAGTAATCACTAACCCCTAGGGTTATGTTCACAGACAGAGTGCACCAGGGTTGTAAGAGAAAAAAACTATATTGTCATCGAGGCAGATTTGTGGTATTCCTCCGTCTTAGACTCCAGACTCTTCAAACGTCTCTGAGTGCCAAGGTGAAATAAAGCAGGACAGATCTCTGTGTTGTCTGTGCTCCTTAAAATTGCCAAACCGAACCCTAACCCTAAAAGTGCCTCCTTCAGTAGGCTTACTAGACAGAGCAATACATTAAGTTCATCATGAATTACTAAGCTTTTCTCCAAAATATCTTTTAATTTTACCTTAATTAAGAGTATTGAATTTTAGGGGAGCTACAAAGGTACTACAGCTACATAAGTAAGGTCCCGCTTTGGTCTTGAAGCCTTAGGGGGCAAATATTTGTCCTTAATTAAAGCACTTCCTGCTGCTCTGACACTTTTGGGAGGCTATAGCTGCTTTTCAGTCCAACATCTCTCTGGTATTTATGAAATCTGAAACATCTCAGCTGAGGTTTGAAATTGCATAGAGACTGCTTAGGTACCTTTTTGGAACTGTGAAATGGAGCCACTTTCCATCCCATTGCCCTTAGCATGCATCTCAGAACATTAGTTCTCTGCTACTCATTTTGCTTATCTGCTGCTGATTTAGCTGTAAGTCTGCTGAAAGTTTTGCCACTGAGCAGATTTGTAGGATTTTCAAAGAGGGGTGGTAAAGAATGAGGAGAATGAAATGTGTGAAAACAAATGGATGGAGAGCACTGTAAGTGTCTACTGATTACTGAAGGCTACAGAAACTCAAAACCATTGAAACCATTGGTCTTAGGTTCACCATGTGGATCAGAGCAACTGTACTGGTCATTGGACCTCATCTTAGCTGGTGGAACATCACATTGTAGGTGAATATTGCAGACCCTATGAGAGTTGGCAACCATACGGTATGACTGTGAGATGGGCAATGTGAATGTTGAATAGAGAATAAGGCCTAGAAAGCCAATGACAAGTGAGAATTAGATTACAGTACCGATGCAGTCATGCACAACAACCCCTGCCAGTGACCCCTGCAGACATCAACATGGAGCTGGCATCGCGTCAACTTCTGCGGATACATATTCAATAGTTCTCTCCAGTGACCAATTCATAAAACAGGATTAGTATTTTCACCATAATCCTCACCATGTGCATGTTGTCAAAAATGGCTTTTTGGCAAGATCTTAGAAACCCCCCCCCAGTAGTATAGTACATCATAGTAGAAAGACTTTCAATAGGGTTTATTGTGTGTCCCGGGCACAAAAGCAGGGCAGGTCAGATTCAGCTCTATGAGGTCTTCACATAGCAACTTCTTAATTTCTTACAGCGTGAATCTGACACTACCTTTGCTGAAAGAGATGGAGTACATCGCTGAAAGCTGCACTGGTACTTCTTCTGATGAGCTGCTGAAACTCAAACTCCAGGCTAGCGCTTATCCAAGGCTGGTAAATACATGTGAGGTTGTCACAGTGACTCAGCTGGTGGCATCATCGTCCTGTGCTTCGAGACTTCTGGACAACTGTCAGTAGAGAGTTTGCATGTTGTACCCTTCTCCATGTGGATTTTTTGTTCCCATTTGCCCTGAAAGAGTATCATTTGGAAAGCAGAATTAAACTGTCAGCTTTTCTCAGTAGCCAGTTCGGCCTACGTGGTTATCAGTCTCCTAGTGCTTTTTTTTCTTCCAACAAATTCAGTCTCCTAACTTCATGTTTGGTTTATTAGATGTCAAGTAACAATCAAACAGTATTTTCCAATCACCCGGTCATCAAACAGACAAATACTAATAGTGCAGCCCACTGATTCCAGTTGAATTAGCAAGTTTTGGTTCATTAGGCATCTGCTTTTCCCTTCTTGAACATTTGTTCCCCAACCGATTCCTTAGCAGGGATAAAAATAAATCACGAGATCAGAAACAAAACACTTACTGCTTTTGTTCTTGGGGGAAAAAGCGGTTTAAAGCAAACTTCATAGAGTTAAGGCTCCGACTGTAAGTAGGCGATCGCCAATGTGGTTTATCGCACAGAGGAGTGGAATTGCGTGTGGCCTTGGCAGTTTAGGTGCAAAGAGAAAGAACTGACAAGCTTGCTCTCAGTTTGGTTCAAACCAGATCCATGTCTCCCTCATGTGAGTAAGTCCCTTCAGCTGATCCTGCACGAGTGACACGGGCAAGAGGCTGATGGGCTCTCAGACCAGATCACCTCCTGAGGCCCCCCTTTAGAATGTCAGTTTTTTTTTTTTTTTTTTTTTTTTTTACTGGAGCAATTCAGGTTAAGTACCTTACTCAAGGGTGCTACAGCAGGAGGTGGAATTTGAACCTAGGTTTTTGACTATAAAGCAGCAGTGCTAACCACTCCTTTGCTGAGGCACCAGTTTTTTACAGCATAGGAAATATCAAGTCTTCATACTGGTTTTTGAATTAATATTACAACTCACATATATATATATGAGGGAAAGGGTTTTTATTGTGACCTATTGGTTAACCACACGCACACACAATCTGAAACCACTTGTCTCAGGGACCTGGAGCCTAACCCAGCAGCACAGGGCACAAGACTGGAGGGGGAGGGAACAAACCCAGGACAGGACACCAGTCTGTTGCAAGGCACCCCAAGTGGGGCTTGAACCCCAGACCTACAGGAGAGCAGGACCCAGTCAAATCCACTGCACCACCACACTCCCCTTTTTGGTTAACTAGTACAGTTCACTATTAACAGTAAATCAGTACATAAGCCATAGGTTTAAAAAAAAAAAAAAAAAAAAAAAACCAAGTGGGGTGTTTTCTGTGTGAATGGTTAAATCAGTTTAATTCTAAATTACCCTGAAAACCTGCAGACCGTACAACCATTAGAGGATATGATCTGATGCTTTTTGTGAATTTCAAGAAAATTGTGAAAATTCTCTATTTTAGCTGTTTTTTACAATACATATTGCAACCCCGTAACTGATTATGTGCAGATTTTTTGACATTTTATACTCTGTGCATTTAGTACTCTTATAGTGATTTCTTTTCTTAGATTCTGGCTAGAAATTCTGAACTTGTAGACCACACTCACATATTTTACACAGATTTAATAGATTGGCTTGCAGTAACCTTTTGTGTTTTTCAGACTGTCCATTCTAGGGCCTCGATGCCTGCAGATTTTCTCTCATAATGACCACATTTCCTGCTTTTTTTCAGAAAATGGAGAAAAAATTATGCCGCGGTCCTGCTATCAACTCTTGCCACATCCTTTTTGTTGTGTGTTTCTTAAATAAATCATTTAATTTTACTTCATTCAGATTCTGTTCACTTTGATGAACTGTTATAGATAGAAGCCTTCAGCTAGTTTGTGGTCTTTTTACCCTCTCATTGTGCCGAGTTATTCCATCAAATACTATAATGCCAGGGTGTGGACTTGTTTTAAGGGGAATTCTGATTTTTTTTGCTATTTTGAAGCAGTTTTTCAGTGTGTGTTACATATGGTTTAAATTACATGGTTTACTTAGATCATTTCATTTAGAAAAAAATATCCAGCAAAGTAATTTCAGTTGACTTCTTTACCGAGTTTACCTTTACATATGTGGTTATTTGCAAGGTGGTGCAGTCGCTCAAGCAAAAGGGTTAATACTATATATCATAGCTTCACATAGTGTATTGTGGTCTTCCTGTTTTTGCATGAGTTTCATCTGCAAAGTCATATCTCCCACATTCCAAAGACATCCTGTCCAGGTGAGTTAGTCACTTTCAGTTGCTCTTAATGCTTATATCTGTGCTCAAAAATAAACTGGGGTCTATTAGGTATTATTATATTATGTTATCCTGTCCAGCTATGGATCACTATGTCATTGCAATCACTCAGCTCCTCACACCCCATTTTCTAGAAATTTCCCACCTGCTTAGCAAGGCACCAGAATTTATACTTACATTTTTTGATTTATCAGACAATTTTCTCCAAAGCAACATACAACCCAGAATCAACAAAAGTCCATTTGTCACAGAGCGCTAATGCAGATGTGATTTTCAGTGCACAGATTGTTCTACCCATAGAATTGAGTTAGACTGAAAATATATAGATAATTGTGACCAATGAGGTATTCATACTGTGGCACACTGCATCCTGATTTCAGATGTAGCAAAGAAGGGCACACAGATAGCATTCATAACAAATGCTTATTAAAACACTAGCACACAGGAAAATAATGCTCTCGGTCAAAGAACCCTTTTTCCACAAGCACTTGCATCTCAAGCCAGCCAGCCTGCTTAACACTCCCCAGGCTTTTTCCCTCTCATACTAACAAATGCAGTCACTCCATTATATTCCCCGTAAGTCCCCCCAGTGGTTAAATACTTAACTCCGTTTTTCCCATAATCCAACTATTTACAATCAACACATTTTCCCGCTCAAACACATGTGGGTAGTTACAGTATTTATGCAAATTTTGTTTATGAGGGAACTCATTTCTCCCATCCGGCAGGCACTACACATCACTGTGCACCATAACAACCAGATAAAAAAGCGGTTTCTTTCCTCACACTGTTATGTACATGAACAGCTGATTGTTAGTCTGTGCAATACTTTTTCCCTCTTACTTATTACCTTCCTCATTATTTCTTCCATCCTTCATTATTTATTCCTTCCCATCTCTGCACTTCTTGTATGTATGTATGTTTGTATCTGTGTATATGTATGTTGTGTTTTTTTATCTACTCTACACTATGAGCCATTGGGAACTGAACCCAAGTTCCCTGTATGTATGTGTATTCTTGGCCAAATGAATCGGATTCTGATTTTGATTCTGATTCTGATTTAATCACATTAGTGCCAAAACCAAGAACCTACGGACTTTTGATTTTGGACTTCTTCAGAGTGGGACCACTTCCCAGCGAGATTTGGAGAAGTATATATTGATCTTTCCGAGGTATAGGGGATGACCAGGTCCTGTAGCTATTGAGGCAGAAATCCTTTGGCCATCTTGTAGACTATAACCAGGGTCTCGTACCTGATATGGGCAGCCAAAGGAGAGAGACTTGGAGGGGGAATATGTGGATAGAAAACACCAACACTGACAACTATTTTCCCATGATGCCAGCAATGACTATTGGCTAGCATGTATTTCACTTTTGGTTATTTAAAGACATGAGCTGCACATGCTGATCTGTATCTTTACCAAGATCCTTAGCATTGTTCTAATTTACTTCAGTAATAACATAAAGTGGCTTCTGTCATTTCCAGCTTCTGTGATGTGTATGATGTCAGACTGAATAATGGGCAGAGTTTCACATGCTCAGGTGTATCAATAAGAGATTTGCCTGTTGGTGGCTAATAATAGGAGTAATATCCTTTGGATACATCTGTCTTGCAACGTACAATAAGCACATATTTTTTGTTGCGTGGGTGGTCAGATTTAATCAGTGTCATATTTTCACGTTATGGTATTATTGTTCAGTAAGAAGTAGTTAAAAGTTTTAGTTTTTGAATCATTGAGTTGGGTGTTCTCCTCAGGTCCGTGATCCTATTCAGTTGTGGGTCAGAGGACTGCAGCCTTCAGCAGAGCGGTGGCCACTTGTCACACTCTCGAAATGACGACCCAGTTATGAGTTAACCGCAGCATTCCACCCCGATGGCACACCTTGCCCTTAGCCACTCGCCTGTGGTTTTAGCTTGAGTAGGTGGGAGGGGCTTATCCAAGGCACCGGACTGCAGTTTGCAGCGGCCAGCCATGGCCCTGTATTACACATGTATAGCAAATAGCCCCATGCATATACCATGTAAGAAAACCACAGGAAGGTGCTTGAGACTAGTATAGATACTTGTTGTTGAGATTGTGCCTGTTTTTGCAGGCAACAGTAGGAAGCCTGATGTTCAGGTGTCTTTTAGTGTGCCCAGCAGTCACTATACCAGGTTTTACTGCAGTAGTACTGTTGAAAACAATCCCGTTTGTCTCTAGGTGTTACAGAGTACAGGTGTAGGTGAAGCATTCATTTGTTGCCAATGTATTAGTCTCAAGTAACACTGAAATGTAGCAACATCCTTTAAAGGAAATACAAGGAGATAAGAGTGTTTCTTATTCCAGGTATAAAATTTGTCCTGATTTCTCTATTTTGTTTGAGCTGGTCATATTTAGAACGTGCAGTAGTGGCAAAGAAGTACAGGTCGCTGGATCTGCGGTCTGCTTTCGGGAGGTTAAAGGAAGTATTAATTTACCTGAAACTTTTCTCCAAAGCAATTTACAATGTTAAAATTATTTACCGATTTATACAGCTGGGGAATTTTACTGAAGCAGTTTAGGGTAAGTACCTTGCTTAAGGGTACTATGACTGGAGGTGGAGATCAAACTTGGGACCTTCAGATCCAAAGACAGCAGCTCTAACCACTAGACTACCAGCTGTCAACATACCAGGGCTGGTGGGAAAGGCCAAGCCGTATACCACATACCTACAGTATAAGAGTATTAAAATATGTTCTCAGCCTGGAACAGATAGGGTGTAGGTGCGGTTCCAGGAACCAAGATGTTATATTTGTGGAGCAGAATTCAATTTTATTGTTTCGGGGTGGTACCGCCAAGCATTTTCAAAGTTCTCTGAAATTTATTGCAGTTCCTGCACCTCAAGGAAGACGGAGTGTTCTCTTCTGTTGCTTGCATTGTAGAGGGGCAGGGTGTTTTCAGTACTTTCCTGTGTAAAATGATTCGTGATAAAGCATGGTGATGATCATGCAAGTCATCCACCTAGATTTCCAGTTTTGGGTAAAGTGGACAATGACCAGGTAAGCACTGTTTAAGAAAGGAATAACGTAAAAGAAGGGAAAAGGAGGCCCTGACAGAAATGCTTCTGCACCTAATCCACTTTTACCCCGTCTGTAAGTCTCCTGTTGTACCTCTCTTCACCTGCCCCTGCTGGTGAGGGAGTGATAGCCCTCCTCCCCTCCCATCCCTCCTATGGAAATACCTCAGATTCTATTGTGGACGCGGTGCCAGTTTGGACATGAAAGCTTGTCTGTTCAGCCTACGCTGGTTGCTATGGTTTCAGTGTGCAGCCTGCTCACCTGACGGAAGGTGAGTGTTTTCATTTTCTGGGCTTAAAAGAGTCACGCCGTTGGTATGTAGATCAGGGGTTACGTATTAAAGTGGTTTACTGATCGTTTGTTTTTATTTGTGGTCTTCACGGTGCCGAGATGAACTTCAGGCAACATGGCACGTGTTCATAGTCTCAAATGTGAGTGTGAGTAGCAGTCTGCCAGTGCGAAGAAATAGAAAAAATGTGAATAAAAAATGCCTGCAAAGTGTTGTTGCAGTTGAAATTTTAATTAGAATTTATTTTTTATTCATCGTAATTTAATGCAGTAGTGCAACTCAAAACGTTTACATTAAATTTGGCTGATGCTTTTCTCTACAAGCAACTTACAATTTTAAAGCTACAAATTTACAATTATTTACCCATTTATACAGCTGGGTAATTTTAGGGTAAGTACCTTGCTCAACCGTGGGGATCAAATCTGTAACCTTTTTATCCAAAGACAGTAACTCAAATCACTGCACCACCTGCAGTCCCAAAGTAGTTTTGATTTATAACAATGGCATCAACCATCTTAATAGCAATCCACTGGATACAAACATAAAAGGTATAGCCAAAAAATAATGGAGAATAAAAGTCAGCAGCTGCAGTGTTTTAAACTACTTTTAGTGGTATTTGTTATCAACAGTAAGGTACTTCAATGAATTTGAAGGGAACCTATCCTATATTTTTATTATTTTTTTTTATAACCTGTATTTTTGTTTCATTTGTTAGTGATGTGTTTAGTTTGGTGAGAGTTTGACGAATTCTTTCCACTTCCATCATCCCATTAACATAGTGCTGAAGTCGGGTTAATGGCAAAGCGATGGGCTGTCAACGAGAAGGCCGTCCCATGCAATGAGTCTGTTGAACACTGCCACTGCTCTGTGTGAGTAACCACAGCAAGGTTAGTCTAAATGAGTAAACACAGTAAGTCGCAGCAAGGTCACAGTGTCAGCTCTGGGCTGTTTGCTTTATTCAGTCAAACAGCACTAATTGAGGTAATGCAAAGCCCCTTATTGTAGGGTGCCATGGCTTGGTTAAAGTAACCTCCTGGCACCTCTAGTGTTTGAACAGCGTTGGTCTGGGGGCCTCATTGTCGCTGTCTGGGGCCTCATCACCGAAATGTTTCCTTCTGAATCCTTAGGTGTCCATTAGGTGTGATACATGAGCAGTGGTGAAAGCCGGGAACTGGAACTGTGCATTTGGAGTGAGCAGAAGAAGACGTGCACATACCTGTGAGGAGAAACATGGAAACCAGATAGCAAACCCACTGAACCTCTATCACTGTGTCAGGCTATAGGTCCCAGAAGTTTCCACAAGTGGGGCTTGGTCCATTTTAAAGTGGAGCACGTAGAAATTTTATTGTTTTTGAGGAAAGGAAAAGATTTTGCACCTTCCGTCTCAGACTACAGTGCAAACAAAACATGGGTGGAGCTTCATGTCTGTCTTATCGCTGCAGGTGCCTTCACGTCTGTTCTTTTTGTGTAGAGACGGCAAAGGGGACACGCTGGCTCCTCTCCTGATGTTTGTTTTCAATCCATCTCCGTTTAAACAAAACCCCAACACCCGGAGGTCCTGTTTAATGTACTCTTACACAGCAAGGTCATTACACAAATTCCTTAATTACACTAGATTTCCAGGAAACAAATGCACTAATGTGACAATGAAGACCGCGGAAAGCTAAAGAAAGGTTTGCATGTTTTCCTTCTTGTTTTCATAGTTAGGAATTTGAGCAGCTGCACTGCCCCGAGATGCTGTCCTTCTCCTGACTGTCAGGCTCCTAAAGGCCCCCCCTTCAAAGGTGCTCTTCAGAGCTGCTCAAAAAAGCAGGATTTGTGTGGGTGTGAGGAGGAGGACCCTGCGAGCGCAGAAGTCATTTGTCAGGACTTGTCATGGTGTAGCAGTGTGATTCCAGTGTCAGAAGGACCCTTAATGTCCAACCCAGGGACTCAGATGTGGTCTGCCGAAGGGAAGCTCTACTTCCGAATGAAGCAGAACACAATGAACCGTATTAGGTGGATTACATACTGATGGTGAAGACAGATTTCTCACTGTATTTCAAGGGCTGGAACTCTGGCACAAAAACATCTTCATAGAAATCTTGTAAATATTTCCTGTCTCCTGTGGATTATTGAAGAATGGGTTTAGGCAGAATCTTTCATGTATGAACAGCCATCGAGTGTGTCTCCTGAGACTCTGTCCTCCGTGCCCATAGGCTGCTTACCTGCGAAGCTGCTGAGGTGCCGTATTCGTAAGGGTAAAAATCAAGTTCCAATGTCTTACTTTTGTTATTACATATGCTCAAGGAAAAAAAAATCTTGCCTCTTGAGTTAAAGCCACTTCATTTTATGGGCAGAAGAATAGAGATGATGGACCTGTCTCCTCCTTGCGAAAGAAGTCATTTGCTTCCCTACCACCTATTTTAAAGGAGGTAATTCTCCAGTGGTATGCCTCCATCCCCCTTGTTTGATGAGGAGGGTGATGTGTCATGTGACCATGTGACCTTGTCATTGGTATGCGTTGTGTCGCCCTTCAGGCTACCTGTCCACAAGTTTGAGGAACTACACAGAGCAGGCCTGCGATGGGGAGTACTTCTCAGTGCGCTGTCCGCCCCACACCACCATCAGCATCCAGGCTTCGTTCTATGGAAGCAAAAGCCCCGCACCCCTGCAGTGCCCACCCCACTCCGCCCTGCCAGGAACCGACACACACTGCTACGTGTCCACGTCATCACAGGTAAGTAGCCTGCAGCCGTGGGCTGGGTTAAAGGTGCATGGCGGAGTATTCGTACACTCTGCCCCTGTTTTACCTTGCATTGCTGACCCATCATTTTTTTAAAATTTCTCATTTAGTCCAACTGCTGACAGAGGCTTGTTTTGTAAGAGAAAACATTTATGTCTATTTTCTAAATGATGTTTATCACATGGATTTTAGTCTGCCGTCCTTTTCAAAATAGCGTCTAATCTAGTCTGAATGAAAAACAACGTTACTGCATCTGGGGCAGTTGACACAATGGGGCTGTTTACACATAGATCTCTTCAAATCTCCATGGCGATGAGGAAAAACAAAAGCACTG
Organism: Scleropages formosus; assembly: GCF_900964775.1. NCBI lineage: Eukaryota > Metazoa > Chordata > Actinopteri > Osteoglossiformes > Osteoglossidae > Scleropages > Scleropages formosus. The sequence continues at coordinate 33,506,111 of NC_041806.1, forward strand.
TGTGTGCACTTGTTTGCACAGTTTTATTTGGGTCTGCAGAGGGACCGCCCTTGTCTTCCTGTGGACCTGACGGGTTAGGTCCTGTCTCTCGGTGGGCGCCCTGGTTCCAAATGAATGCCAATGAAAGACCTGCAGAAGTGCAGAAGGCCCTGTGGCGGCCCTGCCAGCACGCTTCTGGGGTTTGTTCAGCAGATGTCTGGAAGTCTTTGAGGAATTCCATACCTGAGCTTGAAAGATGTGACTCAGGATGAGGGGTGGTGGATTCTGTCAATGCCTGATCTCTGTAGAGCAGAGACCAAAAGGCCAGAGACTGGAGTGACCTGTTGGAGTTTTCCCATGTTCGTCCTCTCCTCTGGAGCCAAGGAGCCTCGCTGATCGTTCGCATTCTGTGCGAGTTTCCATCTGAGGCGCCTGACCACCACAGGAGAGACCCTACAATATGCCAGTGTGGCAGAGCATTTATGACTGCTGGTGGCATTCTGAAGCAAATTAGAGCAGGAGAATCTGAATGAGCGGCTGCAGACAAAAGAGGGTCTTTTGGTCGAGGCACAACCCCAATGAATTTGGGAGGGTTGTTATGGCAGTAGCCCCACGGAACAGCTTTTGTGTGGAAGGCCAGGGACCCTGCCCCTTTTGAAGTGTGCAATTTGCCATAAAGCCTCCATATACAAAGAGTTACAAAAGCAGATTCGTTTTGTTTGTAACCCATTTCAGTCACCAGTTAAGCTGGGCAAGAAAAACGTACTGAAGTCGTGAAACATAGTGAACGTAGTGAAGCCTCATTACATGTTGAGCCGTATGCAGTGTTTGTTGTATTTTACAACTTCGTATTGCGGAAAGGTGCTTCAGGAAAGTTTGTTGACGCTGTTATTCTTAATTTAAAAATCTTGAACTCCTTATAATTGTATATTCAATCTAGGGGTTTAATGATTCATTTTCTAGTGAAATATGTCATATTTTCCAAATTACAGTTAAGAAGTACTCACATTCGGGTTTAAAGAATTCAGCTTTTCAAGGAGTTTCATTCAATATCCCTACTGTGACTGACAAGGCATTTCTTCAACATTTATAAGGAGCACACGCACACTGGCAGAAGCTGCTTGTCTTGAGCAGGGTTGCAGAGAACCAGGGCCTAGTCTGGCAACGCAGGTCGCGGGGTTGAGGGGTTGAGGGCACACCCAGGGCGGGAAGCCAGTCTGTCGCGGGGCACCCCAAGCAGGGCTCGAGCCCCAGACCCGCCAGAGAGCAGGACCCGACCAAACCCGCAGTGCCACCCCACCGCCCCGGCGGCTTTTTATAAGGATCGGATGTGGGTTTTGCATGCTTCCAGCTGCTGAGCAACGTGAAACATTTACATGTTCACTTATTCATGCAGCACACACTTTTCTCCAAAGGGACAGGGTTAGACACGGTTTTCAACATCAAGTGCCACGTGGGCAGCAAAGCAATGTAACGCAGACATACAGTGAAGAAGGACACAGAGACAGTGTTCATCTCGAACGTTTTATTTGAACACCGGCACACAGGGAAATAACTCTCTCCGTCCGAGGACCCCGTTTCCTCCAGGACCTGTGCTTCTAGCCAACCTTCCCAGCCTGCTTAGTGCCCCCAAGCTCTCTCTTCTTTCTTTTCATGGCAGACTCAGTCCCCCCTTATATTCCCCGTACGTCACCCAAATCTAACCAATTATAATAAACAAACACAGTAACGCAGGTCATTACAGTATGGACACATTCACAATCTACAGGCTATTTAGAGCTGCCAAACCACCCGAAACAGTAAATCGCTACGAAAGAGCTGAACCGGCACAGGTAAACAGGCAGACATTATCAGAGAGTAATCAATGAAGGGAAACTCTCCTCTTATGGTAACATATGTTAATTACTGAAGGAATTGTGTCCATTTTTATGTGATTTAATTTGGTGATATTTAACATGAATAGGGGGCGCGGTGGCACAGCGAGTTTGACCAGGTCCTGCTCTCTGGTGGGTCTGGGGTTCATGTACCGCTTGGGGTGCCATACGGCGGACTGGCGTCCCATCCTGGCGTCCCGTCCTGGGTGTGTCCCCCTCCCCTCCAGCCTTACGCCCTGTGTTGCTGGGTTGGGCTCCGATTTGCCGTGACCCCGCTCGGGCCAAGTGGTTTCAGCCTCTGTGTGTGTGTTAACATAAATGAGTGTCAGTTTTGGGACTCAGGAGCTCTAAAGTGTTTACCTTAGGGTAATCGTCAAGTTATGAGAATTCACCTTATGAAGGGTTTTTCAGGAATGAATTCAAGGTGGAGGAAGAATATAAGAATGTAACTTGCAGTGCAAATATTTGCAATGAGTGAAAAATACCATTTTTTTTTTTAAAGGAGTCTCTATGATGGCGCATACCCATCCAAGTGTCTGGGAGGCCTTCAAGGTTTATTAAACACCCTTTCTTGTTGTCATTGAAGGAACTGAAACACATTAAAGCAAGTTATTTGTCTGCTTTGTTGAAGCAACACTTGGGTGTGGACTGTGACTGTGGTGGTTCTGGGGGGGGGTCTTACAGTGGGTGGCCCTGTATTTGATGTTCTGGGCAAGAAAAACTGTATTTGCTTGAAATTCTGTGCATGTGTTAGATGTGTAGAACATGGTACCACCTGCTGAAGACTGCATCTGTCCCCGATGCAAGGTGGTCCTCCATACGCAAGCTGCCGTGCATCTGCGTGTGGTACTCTTTCCAGGTAATTTGTTCTTTTAATGACACATAATACACCGTCAACCTTGGAGGTGTTGTAACGTATCCGGTGTTGATGTTGGCCCTCGCGCTGGTGATGACACGGAGGGTTAGGTGCTCGCCAGCTTGTTTGCTGCTCACACAGAAGAGACCTTGCACCTGGGGTGTTCGGTCTACGACCCTGTGTGTCACAGGTGGGTCCACACCCTCGCAGTTAAGGAGCTCAGCAGAGGAATAGCAAGGGCATCTGGTCGTAGGCACTTTGGAGCAAAAGCTTCTGCGGACAGGCGCAGTGTGGGATGGAGCAGTTGGCTGTGTTCACCTGTGTCAGAACAAGTGTGCCGCGGTTGGTCAGATGTGTACTGAGTCACTGCGGTTTCCCAAGGATGGTTTCTCCGACTAATGATTTGGCACGGAAACTCCACTGCTGCTGTCATTCTGCACACGTGTTGCACTGGAGTAGAGAATTAATAACAAGGATAACAATAACAGCGGTTGAAGTACTGTAGCTGTTGTAGTAAATTAGCTCTTGCACCGGTACACATATCGAGAGGTATTAAGGAGGAATTTTTTTTTAAGTTAAGAGCCTATGCAAGATCAGCATACTCCTGGAAATCCCATAAGAGAATTCCGTTTGCGAATTTAGCCAAAGGTACCATAACTATAATTAAAGACCAGCACACAAACAGCAGGCTGCTTACCATGTTGGTTTTTCCTCGATTGCTGGTCACCGGAGTATTTCCATGGTTTGCTCTGTCTTCTTCTGTCTGTCTTTATCTTAGAAGATGCTGGATGAGTGCCAGGACAGAAGGAGCTGTCAGGTTCTTGTCAATAGCCGCCTCTTCGGGATGGACCCTTGCCCAAGCAGCAGCAAGTACCTCATGGTGTGGTACAAATGTAGGCCGAGTGAGTGCGCCATCTCCGTCCCTCCGTTTACCACATTCCTTACTGTCCCTGTTCTTTTTTCTGTTTTAAGCACCACCATTTATGAATGTTTTCTTTCCTGGAGGGACAAAAGCCGGAGCATGAGCATTCACAGGGCACGTGAACCGTGTGCTCCTTCCTGCTGCCTTATCTTAGCTCTCCAACGTGCTCCATCTCGTATTTTCAACACCTCTTTGTTCTTTGTCACCGTGCCCTGCCATTGTAGGAGGAAAAGTGGCTGTGTTTTGGGGTGTGATTGATTTGGTTTCCAAGCCGTAAAAATGAGAAAAAGACGGCTCGGCTCCCGGAGCCTTGTTTTTTCCTGGCCTGGGCTTTGTTACCGTGACTGACCTGAAGATTACCACTTTCATGTAGGCAGGCTGCCATAGTCCCACGGTCTCAGGGGACCTTACGTTCTCTGGAACCCTTTGAGCTCGACACAGCTTATTAAGGCACCCTCATGCTGTAGATATATTATGTTTGCTTTCACATGCCAGACTGACTAGATCATGCCACATATTGTACTAGTAGAGCGTGGTATTTATGACTTTCCCTGCAGCTGTCATTATAGAGAATTAGATTGGTGTTTGTCAGCTCTGTATGGCCTGCTGGAGGAGAACAGCCCAGTGTAGGGAAACGGGGACAAGGACTCCACTGATGGACATTAAGTTTTTGTTTCCTCCCTCCCCAGATGAGTACAAGAGCAAGGTGGCCTGTGAGGGAGAGCACATGAGGCTGAGCTGCAGGAGGGGTGCCATCATCGTCATCTACTCTGCCACCTTCGGGCGCTCCCAGCAGGGCAGCTCGGAGTGTCCGGCCCACAGTCGGAGGGTGCCCGCAGTAGGTGAGCTCAAGTCCAACGCGTGTACCTTTCCAGCAACATGCATTTGCCTTTCCTAATGCTCTGTAGTCTCACTCACAGTACAAGATGGCGAATGTCTGAAAACAAGGCTTGTCTTGGCGCAGTGATTTCAAAGCAAGATGGATCATATTGCTGCATCTAAGTGTCTTGAGAAGTGGCATATAGAGTTTCTTGTACACGCCTCGGCTTTATTCAGATCACAGCTGGGCGCACTGTTGTCAAAGCCACGCTAACGGACACATTCCGAGAGCACATCTGAAGAATCTCAGCTCCTCTCTAATGTTCTGTGCGGGCCTCACCCAGGGAAGGTGGGACGCCCAAGCTCCTGCCTGGTTCACTAAAGGATGCAGAGCCTGGCTGGGAGGGAGAGGGCAGCCAGGGAAGCTCAAGTGTCGTTAGTCGGCGGCTGCAAACAATGCTTGAGGACATGCCCCACGGTGCGGCGGTGACATCACATCTCGAATGCTCCTCTCACGACGATGTCAGGTTTCGTTTTCCGAGTGATTGTGGCGAAAAACAAGAGGTGTCCTGTTTCGCCATGTGACACCGCCGAGCGCTCTTGGACATGGTGCCGCCCGCCCCCCCCCCCACTCCTTTGACTTTTTAAGATCCTCTCTCCAGACCAGGAAGATGAGCTACCAAAGCAAAGAAGTGCCACTGTCATATTACTTGCATTTTCAATATACAGTGTATATAAGTATACGAATGTTATACTTTACAGATAAAGCTGGTCCAGTTTATTTTAAGTTTTCAAAGTTCCATTCCATTGGTTTAATATTTTTGGTGCTGTAGGTCTATTCCTTCTTACTGAGGGCTTACGGGAGAGCACCGTGCCTCGGTGGCTTTAGAGACTCAAAAACTGCCGGTGCCATTGTGGCCTCTGCTCTCTGTGTGTGCGTGTGTGATCTGATGACTCTGTTTGTTACTTAGAAAATGAAACTTTTTCAAGACTAGGAAACATCTTTCATGGTGGGACTTCTGTCTGCTCCAGCCCAGTTTCCTCACCGTTACTAAAGCACCACTTTCCACATGGTTCAAAGTTCACACTTATAAAGTCATTGAGAGTCTGTTAGGATGAGGTGGGATTGGCCTCCGCACACCTTCCTCATCCCAGCATGCTTTGTGATGATGGAGGATTATTCCAAATGGCAGACCTAGACCAACCCAGCCAGACACCGCCTGAGCAGGTGGAGGCTGCTGCCTGCCTCTGTCTGGGCTGGAACTTCACACCTCGGGCTATAATTATCTCTCGCAGTGAGTGAAGCAATTAATTTTGGCATATGAGACAATTGTACCTTTGTCAGCGCCCTCCACGGGAGAGCAGAGAGCTTAAAATGGCATACAAATCACTCTGCTGGGTGGCTGCTTGGCCTGGAGTGGGGGGTGTTGCTCTTTTTAGGTAACAGCTTCGCCAACCAGATCCCCTGTACCCATTGTTTAGGAACATTTGTACAATATATATAATATTGTATAATGTGTTGAAGCTGAAAGCAAGGCTGTGTTTCCTTGGAATGGTGAATGATGGGCTTGGTTGCTTCTGCAGTGAAATGACAAGGGTTTGACCCAGCGACATACCGTCATCTTGGATAATAAAAGGTGAACTTAGTTTATTCAGGGAGCAAGCAGTCCTGTTTCGTACAGTTGAGCGCAGGTCATTTACCAGTCCTGTTTTAGACTGTTTATTAAGAGAGGTTTTTTCCCTCTAGCCCATAAGACCAAGTGTAAGGAGCTGTGTCACTTCATCTCTTCTTGGAATCTTTAGTCTTAATTTGAAAAAGCAGGTAGACAGAAAATTCCCTCTATTGTTTAACATGACTATGACAGCAGGTACCATAGTGGTTATTGCTACTGCTTTTGGACCCAGAGGTTATGGGTTCACTTCCCATCTCCCCAAAATGTTGGTAGGTGCTGTCAAGGCGATGGCGACTCTGTGGATAGTTGTCCTGAAAAGCATCCAGTCTTCTGCCAACCGGCTGAGACTTAAAAGTGTGGCATCCATGGCTATGGTGGTTGTGTTGATCCACTGCATAACAAGCCTTCTTCTTCTACATTGAGCTTCCACTTTGCCTGGCATGATGTCTTTCTCCATTGACTGTTCTCTCCGCATGATAGCTCAGAAGTAAGAGAGTCGAAGCCGTGTCGTCTGAGCTTCCAAACTCCCAGAAATCCTTACCCTATATTGCTCCAGTAAAATTACCCAGGTATAAATGTGTGAATAATTGCAAGTACCTTAATGCTGTGTTTTGCTTTGGATAAAAGCACCAGCTAAATTAATAAATTTAAATGTGAGACTGATCCACCTCTTAAACTGTCATTACACAAAGCTCATGTTTTCTGGACCTGATATAGTGATTTGATATTGGGTGCACTTGAGATAAACTGCTATTTGGATGCGGAAAGAACACCTTTCCTATTATCACCTTCCCTTTCAGTCCTACAGATTTTCCTGTGGTTGCAGTAATTCAAATTATTTTTCTTTCTCTTTTGTTAATTTCAGGTAAAATTTCAGCTATCTTGGTTCTAGTCATCCACCAAGGCGTTGTATGAATGTTGTGACTACACTGGATAGGCAGCTATTCTTGATTCTGTTGCGGTTTCTTTTTGCACTTTTTATTTAGTGGTTAGAACAGTTAGAAGAGAGTCAACAAAGAGCAAGAACTTCATGCTGTAAACTTGTCCTTGGGACCCCGACAAGTAAAGAGGCCAAGAGGATAGAAGTGCTTTGCTGCGTCACATCCTGACCGTGCACATAATGTGCCATTGTGTAAATGACATGTGTGCCAACAGCCCTGGACCTGTTGAGATCAGTGAGATTGCTTGCAGGAATGCTTTCCTCTTTTCAAAGCCATATTCTGGAGCGACTTTTGAAAAGGATGAAATCATTTCTTGGTGTCACATGACTGTGAACTTCTAATCTGAATCTAGTCCTGTTTCGAAGGTACTCCGATTTCTGCCCTCTTGTTTGAAGATGGCTGTGAAACGGGCCTCTTTGCAGCCCAAACGTTTGAGAGAGCCAGTCCCATAACTACCTGAAACTCAGATCAGAAGCTGGACTTGAGGCCGTACCCCATCCCTTGAACACCCACCCATCTCAACCCCTCTCACTCTGCCTGTGGCAGCAAGGAGGAGTGCAGCAGGGCTGGAATCCCGGAGGGTGTCAGATCCTCCCTTTGCAAATCCCCCTGCATTTCTAGCCATGTGATTACCACTAATAGACACTGAGTAGCTATCCCAAGTTTACCAGCATGAGGAATATGCCTGAAATCTGCAAAGGTCCAATCACAGCATGTTTGATGCAGTTGACAGCTGGGCGCAGAGTCACCCTGCTCCCCGTCGCACTCCCATCTGACCGATTGCTCTGGCAGGAACCAAACACCAGGCTAATGAGCTCCCTCACTGGAGGTGACGTCTTCTTTACTGATTCACTGGAAGGACTCCCACTGGAACTCTGATGGATAGGATCCCTCTGGAGTGGGGTGCCACAGCGGAAATTCACATCACTTTGCTTAGGGGCCTAATTAGTCGTGCCTAGAGCTACAAAACCCCCCAAAGGCACATTCATCTACATCTGGTTGCTGATTAGAGTGCCGCTCAAGGCCTCTCAGAGTTCCTCTCTTTGTTTTTGGCGTGACATAGTAAACTTGTGTTCATCACCCTAGCCGGTACCTTTCTTTTTTTGTGTACATTTAGAAAAAAAATCAAAGAATAGATTTTGTTACAGCAAGCATAGCAAAAGGCCTTTGGATCTTACCAAAAGTGAGATATTTTTTAAGCATTCTATAAAGTCTTTGTTTTTATTAGTTTTATTATACCAGTTCCACCTTTTCCATTCCCTTAAGTGTTAACGGTTTTAAACCTAGAAACCTAAATACTCGGCATCCACCCCTCTGCTGTGTGTAAACATCAGTTGTGTGTACCCTGGAATAAAGCCATGTGGGATGGATTCCTGCCTGTCTCGTTGCCTGCATCAGACGGATTAATCTGGCTGTGTTCCCTGGAATCTGCATGGATATCCTGGATCAGATCCACCGGGATGCACAGGCCAGCTGTGAAGGTCCTGGGTGTCAGGCAGCAGCTCTGTGTCACTTCTGCACGCCAGGTCTGCACTTGGGACTGCTTCTTGCTAGAGCTACAGCAGCCGGAAGCCCAACTCTTGAGTGCAACAGAGCGATACCTGCATAGATGTGGTGCTAGGGAAAGAAGTGGTATGCCTTGAATGTAACATGAAAGCTCACAATGTGAAATTAAGAGATTTTTTTTGGGAGTAAACAATTCAAGCTTTTGCTCCGTAAAGAATGGCTTGCTGTGTAAACAGGTAAATCACTGAGAGTTCATTCAAATAAAGACATAATGAAAAGTCATTTTAAGCAACATACTGTTATGTTGAGGCACATTTTTGCTGTTATTGTGGATGATTTACATTTGCATTTATTTACATTTATTCATTTAACAGATGCTTTTCTCCAAAGCGATGTACATCTCAGAGAAAATACAATTTGTACATTACATTAGGAGAAAGAGAGACATAGTTGCAGATGTGTGATTCTTAAGTAAACCTAGTTTGTTTCTTTCCACTTCATGCACCCATGTTCATTGCACGAGTAGGTGCATAAATTTACATTTGCATTTTACATTTATTCATTCAGCAGATGCTTTTCTTCAAAGCAACGGTAATAATTTTCAGGTCTCTAGCAGATTAAAGAGATTAAAGTCCGTTTCTTCTTCTGAAAGGCATGGAGACAGTGACACAGTGCAGAAAGTGACTAGCTCTTGATGAATGTGTGTATGAGAAATCACTGTTACCAAAAGACTGGGCTTTAAATAGCACACCTGACCCTAAATGGTGTCTTGGTGGCACAGCAAGTAGTGCTGCTGGGTGATGCAAGAGGATATGGGTTCAATCCCTGCTCAGTCTGTATGGAGTTTGCATGTTCTCCCCATGTCTGTGTGGGTTTCCTTCCTCCAGTCCAAAGATGTGCTCCTCAGGTTCCCCATAGTGTGTGAGTCTCAGAGAAAGTGTGTTCTGCTGATGTATGGATGAGTGACCCACTGTAAGTAGTGTATTGAGCAGTGTAAGTCACCTTGGTCAATAAGGTGGGGGCTATTAACACTACATAGAGTTCATTAGAAATTTCTTTGGAGGAAAGCATCTGATAAATACATGTAATGAAGTCTCACTAGACATAACCCTTTGGATCCTTGGGTCTTGGTTAATGTAGTTGGAACTACATATTAGTTTGCATCCTGACCCGAAAGCAAACAAGATGTGCGCTATCATTTCTTCCTGCATGTCCCTCCTTGCACTTTTATGGCACATTTTACACCGTGTTTTGAAAGAAGCATGGACCTTTCTATCTCCCAGGAGACAATCTTTCTGTGTCATCTCTGGATCACCTGCAAGACTTGATCAACGATATGAAATATCACCGAAACTGCAAATGGTGTAAGGTACTGCACTTAGGTGCGTTGTAACTCTTGGGATGAGTCTGTCCTATTGAGGTGACCGTGTTCTCTTTGTTTTTGACATTCAACACCATGTTTCCTTTCAAGAAACATAAATCCTGTCTGTCTCTGACGAATACTAACCTCATTACGGAACAGTCCCGAGCTGAGACTAAATGAGGAATTCAGATTTGTTTTCTGCTGACAGGATTTAACGTGACATTAATCAAGCGTTGTTTAACCATCCGTGTGCGCTATGTGTTCGGTGATAGGCTTTGTTTGAGTGAATGTTTGAATCCTTGGCAACCAAACACCGACCTACCAGCCAACGATATATAGCAGTGTAAAACGGAGTACTGCTTTTCGCCTTCTTCTCTACGGCTGGTCATCGTGTGCCCCTCCTCTGTACCCGCTGCAGACTGCCAGTCAGGAAGCACACTCGCAGTGCTGACGTCCCGCTGCCAAGGCAAGAGGAGCTGCTCTGTCCAGGCTTCCACCAGGGAGTTTGGAGACCCGTGCTACACAGGGACCCGGAAGTACCTCAATGTCATCTATACCTGCGGTGAGTTTCCGTGGAATGCAGCACATCAAGGCAAAGCAGCTTTACACTACTTCCGAGTACAGCATGATCTTTAAAGGTCAGGGAAGCGGAGTGAGAGACACTACTGGTGCTGGGGTCTGCGGGATCGGTTGTGTGTTTGGTTCACTAGGTGGCGACACTGACACAGTAAAGCATGCATGACTCTTAAGAGTTTGCGAGGCCTGTGAGAAATGTCACACTGACGGCAAAAGAGGACGAGAAGGAAGACGTTCATGTGCGAAGTGCTCCGATCACGGATTTACTGACTGTTTACCCCGTTTACCTTCACGCACAAGTTGCACTTTCAAGTGTAATTCACACTACGGATGTTGAGGAGCGCAGGTGATGTTTTATAGCACATCCATAATGGAAATGACATGAAGGAGTCGGCCACATTTGGACTTCTCCTGAGCTGGATTTGCTTGCAAGCTGTGTGCTGTGTGGGATAGCGGTGAGTGTCTTACATGGTACAAGAACATTTCGAGCTCTTTGCTGTAACCCATGTCCCTCCAGGGCTGGCTTTGGGCCACTGGTCCATTTATTGCCACCTTTGTCTGGATCCTCTCAGAGGAATCCCATTAGGAGTTGTGGTCCCTCCCCCCTGTGCCCCCAACAGGAGGAGATTAAGGTTAATTTCACTTGTGTAAAAACACACAAAGTCTGCTGTAGAAGTGAGCTATAAACTAATATGTTTACAACCGTTCCTCACAAAATGGGGTTAATTCATTTTGTGAAACCACCCTAAGTGAACTCTCATTATGAGGGGGGTCAAATAACCATTACTTCTCATGGAATAAAATTAGTTCCCAGACAAAAAAAAATTAAAATTAAATTAATTAAAACTGTAGCAAAGTGGGGATGTGGTGGCGCAGCGGGTTTGGCCAGGTCCTGCTCTCTCGTGAGTCTGGGGTTTGAGTCCTGCTTGGGGTGCCCTGTGATGGACTGGCCTCCCATACAGGGTGTGTCACTTCCCCCTCCAGCCTTGTGCCCTGTGTTGCCGGGTTAGGCTCCGGCTTGCCGCGACCCCACTTGGGACAAGCGGTTGTAGACAGTGCGTGTGTAATAAATTGTATTATTTGTAGCTTGTGTTTTTTTTATATATACTTAAATTTTTTTTGTCGTTCATTATCAATAACGACTCGTCCAATGCAGGGTCGCGGTCGTTCGGATTTTGTGCAGGAAGCATAGAGCGCCAGACAGGGTCACCCTAGATGTCGCCACTTTGACAATTTGGCTCTCGGACGTTTATGATATAAAGAGATAGTTCATGAGACCCCTGCCTATGTCTTTCACTCTGAAAAGCACAGTAACACCATACTGTTAGAAATGCTGTGTACCAGCGGGCAGTGCAGCGCTTGGAGCTGTTGCCTTGCACTGAAGGAGTCCGTGTTCAAATCCCACCTCCTGCTGTAATACCCTTGAGCAAGCTATCGATGCTGACTTGTTACAGTAAACATTGCAAAACACTATAAGTTCCTTTGGAGACAAGCATCAGCTAAATGAATGTTTGACCCCTTCTTTTAACGCCTATGAGAATGTAGCACTGTGGTTAAAGCCTTTGCCTTTGGAGAGAGAGGGTCCTGGGTTCAAATCTCATTTCCTGCTGTTGTACCCTTGAATGAGGTACTTACCCTAAATTGCCCCATGAAAATGACCCTACTCTACACTTTGAAGAGAAGTGTCACATAAATGTGAGAGACTAAAAAGTGCCCTGTTGTACAAGTGGGTAAATAATTGTAAGTAGTTTAACACTGTAAGCTGCTTTAGAGAAAAGTGTCAGCTAAATAAATTAGTAAAGTACTTATACTGAGTCTGCTCTGTCAGATGTGATATTAGGTTTACCTTAGTCAGTGGTTGAGGCAGTCAGTGTGATAGGAAGCAGTTCTCTCATATTGCCTGTTGCAAAGAATAATTGTTTCTGCGCATCGATATTTAAATGCATTGTCTTCTGTAACTTTCTTAGATGTTCCCATGAATGTTTCTGCCGTGTTTGTTATTAGTTGTGCTGAATGATTGCTCTGAACCGATAACTGATAACTAAGTGAGCTGTGCTCTCGGGAATCACATATGCAGGATTAACTGCATACATATACGGTTATATTGTCTGTTGTGTCCTGGTCAGGACTATGTGAAGAACATGTATGGGTGCAGAATGACTGATTAATTGGTAAAAATGCAGTTGTACTAAGTAATAAGCCCATTGTATGAAAAAAGGGTATTTATTTTCATAAGCCATTGTATGGGATTGTGTTCTTTCTCTCTCTCTCTCTCTCTCGCACACACACATTGTCTGAAACCGCTTGTCCCAAGCGGAGTTGCAGCGAGCCGGAGCCTAACCTGGCGACACAGGGCACAAAACTGGAGGGGGAGGGGACACACCCAGGACGGGACGCCAGTCCATCACAAGGCACCCCAAACCAGACTCAAATCCCAGACCTACCAGAGAGCAGGACCTGGCCAAACCCGCTGTGCCACCGTGTTCCCCCCGCTCCTCTCTCCCTCTCTCTTTCTCTCTCTCTCTGTATATGTGTACTTTTTTTTTATTTATATAAATGAGGCAGCAGGTATGGTAATGGTTAGATAATGGTAATGACTGCAGCCTTATCCTCAAAGAACCCAGGTTTCACTCCCATTTCCTGCTTTAGAAGGTACTTTCCCTCAGAATTGTTCCAGGTTAAAGTGACCCAGCTTTATAAATGGGTAAATCATTAAAGTCACTTTGGAGAAAAGCGTCAGCTAAATAAATAAATGGAAATATATCCTGGAAACACCAGGAAATTATTAGCCTGATAAGCTTACTTACTGGTAATAATATACTGGCTTGGTTGAAACTCTTATTTCTTTCCCTGGACTGTAAAGTCAACCTTTTTTAAAGTATTTCATTCATTAGATTTTTTTTATTGTAGTATCTTTCCTGAGGAGCTTACTTTTTCATCTGGTCTGGTTGTTTTTGAACAAGACCTTATCCTGAGTGAGACTTGCATGAATTCAGATTTGAATTGTGACGGGAATGAAGATGTGCACTCTGAAGGCCAAGCATATTCGATACCCTTAGAGGAAACAGGTGGGGTGGGGGATTCCTGACTTTGCTCCATGCGCTATGCACTGCTAATGAGCCGCCCACCTCTACACTCTTCATACTATCCCCGACGGAAAACGGCACACTTGCTGTACCATGACTACATAGGGACAACCTGGCGTGGCAAGTTTGGGAAAGGTGGCCTGCTGGAAACTGCAGACAGCCTAAGGAGAAGTGAAGCCATGAAGCCGCTGCTACAGTATGGGGGTAACTGGGGCTATCTGCCTATAGATCCACTCGTGGCTTGTGGCCAGTTGGTGGCCTTCCCAGGTGTTTGCTTTGAAAGGATGTCCTTTTTATATGTAGATGACAAATATATTCCTGCCTTCATGCTTTTGTGATAATCCTGTGTAACACAAAACCACTGAGGTGGTTTTTTTGGGGTCCAGCTTTCTGAATCACAGCCATATTTTCTCAATCAGCTGCAATAATAAAGAATGTAGCTGTAAAAACAGTGTAGCCGTGTTTTTGCGGACATGTACATGTGCCTTTTAAGGTTGTTTGCTTTTAACGTACATACATCTAAATGAGAATATTAGTCGATACCCTCTATTACGTTATTCGTGGTGCTTCGAATCACAAGGGATGGATTGATTCCTTTCAGTAATGGCCTGTTTAATATTTAGTGTCTCCAACTGAGATGTGCAACTCGTCATTGTGATTAGCTGGCTCTTGTTTCCTTTCTGAAACAGTCTGGCCGCCATCTTGATTACTTCCGCGGGACCCATTCTCAGGCTTAAGAGAATGCTTGTTGAAGTGAACTCTGACATTTTCCCCACAGAGGGAAGAAGTGGAGCTCACGGTGCTCAGAACTCACTCTGGTCTGTTCTGGAGATGTTTCCAGGACTCAGCAATGTCTTTAAGCTTGAGGAGATCTTAAACATGTCCGCCCGAGTGTTCCGTGGCATTGTCGTTTCTCAGGGCCCCATGTCAAATCAAGACTGCTGCAGGGATGTGGATGTGAAGAGGTGAGCTAGCGGTGAGAAAGCGTATACACCAGCCCCCTTTAACCTGCTGGATTTGGGGAGAGAGCTCACTTTGCAGACGTTGGTGTTACTGGTTTGAGATGGAGGTTATTCTCTAACAAAGCCTCTGGCTGTATAGTGTGGAGAAGGCTTGTCTCTGAGTCATAATGAAATGAAAGCAGAGCGAAAGTAAATATTCAGGTAGTGCAGACGCTACATAAGGCTGACCGGAGCTTCCCAGAGGGCTTATCTGTAGAGTTCCTTCCTCTTGGCTGAAACGCTGGAAAGGAGAAATACACAGCAGGGTTTCCTGTCTGATTACATTATTACCTCAAGTTCCTTCCCAAGGATAACATTGTGAAAACCTGCTGATTTCAGAGAGTGATTGATTGTTAGGACACAGCTTCTTCCGCGAGAAGATCCACGTTGAGGTGAAATGATAGGGAGGGGTTAATTAAGTTGCTTCTTTGTCGGCGTGCTTTTTTTTTTTTTTCCGCATCCCTCAAGTGCTCTGAGGCAACTTTCTGGGAAGTTTGAAAGTGAACTGGCTGTAGCTGAATTTAAAAGTAGTCGCTGACAGGAAATGGATTAATTAAGGCCCTTAAACGCTTGAGGTGAAGTCACGTATTCTGTACAGCTGGACTTCCGTGCCCGGAGCCCTCGGGGTATTAGGTCGTCGGTAGTTGTGCGTGCAGGCTGTTTTGGTTTTCCATAATCCCTTCCCGTCCAGGCCTCCAAGTTGTTAGCGCCGGGGCCTCTGAAACCTCCTAACCAGGCTGAACCCGTGAAGAGGGTCTTCGTTTCACCTAATTTACACGCTCCCCCTTCCCCCAACCAACCTTAATCCACCCTGCAACCCTCATATTCTCCCAGGAGACCGAGGGCTTCGCTTTGAGGGAGCTGCTGGGGGCCCTATTTCCAGCTGCAGGGGCTCAGCTCTCTTCCACACTCACACACACACACTCATACACACGCGCATACACTTGTGAGTCTCTAGTGGAACAGTGGTGTTTATTTAGCCCTTGTATGGTGTTGGTCAGCTTTCTCATACCATACTTCAATATGCGCCACTGGAATTTTCAGTCTATTTTGTATTATGTTTGTTGTCTATCACTGGTTTATAACTGTTTGAAAAAAGAACATGAATCTTTGCCAGAAAAAAAGTGAACTTGAACCAATGCAAAAGAGGTTTGAAGCATGGGCCAGTGCTGCTGTTATTTAGACCACATGAGGAAAGAAATGTACTTGCAGACCTTTGCCCGCGTTTTTCATTTGGCGAAAAAATCCAGCTGAGGAGCATGTTTTTTGATGACTGTACTTGTTTCTGCTAATCACACCGGCACTTTTTCCAGGGTATCAGCATGTTCACACATACTTACAAGAGTGTGCTTTGTCCTTCCTGTTTTGGGGTGGAAATGAGCTGTCATCAGTGTTTCTCTGGAGGTGCGAAATGGTCCATAAGTTTACTTTGAGCCACTGTGCTTTGGGTATATCATAAAGGGTCTCTTCAAATAACCATGTACAGCGGGCCTGGTAGTTGACGTTGGTCCAGGAACCCAGCACTTCGCAATTAAAAAAGCATCAAATTATGAAGCGTGGTCCAAAATACCATGGGTTTAATTTACATGTGCAGTTTTTTTTTCCGTATATGTTTTCTACAAGTCAACATTTCATGTGTGTGTCAGTTGGAGTATATCTTTGGCTTTTATGTTTCTGTATGGAGGGTGTGGTGGCACAGTTTGGCTGATGCCTGCTGTGTGATGGGTCTGGGGTTTGAGTCCTGCTTGAGGTGCCTTGTGATGGGCAGGTGTCCTATCCAGGATGTATCCCTTGTGCCCTGAGTTCCCAGGATAGGCTCTGGCTTGCCACGACCCTGCTCGGGGCAAGCGGTTGTTGCCATTGGTTCCTTTATGGCCCCTAGAGTGAAAATAAACACAAATCTGATGCAAGGATTACACAAGATCACAATTATGATGTAATGATACAGTAGAAAAATTCTTAGTATGCAAAGATGAAGTAGCAAGGAAATTTTCTGAAACGGTTTTCAAGGAATTACAGCAGAGGTTTTTTAGTGAAGCCATCATGAATCCTACATTCTGCTCCCACAAGGATGCCTTGTCTTTCCCCATATTAAAGAGGTATTTGTCCAGGGGTCATTGCTGGAGCGATATGTACCGTAAATCCGCAAGCTAAACACATGACTGCAATCTAAATCACCTTCAGCCCACAACCTCACAACTCTTATTTGTCAGCATCACGTCACATGGTTATGGCTTGGTGACATTTTTTAATGACGTGAATGCTGAATAATAAGCCACTGGACCAGCTTATTTTTTGATTTCCTATCTACTCCATAAACTTGTCATAATCTTTCCTGTTGGTTTCGACGGAGTCTGTTATAGACATTTCCACATTTCCTTAAGGCGTATCGGAGTGTTAAAAAAATCTACAGCTATCTTTTTGTGGTGTCACAGCTGTTGAGGCCTTGTGGTCCTTGAGAAAATGTAGACCAGTGTGGCTCAAAGAAATGTTCTCTTGTATCAGTGGGTAAATGTGTCTCATTCATTCAGAGACCTCCTCAGGCAGCTAGTTTATCACTTTTCTAGAACTGTCCATGAGAATGTGTGTGTGTTCACGGACTGGATCCTGAAACTGAAAGGACCTTGTGCCACCCAGCCATCTGAAGAGAACAACTGCTTCTTGAGATGTTGTACAGGTCTATGGCATTGTTGGAGGATGGGGGTTGGAGTTCTTCAGTGGGCTGGACTGCAAACAAGAGCCAAGAGAGTCACCTCCCCATTGAAAAGCAGACACCCAGAGCCTCTTGACTGGGCCTCATCAGCAGACTAGCACTACCTCTTTCGTGCATTCCTACACAAGCTGGTCAACCTGGGTGGCCATTCATCCGAACAGGCAAGACACGTACCTGAATGTTGAAGAAATTTTCTCTTTTGGAGTGCAAGAACAAACCAATAGCTTCGTCAAACTCAATAAAACAGCCCAAAGGTTCAACTCTGATGCAACAGGTAATAAACCCAAGCTTTATTGGTCGAGGTTATCTCTTGAAAATCTTCACATAACTTCGTTTTCATTGCCGTATTGACAGAAAGGTGTGTCAGCATTAAAATTTGAACCAGCGACCACTTTCGTACTGAATTGCAAAAATGTGGAGTTTACATACTTGCTGTGAAAAAGTCTGCGTTGTGTACTGGATAAATTGACCATAGCAAGACTGGGACACCCATATTGTGAGATTCCAATCGATACTGAAAGGAATTCAATTGGTTTGAGTTAGAAGCAACATTTCACTCACTTTTTCTGGATTTTATGGTAAGGAATAACAATGACGATTTAGTACTTTGGTAATTGATTGGTATTTATGGACCCGTCATGAAAGGGAGACATGATCCCTTTTGCTTGTTGGAGAGTCCTCTGGCACTTTAACAATGGCCTTATTATTTGACACAATTATGTAAAGGTTTATTTTTGCACATTAGTGGTGATCAAATTATTTCCTCGGATGAATCCAGCTCAGCTCCTCAATCTGCTGCTGCTCTCAGTCCCTCCTGATTTGCAGCTTTGATAGAACAGAGACCTCAGTGTTGTTTTGTCCCGCAGGGGAGGACCTCCATGGCTACAGTATGCAGTGAGGCTAAATGGTTTATTTATATTGTGTGCAAATGAGCAAGTCTCCAGCAGAAGGGTTTGAGTCGTGCTGGGACATATACTTTCATTGATGTGCGGTCACTCTGTTGCTTGTCAAACAAGAACGTGGAAATACTTCCTTTGCATTTTGAAAGTTGGGTTCAACACGTGTTCTCAAAAATGACCTGTGCACATGGTTTGGAGACATTTGGGGATTAACATTAATACCAGGATGAGATGATGGGAAAAGAAGAGTAAGAGAGCGGGCACTCTGCTTGTTGAAAGTCAAGAGCAAGGATACGGGTGGGTGCCTCTGGGTACATGTGCTCCTTAGTGTGACAATCCTAACATATCTGGAGAGGTTTTATTCTGATTATGCCCTGAGTCTGTTGAGTATCAGTCATGGAAAACTAGTTCAGAAACATTTCACTGTAGGCTTTCAGTAAAGAAAATAAGTCCAGGAAATTGCAGGTGAAAGCAAATTTTATTTACCAAGAGGAGCAGAAGTCTGAAAGCACAGATACAGTCATAGCATCAGTAGGATGGTAATTTTGGTGTTTATATTTTCTTGTCCTGTCGAAAACACAAATCAAGCTGTAGCAGTAAATTGAAGAGCTACAGGAAGTATAGTATCAAAACATAACATTCACAGTCTTCATTTGCTTTGTCTTCCTTAACTCTTTCTGGCTTGTTTGTAACTGAAGGCACGAAATAGAGCGGTAATGTGTGGTGAAAGCCCTGATGCCTGTCAGTAAATGTAGCCGAGATTGAAAGTACACCCTGTTTGCCCCACAGCTTCTTCTTTTCTTTGGTTATCTCATAAAATTAAGTGGAAGAGGCAAGCCCTCATTTCACAAAGCGACAAATCACTTTGTTATTAAATAATATGAATGGGAACAGTACATGTTCTGTTTATTTTTGGACACTGTTTCATAAGGCAGTTTGTTTTGCCTTACATTGTTGTCTTTGTTGAAAAACAAATGGAAGCCTGCTGAGGCAGTACAAGTCAGATGGTCAGGATTGCAAAGTTGTTTTTTTCAGGCTTACTAATATCATATTTTTAAGTATGAGCTATGCTCCTCCGTGTCTTGTGACCCACTGGTCCCACGCACAAAAGGTCCAAAATCAAAAGTCCAAAGGTTCTCGGTTCTGGCTCCAGTGTGGTGAAATTTGCTCCCTCTGTCACTCAGAACTGCTGAATCCTTGTCAGAGTTCAAAAAGGGATCTCAAAACACATCTCTTTTAGACCCACTTCTCTCCTGATCTTCTATGTACTCTGTAAACATGCACTACGTTATATGTTTAAAATAAAACATTGCACTTCGCTAACCCTGTATACAGGTACTTGTGTAATGTATGCCGGTTAAGCAGTGATATGAGACTAATTGACTGTACTTTGAAAATCGCTTGTCCGCACCTGTTGGAAATGCACTTTTGTTATTTCTGAGATGTATTTCACCTTAGAGTAAAGCTTCTGCCAAATGAATAAATGTTAGAGTAATATAAATATTATTTTCAGCCAATGACAGAATAAAATATCTGAATGGGACGTTTTCCAAGGACACTGGGGGCCAGTTTCCCGGGAACTACATGCCATTTTCTGCTCCCGCTGCCTCAATTCAGTCCAGCCCCTCTATTGACTGTTCTTTCATCTGTCTCACGCACACGCACACACACACACACACACACACACACACACATACACCTTTTCTATGTGTGGCGAAGTGGTCAGTCAGGGCTTCCTCTCTCAATCTGGAGTTTTATTTTTAGGCAGCAAGTTGGAGGGGATCTGAAGCCGGTCCAAGTCTTCCTACCCCCTGCGGTGCAGCTTCGGATGCCTGGTCAGCTTTGTTTACTTGGAGGTGTACCTTCGAAGGAGTGTACCTTCTTAAAGGGGCAACTATTTTTTTTTTATTTCCTCCTCCTCCTCTCCTTATTTGGGCTCCAGAATCCTTGCTCCCTTCCTACACGGATGGGCTGCTCCTGCCACGCTTTGTTTTCATGGTTTCGGTGTAGGCACTGCAAGCGTAGGGAAAAAGGGGAGAGAAAAACATCAAAGAGTCTGGGCATGGCCTTCGGAGACACTTCCACTTAATCATGAACTTGTGAGTGCTTGTTTTCTGTTTACTCCCCCGTCGCATTTCCTATTCTGGTGTTCAGAAATTTTCTTTGAAGGGGATCTTCAAGAGGATGGTACATATCAGCTGGTACCACGGTACCTCCTGGAGCCTGTTCCTTGGTCACTTTTGGTCTCTTTGGTTTTCTCGCGGAAAAGCTATGCTGGAATAACATTGCATAATGTCAGCCAGTGGAACACGGTTCGTAAATGTGAAGCTGTTAAAATGAACACTAATATTGCTCGAGGGACTCTGCTCACGTTCTTTTTCGATTTTCTCATGCAGCACATGTTAAGTGCCGGGTGGCTCTTGACACGTACCTTGCTGTTTTTGCGTTCTTGAAATTCTCTTTTGCGCATTTTTGAAACAAGAAAGGACAAGCTTTGCACAGGTTTGCTTGCAGATTTACTCCTGACAGCTTTCCCAGAAAACCCTTTGCCTTTATGCCAGCCTGAGACTAGTGGCAGCAGGATCCTTACCTTAGTCGATTTTCCCTGCGACGGCCCTCCGCAGCTAGGGGGTAGTCTGTGGTAGGGGCACATGGGTCAGTAGCTAGGCAGGTGGGACACAATGTGAACCAGCTGAACTGGGACCTGTCACTGAGGCCCAGCTGGACCCCACAGGAAAGGCTTGTTGCAGATGGTTGACAGCTGCCCTGTGCACACATCATGGTCACTTTTAACTGCACTTCTTCACAAAGGAAAAGGCTTTTTTCGCCCATGGCCTGTAAATGCGGGGGGCTTTTCTGTAAGCTATTTAGGATAAACTGATGGGGGGTGTGGTGGTGCAGCAGGCTTGGCTGGGACCTGCTGTGAGGCAGGTCTAGGGTTCGAGTCCAGCTTGGGGTGCCTTGTGACGGACTGGCGTCCTGTCCGGGGTGTGTCCCCTGTGCCCTGTGTCGCTGGGTTTGGCTCCGGTTTGCTGTGACCCCTGCTCAGGACAAGCAGTTTCAGACTGTGTGTGTGTGTGTGTGTGTGTGTGTGTGTGTGTGTGTGTGTATCCTGTCACAGTTGTTTGAGGCCAGTGAGGTGTTTAGCCCAGTAACTGTAATTGGGAACCCAGGAATGCAACATGAAATGAGAAGCCACTCACTTTTGGAAGTCATCTCCCTCATGCGGCACAGCTCTCTGTTTAGTCTAAGTGGTCTCTCCTCCACTGCGGAAAAAGTTGTGGCTCTTTCTCCGCTATGTTTCATGCAGGTTTTCGGTAATTTCTTTATCTTTTTTTTCACCCAGTGTCAGATACCGGTCTGAGTTTCATGCACTGGACACAACTGTCGACTTAATCTGGAAATCCGTTTGTTGTTGTAATTATGGAAACTGTCACTGGCGACGGTGTGCTTTCCGATGAGCGTAACTGG
This sequence comes from Scleropages formosus, assembly GCF_900964775.1. Lineage (NCBI taxonomy): Eukaryota > Metazoa > Chordata > Actinopteri > Osteoglossiformes > Osteoglossidae > Scleropages > Scleropages formosus. Next base: position 33,527,790 of record NC_041806.1, read on the forward strand.
AGCATTGAAACGATTTCCACTGCTGTCGCGGTGCCCTAGGGGGCAGGGGCTGGAGAGCGCTCTCATCCGCGTGTGCGCAAGCGTGCCATTTGCATTTCCTTTAGCGCTTTAAATTTGGTGGATATCTCAGCCTGCAGGACTGGTTTCACAGCAGCATTGCCTGTAAAGCGCAAGACACTCTCAGTCCATGTTGTAAAACTGACCATAATTAGGGCTATGCTTATTGCAAATGGAAATTGCCGGGTAGCTGATAGGGTCTACCGTAAACTTATTGTAGTTACACTTATTTTGAAGCAGCTCCGAGGTTCCGAAAGCTTAGCATGCCGAGACCTCTGTATGGTTTGCCTGTAGTGGAGTCTGAGCCGAATGAAGCCAGAGAGGGGACGGGAGGGAGTCCTGCCTGGAGTTGGGTCCCAGTTCGGTTATAAACCGTAAACCAGTTATCTGCAGGAATATCTCCCGTCCTTCTGATAAGTAGAGATGCTTATTGCTGGTTCATGTTCGTCTTCTCTCAGCACCCAGGGATATCTGAGAGAAGGAAATGAGCGCTCTTTTTCTTTCTTTACTCCCTCATACTTCTCTCCCCCCCACACCTAGCCCCTGCCCCACCTCTCTCTCTCTTTCTCTCTCTCTTTCCCTCGCTCGCTCTCCAACATTGACTTTACTACCTTCCCCACCAAATGGTTCCATTTAGTCCACCCAGCCGGCAAGGAATCTGACTTCTCTCTTCAGCAATACTCCCTCCCACCGTTTCTGATTTGATCTCCCCCCTTTTTTGGAAAGTCGTTTGGTGAGCCTTTCTTCTCACTCGCTCAGCCGCTCTATTGCATGCCGTTCATCTTCCCGTGCCCTGAGTTCTGAAGTTCCTAGGACTTGATGGAGAAAGCAGATGTTGAGGGAACTTGCTGGCATTCTGTTTGGTAAACGGGCAGCTGCTTTTTGTCAGTTTCTAGGCTCCCCCCCAACCCCATGCTGCCATCCAGCCCAAGCTGTCATTAGCTGGAAGGTTTGTGGCCGGGAAGTTGTCTAGGGGTCAGTGAATGGGGTCTGCCTGCTTTGATACCGGCATCTGAAGAACTGGCACTAGAAGTTCCTGATGTACCCCAAACATCGTAAGTCAGGACTTAGGAAGGTAAGCTGTTTTTCGAGTCTTTGAGTGGATGGATTCTTTAAAAGGTGGACACCCTTCATGTGCTTTTACGTGGGAAATCTTGGAGGGGGATTATTTTTGCAGTGAACATGCTGTTATCGGAAACGTGCTGCTGCTCTCCTCTCATCCGGTAAATGCTGACATTTCCTTAGCAGCGACGAGTGTCATCTGATGGTTTTAGGCTGTTGTGTCTAAAACGGGAATCATCGCTGTGTCGTGGCTCTAGGACCTTAAAGGAATTTGGGAGTGTGTCGGATGCTCAATGAGACCTCCAGAAACGAAGATTTCACTATAGTGTCTGTACAACTGGTACTCGTGTTGCTTGGCTTAGCTTACAGATCTAAAAAAGCTTAACAGGGAGGCACGTCTATGGCTCTTGTTCGGGCAGCACCAGGAGTTTTATTTACTCTTTAAAATTTCTGTGTGGAAAATGAATAATTCCACCGCTGCTCTGTGCCAGAGACCAGCTCCCCTACCTCGTTCCACCTCGCTGTAAAGCTGTCCCTTCATCATGCTATCGGGGGAGCCAAGCGGGCTAATAAGATGAAAATATAATGCCAGGGAAGGAGGGGGAAAGGTCAGTGTCAGAATTAATCATTCTCAAGCTGCGCTTTCCTTGAAAGGATCTGGCATTAAACATATGGTATTTTTTATCAGCCCAGCCCACCCTCATTAAATGCAATTTGTTCTGAGAAGCAAAGAATTGCTGAGTACCCAAGAAGACACGGTTTGTTCGGATACTAAGAGCGCTGCCTGTAGCAATAAGATTGCTCTCGGAAGAGGTTTTTATGACCGAAGTCAGCGAGGTTCTGCTGCGATCAGTAATATCAGGTGGATTCCTTCTCAAACTTTCCTTTGCCTCTCTCAGATTGGTGACTGCTGCTAAAATCTTTTGCACACATTTTACAAACTCTTTTTTAATGGAGCACAGCAGGTCATGTTCTCCTGTGCAATCTTGTTTGTGGAAAGGTTCGAGGAGAATTTACAGCTTGTAAATTTCTGGTAAACAGGTGATTGTGGTCACGTTTTCCATGGTAACTACTTGTGTATTGGTCATTTAAAGGCTTCCAACAGTTTCTGTGTTCTGCTGATTCACTTGTATTTAATTCCCGGCATGAGACAACAAGGAGGACATCTCTGATTTCTTCTGACAAGCTTGTGGTTATTTTGTTCTTGGTTCAAATTAACCGTTTTAATCCTTAATAGGCTTCAATCCATATTGATGTAGAACGGTTTTGGTACCTCAACTGTAGTTTGTTGTTAACAATCTTCTGTACTTCTGTGGACTTACTCCGTGCCCAAATGCGTTGTTTAGTTAAGGAGAAAAAAAATTTATTTAGTTCCTTGGATCACATATGGACCGGTATGTTTTGTGAACCCAGATGCAATGACTGTGTGCTCTGCAGCTCCTGTACAAGGTGCAGTTGTCACATCGGTACCAAAATCTGGATGGCGGTATCTCAATGAATTCATTTGTTGTTATTGTTACGTGTCATGTCAATGCCCGCACAACAATCAACAGCACCTGATGGCAATCAAGCACTGGATGACAATCAGAGCACTCGCCTTTAAAAGACCCTCCTCAGCCTCTTCACTGTCATGGAGTCTCACTGAGACAACTGTCCCCCTTTACACTCGTGTCCCAAGCTCCTTCGTTCCTAGTCCCCGTTCTTCGTTTCCCTGCTTCTGACCATTCGCCTCGTCTCCTGACAACATCCACGGATCCTCACTTACACTCTGACCGCCAATCGACCAACTCTTTGCCCGTCCCTGACAACGAGAACCCGCCTGACCCCTCGGTTCCTGCCAAACGATCTTGCACTTGGGTCCAGCCATCCCCACGTCTTCTGTTCCGCGTGACAGTATGTTTGTTGATATGAAAGGACCGAATGTTCACTAGTTCATCATAAATTCACATTAATTCATTTGGCTGATGCTTCTGTCCAAAGCAACTTACAATGTTATGGTACTTACAACTATTTACCCATTTATACAGCTGGGTAATTTTACTGGAACAACTTTAGGGTAAGTACCTTGCTCAAGGGTACGACAGCTGGAGGTGAGGCTCCACCCTGCAACCTTTGGGTCCAAAGGCAACAGCCCTAACTACTACACTACCAGCTGCCCTTACTAACTAAGCACTGTCCATTAAATTACCTAAGGTACTGTCCATTTTTATGAGTAAGTAAGTAATAAACTATTCTTAGATTAGCCTTTTCTGAGTTACGTCTCTGTTTGTTGATTCATTATTTCTCATGTCGCCTGCATTGCCTTGTATAGCTTCTTCTGGATTTTCATATGGAAATATTCCTGTTCCGTTGGACTGCCAGAACCAAACTCATTTGTTTTCACTGAGACCTCAGTGATCCAAAGCCAGATGAACCCAAGGTTAAAAGTATTTATTATCCAGTGTTACTGTTTGTTCATCCCATGAAAGCAGTCACTCTGTCCTTCTATGGTCCTTTCACCGAGCCATCTGTTTCCTGTTTGTGACGTAAATACCATGTTTTGGATGCGGCTTGTGCAGAGTGTGGTTTATCCTCACCTCAGACATCGGCTCAGATGACTTGTCTAATTCCACAGTTGCATTTCTTTACTGTATTCTGCTTTGTATCTCAAATGGCATTCTTGTTTGTAACACTATCTTAGTGCTTTGCATTGCTACATGAGAGAGGTTTTATCAGCATTTGATTTCCCTGTGTGTGTTTCTATCTGCCTTCCATTGAGCACTACAGTTTGTTTTACCTCGCTGTGGAAAACAGGATGATGTTGAGCTCTTGTGTTATTGCTCCGGCTAGCATTGCGTGAGTTACTGCCTTGCTATCTGAAGGTTTCTGGTTCTAATCCCCCCTTGCAGTCGGAACCATGATCAAGTTACTTACCCTCAACTGCTCCAGTAAAAATACCCTGCTATATAAACGGATAGATAATTGTAAGGACCTTACCTAAACATAACGTTGTAAGTTGCCTTGGGAAAAGGTGTCCTTTAAATAAAGGTTAGTAGTAACTTTTCATTACATGTTTATAAGGAGATGTGAATATAGTATTCAGCTATCTGGTAGATAACTTGTTCCGTAAAACACGCACAGACTTGTGTATAAAACAAGCTGTCTCATCCCTTGATTGGCCTTGATTGCCGCTCTCCGTACCGGCCATGCTGGAACGCCCTCAGTGGGTCTTTGTTTTTCAGTCTGAAGGTCGGATGCTGTATAGGAATTGCGTGTGCCATTAGAAAGAAAGCCAGGCAGTCGTTTGGTGTTTGCCTAGCAATGCCCATGAGACATCAGGCCTGCACAGTTTTTAGAGAGCGATGCCAACAAGGGCCAGATTTCCTCAGTACCTGCTCGTGCAAGAGAAGGAGCCTTTCTATTAGGCGCCTTGGGTGGTCATTATCTGCTGTTGAACCATGTCAGCATCCCCAACCTCCTCAGTCATACTCACAAAGGCAGTTTGATATTGAGGCTGCCATCACCACCAGTCTCCTCACAGGAAAAGTTAAACCCTGACTGATAGAAGTAGATCATGCACTGAACCACAGATACTGTATGCTACACTGGTTCTTTGCTTCCTGTACAATGAAAGTGGCTCATGGACAAGTTTGTGGAGTCAGATCAGAACCTTGGCACTGTGGGTTTAGTGTCACAGATGCCCAATTCAAGCTATATCTCTTTGTACTGCTGTAGCTGCTGAGGTCATTTCTGTAATTCTGCAGTACAACTTTCTTCTGATTGGAAACTGTGGAGAAAGTGCAGAACTGAAAGGTCAACAAGAAGCACTTTGGAAGCACTGGTCTCATAGGCCTACAGAGGGATTTACTCTTTAATGTTGTCTAACAGTTCAGAATCCAAGCATTGTACTCTTTGTAATCCTGAGAGGCTTTGGAATATTTTTCCACTCAGCGCTGGTCTTTTGAGCATTTTTTTCCAGCCAGGGTTCAGGAATAGCTAGGTTTTCAAATCTGTGTGGGTTTAAGCAGGTCTTGCTTCGGTGGCCAAGAAGCTGGAGGATTGCCCTGCAGAGGTTAAAGAAGGCCCGATCTGTTGTGGGGCAGATGAGGCTCTGGCTGAACTTTCTCAGATTCCGGACACGACAACAAAAGAGGAAATGCAAGGTTGGCTGTAGAAAGTAAATTGGCCGATGGTTATTTTCTATAATTAATCCAAGCATGTTGCAGACAACCGCAAGAAGATAGACGACAGTTAATCAATTACATTTGAAGAGTGTGGAGTAAGATATTTGGAACAATTTGAATGCAAAATGCCAGACTGTCTCTTGTGTATTTAGTCTAGGAAAAAATTACACTGCTGTTGGAGCTTTGTGTAAGAGCGTAAGACCCTTTTGAAAGCCGTTACTCAGCCTCCTCGGTGAGAGATCAGCTCGTTGAAAGGAATCTTGAAGGAGGCCGGTGAAGAACTTGAGATGCCAGTACCTTTTGAAGCAAACAATTTGCTGCAAGCCATCCACATCAACTCACCCAAACTCAGCCTCGCATGTGTGCATAAACGGAATGTGTTACAGAGACATGGACGGGTAACTCGTTTTCTGTCCGAGTGTCTTTGCACTTTTCACAGATCAAACTCTGTACCTCACTGCACTACTCCTTCACTCTTTAGGACCCCCAATCTGTTTCCCCTTCTAGTTCAGTCATTGGGTTCACAAAGGTATGTGATGCCATCATGACTGTGCTGCAGTCTAGACTCATGTAGTTTGGTGCAGATTAGGATGCCTGTTTTACAACAAGTCTGGCAGGCAGTGGGCTGATGAACCATCCACACATAACCAAAAAGTTAGTGAAGGCTGCGTGACTCTAACGTTCAAGCGGCTGATTTACTTTGCGAAACAGGTCAGATTGGTATTTCCAATTAAACTAGAACTCCTCCGCTTGAACAAAGATAAAAAATATCAAGTAAGTGTCAATTTTTAAAACATGGGCTTATTAGATGAACTCAGATGACAAAAAGGACTTTATTTTTGGAAGCGGAAAAATATGTCATGTTTATCTCATTCACAGGTCATCTGCTGTGATCATTGAGCAAACATTAATTTTGACATTTTGAAAACTGGAAAAACTTTCCAGCAGCCAAATGTGAGCTGATAAAAAGCACATGACATGTAGAGCATGCAGCATGTTTCTTTAATGGTGCAAATTTTTACTCGTCAGCACACTGCCTTATCCCTTGGTCACCGTTACTGGAGGGGGATGCCATCTATAATGACACTTAGTGCCCAGCAGGTATTCAGAGCATCAGAAGTACTGATATCATCCTTGAACCAAATTTTAGGAGCAGCAAGAGCTTCAGGAACCTTTTGTTCAGATGTCCACTTTCACCAGGGTTGCAGTGAACTTTTTCCCATTGCCTCCCGAGCAGGTTGCAGATATTCAAACTACAAGAGCACGTGCAGTGATGTAAGGAGAAGTACTCATATGTGTGGGCCAGATGGCAAGAGAGCAAAGCTCTTGCAGGGGGCCCTAAATCCCTGCTGTGGCCTTGATAGAGGCTGCTGTGATGGGTGTGAGGCCATGGCTAGGTCACACCAAGCCCCAGGGTGATATACAGCAACTTGCACTGTTACACGTGCGGGAGCCACAAGGCCGGCAGGCTGCTATGTCCCGCTGTGCGTGGTGAAGACCCCGCAGGAGGTCCACACAGCCTATATTTTCTCCCTCGGCAATGGAGGCACAGATGTAGGAGGTTTGGAGCGAGGCACAATAAGTCCAAGAGCAGATCTGAGTAGACAAAGCCTTAGAGCTGAAAGATTTTGTGTGTGTGTGTGTGTGTGTGCAGCAGTTTTTCCTGTTCAGCCCAAAAGAGAATAATGACAGTAAAGCTTATTTTGGAAACTGTTTGCGTGAAGTAGGAGTGTGTCACTCTTTATCACAAACAGCTGTTGGAATACCATGTGTGTTTAGACACTTCCATTTTTAGCATCAGTTCTATTAATGGGTTACAGCCACTGTCAAGTGAACCATTACAAAGGTGGCATAACTCTCTGTCAAGCAAACAGAAGTGTCCGGTTATCTCTTAATTTTGAGTCATGCTGAATTTTTTTCGACCTGGACGCTTTTGACATCAGTTGATCTTTTCTAAATCTCTACTAGAAAGAATTCCTTCCAAACTGAGCCACAACTACATCAGCAGTTAACTTTTGAGTCACCCAGATTCACGTAAGACTCTCTCCTCTGCAGGTTTTTTTTTGTGTGTTTTTCGTGTTGGTTCCCATCCTATCGACATGTGGACGAGAAGTTCAGGACAGGCTAAGGAAATTCAGCTTTTTTTACTGTGTGCTTTGACAAGAGATGCAAATTATAACTTGAATGATTTATTTCCCTATATATAGGACAATAAAATGTGAACTTGAAAACAAAGCTCGATGTAGTTAGTGGCTTACATACATATCTTTATGCTTCAAAAGCTCTTTTAACTGCTAGGGTTTAGAGTTAGCTCCTTAATAACAGGTTGGAGATTCCTCAAGCGGCCCTACGAGGTAAATCAAACGAAGATTGCATGCGTAGTGGCATGAGCCAGCGCTCCTTCCCTCTCAGCCAAGAGAACCAACGGTGAGGGCTGCCCTCAGAATAGCCCAGAGACATGACCCAAAAAGCAACGGTCCAACACCGAGCCAAGCTACAGTCAAAGTAAGGAGCTTGCTTCTCAGAACAGCACTGTGAAAGAAATTTTCTTTCCTTTTCGGGAACCCATCAACCCCAGGAGATCCGCACAAAACACTCAGACACGCAGAGACTTTTCACGACAACATCGGCTGATGGGTGTCTCCCCGATCGGTTTGCGTTGCCTCTTTTTATTTCTAAGCTCATACATAGGTCATCAGAAGGCATGGCAACACTTTCGAAACTTCCCTTGTGTCCAATGCAAAAGTGGTCTACTCCGAGCAAAAAAAGTGTGTCGGGACGCTTCCTAAAGGTCAACAAAATTTCTTTGCGTCTCATTTCCCTATCAACATTTCCCATTGCCTTAAACAGAAAATGAGGCCAAGGCATAGCATACATTTTCTGAAAGTGTTAACTAGAACATATTAATCACTTGAACAAATTATTAAACACATTAACTACCCGAACATATTTTCACACCACACTCGAACGGACAATTTTTCACACCACAGCATCGGCCTCCCGCAGCTAAAAAAATTGGAAAGTATCAAAAGGCAGCACCGTGGAATTGTGGTGGTTGTGGCTTTCCAAAGGAGACGTCCCTCAGTTGCACTTGTGCTGCTGCCGTCATATGTTTCATGCTATAGATATATAAAAGGCAGCACAGAAACAATGCATGATCAGTCCCCCCGAAACCCGAGCTCGTGTTTCCGCCTTGGGATTTTGTTTACCGCCATATGGCGCGGTATTTCTCACATTGTGCACATCTGCCTCATCTATCTGGAAACAGGCTGGACACCTGCACAACTCGCTTATGTTAGAATGGCCGAAAATGTTCTTGCTTTCTCTGGGCCTTCCTGTTTTTTCCATTCGATGTGTAATTTTTTACTGGGAGCAACTGGCCTCTCTCCACCCAGAGGTCCTAAAATAAGGTTGGTTAAATTGACAGTGGGGGGGCACATGGGAAAAGTTTGTTGGCCTGCAATCCTTTTAAATTTAAAGACTGGAAAATGTTTTTGATTTACTGACTGTAAAAATTGGACATGGCCAATACGTTGTTGTAACTGGGGAGATGCTGTTTTCTGCAGCGTAATGTTGCTGGGCCTGCCTCCTCTTTCATGGCTCGGCTATTATGCAGAGCCTGTGTGATTTATCACCGCTTGCCTGGTTAATTCAAACGTGTGCAACATTACACCACGGTCTATGAAGATACAGTGCTTTTGCCAGTTTCTATGTGAAGCTACACTTTCACCGTTCTGTGTGTAAAACATTCAGACGACTGAGGTTTGGCCTCAGAATAGAACTTGTCTAAACAGAGTTTAAATCACCCATCACTTGATCGTGTCTTTTTTTCTCTTCTCTCCATGTAGCTTGTCTATAATTTTTTTTACACACGTCTTCTGACACCCCGTCCATGTGTTTTTTTCACACTGAGTATCACCAGGCTGGTTAAGGCATTGCTGAAAGGATAAAAACGCCTTATGCGGCCAGATTTTTTTTATTTTCTCCCCACATGGCATTGCCTCGGTGTCCTGGCAATCTTAAGTACCAACAAGGCTTTTAGTTTGAGCTCCACTTGTTAAAAAAAGAACTCATAATGGAGGCTGGTGTTCCAGTGTCATAAGGAGGGGTGCGGAATTGGTCCCAGCCCCTCTCATTCCTCTACTGTTCATAAATTTAACAGATTCACGTTGCAGGGCAGCTCATTGTGACTTTGACGTCTCAGTTTACAATAAGACCAGCTGGGTGGAGATTAAAACCAGGCCATGCTGGTCAAGGCCTTCAAATCCTAAGATAGGACCGTTTGTTTTAATATTCATCCACACCCTCGAGGTTGGACACATCCTGCCTCTGTCATTAATAAAATGATTAAAAAAAAGTGTTACCCTTTACAGGGGTGTGGTGGCGCAGTGGGTTGGACCACAGTCCTGCTCTTTGGTGGGTCTGGGGTTTGAGTCCTGCTTGGGGTGCCTTGTGATGGACTGGCGTCCTGTCCTGGGTGTGTCCCCTCCCCCTCCAGCCTTGCGCCCTGAGTTGCCAGGTTAGGCTCCGATTCCCTGTGACCCTGTATGGGATAAGCGGTTCTGAAAATGTGTGTGTGTGTGTGTGTGTGTTACCCTTTACATGAATGCTAAATGATGACCCATTCGTCCCGTATGACGTACGAATACGTTCGTATCTTTGGAAATTCTTAACTTGAACATTCTTAACATGAGCAGCAGGGTTGCGTTCAAGGAATATCGGGGTCATTTCAATCTGCATTGTCTTGCAACATGTTAACTAGCTCAAATTATGTTGAACCTACCTGTATTAGAGTTAAGGATGTGGGTTTTTAATGTGAACTTTGGTGGTTTGAACCCTATGCCTCCCTCCTGCATGACCAAGGTACTTTATTCCAGTAAATTACCCAGCTTTCTAAAATGATCAAACACTGTATGTTACTTTGGAGGAAAGTGTCATCTAAGCAATAACTCAACAATTTTTAGTGGGCTTTGCATAGATGGAAGTGGCATCAAGTCAAATGTGACTCACGGTGACCACCATGGTTTTCAATGTAAGGGAGGGAACAGAAGTGCTTTACCATTCTCTTCTTCCATGCGTGTGTGTGGGGTGCAAACACACGGAGAACATGAACACACAGCACAGCCTCAGCTGGAATGGAACCACAGCACAGGAGTTGAAATGTACGTACCAGCTTTACCTGCTGTGTTGCCCATGCCCTAGCCAGAATTATAGTATTACATAATGTTATATAATATTAGGTTTTGAATTTGTTTTTGTGTTATTTTTTTCATATTCTTCAAGCTTTGAATACTGAAATGTGACATTCCAAAAAAAGGGATTACAGGCTTGTGACGGACTGGCATCCCATCTTGGGTGTGTCCTCTCCCCCTTCAGGCTTGTGCCCTGTGTTGCCGGGTTAGGCCTTGGTGCGCCGCGACCCCGCTCGGGGCAAGCGGTTTCAGACTCTGTGTGTGTGTGTGTGTGTGTGTGTGTGTGTGTGTGTGTGTGTGTGTGTGTGTGTGTGTGTGTGTGTGTGGATTACAGTCTAGCCAGCTCTACAGCAGAATCCACACTCCATTTCTTTGTAACCCCGGTTTAAACCAGACATTCAGCATACTACTATAATTTCAAAGTTGTAAGCTATTATTGCTAATTTGTTTTGGCTCATTGAGACCTTTTAAATCTTTTTGGCATTTCAGCTCTTCTACTATGGAGCATGGTTACTCTTGCAGAACCTCTTTGCACATGTTACCCATTGCTTCACTCTGTGCTTTCCCTTCAGTGTGTCAGTGGAGGGGGTGCCCTGTGCACCCCGAGCAGTTGGGGGATTGGCTGCCCCATCTCAGCACAGGGACCCTGTTGTCCACATCCTGCAGAAATGTGTCGGGAAGCTCCCTGCCAGTGCGCGGGCTCTCAGTCCACGGCCAAGAGCAGAGACATGTGCAGTCCATTAGCCCCAATCAGTGGCCTTTAATCGCGGCCCGGGAGCAGGCGGGCGCCGCATGCCGTTGGATGATTGGTGTGCCGTCCTGATGAAAGAGGACAAGGGGGCTGTCCACAATTGCTCCATTTACCTTCTGTGGACGTAGAAAGACTGGCCTTGCCTCTCCTCTGCTGGGCCTGTTAAAGGAACCTGTTGCTCTGGCTAATGAGCACCAGTGTCTGTGAGCCACATTGTGTCCTTGAAACTTGGGAAAACAGGTTGTCCAAATGACTAGTCCACCTGTTCTGTCCGCACGTCTTAAATTAGTCTGGGCTTTTCCTCTTTGATCTTCTCCCAGTGGGTCAATGGCCCGCTTCTTTTCTCGTCAAAACTGGATGAGTAGACTAGCAAAGAGCAGGCTTTCCTCGTTTTTTTAGTAGCGGCTTCCAGTTGTTTTTGCTGGACTGCTTGTCCAGCCATCTTTTTACAACAAGAGCATTTTATTCATGTTTTTTATAGGGTACTAGTCAGTATGTCTTGACATGCCGATGGGAAAGATCCTGACCCATTGGACTGTGGGTGGGTCCTTGTGATATTCTGGGCTCTACTTTGGAGGTCTCCGAGGACAACAGCCTGTAGTATTTTAGAATCCATGAAATGAGGTGAAAGGTCATACTTATTTGCCCCTGGCCATAATGTAGAATAGAAATATGGCAGGAATTCAAGTGTGTAGGACTGCGTAAATAATTCCAACTGAACAATATTGCTAGTGATTTTTTTTTAGATGATGAGTCTTAAACAATAGTCTGAATTTAATTTCCAAGAAGGAATTCAGTGACCCAAATAGTAAAAAGCTGCCAACTATGTTTATATAGTCTTTATTAGTGTACATACAATATTAGCATTGCTAATATTTTTATTTGGACACGTTCTGGGAAGTGTTCTTAATTGTTGCAAGTAAAAAATGTAACGTGTAATCAATTATGAGCTCTAGGCACTGATGAATTTTGTAATTTTCCCAGCAAAATTAGACAAAAGCTTTTAATTCATGCTTTTTTGGAAGAGTAATAAAATTTGCTTAGTCAATGCTCTCAGCTTCTGTCTGTAGACCACATAAGGGAACACTATAAATATAGTATATCAATACAAAGATGTAACTATATGCTTTTCTAAAAAGAATTTGCAGACATTTGCTAAATCAAATTTGCCAAAACATTTTCCCTTCAGGACATGTATTTATATAGATGGAACTCTTGGATGATTGTTAGTGCTTAATTGACTAATATTTTCCTAATGCACCAAGAAGAGAGAAGGACAGGTTCATACTGTTAAACTGTGGAGTTTTCTAAAATTTGACATGTATTAAGAATGCATGTGTGCTCAGTCATCCTAGTGGAAAGGGTTAAGGGTTGGGGTTGTTCTCTGGAAATTAAAGCTTCTATTGTGAATTGCTGAAGTCAAACTCAACTTCATTGTCATTGCCACAATATGTCTAGGATATACATAGAAGTAAAATAGCGTTTTTTCCTGGAACACAGTGTGAAGAACAACATATACATAGAGGACATTGTAGAGGATAACATATACTTATATATACATATATCAAATGCAGTGATATGTTCAGTCAAACAGATAAATATAATAAATAAATAATAAAAGGAGGTAGTGCAAAAAAAGTACTTTTTTATAGAATATATAGTATTGAATATAGATATAGAAAGTATTAAATAAGTTTTCAGCAGAACAGTCAGTGGCATAAAGACATTCTGTACAGTCCATATTAAAGTGGCTGGTATCTTTCTGGATGGGGGGTCAGAGTTCAAAGTCAGGTATATTAGAGGTGGCAGAGAGAGTTCAGAATCCTGACATCTTGAGGGAAGAAGCTCTTGCACAGTCTGGTGGAGCCGCCTTGTAAGCTCCTGTATCTCTTCCCAGATGGCAGGAGGGTGAAAAGGCTGTGGGAGGGGTGTGTGGGGTCACCCACAATACTAGAGGGTTTGCGGGATCAGCGGGCATGGTAAATGTCCTGTAGGGAGGGGAGTGGGGTACCAATGATCTTCCCAGCTGTAGTCACTATACGTTGTAGGGTTTTGCGGTCAGAGACATCGTAATTCCCATACCATGCAGTGATACAGCTGATCAGGATGCTCTGACTAGTGCCCCTGTAGAAGGTGTGCATGATGTGTGCCGGCACACTTGCCTTACTCAGATTCCACAGGAAGTAAAAGCGCCATTGGGCTTTCATTGCCAATGATGCAGTGTTGGGTGTCCGGGAGAAGTCATTGGTGAGGTGCTCCCCCAAGAATTTACTGAACCGTCGATGGTCAGTGGGGGATGATGGGCATGGGCTCTCCTCAAGTCATTGACAATGTCTTGTTTTCCACACATTGAAGATGAAATTGTTGTTCCTGCACCACACAACCAGCTGGTCTACCTCCTCTCTGGATGATGTTTTATCATTGTTGCTTTTGAGACCCACTTCGGTTGTGTCGTCAGCGAAATTAATGATGTGGTTGGAGCTGGATCTTTCACTTGCACAAGTGTTGAGTCAGAAGGGTGAAGCATTAAGCATGTTAACCACCTGACACTTTGCCCTCCCTACAATTATTATGTATGAAATGAAAATATACAGTACAAGACATTGATATATAATTATAATACATAGTATTTGGGATTTAGTTCAGCATCCCATTAAATAGGACAATGCAATGTACGTTGATTGTTAAGCATTTCCAGTACTAGGTGCCTTCTATGGCATCACTTCATTTTACATAATAACATTATATTGAAAGTAACATTCTGTATAATGTTTGTATCTTGTACCATTGGTCTTAATGTGTAAAATGTGTATGCTCCTTCCTGGTTGTGGGTAAATCAGTTAACACTTGTTGTGTTTAAAAACATAGTCCCATAGTAAAAAGAGGGCTCCTCGCCAATGCTCTTTCAAGTAACAAACTTTTCATTGACAAGAAGTTGTCTCAGAAGCACTTAGGCTGGCATACTAATTCAAATCACGTGCCAAAATGTCACCCTATGTGCCAACAGACAGCAATTGTGATCAGTAAGCACTACTCTGGGGTTTTCACAAGAGCGGAAAACATGAAAAAGAAGCAAACAGAAGGTGAACAAGCTGTAGACGATCCTATGGCTTTGCATGCGCCAGTCTTGAGCCCTTCGTAGTTCTCCTTTGATTTCTTACTATTGTGATTATGTATTACAGAATTTTGTGATGTGTGGGGTAGAAAAAGGGGTCCAGGAGGAGGTCTAGCTGTGCACCAGAGTTCATTAATAGACTTCCTTTACAAGATTTCAGAAATGCACCTTTCAGAGGACTTGTGCACGAACTCTCCTGGCTCACTAGAGCGAGGGGCTGTCTTCCCCCTCACCAACCACGACCTGCTGAATGATGGAGAGAGAGAGACAGTTCATAGTGCTGCCCTGTACACCCCACTGTTGCTTCCCACCTCGCAGAGCTCCTGAGTTCTTAACGTTTACGTTCACAATTTAAATTTTCATTAATTTAGTAGACACTCTTCTTCAAAGCAACATACAACTCAATAAAGAAACTGGCATTTCATAACAGACAGCGGTAATAATGCAGACAGGCCATTCTCAAAGTACAGTCAGTGCAATAGTACAGTTTTCCTTGGCGCACATTACATGAGTAGCTGCGTATAGAACTGGTTGTGAGCCCCTCTCCAGCTCTGTGTCACATTCAACTTACAAGCCTTCCAAGTAACAAACCCAACTCTCGTTCTCAGTTGAGTTTTTAAGTCGTGGTCCAACTAGTTACTGTTTATGGCTAACATTCTCTTATGGCCACATCTTAAGTTGTTTTTGTCAATGGTTGCTGTTTAACATGAAGTTTACACTTATATGTATTAATTTCCTGATGCTTCTCCAAAGCGACATACATCTCATAGAAAATACAATGCATGCATTTCATTAGGAGAAACAGAGACATAGTTGCAGAAATGTGATTAAGTGCAGTTTGTTTCTTTCCACCATATGAATCAACGATGATCATGAGTAGCTGCGTAAAACTTTATCAGAATATCCATGATTCCTGATCGCCTTCCTAGTAATAATTTTTTTAAGTTGATTGCTTAACAGTAAAAAAAGCTGAAAGGATCATTTTCAAAGGAGTGCTAACACCACGTTCAATGTTAATGTCTCAGCTGTACAGGCTTCCATTGTTCTCAGTGAGATAAAAATAGTGTAACGGGGCCCCTAGTGAGTTGCACTGTAGATGGTTTGTTTTACATTTTATTGGATCTTGGAGTAAAGCCTGAATTTGCCTTGGGAAATTTGATTTCTTTCTCTTTGTACCCAGGACTGAACAAACGGTTCATTTTCTGCAGTATGTTTTTATAAGTCGAATGTGTGCAGGTGGTTCCACTATAAGATGCATTGGACAGTGTGTCTGATCACACGGTGATTACTGTGTGTGGTGGATGGAGCAGCCATTTGGCCATGGTGTGTGGTCAGCTCAGACACTCAGAGACCACATGTGCAGCAGGAATGCGCATCCACTCCATGTGCTGTCTGGTGCAGAATGCCTGAGTCACAGGATGCATGGAGGAGGAAGACTGGGAAATGTAGGGGTGAGCGTTTTCGGGAAAGTCGTTATCAGTAATTCATAGAGTCAAGGGGTCTGTGATTCAGCTTAATGTGACTCAGAGCCTTGACTTTCCCGCTCTCTGGCTTCTGCCTTCAGTCCCCAGGAAGCTGCTGCAGGAGGCTGTCCCCGAGCCAGCGGCGTACCCCCACCCCCTCCCCCACGACCCCAACGTTGTAGGAGACAGCGCCCCTCCGGACGGAACTCCACACTTGACTGCTGACTCCGAGCCAGGTATGCATTCCATCCAGGATGGCGGAGTGTGGGAGTGTTCCTGGGGGATACCTACAAAAGCTGCCTGAAAACCACCGACTGCTGGAATTTTCTGCTTTCTATAACATGTAATTGATGTAGAAGTTTTTCTTCTACCGTTGAATCCAAACTCACACCAGCACATGTCAGCATGGGAAAAATCTAAATGGTTAAACATTTTCTAAGGTAGAAATTGCATGCAAAAGCCTATAGAAATGACGGAAAGAAAAAGTCCAAAGTACAGATGTTTAAAACGTAGAAGGAAAGATAGAGCCTGAGGGATGAAAAGGCAAAATGAAGGGAGGTGGAAGACCCAGGGATGGAGAGTTTAGTGTCCACAGGAACAAGCGCGCACACACACACACACACACACACACACACACACACACACATTGTCTGAACCGCTTGTCCCATACAGGGTCGCGGGGAGCCGGAGCCTAACCCAGCAACACGGGGCGTAAGGCTGGAGGGGGAAGGGACACACCCAGGACGGGGGACAGGAACAAGCAAGATAACTAAATTAGAAAGCAGAAGCTTTGCAAATTGGGTCTCTTCTATACGTGTCTCAGGGCAAGATGGTCTGATGTCTGATGAGAAGCCGCACCACCTTTATTTAAAAGCTGACGGACTCCCTTCGAAGGAGTGCCAGTACGCCCACATAGGCCGCACCGTTTGCCATCGCTGTCTGCCCTTCTGGAAAACCACGTTCTTTATCACAGGCACTAGACCATAGGAAGAAACCCAGATCGGGAAAAAGACATGCTGGATACAGCATCATGTTTGTTTTTAGTAGCTGTTTCTTGGGTGGAACCCAACTAAGCAGAAAGTTCCAGCTTCGCTAAATGTTGTTTGCTTGGATTTTAGAAACATGGTTCACAGCCTTCTATGGTAAAGCACTTGAAACAATCAGCAAAATTACCTACAGCAACTTATAAAATGTATACCGTTTTATGGGAAGTACGGAGCTTTTGACAGCCGTGCAGAGGCAAAGAAAGCATTTAATGCGATTATCTGCATTGGTGCACATAGTAAGTATTACTGATTATTTTTGGGGAAAATCGTTTTTAGATTGTTTAGCATGCAATGACAGCTAGTATTTTATTTCTGTTACAGTAACTGCAATATATAAAGAAGCTTCTTTTCCCGAGCTGCACTGAAGCATGTGTTATTTGGTACATCTCCATGTATGGTCACATTAGGAAAATGAGCATTTACTGTGAGAGGAGAAGATATGGCTCAAGGGACTGACCCAGGTGACAGCTGCAGTTATGTAATTTCAGGGATCAGTTCTGCTTGGCTGAATAGCTCCACAACTTAACTGTTCCATCACTTCCTTCTCCAAACACATAACCCCCCCCAGCAGGGCACCAAATGAGACGAGCTTTTTTTGGCGATTGTCCTACTGAAAAATGGATTTGAACATTTTCTTGTAACACCTTCAAGGTTTAGGATGGTTCAGTACTGTATATCTTACACATACATTTTTAGATTATATTTTGGCTTTACAGAAGATGATTTTTGAAGATACACACACACACACACACACAGTCTGAAACCGTTTGCCGCAAATGGGCTCACTGCAAACCAGAGCCTAACCCAGCAGCACAGGGTGCAAGGCTGAAGGGGGAGGGGACACACCCAGGACAGGATGCCAGTCCATCGCAAGGCACCCCAAGCAGGACTCGAACCCCATACCCATCAGAAAGCAGGACCCAGCCAAGCCTGCTGTGCCACCGCGCCTCTCTTTTGAAGATACGTAAATGTAAAAAAAAAAAAAAAGTCTCTTTTTAAATTAAAGTCTTCATTCCGTATACAAATGAAGTGCACTGATTTGATTAAGATTTTTCTAAATATTCCAGTTGTTACCATCCTGTAAACAGACCTTTTTTTTACAATACACAGATTCTTTTTGAGAGAGAGCATTACAGCTACCATGACTTGTTCTGAGCTAGAGGTTCAGGTGGTAGCACTTGAAAACTGATGCTGTTATCTCAGAATACACACATCCAGATCCTTCATCTTGTAATTAGAGTGTATTTCTCTGCTCTGTGTGCAGTCTACTTTTAATTTTAGGTTGACCACCTTTGCCGAAGACTTTTTCCAAGATGGTTTGTCTTGTGTTTACGGATTACAAGCGTGGATTTTTCTTGAAGACAGTCAAAAGGACTTTTTTCTTAATGCCATGTGTCTCTTTTACATTTAACATGCTACTTAAAGTAAACATCCACCTGCAACCTGTTATGAGATCAAACAGATCTGATGCTGGTCATAGCCTGGGTATCAAAAATGTGTTTACACCATTCTTTTGAATTGCTGTGTATACTTTTTACTGTTCTTTTCTAGTGAACCACACCCCTCTAATTAACGTGAACAGAAAGATAAATAATCCTTTCGGTTTCCATTTAGTCACAAAATGTGAAACTTTGCGGTATATGCTAGAAAAGGTTTAGGGTTATACTTTACTTTTGAACAACTGCAGACTTTCATTTTTCATATTTATAGCAGAGAGGTATAGTTTCACTTGCAGGTCCTTTTGTTAAAAGTACATTTTAAATTCCCTTATTAAAATTGCACCTAAAAACCCTGGTACAATATGACTTAATATTAAATGTACTGATATAGTTCATAACACGTATTGGTGTGTGCATAGTTTCATTTGGAGAAATAGATTTATTGTTGAAGGCTGCATGACAGTGTGCTTACGTGGACTGGTAGCTCTAGATATAAATATATAAAAAATAGATATCACAGCTCTCGCTGCCACTGTATCTTTCTGGGGATCAACAGGAAAAAAGACACGGGGAAGGAAGTCCGGTGTGTACTCTGTGGGAGAGAAGACAATTTGGGTGGGAGCAGATGAGCGACCCCCCCTCACCCTGAGCCCCACGATGGATTCCATGCCAGTCCACACCGAGATGACGTTGATCAGCAGTGCTATAGCTGCCTACATGTTTATAGCTGGTATGTACTGACACCCAGAGAGGTTGAATTTTGCTCTCTGCTTTCTCGGTAATAGGAAACCGGACTGAAGGCTGTTTTATGGACACTGTAATTAGTACTATGGTACAGTTATTGAGAAATGCCGTAAACCTCTCCATCCAGTGTGATTTCTTTTACGCGCATCGGTCAAGGCACGTTAGTGGCTAAATGTTGACTATATAGGGCTCGTGCAAAACAACAAGACCTTGGAATCTGTATATGTGTGGAGATCAAATAATGGCTTAGTCAACTGTTGGGGACAGCTGATTAAACATATGGGTTTGTTTTTTGTGGCAACATTCCTCCCATCTTGAAAGAAGAAAAATACACTGTGTGCATGACAAAAAATAACCAATGAAATGGTCATATCTGAGACAACTTCACTGGACAGAATAAAACAGTACAAGAAAGCGCCATAAAAGTGATGTACCCTTGGGCTCAGGGAATATCAGCTGACTGGGAAAACATCAGTATTCTAAACATGGTGCATAGAACTCCTGCAGGAACACTATTCTACACGCTGCCTCAAACGTATGGAATGATCATGGCTGCAATCTGACATTGAGGACACAGTTAGAAACAAATTAGTTCCATGTGACATTATGAAGTCGTGTTTAATTTTGTAGGATCTACAAATATTATAGCAGTAATGTGTTCCATCCGTCATGTTCAAGGCAACAAGTACAAGAGTGGTCCCTCAGCGTTCGAGTGTAGTAACCTAACACACATCTGTATGTGTTTCAGACCACCCAGAGCGTGCCGCCTTGTACTTTGTGTGCGGAGTGTGTCTGGGCCTGATGCTCACACTCTTGGCCTTGGTGGTGCGGATTTCCTGCCATGCTGATTGCCGTGCCCAGGTGCCAGAGAAGCGGACCCGTGTGGCGCGCAGCGACAGCCACTCCAGCGACAGCGATTCAGACTGGGACTCGGCCTCAGATCTATCGGCGCGCCGCCACCGCCGTTTCGAGCGGACTCTTAACACCAATGTGTTTGCGTCAGCTGAGGAGCTGGAGCGGGCACAGCGGCTGGAAGAACGCGAGCGCATCATCCGCGAGATTTGGATGAACGGGCAGCCCGATGTCCCTGGCACGCGCAGCCTCAACCGATACTACTAGACCAACCCTGCAAGTTCCGGGCTTTCTCGGGTCCTCTTTAACTTACTGCAGTGGGAATAAGCTCTTCAGCATGGGAAGCTCAAGCTCAGAGCTGGAGGCAGAGTGACAGCTATGCAACACTGGCTTTGTCCAGCCTTTCTGTGTTTCTTTCACAGTGGAGATCTTAAGGGATTTCTGCTATAGCTATTAGCCCTGTTCTAAGACTAAGGAATGGACAACTGACATTGTTGGAGGAGAACTGAGAAATGGGCTATTTAAGTGTCCAGTGGAAGGACTTGGCAAGCCTTGCTTTGAACATAGAATTCAAAGAGACAATCTTTGAGGAATTAAAAACACGGTACCATGTCTAAAATTATGGTAGAATGGGGCATGTGGACTTCAAAGTTACCATTATTGGGACAATGACATGTTAAAGACGATCACATAACTGATAACCAAAAAAAAAAAATCATCTCAGCCCTTATGAAATCTATTTTGATATTTAATAGATTTATTTTTGTGTTATGAAATATTTTTATACAATGGCAGAGCTTTGTCTGACACCTCAGGGATGGAACCCTTTTGTTTCATTGTATGACCATTTGTATTTTTTTGTAAGAAGGGGCTTACTGCATGCATTGTTTGAGATGTCAGAATTTTTTAAAAACAGAAAAACTGTCTTTAAAACCTCAAAGAGGGAACAATGTTTTTTTTTTTTTTTTTCCTGGAACGTGCAGAGTGTTGTGTCTTGCCCAGCTGAAAGTGGTTACTTTAGAAATACATGGTTGTGAAATGTACAGTTGTACCGATAACGTTGTTCTACTGTGTCAGGGATAGAACAGCAGAGCCGGGAAGCTGAGCACTTCTTATTTGAAAAGGAGTCACATAGTGATGTGTTACACCTGTCAATTACCCTAGAAACAGCCAGCGCTAACCTTGAATAGCCGCAGTCTGAAATGGATTCTCTTTCAAGAACAGCTTAATTAATTCACTTACACTAGTAACACACCTTTGACTAAGGCATCAGCTAAATCAAAAATAACAATTGATTAGAACGCTCACAAAGTTATTTGTTGGGCCATTGTTATTCAAGGATGCTTGTATTTTATGGGACCAATGGAGATATCCTCAGGAGGTTGTGTGCAGAACATGATTTAGGAGTCAAAATTTTTTGATCTGATTCTTGGTTAAAGATGCCAGTTCAAGTCCTAGCCTGTGCCCCTGTTTGTGGCCCTGTAGCGTTATACAGCACATGACATATGGACTATTGAATTTTAAAGTCCGTTTTTCAATCTATGATGCCTTTAACCTTAGAGTCTGTTGAGTAAAAATGTATGCAACAATTTTTTGTAGCAATACAATCCCCTTGCCTCTAAAAAAAATAATATACAATGTCCTGCTCTTTTTTACTGGTCATAAATTTTGTTATAAATTAGTTATTTTCCTAATAATAAGAAGAGGTTAAGAGAAATTGTCATATATTACAGTCGTAAAATTGCTGGCCTGTATTTCTTGCAATAAAGGTGGATTGTGCTCAAAACGTCCTGAGATTTGAAATATGCTAAATGCTAGAATTGAGACCAAAAATTAAATGTGCTTAAAATAAATTGTTTTAAAACAATTCCTGATTCATGAATTCATCTTTAATGCAGTAAAGCATCCCATTGGAGCTATCAGTCCAGTTATATGAGTTAACCATCCTAAAAAGTACAGTACCAGCCAAACACTCCAGTACACTTGCTGGAAACTATTTATTTTCCTTGTGATTAAGAACATTTAACTTTGATCAGGAAAAAACCAACATGTTTTCCCAGCTCTCTCTCTCTCTCACACACACACACACACACACACACACAGAGAGTTCTACTGTAATTTCCAGAGGTAGGACACTTTGGGGCTGCTTTTCTTTCCTTCTTCTGTCCACTTCATCACATTAAAGTGTTGCCCAGACTGCTCAGATGTACTCAGACCTTTTACTGGTACTGTATGGCACACAGACCTGATTATGTACTGGCTACACATCCACCCTGACTCAAAAACATACACAATCAGCCCTCATATAAAGGCATCCAGTTCAATGAAAATATACACCAATTTTTCTTACAATGACCTTATTATGCTCTACAAAGGCATTGCGGCTTGCGTCAGATATTTTAGAAGTATACTTTTGGTGTCTTAAACCCAGAATGTTTCTCAGTCTCAATGGTGTCAATCTATCTGCATCCTGACTACAATCTAGTGTTTTTAATTGTCACATTATCCTGGAAACAATGGCCACTTGTGTATAAACGCAGGTCGAACGGTGGTAATCGGACTCTCCTCTTTTAATTTAGACACTAGGTGGAGAGACTAGTACCTCGCTGAAAATTACTACAACAGGATGTGGGATTTGAACTGGAGTCTTTCTAAGCCAAATGCCATGATACCTGCTCTAGCTCCCTCCCTGTTACAATTCAACCCTTGTACAATAGGAATTTACTGATAACTGAGTGATTCCACAGAACAAATAAGCCCCATGAACTGAGGAATGGGTGTATAATGCAGTCATTAGACATTCATCCCTTTAACTGACACTTTTCACCAAAGTAACTTTGGAATGTTAAGGTACTTACACTTATTGACCCCTTTTTACAGGAGCAATTGAGGGTAAGTACTTTCTTTAAGGTAAGAGCAATAGCTGAATATAAGACTTGAACTTACAACCTTTGAGTCCAAAGGCAACAGCACTAACCACTACAGTGCCAGCTGCCCCACAGAAAAAGTGGAAAACTAGTTTGCTGTTGCATTATTGAACATATTAGCCCGGTTTACTGGTGGTGTGTTTACAGTTCACTTGTGCAACAGCCAAGTCTTTCAATGTAGGCAGTACACCTTAAAAGAATTTAAAGAAAGTTTTGACGCTTTTTAGATGCAGTAGACTACCAAGAGCTTAGTACTAGAGACAGCTGGTAGCGTAGTGGTTAGAGGTATGGCCTTTGGACCCTAGGGTTGCAGGTCTGATCCCCACCTTCAGCTGCAGTACCCCTTGTGCAAGGTACTTACCCTCAATTGCTCCAGTAAAATTACCCAGCTGGGTAAATGATCATAAGCATGTAATAATTGTGACCTTCACATTTTAAGTAGCTTTGGAGAAAAGCGTCAGCTAAATTAATAAATGTAAATCATGTACTGAAACGTGACACTGATACACAATTTTATTACATTTGAAGTGTGCCAGAAACTAATAACCAGGTAGCGTTCTTCTGACGGCTCTTCGGGTTTGCTTGGGAGCCACTTTCAGTCGGCTAGCACAGTGCTGTGAGGAGTACCGGGACTCATTGGCGCTCAATTAGCGAGGGGGGAAAGACTGAGCCCCGGCAGCCATTTTTTTTCACCTGTCTAACCCTGTAGCGCAGCCCCTCAACAGCGCTCTGCCGCCGGGCTCACGAGAAGGTAAGTTTGCTTGGCGAACGACCTTTGAAAAGTGTGGGAGAGGTTGCAGTGCAGGAAGAATGTAGAGCCCGAAGTGGGTCGGAAGTGTCGTTTGAATCGCCATCTGCACTTGGACAATTTTCGCCTTAACATGTTTTTGGAGGAGGGGGACACATGATGAAATGAAGATAAGAGATCATTAGTCTTGTTAAAACACAGGTTCGTCCTCTCTTAGCCCTCGTGTTTTTTTTTTTGTAGCAGGTTGTTGTTTTTATCCTACACCTGCAGTCATGTTGGCAATTTGGAGCTGACTTTACATTTAAAAAGTGTACATTCAGCAAGCTGCGAATGAGCGCGTGGCGTGAGAGCGCAGCCGTTCCGCGCGCCTTCCCGCCTGCTGCAGTGTGCTGCGGCGCGCGCTCCATTTTGTCTCATCCCGCTCGGCGCTGCGTCACATCAGGGCACTGGGCGCGCGCTCTTTCTCGTGATCTTATATCATTCCGGCGGAGCCGCTTGTTTTGACTCCAGGCGCTTTAAAGAAAATGGTTGAATTAATTAATGAATTAATAAACGAGGGCGCGTGTGCAACGGTGAGTTTAATTTTCCGCTGCAGCCTGGAATCTTACACGTGCTATTTCCTTACCCTAAATTAATTATTTTCATGGTAATAATTTCACAAGTTAAAAATAAGGGTGCACACCGAGGCGACATGTTTCAGCTGTTCTTCTACGGGATCGGAAAACAACTATTAATTTGGCTCCAGGACCGAGGAGACGATTTGATGATTGTCACATTTAAGAAAGATTTTGTTCCGTTAAGGTTTGTTTTGGCTGCCGCGCAGCTCCTCTCGCGCGCTAGATAAATTGCATCGATCCGGTTCAGCTTTGAAGCTAATCGCCCTACTCTTACTACAGGTAGCCTATCGATCGCGCGCCTCCCGTCGTGACGTCACAGCGTCCCTGGAAACCCGCTCGCGCTCCGCTCTCCTGAATGTTTCATTATCCTGCAATTGGGGATACGCTATTATTACTGCTCACTGATACAGGCATTCAGAGCGGGGTGAATGAACTGCTCTCTGAGATGTGGTGAGGTTGGAATGTTACATTTCTCGTATGGATGTGTATATTCAGGTTTTAGTTTAAATTATACACTACATTGATTGACTGAAAATATTCCTGGGAGGATGGCACAGCGGGTTGGACCGGGTCTTGCTCTCTAGTGGGTCTGGGGTTCGAGTCCTGCTTGGGGTGCCTTGTGACAGAGTGGCGTCCTGTCCTGGGTGGGTCCCCTCCGGGTAGGTCCCCCTCCCCCTCTGGCCTTGTGCCCTGTCTTACCGGGTAGGCTCTGGCTTGCTGCGACCCCAATTGGGACAAGCGGTTCAGAAAATGTGTGTGGGTGGCACAGCAGGTAGCGCCTCGGTGTCTGTCTGTGCTGTGTTTATGGCTTTTGGCTCAAGTCGAGCTCAGTCTGCATGGAGTTTGCATGCCGTCCCCGTGTTTGCGCAGGGTTTACTCACAGTGCCGCGACGTGTGACTCTAAAGGTGCCTGCAGTGTGTGAGTGTGCGAAGCTGTGTGTGCTGAGCTGGTGCCCCGTCCAGGATGAACCCGGCCTCGCGCCCTGTGAACTTTGAGTAATGACCAAAAGAGAAAGGCAGAGGTAGCACAGATGAGGTCCCTCCGCAAGGTAGTTGTGGGCCAGGACAGGAGAAGGAGGCCAGCGAGCGGAGAAGTGCTTTGAAGTAGAATCACTTGTAAGCTAAGTGCCTTGAACCGAGACAGAATGCAGGCTGGGCATCTCCTGTGGGAACAGCCGTACCGTGCACAGCCCGCTGAGACACCAGAGAGACATCGTATCTGGGTTCTGGCCCAGGAATGCTCGTGGATGCCCCAAGAGGAGCTGCAGCTGGACACTGTTGCTGCGGAAGAGAAGTCAGGCTTGGCCTCGTGCCACCGTGACCCTCACAACGATAAGAGGTTTGAAGATGTATGATGGATGGCTCTTGAAAGACAGTGAGGGATATTGTGTTTTGTTTGCTGCTCCAGGAATCGCAAGGTGAAAGACCATGGCCCGTACCAAGCAGACCGCACGCAAGTCCACCGGTGGGAAGGCCCCGAGAAAGCAGCTGGCCACCAAAGCAGCGCGGAAGAGCGCGCCCTCCACCGGAGGGGTGAAGAAGCCCCATCGTTACAGGTGCACCAATCCTTTTGTCCAAGAAATACACCGGACCCAAAACAGGCTCTCTTTCTCACAAGCATAAAACAGTTGTTTCTCATGCAGCTGCTCCCCTCCCACCATACCTCAGCCAGGCCTGGCACCGTAGCCCTCCGTGAGATCCGTCGGTACCAGAAATCCACCGAACTGCTCATCCGGAAGCTTCCCTTCCAGCGCCTGGTACGCGAGATCGCCCAGGACTTTAAGACAGACCTGCGCTTTCAGGGGGCAGCCATCGGAGCTCTGCAGGTAGGTCACGTTACGCTTAGGTTGCAACGGTTTTAACCTAACACCCTGCTCGTCTCATCTGTTTAATTGCAATATCCAAACTGCTACATATTTGTTATATATAACATTACAGATATACTGTACATTAGATGTAACGATATTTCCATTATTGTATATTATTTGCACCAGTACTCATGTTTCCAGTTTCATTATTTGCACAAGGTGCCCGTTTTTGTATGTTGTTGTCGTCTTGTCCTTCGCCGTCCTTTTTATTGTTATATTGTGTTTCATGTCTGGCACCGAACCACAGCCAGTTCCTGTATTCCTGTGTGCTGTATGCACTGGCAGTAAAGGGATGTGAGCTCTGAGACTTTATATAAACTTGTCATGTCGATCCAGCTCATCACAAGTTTCTGCTCATTATTTCACTGGTTTTTCAACAATAGCTAAAGTGCATTAAGTCCCCAGCGGGTGCCTGTGTTGTGTCGTGCTCTGCTGCAGGAGGCTAGTGAGGCGTACCTGGTGGGACTGTTCGAAGACACTAACCTGTGTGCCATCCACGCTAAACGTGTCACCATAATGCCCAAGGACATCCAGCTGGCCCGTCGCATCCGTGGGGAGCGTGCTTAGTGTCTCTTCGTGGCAAGAAAGTGTATACTTTTTAAAATAGGGAAACTTTATTTTTTTTCCTCTCACTTTGTAATAATCAATGAAGACTTATTCTGTACAAAAAAATGTGTTGGGTATTAGTTCAAATAAGTTTTACACAGCATATGACTGTACATTTATAGTGTGTTGTGCTTGTGTGTTTTTTTTATTTGTTTTATATGCACATATGTACAAACAGTATATATAGTACCTGATAATACCAACAGCAGACCATTTGTTGCTGCTGTAACCTACTTTTTAAAAAAGTAAAACGGAGGATGTTTTATCATATAAGGGAATATGTCATTTCTTGGATGTTAAATATACTGTGGTGTTTGTGCAATATGTATTCCTGACACATTTGTAAAATCATTAAATGCATCGTTCTTTATGTGTTATATTCATGCATTGTTCTGGTTTATTCATGTTTAGTGTTAATTAAAAAAAAATTAAGTGTACGGTACATTTTCTTACCATTTCATTTTTGCAAATTTACACACGTGTTTTGTAAAGAGACGGAATACAATACACGACCCCTTTTCCAAAATAATTCTGATACCTGAATGTGAATAAATAATAGAAAGGACTACATGGGGGAGCAGGAGGCTGCAGACCATTTCTGCCTCCGACATAATTGCAGAACCACAAAGGAAAAGTTAAAATAATTGTACTGAACTTTTTTTTAAAATTTTATTCTGTGTTATTCTATGATAGATCGATTATTGTACTGTAACTGATTTATTATAGAATAACAGGCTTTAGAAAAGTCCCGTGTGTTGAAATGTGACAGAATTCCAGAGGAAGACAAGTAAGTAGGGGGGGGGGAAAAAAATCGATGCAGGATAGAGAACATGACAGCTTATCATGTGACGGTCACTCTGAAGATGACAGCTGCCTCCGGGCGGCTCTTTTTTTTGTGCGGCCCGGACAGGAAGGCTTTCTTTGATGTCCGAGGAGCGGAATGTTTGTGGTAACCATGGCAACTGCGTCCCTCGGCAATCCTTTGGTTTCCTAGAGACGTCACATAATGCGGACGATGAAATGAGAGAGTTGGGCTCCGAACCTCTCAGAGCCTCAACTCGTCTGCGTGTTTGCGCTCAGCGGCTCTTTCTTTGTACGGGACCGAACCGATCCGAACCGGACCGGACTCCTCATGGCGGGCTACTCTACTTTCGGACTGCCCTTTTTGCCGGGAAACTGCTTCCGGGACTTCAGCGTGAGTTCGATCGGGGCAAAGTTACAGTGCGATCGGATCCCTCGCTTAATGAGTTGTGTCTTTAACGCCTTTTAATTAATTCTCTCCGTGTTCATCTTATAATTCATCTTATGTTAGTAGCGAAAGATTATTGTTCTTATTCTTCATTTGCTCGCTCACTCACTCCTTTGTCCAAAACGACTTACCGTGGTAGATAGTCAACCTTACAGAGATGTCTAAAACCAAAGCAACTAACTGGATTTGCATGAGTTTTCTTGAAAACGTTTCACCACTCATCCAAGTGGCTTCTTCAGTTCTAAAAGACTGGTGGGGAGTTTTTGGTTTTAAACTTGGAACATCTATGAGTGGAGCCCATTTGAGACTCACATGACCGGGGTCTGTTAACGACCCAATAATCATAATTATTGAAATTAACCTGGGTGGTGTCCTGTTTTTCTACAATTGGCAGTACTTAACCACTTGGATGAGTGGTGAAATGTTTTCAAGAAAACTCATGCAAATCCAGTTGCTTTTGTTTTAGCTTCGTTTTTAGATACGCCACGACCTGGATGGTTGAGAATCTTCACAGACTTACAAAGATGTGACCATTTATACAGCACGGTCGGTGCTTTTTTTTACTGGTGTAATTCACAGTAAGTGCTTCGAGGAAGAGTACAACAGCAGCAATGGGACGCAGACTGAGAGCGCTAATATTACCAGGAACCATATGTAACCACTACGCCACCTGCTGCCCTTACAATATTATACTGGGGGTTCTTTCTGACGCACCGTCGCATATACGTACAACGAAAGTGTCCATGTGAGCCGCAGCCTTGCTCTGCAATGCCTTGACAGAAGTCAGAATTCCACCGGCCGCAGACTCTGTCCTACCTGAACGGCTATGGCATTCCGCGGTGCCTCAGGTCGACCATGAGCCAGGAGATGCTGGACACCGAGTGTCCCACCCAGAACGCCATGGAGCAGCTCTTCCTCCAGATGCCCGCTCTGACTTACGGGCAGGCCGGTCACAGCCTGACCAGAGAGAGGCCCTTCATCCCATCATACGTGGCTTTCGACAAGAAGGTGCGACCTAACCCCGTGACGGGCTTCTTCTTTCCGGTGCTCTTAATCCCGACTGTTAGATGAAAAACAATAAAGTACAACTTTAAGTGGAAGGAGCCACTTCAATGAAACTAAATGTCAGTCCGAGGTGATTTATAACGTAAAGCCTTACAAAGTACAGTAAAATAATGTAGATCTGCATTCAATGTCCATTGAAAACAGTAAATAGTAATATAATAACTGAGCTTCATTATGGGCATTACAGTTTGTTTGTAAAGGACACGCTGGTAAACACCCGGTTATGGGTTATAAAAAAGTGGCACAGACTTTGTTGTATATAGGGATCTCTGAAATATATGCTGAATATATGTATGAATTTAGTTAAAATTCAGTTTAACTAAATACAAGCACAACTAAAATTACATTTATTCATTTACCTAATGCTTTTCTCCAAAGTGACTTAGTGTTAAGTTTACAGTTATTTACCCATTTATACAGCCGGGTAATTTTACATTAACATTCATTCATTTAGCTGATGTTTTTCCTCCATAGCGACTCACAATGTTAAGGTGCTTACAGTTATTTACCCATTTGTACAGCTGGGTAATGTTACTGGAGTAAGTTCAGGACAGGTACCTTGGTCAAGGATGCTTACAGCTGGGGGTGGGAAGCGAACCTGTGACCTTTGGATCCAAAGGCAGTAATTCTAACCACGACATTACCAGCTGCCCCCAAATTACAGATTTACATTGTACAGTAATACCTCGCCCTATGTCGTTTCGTGTAGCGTCGATTTCAACTTTACGTCAGTTTTTTGTTAAAATATATGGAAAAATACAATTCGTCTTCAGTTGGCTGACGCGACTTTACATCGGTCAGCCGAAAATATTAAAAATTGTTAACTTAAAAATCACTTAAAAACAAAGTGTAAAATCAAATAAAAATAAATTAAAATATATAAAATAATATTGTAATCTATAAAAATCAATTAAAAGCTTAAAAATAAGGAAAAAAAAAAGGTCTTATTTACTTGCCATTTTTTCCAAACTTTTTTTCCTTTCCTTTAGCATTAATTGAAGTGTATACACTTAAGGGGAATGCTTATTAGGGGGTCTTTAGTTTTCCATCGTTTTTCGACTTAAGTCACGCCCTTTGGAACCAATTAACGATGTAGGGCGAGGTATTACTGTATTATTTTTGTATTATGTAGGTATCATTTTTTGTCAAGTATGTACATTTGTTTACATTGCATTACAAGCATGGATGGAGAATATTTTTGACTAATATGTCAACTGTCTTCTGTCTGTAATACCAATATCTCCTACCTGTCCCACAGGTGCTGCGCTTCTATGGATACTTCATGCAGGAGGTGCTGCTCTCCCCTCAGGAGAATTACCGGGTGCGGCCTGTGGTCATCTACTACTTCCTGGAAGATGACAGCATGTGCATAATAGAGCCAGAGGTGGAAAATTCCGGAATACCACAGGGCAAGCTGGTTAAGAGACAACGGCTGCCCAAGAATGACCGAGGAGACTACTACCACTGGAAGGACCTCAATCTGGGCGTCGATCTGTGTGCATATGGAATAATATACCGTCTTACAAACTGCGATGCCTACACCAGGGTTCGTACTTCCCTTTCTTCCCCATTTTGGGCGTTAAATGCCACGATTGCATGGAATCCTGTGCTTTGTGCTGCTTCCTTAGTAAATGTCCCTCATGCTGCCTGTGAAACAGGAGTTCCTAGAGAGTGAGGGCGTGTTGCTCTCTGAGCCAGAGGAGATCCCCGTTGACCCCTATGCTGAGAGTCGGGTTGAGCCTGAACACTGCTACATCACCCCTTCCGACTTTGATCGTCTCAAACAGTTTCTCACCATGGACCGCAAGGTGACACGATTTTGATGTTCCTCTTCCCTACATATGACTTGTACTGAGTGGTCACTGAGCGTCGTGGGGCTCACCACCGTGTCTAAATACATCTTTCGCTGTGAACCCATCACATGGAAACAAACTCATCCAGCAGGCTCTTTAACATCCATCCATCCATCCATCCATCCATCAGCAATTTCCACTTGATCTATGCGGGCTTACAGTGGTCTGGAGTTTCTCCTGGAATCATACTGCACAAAGCAGGGTGTGTCCAGCTGGAACACCAGTCCGACACTGGGCAAACACACACTCTTGTCACTTAAGCATATGCACAGAGGACAATTTACACTCAGAAATTCACGTAAAACACATGTCTTTAGACAGTGGGAGGAAACCAGAGCACCACAAAAAGACACCCATGCAAACAACAGCATGCATGCAAACTCCACATAGAGGAACTTGAGGCAACCCAAGAAAAAACAAAGGCGCAAACTCCGCACAAACTGCATGGGTATTAAACCTATACTCTGTCATACAGCCCAGTCACTCAAGGCACCTGCACTACCTACTGCGTCATCAAGTCACCTGTATTTGTTAAATATTTAAGTAAAGTTCCTGAAGTCTGTGCTGTAATTCATTAGATAACTTAGCATTGTATTATACAGCACAGCTTGGCCACATCTGAAATATGAACAATATTTTGCGCTCAAACGGGGAATACTGTAGAATCCTGCACATCCCGGGGGAGTGGAATGCCTCTCGTTCTTCGCTTGTTCTCGCTGCCAGTCCTCTTTGGCGATGCCAGATGTTGGAATGAGAAATCGATGGCTGTGATTTACCAGAAGCTTATCAGCGTACATACAGGAAGTCTTCACCAACCTGCCAAAAATTCTTCACAAACGCATCTGGCAATTTTGTTTGCCAAATTTCAGGCTCCTCTGTAGGACACAGTGATTATTGATTGCTCGTGTGCAATAAATCCATTGTTTGAAGTGTCCTCATAACTTCAGGCTCTTTGCTTTGCAGTAGATCTATGACATGTGGTGGAAAAAAGACCATTTAGAACTGGTAAATGAGTTGTTTTTTTTTTTTAAAAAAAAAAAAAAAGGGGGCTTTAAATCTTGTCCTTTGTTTCGATTCCCAAGGTGCTGCGATTTTTCGCCCTTTGGACAGAAATGGACGACCAGAGCAAAGAAGTGCGGCGTTTCTCTATCCAGTACTACCTGGCAGATGACACGGTGGAGATCCGAGAGTTCCACGAGCCCAACAGTGGGCGCGACACCTTACCGGTTCTGCTTCGAAGGCAGAGGGTGCCCAAGAACTTTAAACCAAAGTGCAGTGAGTCTCTCCCCCATCACATCACACCTACATTGAACTCATTCGATATACTTAAATATACAGTCTTTACAAAGGTAATTTGTTCCTGAAGAACCCTTAATAAGATCATTTCTCACAAATTATACGTGTAATTACCTTCAGTTTCAGTGGAATACATTTTTATGCGTTCCTGAACACAAAAATTGACCAAAGCTCATTAAAATGGACACAGTTACTTCAATAGTTAACGTTACTTATTATGACACAGTATAAGAAGGCACTTTCCTTTTATTACTCTGTAATACCGTGTGTGTCTTCCTGCGCTTCTTCAGCTCTTTTCCAGCTGTTACCATTCAGCTAAGAAACACTCGAAAAGAAAATGTACGTATGATACTCAGTGTACATATGTCTTAATTCAACGTTTAATCCCGAAAACAGTAGAAGGGTAAAAACAAAAGAAACCAATGAAAAAAATGGAAAGGAATTTAGACACACTGTACAAGTTGATATGGCCCCTGTTGGGATTGCCCAAACAATAACTAGCTATTAGGAGCCATGATTACCGAGTTTATAACACGTAAAACTAATGAAAAAGGCAATAAGAGGTTGAGGTCTTTATGCCGCATAGGCCAGAATGAAGCTGTGAAGAAGACCGCATGGTGACTCTGGTCTCATGCCATTCAGCTGTCAGGAGGCTGGCAAAATCCAAATTATGTCTTTGAAAATGCAAAGAGATGCCTCATAAGTCGGAAGTCGAGGTACGAAATGAAGCCAAATGAAGTCAAATTCGCGCAAATCCAATGAGCGTATCTCAGGGGATACCGCTCACTTTAGTTCATATGCATAGTAGTTAAACACATGGTCTTGCAACCTGGAAGTGGGTTATGCCCACCGTTGGTATGACGACACCTTTGAGCAAGGTATTCGCTCCAGATTGCTCCAATAAAAGTCCCCACCTGTATTAATGGGTCAAATATTGTACACGTGCATGTGCGGTGGGAGAACACGGACTACGGCTGAAAGGTTCAGTCAACGCTTTCCATGTAATGTTTCCATTTGTCTCGCAGAGGAGTTCCCGAGGTGCGTGCTGGAGGTGTCCTCTCAGGAGGTGGAAGAGTACTTCTCCCCCAGAGACTTCAGAGTGGGCGAGACGGTCTACCTCATGGGTCGGAGCTTCCTGTTGTACGACTGTGACGAGTTCACCCGCAGTTACTACAAGCAGCAGTTCCCCGACATGGAGCTCAAGCCCATCCAGATGGACAGTGGCAAGGAGGTGCACATCAAGAAGGTGAGTTCTCTTCAGAAGACTCTTTCCTTGCCTATCATAAATGACATGGCATGAAATGTAGAGGCTCATCTGACTTATTAGCATGTAGGAACTAACCGTCTCCTCATAAACAGGGACAGTTGAGGAAAACTGGACCTGTTACCAAAAAGAATAAAACTCCGAAGTGCAGCTGCATTATGACGTTCTTCAGTAAATGTCTCTGTATGACATTGTAGGGTCTGTATACAGATGTGGATGAAGGCACCTGCTGAGAAAATATTTAAAATGATCTCAAGCGGACTGTGTTAGGTTGCATTGACACAGCTATGAGGTTGACAGGAACGTTTATGACAAGGGAGCAGTAACCCCTGGAAGAGCACTGGGCTCAGGGTTCTCAGCATCCCAGTAACTCGGGCCGTTGCTCGTCCACAGGAAATCCCCCCCTACAATGGCTTTGGGTCTCTGGAAGATTCTTTGCAGAATTGCCTGTCCCTCATTCCTGCGCCTCCCAAGAAGGACATCTTGAAAATGCTGGAGAACGATCACAAAGTGCTGCGATACATCGCTAGAATGGTGAGGGTAGTGGGCCAAGCGGTGATGGTTCAACTGGTTCTGCTTCTTGCTAATGCTGCAATAGATATGAAAGTCCTACTAGTGTGCAAAAGTGAAGATGTTTAGCTCATTTTGATCCACCACAGGTTGTAGATGAGGGTCCTAGAATAACAATAGTGCCGAAAATAATTAGTGTGAGCATCGGGAAATGAAGAGGGAAAAGCGGGTTCGCCTACAACTGTATGTTCAGTTTAATTGAGGTCCACCTGCAGGTGTTCAGGGGTAGGTGTTTGACTATTTTTTTTGGTACCACCTTCAAAGTTCAGATAATCTGGGGTTAGACACACTGGTGCTCTTAGGTATTAGATCTGATGTCACTGACTTGAGTGTCTGAGATTCTGTCGCAGGATTCCCAGAAACGCCAGGACGAGGATCGCCGCTTCGTCATCTCCTACTTCCTCTCCAACGACATGATCAGCATCTTCGAGAAGCCAACGCGCAACTCCGGGATCATTAGCGGGAAGTTTTTGGAGAAGACCCGTGTTCCCAAGCCCAGCTCCACCGTGGACAACCCCGAGTACTACGGCCCAGGAGACTTCGCAATCGGAGCCACTTTGGAAGGTCGGTCTCTTTCGTCCACTTCATTGTGACAGAGCTCAGGGTTACAAAACATGACATTTAATTGGCCTTCGTTCCTTGGCGAACAGTGCCAGCGAAGAGTGTGAGCGCACTTGCTAGAAATTAGTTTCTGTCTGGTAGACGTGACTCGGAAATGAGCCAACATGTCGTCCCAGCTCTTCTGCATCCGGTCCCGGAGACGTGGGACATTTGCGGGTTGCTTTGCTTCCGCTCAAGGTTCTCCCATATTGGCCAGTTGCGTCCGCACTTTTGGCTGGTGCTGTTTTGGTTTTAGTAAAAAAATAAAACGAAATCTTGCGTAGGCCTCTGACCCAACCGTACCGATAAGAAACTTCTCCACGGCCACGTTCTCCTACGCTTTACGTAATGCAGCTCCCTGCATTATCTCTCTATTGTCGCCGTATGTGTTTGTTTAAAGGTGTGCAATGTTGCATTTACTGCTAATGCGTGCTGGATAACATTGTTACTAATTCATAAAAGAAAAGGAAAATAATACGTGTAAACAGTCTAAGACTTTTATGCCTTCTCTTCATTTTTCAATGTTCTCTTTGCTCTGTCTGTCCCATGGCTTTTCTGCACCG
This sequence comes from Scleropages formosus, assembly GCF_900964775.1. Lineage (NCBI taxonomy): Eukaryota > Metazoa > Chordata > Actinopteri > Osteoglossiformes > Osteoglossidae > Scleropages > Scleropages formosus. Next base: position 33,562,900 of record NC_041806.1, read on the forward strand.
ACATCATTTGCTGCTCTCAGTGTTCGGACACCGCTTCGTGCTCATAGACGCCGACCTCTACGTGCTGAAGTACCTGGAGACCATGAATGAGCAGATCCCCTCGGACACCCTGTCCTCCCTCCGTCAGCACCTGGGTGTGGAGCCCGAAAAGGCTCTCGCCGCTGGTAAGGCTCCAATAGCATTAAGGCGCTTCTTCCGTCACATCACGGAACGGCGGTGGAACACGTCGTCAAGACAAACGGACTTCAGACTGTTCAAAGCTGCGTTGTCACAGGCTGTTTTTGTTTCACAGAGCAATCTCAAGAAACTGAAAAAACGTCTTGACGGCATCACATCGCCGGCTCATCCGTTTGTCGCGCTGCTGATCGCGATTCAGAGGACGGCTTAAATGCGGCTTCATCATGGAAATAAAATCGTTTTAAATCTCGGACTCTTGCTTTTTGATCTAGTACAGATTTTGCCTTTTGTCTGTCCAGCTGGAAACAAGTTTTTTTTTTTTTTTTTAAAACACAAAATCACAACGATCATCAAGGACCAAGAATCAATCCGCACAGAATGAAGTCGACACAAACCTAAAATTCTCCACTTTACAAACGGTGCTCTCACATTAATACCCACAGAACACATCCATAAGCGCAATACTTTCATTCCTCCATTCATACAACTTAATGAAACCCTAACATACCTTTAAAACAGCTCTAAAACACAAGAAACTCACAATCGGTAAATGAAATTAGTGCTACAAGTGGTCTTGCATTGGTACCTATGAAAACACATTTCTTCCTATCAATCATAACAGTAGAAAGTCCAGTGCTCTGATGTAACCAAGAACCCCACTGGAAATGAGACATGCGGAGCAGCGCTGCCATCTCGTGGAGAGCCAGACATGTCACACTATCACACACTCAATGACCCTTTGTGCAGGGCAGGGTCAATGTGGTCAGGAGCCTCTCCTGGAAAAACTGTGTAAAGCAATCTGTGCCCTGGACATGATTGCGGGTACAGCAGTAATAGAACGGAACCATATTCCAGGCCTCTTTCGCAGAAGGGGTGAATATTGCTCCTGGAAATCTAGGGATAAAGTCAATTCTCAATCTTTTTTCTTTTTTTAACCTAACATGCAAAATTTTTGTCTCATCTTTAAACATTCAGAACATCTCATTCTACACCAGCTAGAACCTGTTCTTTTGTTGTGATTTTTTTAAATATCGTTTGCAGTTCCTCTCTGATTTACAAACTTTTGAGATACAAACTTTTTCTGAGAAGCGCTTAGCATTTTTTCAGAACAAGGGAGGGATTTAAGAAGCAAAGGCCAGTTATACAAACATCACTTGGTAAGTCTTTCAGAAAGAGTGTAGAAGATGTAAAAGAAGCAAACAGAAGGTGAACAACCACCATCCTCCACCTCCATGTCGCACCTCTGGCTCTGACTTGATGAGCAGTTATTTTCTGTGTTTCAAGGTACGTTTCATACAATTCACACACACACACTGGCTGAAGCTGCTTGTCCCAAGTGGGTCGCAGCAAGCTGGAGCCTAACCCAGCAACGCAGGGCGCAAGGCTGGAGGGGGAGGGGACACACCCAGGGCGGGACGCCAGTCCATCACAAGACACCCCAAGTGGTACTCGAACCCCTTACCCACCAGAGAGCAGGACCCGGCCAAGCCCCCTGCGCCACTGCGTCTCCCATACAATTTAGTGTTTTAAAAATTTTTTATAACTACACTTTTATTTATTATGCTTCCGTGAGGTGAGCGACCCACACTCTAGCTTTGGGCTATGATTCCTTATTACACTCTTTTTTTCATGTTGACTAATTTCATAAATGCTTCTGCAAGGGCACTCAAAAGGCCCAAACCCAAAAAGCAAAATACTCCAAGCGCCAAACATGTCAATAATTGCATTGTCATTGACCCAGGCGTGTGCACGAGATGTCCCAGCCCACCAAGGGGAGGGGCTGATTTCCCGTTCAGTGTCAGCATCCTCATTTTTGCCATTGTAGCCATGGTCCACAATGTGCTAAACAGGAGAGAGACAATCTATTGCACCCCTCTGGTCACATATGAAAAACCGCTGGTGCTGCCTTCCCCTGGGCTGTGTGCCTACTTGGTTAATGAGGTTATCCATCTTATGTGTACTGCTCCACCACAGCTACAGGTGCTGGGATGTTACACCCTGTCCCCCACATCTGGATTGGTAACGAGTCCCTGACCCACTATCACATTTGATGTACAAACTTTGAGCAATAAACCACCTCTTACTCCCAATGAAATTTGCAAGCTGGGAAGTATCCATATGTTGTCTGTTTAAATATCTTTGGTTTAGTGCTATAGCTCACATTCTTCATTATAAACTTTTGTAGAAAAACACTAAATTAAATCACTACCTGATGAGGCAGCTTACATTACACATCCTTAACCTTTCTATGCTGAGCTCTTTATAAATTACCATTTGCAGCATGATTAAATCAGTCATTTCCAATGACTGAGCCTTAGAATTCTATACATTTCATCACTTCTAGGATTAAAATGAGAGGAAAGGCTTCCTTGTGCTTTTTCAACTTATTGCAAATTTGAGTCAGGGTTCCTTAACATAGATGAACATTTTACACCTGCCAAAATACAAAATTGAGATATGATTACAGGCAGAGATACAGCTACTCTGCATTACATCTGATAAATACAAGAGGCAACACATACGTGGAGTGAAGGGGGCACTGGCTGCTCATCACTAAACTTAGCATTCTGAAATTTCTACTCCGGTGAGATGGTTGCAAGTTCACAAATAGTTATGCCTATGATTTCCTGAAGGGGTGTTTTGTATACCTGAAGCTTGTATATTTAAGCACAGCTACAGTATGTGCAATATTCTTACAATAAGGGAAGAAGGTATCAGATTTGACATGAAATGTTTATATTTTAATTCTAATTAAATTTGAAAACTGCTACTGCTGCTTGACTTAGGCAAGAAATCTCAGTGGCAATCATGTTTAAAGCACAGGCTGCTAGGGATAAAATGAGAACATTAAGATGTTTATGTACAGACCAGTTTGCCAAATTAAAGCTTAAGTGACTTATGTACATTATCTTTATTTCCCATTTTAAGGTGGTACAATCAGGGTCAGCACTTACTGTCAACATGACTTCAAGGATGCAAACATTTAAAAGAAATTAAAATAACCCTACTTGACTATACTGTTGGATATAATTATGCTTTGATTGCAATTTGTGCAAAGAATTTGTGCTCATTTGGTGCCAGCTGAAAATGAAAGCAATCCATGCCTCATACAGAAAGACCTTTAAAAAAGGAATTGCTGTACTGAGAGGAGGAGGGAAAAAAAAAAAACCAGCAAGTAACATTCCAGTATAATTCACATTTGACACATCTCCAAGCAAATGGTTAAAGTGAGGTATGAGCAGTCTTCTGAAAGAGTCCATTCCTGGTCAGGAGAGTGGGCTGCCAGTGGAATGACCAGCAATACACACTGCTGCAAGTTTGTCAGCAGGTGACGACTGCATTAGACTGCGGGAAGTGCCAAATAACCACGGTGCACTTCAGTCTTCAAGGCTGTATAGAGAAAGCGCTGCCAATATTCCCTTAAAGTCAAAATGCGGTGAGGGTGCTGGGAGCATTGGGAGTGCTTATGGGTGTAGTACATGAAATAAAGATGGCAGTAACTTTGCAGTGAAACATGGTAGGCATGACTTGCACATATATGAGGTTGGGGAGAACTGGGTCTGAAGCACAGCCCATATGGTACTTAAGAGGAAGGGGGAGGAAAAAAAAAAAAAAAATACTGATGCAAAAGTCCATTAGGGTTCAAGAACACTGGTTACCGTTCTTCAGAGCAATGCCCTGGGTAACCAAGTATTCAGCACCTTTTTGTCTCCAGGAACCCAAACTGGAGTATGACCATCAGCCAGCTTCCTATTCCATTAGTGATCCACATCCAGGTCAGCCCAGGACTGGGGACATGGTTAAGGTACCTTCATTTTCTTCTCAGACTTTACCATGCCATTCTCATAGTGTCCTCCTGTGAGAAGTTGAAATATAAAATTGAATGAAAATGTCAAAGCTTTAAGGCAGTCTGCCCCCTTTACCTCACCTCTGATCATTTGTCCAAGGAGAACGAAGACTCACCAACATCCCTCTTGACTGTGCGTGAGGGCTGCTTTGCCAAGACCCTCTTGCGTGCAGCCTGCTCTTTCATGCCCTCCCGCCAGCGCCGTAGCTGGAAGTGAATGAACCTCCACAGGAGCCAAGCCTGGGTCAGACACACCACCAGCAGAACCACCATCCTGGGAAGGAAAGGCAGCTTGATAGTGACTTGTACTTGCAGGTCCACTCTAACTCAGATCAAGGAATGCTTATCTTACCTAATTAAGAGTGTGTTGAAGCTCCCAGCCTCCCAGTCCATGTACTGATTCTCCACTCTGGCCAATCCAAATCCAACCACCAGAAACAGCAGGATGAGAGTCACCATCCGCGTGACCACAAAGCTCCCTGCCCACAAGTTAAACCTGCAAACGAGGACCAGAGCAGGCAAGTGCTTAATCATTCCTACATCTTCTGAAGAAAATGGGACACTCCTGTATTGTCTTAAATATAGGGTCAGTGAGTAGTCTGAAACAAGAGCTGGTTACAGGTATACAAGTTGTCTTCCCCCCCCCCCCAAATATAAACCTAATACAAAGCCAAAGGTCACAGGTTCAAATCCCAGCTACAGCTATAATACCCTTGAGAAAGGTCCCTAGCCTAAGATTGCCCAGCTGTATAAATGAGTAGCTTAACATTGTAAGTTGCTTTGGAGAAAAGCATCAGTTACATAAACTGAAGATATCTATGATGTCCTGTCAGCTGGAAGTAACTTCAGTACTCACAGCTTGTGGTGGCTCTCATCTACGAAGTAGAAGAGACGGGACAAGTGAAAACCCAACTCTGACAGATACTGCAGGAAGAGCAACACCAGGCCCAGTCGAGTCAAACTGCAACACAGACAGGTTCAAAAGCATTAGTGTCACATTTATTCACTAGTAGTAACTTCTAATAGAGATTCCAGCATTCCCCCCCCCCCCATTGTACATTTTCAAGGCAAACAAATGTACAAGTTCAGCTAGTTATGTTTATTTTAGAAACACTGAAGGAACAGTCAGATGCATGTTCAAATTCTGCAGTTTAGTAGTCTTATTGTGACATAGGAACAGCTAAACTTAAAGTGGTGCACGTTCAGTAGGTTAATGACATGCTTCTGCTGGAATCCAAGGTTACCGAGCCAGTAGCTAGAGATGCCCACGATAAGTTGTGTTCCAGAAAGGAAACGGAAGAACTTACTTTAGCAGATATGCCAACATGATGTGAAGCAGGTACAAAGAGATGTACTGTAGCCGTCTAGGAATGTCCTCCTGCATAACACCATCACAACAAATGCTGGATCATCAACACCATTCTTGACATTCATATTGTATTCCTAATACTGCTAGAAATATAAGAGCAATGCAAAAAATGAAGAGAAACTAATGAGTAGCTTTAGTAGTAAGTGGTTAAATGACTTTAAAAAGTCTGAATTCCTAAAGCCTGTAGTACAGGGCACTTTGGGGATGTAGGGGCAACTGGGTGGCTATTCCTCTCAGACCCATCAATATCTTACAATGTAAACTGAAGTGGTGAAGGTCCAATTCAGTTAAGAAGTAGTAAAGCAACCAGTACACTTTAGGTGACAATGATATTTACCATCTGAAGACATAAGACAGAGCATCAGTATTTTCTGTGAATGTGATGGAATATTTGCATTTTGTGATTTGAGTATAGCAACATGCAGCAGAGGTGGGGATACAGAACTCCCATGTCACTTACCTTCCTGACTTTTTGGAAATAAAGTTCAGGTAAGGTATGGAGCCAGTAGGCCAGCTGGGAGAGGTAGTAAAACTTCACCTGGAACCTGAGGACACAGAGCTTGTTGAAGTACAAAGTTTCAGCAGAAGAGCTGTAGAAGACACCTCTCAGGAGGTTAACAGCATGAGAACAAAGGCTACTTCAACAAATTGTACTAGAAATGTAAAATGGCACAGGAGACCATTGACCTTCCACGTGGCCATCTTCACTTCACAACCAAGAGCCAAAAGGAGATGAAAGCATGTCCTTAGTAAGAACTTTCACAAACTGATGGTCTCACATTTGCTCTTACCTGAGGTGAAGATGA